>NC_138545.1:18725525-19325525 GCF_964234715.1 Podarcis melisellensis
ACGCCCCTCCCCTTGCAACCCGTGTCCCCCCCCCCAACTGGACACACCTGTCTTTTAGAAGAAATTCATCAAACACTTATTCTCTTTCCCAGATATTCTTGCTTCCCTTTTCTCTACCCCATGAGAATGTTTGGAAAACCTGGGGTCTTCTTTTCCTGTCAGGGGCTGTATACAGGTGGTGGGGAAGGGCCAGAGAAAAAGGGTTTGGTCAGAACCACAGGTGGGCGCGGCCATCTCCTTTTTTTCTCCCTCTTTCCTCCCTCTTTTTTCCTCCCTCTTTTTCTGTCACCCCCATTTGATATTCAGGGTGCTGGGAATTGTAGCTCTGTGAGGGGGTAGACTATAGTTCCCATGATTCTTTGGGGAGGGGAATGTGCTTTAAATGTTACGTTGTGTATGCAGGTAAAGTCAACATCTACATTAAATTAAGCTGAGGGTTGCATGTGCCCTCGGGCCACAGGTTGCCCAAGCCTTCAGCACCTTGGGTTTTCTGAGTCTCAGTCCTCACCCCCTTCTCAAGGACCCAGGAGTCCTGGCACTACCTGAGCTTCCGTTTCTCCTCAAGGCAGAGGGGCAGCTCTTTCAGTGGCTTGCTGTCTTCCTCTTCCTCCCCTTCTACAAATTCCGGGACAAGTTCCTGAGGGTCAACCTCAGGTTCGGATGCCCCCTCCCAAGCGGCTCCCCAGGCTGCTGCCTTGTTGCCACGGAAACGCAGTGTCTGGTTGCTTGGCAGCTGGAGATAGAGAGATGGCGGGCCATGGCGACCCCAGCTGGACCCTGGAGAGAGGAAGCAGAATAAGACAGGAGGCATTCATGGCTCAGGAAGCAGCAGCCCGTTTTCAATGCACCCTGCATTAGATATCAATGCATGCATATAGAAAAACCCAATATACTATCTAGGCCATGGGTAGGCAAACTAAGGCCCGGAGGCCGGATCCGGCCCAATCGCCTTCTAAATCTGGCCCATGGACAGCCTGGGAATCAGCATGTTTTTACATGAACAGAATGTCTCCTTTCATTTAAAATGCATCTCTGGGTTATTTGTGGGGCATAGGAATTCATTCATCCCGCCCCCCCCAAAAAATATAGTCTGGCCCCCCACAAGGTCTGAGGGACAGTGGACCGGCCCCCTACTGAAAAAGTTTGCTGACCCCTTCTAGGCCACACTGACACCATGCATTTAAAACATGATGGCACCACTTTAAACAGTCATGGCTTCCCCAAAGAATTCTGGGAACTGTTAAGGGTGCTGAGAATTGTTCAGAGATCTCCTTATTCCCCTCCCATGGCTACAGTTCCCGGTTCTCCTGTGAAGGAGGATTGTTAAACCACTCTGGGAATTGTAGCTCTGGGGGCTGTTATTATTACCATTACATGCCCTTCACTAGAAGGTCCCAGATTCTATCTATAAGCTTGTTGTCAAGTTCCACAGCATCTCTCCTTAAGAGGGCCTGATATGTTTATACCACCCCCTCCCTGAAGTCGATCATAGTGAACCAGAGGTTCCCCAACTGCTGATGAGTTTTCCTCAGAAGTCTTTTTTTTTAAAGTGGCCCTGCAAATGGAAGCTGATTCCATTCTCCCACTTTCAGATACGCTTTTAATTAAATCGCATTCCAACCCCTTCCAGGATTCTGTTTGCAGAAGCACACAATGCTTCCAGATCAGGCGATGACAGTGGTAGAGTAACAACAGATTTCAAAAGCTAGAGGATTTTTGTGACCAGTCAGTCCCAGATCAAACCAGCAATCTATAGGGGGGAAAGCCCACCACATACCTGCTTTGTATTCTCTCCTCTCATAACTGCTTTCCTGGCTATCGCCCATGGCTGCAGGTTGTATTTCTCTAGTTTCTGTTCAGTGCACTTTACTCTTGCCAGCAGAAGGAACAAGGAACAAGGAACTAAGACAAGGCTGGGCATGGATTAATGATTTCTCCGGATAGCTTGTCCCATGAACAAAGGCAGTAACTTGGCAACAAACAGACCTGAAGCCTAGAAGCAGTAGCAGTGGCAAAGAGATGTTTATCTTTACCACAAGACCTTTTAAAAGTGGTATAATTGCCTCTGGAATAGTGTGTGTATGTTGACCCTTTGGAAACACTTTTTAAAAAATTTGTTCAAAATAGAAATCAGGCCGTTTGAGGTACTATGCAGTCTCAAACCACAGGAAGTTGACAAGCATGTGTTTGTAATGCATCTGTTTGCTGTTTTGTCACATTCACACATGACGCACTTGAGTGTGTATACAGTGGTACCTCGGGTTAAGTACTTAATTCGTTCCAGAGGTCCGTACTGAACCTGAAACTGTACTTAACCTGAAGCACCACTTTAGCTAATGGGGCCTCCTGCTGCCGCTGTGCCACCGCTGCACGATTTCTGTTCTCAACCTGAAGCAAATTTCTTAACCCGAGGTACTATTTCTGGGTTAGCAGAGTCTGTAACCTGAAGCGTATGTAACCTGAAGCGTATGTAACCCGAGGTACCACTGTATACTCTTTAAGATATCGTAAGGCTTATGTCTAATCAAATAATGTGCGCAGCCGCTTTCGGTCTTTTAATAGTAAAGTCACCAGAAGGGCCCTTTAAAAAAGCACACATATCCACACGGCATCATCGTCTGACATGGAAAAGGTGAAGCTGCAGAGGCTTCTGATACTGATAGAAGTGTTGGGGGATTTGGTTGAACAGTAAGACATGCGACGAGCCGATTTGAACTGGAAAGGCAAAACAGCAAAGGATTCTGGGATTACTGCTGCTTACACATAATAAAAAGTGAGATCTGGCTGCAGCAAAGGCTGGACCATTAGAGCAAATGGGGCACTGCTACACCATCCTCGGTGTGCCCTCAGCCCCACCTGCCTGCCTTCTTACTTACAGCCCAGTACAGGGGATAGTATTGTCTGCCAGCTTCCTCCTCCTCAGTCTCAGTGTTAACTGTTGTAGAAGTCATAGAATTGTAAAGTTGGAAGGCACCCCAAGGGTCATCTAGTCCAACCCCCGGCAATGCAGGGATCTCAAAGCATCCATAACAGGGAAGAAAAACAAGAAAACACACTGGCAGACGCTGGTTCCCTGGCTCTACCTACCACTTGGGCTCCTTGCCTTGCATCCTACCAATCACAAATGGGCATCAGCCATCACTGGACCTGAGATAGCAGCAGGAAAACAGAGTTGCTTTATATGTCCAGGGAAGGATTCTTGCAGTTAATAGAAGTCCACTTTCAAATTACATGTGGCAATTATTTCTATGCTGGGAACTGCTGAAATCCAATTATTTGCAATAGCAATAAAGAGAACACTATTTCCAAGGCTTGGGGATTGTCATTTACTGCCCTCTGGAGGATAAGCAAGGAGCTGAATAAATAAGAGATGGTTCTTTTTTTTATAAAAAAAGGTTTTTATTTCACATTCAGGCTTCCAATAAAGCTGCATCAGACCTGGATCGCAATGTTTATAGAGATGAGCTGTTTTACACCTTACTTTCTTCAGAATGCAAAGACGTAATCCATGAGGCAGGCAAAAAAAATACAGACAGTCAAGTCATGGGTTCTGCAGTGTAACACCCACAGGGCTCCCAACCCAACATACATAAAAGTTTTAGAACCTCGAGACAAGAATTTGTGTGTCCTAAAGCAAATTCTGCAAGCCACAAGCTTACATTTGCTGCCACTTGAACCAGCTCCCTTTAACTGAAGATCACCACTGATAGATTTTTAAATGTGGCTGATGTAGCGTGCAAAATTTCATCTTGCTTTTTAGTTTCGGCTTCTCCCATTCCACAGTACTTAAAGCATTAGCCTTACCGAGCTAAACTCCTCAACCCAGAGGTGTCTTTACACCTCCAAGAATCACACTCCTGTTTTCCTTCGGGAGTGGGGGTGGTGGAAATCACTGACTGGGGGCAAAGCAACAGCCTCACAGGTTTTTGCAGAGTTCCCTGAAGGAAGTTGGGGCTTTTATTTACCTTAGTAAAAGGTAAAAGTAAAGGACCCCTGGACAGTTAAGTCCTGCCAAAGGTGACTATGGGGTTGCAGCCCTCATCTTGCTTTCAGGCCGAGGGAGCCGGTGTTTTTACCTTAGTATCCTCAGATGACCTACTACCCAGAAGCAAATCTGCAATATTCTCTTCCCACTGCCACATACACTTTAAAGCGTACAATTGTGGCAGTAAACCCCCACTTCCAAGGTGAGAGCTGGGAACGGATGGCAATGAGGATAGGAATGGAGCTCTGCTCATTCTTACAAAGTCCCAGTTTCTCTTCCTGTAACATGGGTGTGTTTGGGGTTTATAAAAAAAGAAAGAAAAAAAGAAAGAGGAAGCAAGTTCTGGAGAGATGCTAGGAGCCAGGACTTCTGACCTTTCTTGGCAGGTGAACAAAAGCCAGTAGGAAAATCTAATAGTCAAAGGTGTTAGAAGATAAGATTTCTGGGAGTTCCCAGAAACACTGGTGCCAAGTGAGGTGGCACTGGGTTATGGTATTCCTAAGTCCTCAGGTATTAGAACAAGTGAGGAGCTGAGTTTTCGAGACACAACTCCCGGTTCCTTATAGTCGGATCCTCAATGATGGTTTCAACGATGAAACACACGTTAAAAAAACAAGTCTTATGTTGAGTCTCATCTGCTCCCTTAGCCTCCAGGGCCTTCGGCAGCACTCCACATTGCGGGCTTATGTCGGCCTTGCCTCAGCCGCATCACTCCTGCCGCTGGGGTTTCTCCAAAGCGCCATCTTTGTCCTTCTGGGAGGCTTGCCCTCTCTGGAGCCCCAGCCCTTTCCCCAGCAGGAAGATGGCCAATGCCCCCAAGTGGATGCAATAATAGATGGAGCTCCAGTAGCGGACGGTGTCCTCAAAGGTGAGCAGCACAAAGCCCATGCACATGTAGTCGTAGGCCCTCATCTTCAGGAACCACTGCACCCAGTCGCCATAGAGACGGCCGGCAGGGGTCAGGTGCCTCAAGAAGCCGCTCTCCATCGCCCCCTCAGCTGCTAGGCAGAGTGGGATGGTAAGGAAGCTGAGGTAGTAGCCGGGGTGAATCCCATGCCAGTATGCAGAGATGAGCATGGTCCAGGCGCTCCTAGGAAGAAAGAGAGCCTTCTCAGTCCGAGAATCCTCCCCTCAGGCCAATTCCAGTACATATCCCAGAATCCTTCACCATTTCTCCTCACACTTTCCCACTTATCAGTCCTTGACTCCTCCATTGCTGTTGTTACACATTGGTCAAGTCAATCCCAGAATCCTTCACTGCAGCTCTCAAGCCAAGCCTCCCTTTATATTTTGTTGCCTTCCTAGTTCAGCTTATCTACAACCAAGTTGCTGATCTCCTACACTTCTGCCAGATCTTCCTCTCTTGGCCCACAGCCAATCAGCTATTCACACTCTGCCAAGAACAGTAACAATACTATGTCTGATACTTTTTTATTTTTAAATTTTCTATACTGAAACATAGAACTGAGTCAGCGAGATGACACAATTAACCCAATGGCCTTTTCAAAAAGCCAGGTTGTCACCAATCGCCTGACAAAATATAGTGATGGAGCCTGACGGACCTCACTTGCAAGGAATTCCTCAGGATAGGCATCAGAAAAACAAAAACACTATAGCTACTTGACACCAGCCTCACATCCTTAAGTCATGTTATGCAGACCTGCAGAGGATGAAGCAGAAACACCAGAGACCGAGGACCTTGAGGAACTGGCAGGGCCCCCTGAAGGCTTAGGCCCTTCAAT
The DNA here is from genome assembly GCF_964234715.1 of Podarcis melisellensis. Classification (NCBI taxonomy): domain Eukaryota; kingdom Metazoa; phylum Chordata; class Lepidosauria; order Squamata; family Lacertidae; genus Podarcis; species Podarcis melisellensis. The sequence continues at coordinate 18,731,253 of NC_138545.1, forward strand.
GCCAACTGCTGTTTAGGAGTGTGGTTTAGGATGCCACAGTATATAAGGCCTCCCTCTTGAATCTTCCAGCTGCTGGAAATGGCACAAGTCTCTGGCTCACGGCACTGATTTTAGCTTCCTTGCTTTGCTATAAGAATATCCCCTCCCCTCCTGTGGTTTCAAGCAACTGCGGTTTAGAAGCATTACTGCCTCCAACTGTTGAGGAATAGCCATTGTGGACAATAGGCACTTGACCTCCATGAATCTGTCTAATCTTCTTTCAAAGCCATCTAAGTTGCTGGCTGTCACATACCTCCTGTGGGAGCAAGTGCCATAGTAAAACAACGCATTGTGTGAACAAGGACTTTACCTGTCCTGAATCTTCCAACATTCAGCTTTGTTGGGCGTCCATGATTTCAATGTCATGAAAGAAAAATTTTTCTCTATCCATTTTCTCCATGCCATGCATAATTTCATAAACTTCTAATGTGTGAACACTGCTTTGCCGTGTTGTACTTTAATTGGACAGATGGAGTCTCTGCACTGAACCTTGGTTTGTTTGGACCCTGCTGCATCCACAGCCCTGCTCTCTTGGGTTGACAACATGGGTGAAAGACTTGCGACTGGGCCCTTAAGCCCTTGAGGGCAACTCTTGGAGGGACTCGGGTGACAACTGGAGCAGGTGGGGAGGAATATACCAACTCCTACCGTTTCATAGTCTTTCATGCCAACTGCCTTGCTTTCTCCATCTACAGTGGAACCTCGCGTTATGTTACCCTCAGGTAACGTAACCTTTGGGTTGTGAAAGTGGCAAACCTGGAAGCATTTCGCCACTCGCGCATGTGCAGAAGCGTTCTACCACCGCGCATGCATGCACAGAAGCAGTCTCTCCAGTTGCGAAAACTTCAGGATACAGCCAGACCTCCAGAACAGATCCCGTTCACAACCAAAGGTACCACTGTATTCCAGAATGTTCCACTGCACCATCCAAGGTTGCAATAATATTTTTGGCTCAACATTTAGTTCTTTACTCACTATTGCTCACCTAACTCTCACCTGCATATTTATGCTACACCCCCTCATGCCTGCATTTCTCTACTCTACCTGTCTTCAAATCAACCAACCAACCATGTATCCCAGAATCCTCTTTACTGGCTGTTCCCAGAAGAACCTTCCCTGCAATTCATCTCAGAACCTCAGAGTCCACCTTCACACCAATCCACCCCAACAGGCTATCTCCCCCATACCCCCCAATAGTACGGCTTTGCTCACCTTAAGACATAGGACCGGACGGGTGCGCTTTTGTAAATGTACTGCGCCAACCACCACTGGACAGTCATATTCCAGTAGCGCATGCCATCCTTCACCTTGACACAGAAGTCAGTGCCATGTGGATCAATGTTCTTGATTGTCTCATAATCATAGGTGATGCTGGACGCTCCCCCTTCATCCGAGTTGCTTTAGAAATGTAAACAAAACAAGAACATCTTAATACTCTCATGAATTGACTACTGCAGTGCTCTCTACATTGGGCTACCCTTGAAGACTATATAGAAGATTTAGCTAGTGTCAGAATATGGCACCTTGCCTTCTGGGGGCAGGACAGTTCCATGCCATTCTCTAAATCTAGCCCATCTTCTACTGCAGACAGGGAACATCTCCGTGACTAACCTGCTGATCGGCACATATTCCACAGTGGGCCCACCGCCTGACCGTGATTTGGCGGTGGTTGGATAGGCACCGAAGGCAGCAGAAATGCAGGCGCATTCAGCGCAGAGCCAGGCGACATAGAAGCGCATGCGGAAGACGAAGAAGATGGGTATCATGTAGAAGATTCGGAACAGAAGTCCCCGTTCGTAGAAGGCGTCGCTGCGGACATATTGGAGGGGGAAGAAGTGAGATGCCACCAGGAAAAAGACCCCAAAGATGGGGATCATTTTCATTCTCGAAAGCAGCGGTTTCCAGCTAGGGATGATTGTGGAGTTAGGCTGGTTCAGCCAATCGTGGTAAGTGCGGTAGCGAAAAAACGGGCCTAGGTGCAAAAGAAAAGAAATTGAGATCAATGAGCAGACAGAAATGAATTGTTCCTCAGAAAAACCAAGACACACAAAAGCCTCTCATGCAACCACACATCTTAATAACTTAAGTCTTAAGAGGAGCTGTAGCTTGGGTGCTGGGTAAGAGTCTGATGCGCCCTGTGGCCTAGCCCTATGTCTTCTCACAGGATCTGGTGCCGTAAGCAGAACCTGCAGGATCTCAGCATTCATTCCAAGCCCTCATTATCTGTCGCAGAAGTAGCGTTCGGATATTTTCGTGCTGTTCTCACAAAGCAGAAAAGGAAAGAACAATCAACGTTACCACACATGAACTGGAAAGACACACAAAGATAATGAATGGAGAGAGGAAGAAAGGCATATTATTTCCATAAACACCAAGGGTCAGAGGCATGCTAGTGCTACTATGGATACACACACACACACAATCATGCCACAAAACAAAAAACCAAAAGTCAACAGCTGTGACGATTAGAGCAACAGGCAAAGGTGAAATATGCTTGGTTCTTTTGACTTCCTGTTCTTATCTCTTACATTGCTTTCTCTTCAAAAGAAAACCGAAACAGAAAATGGGAACCCCCAGACCCTCTTTCTCCTGTCATCATTTGTGGTGAAGGGATACAGACTAAAGTTGTGGTAACCATGATTTAAAAAACAAACAAACTCATCCCTAGAATTCGGTGCTGTACACATATTTCACCCTAGCCAGTTTGACCACTGCTTTCTGTTAGGTAACTCAGGTACCTGTCATGAGCCCAACATAGCAATAACTGTAGCACAGTATCTCCACCAGTCCGGGCATTTTAGGGATCACGCCAATCAGTGGACTCTTGGCAAATGATGTCACATCCTGTTTCTTCGCCCAAGTGAGTTCTTGTACTTCGTTGGCTAAGCTCACCATCTGGGAGACACAGATTAAGGCATCATGGGAAACGAGCTTCCTAGGGAGCCCCTTCCCCATACCCCCGTCCAAAGCGCAGCCCCTCTTACCTTGAGAGTGAGTAAGAGCTGCACGGCATTGGTGAAAGGTGTTGGCTCTGGGAAGCCAAAGTAGGCGATTGTGCGGAAAAAGAGAAGGTAGGAAAAGGTCCAGCCAAGTGTCAGGTAGTGACAGGCCCTGGTGTGTGAGAGGGGAGAAGCAGATAAAAGGCTGTAAATATTAATGAACTATTCATTATTCTTTAATGAATTGTTCTCCACAGAGGTGTGTCTGGCATCTTCTTTATGCAGCTTTCGGCAAATGCTAAAGATACACCTCTTTAACCTGGCTTTTGACATTTGAGGTGTATATTTTTAACACTGTGCTTTTGTTGTTGTAATCCATCCTGCGACATTAGGGTAATAATAATAATAATAATAATAATAATAATAATAATAATAATAATAATTCCATTCTCACTGACCAATATCCTAATGTTGTAAATTTACTGAAGATACACATTTTCAAGACCTGCCCTATTTCTTTCCTTAGACTGTATTTTTTTTTCAAACTGTGTGTTTTTAATGTTGAATTTAAAATTCTTGTAACCTGCCCTGTGACTTTAGGGCAGGTAATAAATATAGCAACAACGACAGTAAAGTAATAATCTGGTAGACGTCTGTCCCATTTTCAGGGTCCTGGCTCTATGTCTCTGTGTCAAAAGGGACAAAACCTTCTTTTCTCTAAACCTGGGGAATGTCTGTGGCCTACTATGTGATAATCAACTGCCACTTCTATCAGTCCTAGCCAGCATAGCCAGTGGTAGCCCAACCTCTGGAGCACCACTGGCTTATCTGCCCTGCTCTTAAGCCCCACATTGCTTCAACTTTTCAAACCTCAGAGGTGGAAATTCCGGGAGATCCGATTCCCACAATCTCAACCTTGCCTGCTAAACTGTAGCCACCTGCAAACAACCAAACCACGTTTGCAAGGTGTCTTGATTCATCTTACTAGGCCTCCTGGCCCGCCACAACCTACAAGCACCCCCCCCCATGTTTCCCATTCCACCATCTGCCAGCTTCCTTACCTTGGTGAGATGTTGATTATCAGCCAAGTCCCCAAGATGGTGATAAGCGAGTGGAGGGTGTGGATGTGGCAGGTGGCCAGCGTGAGCACGAGCCCCGCAGCTGCCCCTCCAAACTGCTTGATCCTCAGGTCTGTGGGGAATAAGCAGATGGAAAAAAATTCCCCTATTGTGAACAGATCCAACCCAGTGGGTTCGGGAGTTAGGGATTGCAAGTCAGTTCAACAAAGGAGAATGCGGGGAAAGAGAGATTAGACCTTGGTGTTAAAGCAAAATATTTACATGCACAGGACACCCCCCAGCACAACCATTCAGTCAATTCCCATTTCAGAACTTCATGTTCAAGATCAGATAGTAAGTGAAGGAAAAGACTTCTGCCCAAGACCACTGAGAGCTGCTCCGAAGCACAGAATATTAAACTAAAGGGATAAATACTTTTATCTTGAATAAGGCAGCTTTTTGGAGTCCCCATTTCTTGTTTGCACTCCCCCCCGGCAATCCTTCACCCCCAGAAAAAACCCAAATGGAATATTCCATTCTTATTAATTATTTTATCTATTTTAAAAGTTTATAGCCTATCCTTAATCCAAGGACTCTGGGCTGGAGAACACTACACCCTCAATGAATAACATTCAACACCTTTATGTGCTACTGATAAGGGCTTGAATTCAGAGCAGAAACATACTAGCAACCAGTGCAGACTCTTGTACCTTTTAAAGGTGCACAAAATTCTACTAAGGCTGCAGATTCTCCTGTCATTACAGCCCTGGAATAGTAAAATCCACACTGAGCAGAATACTGCATTCTCCGCAACTGGGCATTTTTATCTTATTATGCCAGGACTTTGACAGCTACACTGCCTCCCAGTCCATTTAGAGACCCAGTTTAAAGTGCTAATTTTAATCAATAGAGCCCAAAACAGCTTGGGACCTTAAGATCCCCTTCAGAAGTCTAGCGACAGGTGTCCCTACCAAGGAGAGGGTATTTTTGGTAGTGCCACTCTGACCATGCAATATGTGCTCCCCAAAAAGGCTCTCCTGGAGTCTTCTCTGTGGTCTGTTCAGCACCAGGTGAACATCTTTTCTTACTCAGCCAGGCTTTTAAATTGTGTTTTAAATCTGGGCTGCTTCATTTGCTCAGGTAAGCTTTATGGCCTTTTACTGTTGACTTCTAATCATGATATTTTGTATTTTGGAGAATTGCTTTTGTCTGTTTTGTTTGCCTGCTACCCGGGGAATTAGCAAGATTTCTGTATCACTTCATTAAAAACACACACATAGACCACAGCCGCATAGATGGACAGCTATATAAATGCAACATATCAGAAGAAAGAACTTCATCTCAGGGCCTTAGGAGTCCTTGGGCAATGCTGGGTTGCTTAAATCTGACTCTGCAACAGTCGTCGTCCCCCACCCCCTTAGACATGACGTCATCTCCTCCAACTCACTCTGGCCACCCAGATTTAGCACTCACCCCCTTTCTTGAAGAGGAAGCCGATGGGGATGGAAACGAGAAGGACTGCCAAGTAGATGACTTCATCGGGTGACATTGTGGCTGGCAAGAGATGCAGAGAGTCAGAACAGGCTGTGCAGAATGGTTTGGAGAGATTAATACTGGAAATAACCAGGGAGAAGGCTGTGCTACTGGTCCAGCAGCTGGTTTGAGGTAGGGTGAATATCTTTGAAGGAAGTGACCCAGATGCTTGGGGCTGCATATTACTATTATACCAGAAAGGTAAAAGCAAGGTTGTCAAGGCACCTGGATTCTTGTATCAAAGGAGGGAAAACCTAAGGGATGGTGGCGTAAAGCAATAATCTTGCAGCATGCTAGTACTCGGGTGGGGGTGGGACTGGGAGGGAGGGGATAGTCACCCAATGAAATGGATGAGCAATATATTCAGGACAAAGGAAAGACAGGACCTCTTCACACACAATGCCTGATTAATTTATGCAATTTAGGGAAGAAAGTGAATTCAGAGAGGGCAGGTGTATTATTCATTACATTTATAGGTAAAGGTAAAGGGACCCTTGACCATTAGGTCCAGTCATGACCGACTTTGGGGTTGCAGTGCTCATCTCGCTTTATTGGCCGAGGGAGCCGCCATACAGCTTCCGGGTCATGTGGCCAGCATGACTAAGCCACTTCTGGAGAACCAGAGCAGCGCACGGAAACGCCGTTTACCTTCCCTCCGGAGCGGTACCTATTTATCTACTTGCACTTTGACATGCTTTTGAACTGCTAGGTTGGCAGGAGCAGGGACTGAGCAACGGGAGCTCTCCCTGTTGCGGGGATTCAAACCGCCGACATTCTGATCAGCAAGTCCTAGGCTCTGTGGTTTAACCCACAGCACCACCCGAGTCTTTATTTTGTTCCAAGGAGCTCAAGGAAGTTTACATGGTTCTCCTCTCCTTGTTTTATCCTCACAACAACTCCGAGAAACAGGGACTAGCACAAGCTCACCCAGGGAGCTTCATGGCTGCATGGGGATTCAAACCCTGTTTGCCAGTTCCTAATCCAGCACTCTAACAGTTACACCATGCAGGCTCTCACTGTATTAGTCAATGGCTACCAGTCATGACAGGATGAAACCTGGAATGAAATCTTGCCTGTGTGGAGGGCTTCTCCTCAGTTCTCTAACTCAGTCGCCTTCCAGATATTGTTGACATTCAACTCCCATCATCCCCAGTCAGCTTAGCCAAGGGGCAGGGATGATGGGAGTCGTAGTCCAACAACAAATGGGGACACAAGGTTGAAGAACACTGCTCCATTCCATTCTCACCCAAGTTTCAGGTTGCTGGAGAGAAAAACTTATGGAAACTAATGATGAAAGTCTGCAAATTCCACCAAATAACCTCATACGTAGAAGGATTAATAGTTGGATGTGGTGGTTTGTTTATACAGATTATAAACTTCCACCAGACTGCTGCAAAGTCCTCTGGTGCAGCTTGGCTTCAAATAAGTCTTAAGTAATGAGTTAGGTTTTTGTGAGACACCAGTAAAAAGCATTTCTGAATACCATCCATCTGAAGTAACATATGACGCTTCCCTCTAGCCTTGTGAGATGATCCATCTGGTTGCAACCAGCAAGTAAACTTTCTCAGCAAGAGAAACATTACCCCTTTCAAACAATTATAATAAAAAATATTTAGTGTCTAGGGTCACAGTTTCCCCAATAATGTCCCCAATTTCTTTTATCCCCTGTTTCCAGAAAGGATCTTAGGGACTCTTATTTGAAGGGGGGTCTTTTTGTACTTCTGCAAATCTTACGGTAGGGATGGGGAGCTTGTGGAATTACGGGAATGCAACTCATCACCCCTAATCATGGCCCTTCCCCAAACAGCATTCCTATGCCTTTAACACAGGAGTAAATTGTGGCCTTCCAGGTGTTGAGACTGCAATTCCCATCAGCCCCAACCACCATAAACAATAGTCAGGGAGTTGTAGTCCTGCAACACCTAAAGAACTGCAGGTTAGCCACCCTTGCCTGATGTCCAGCCAGCAGAAATATAACAGCTGATTTTTATTCTATCGCTACATCTCTGTGGCAGGGACGCAGGTGGCGCTGTGGGTTAAAGCCTCAGCGCCTAGGACTTGCCGATCAAAAGGTCGGCAGTTCGAATCCCTGCGGCGGGGTGCGCTCCCGCTGCTCTGTCCCAGCGCCTGCCAACCTAGCAGTTCGAAAGCACCTCCGGGTGCAAGTAGATAAATAGGGACCGCTTACCAGCGGGAAGGTAAACGGCTTTTCCGTGTGCAGCTCTGGCTCGCCAGATGCAGCTTTGTCACACTGGCCACGTGACCCGGAAGTGTCTCCGGACAGCGCTGGCCCCTGGCCTCTTAAGTGAGATGGGCGCACAACCCCAGAGTCTGTCAAGACTGGCCCGTACGGGCAGGGGTACCTTTACCTTTACATCTCTGTGGCAGGAAAGGCACCACCTGTTCAACTTCTGCCTGCTAGGTGGGGAACATGTGGCCCTCCAGATGCTGTTGAAATACAATTCCTAGCCAATGTAGCTGGTGGCCAGGAGTTCCTAGAGTTGTAGTCCATCAACATCTGGAGGACCACAGGCTCCCCATCCCTGTGTTAAAGGCACAGAGGAGCACTGCCAGGGGGAGAAAGTTGGCAACTCTATTTTGGGACTGGAATCCCCACTCAAAGCATCCCAGGTGGAGTAGTCCAGCTTTATACCATTCTAAGGCTACTTCTATAATATTCATTTAAAGCGATATCATACATATCATGCAGATGGGGCCTTAGGATGTTACGTGTGTTAAAAGGCCACCTGCTTTCTTAAGCATCTTCCCTATGGATTGTCCAGGCTACTGAAAGGTGGGGCAGCTTGTGGGGACCAAACAGGGGTCAAGGGTATGAGCCAGGTCTCTTCGCTTTCTTCTAAGAAGGAGAGTGGAGCAAGAAATAGAATCATAGGCTTGTAGAGTTGGAAGGGACCACGAGGGTCATCTAGTCCAACCCCCTGCAATGCAGGAATCTTGTTGCCCAACGTGGGGCTCAAACCCACAACACCGAGAGTCTCATGCTCTACCAACTGAGTCACACGCAGAAGGAACTGTCAGCTGCAGGCTACCACACCTTTCAGAGTTGCACAGCACAAAACAAGAAGACATGCTGGGTGAGGAACCCCCCCTCTTTTTATTGATTGATTTGATGGTATTTGTACCCCACTCTTCAGCCCAAAAGGCTCCCAGAGTGGCTTAGGTACAATCAATTAAAACAAGAACAATCCCTGTCTGCAGGCTTACAGTAATAATATTGGGGGGAAACACGACACACAAGGGGAAAGGGACAGGGAGGGAAGAGGGGAAAAACCAATTTTGTGCAACTCTGAAAAGTACAGGTGCTCTCTTTCTACCTTGCTCCCAGCCTGCCACATTCTGAGCTTCGTTTACAAAGACAGATAGATTGCAAGGCAACCCCCCTTTCCTCCTGTCCTCGCTGGGGATGACTGAAGCTGAACACACCCAGACCAGTTTCCACACACTCCACCCCTGCCACTTTCTCCCCGTTCCTCTGTGCTGATGTCCTTGTCTCCCTATAATCCCTCGCCTCACTCCTCCACCCTATGCTTTCTATATTTAAATAGGAATCCTTCAGCTAGATTAAAAGCAAGTGTCTATCTAAGGAGTCGAGCAAGACGCACACACACACTCTCTTCCCCTCCAGTGAATCACTAGACGAGAGTTTGCAGCAGGCCTGTACCATGCATAGTTTTGCAGGCCAACTGCAGCCCATTCCACTTTGCTGGCATCCCTTGGGTAGGGGGAGAATTCCAAATACTCATTACTTGCAAGCCTTACCCAAACCTTTGGAGGAACAGCTAATGTCCACCCAAGCCCATCCGACGTAGGGATGAGAGAATCCCTGCATCACAATGTCTACACATCTCCTTCCCTTTGCTGGATTCAGAGGTAAATGCTGGGGCTGATTCCAATTCCCCCTGCAAATTTGCAGCTTCGTGGCCCACCTCCATCAAAGGCTCCTTCATTGACATCAGTTGCTGGGGGAGGGAAAGCCATGTGTGCTGTTGAACTAGGCAAGGGTATTGTTGCTGAGAGCAAAGACACGGACTAAAGTGGGGGTAGAGGGTGCAGGAAGCCCTGCTAGGTGAAGAAAGTGCAGAGAATCCTGGAAAGTTGGGTGGTTTTCTGTGTGAGGAATAGATGGAGGTATATAGACAGGAGTGTTATGCAAAGGACAGGAAAATAGGAAGTAGATAAGAAATTAAGCTGAAGAGACACTGAAGAGGTTGGGGGACCCTAAGGCTCCGTACACTGAAAAGTCCCAGGACCTGTAGTTTGTTAAGGTTGCTGGGAATTGTAGCTGTGTTAAACTACAGTTCCCATGATCCTTTGAGAGGGAGTGAACAGACGTCTTGACATGCCCCGCTACAGGTGAGAAAGTGCTCTGTTCAGAGAGACTTGGTGGTGCAGAGGGAAGTGCACATTATAGGAGGCAGGAATAAAAACAGTTAACATGGGCCAAAAGGAAAAGGAACAAAACTCTGAGTTAGAGTTGCCTAAGGAACTTGCCTAAAGCTAAAATCTGATATGAAATTACTAGTTTCTTAAACGTCCAAGGAATTTGGAGTGGAGCTACAGGTTTTATTTTTTGTTTTAATAAGATGGGACAACAGAGCCAGAGAGGTTTAACCTAGAGAATATAAGATTAAGCAAGCAGTCTTCACATACATGGAAGGGCTGCCATGCAGAAGACAGGGCAGAATTGTTACCTGTTGCTCCTGGGGGCAAGACTATCCAAATCTGCAGGGAAGCAGGTAAACATTAAGAGGAACTTCCTGACAGTATCAGCTGGGCAGTGGAGCAGGCTGGAGGTCCTTCAGAAGAGGCCCACATGCCGGGGTGTTGTAATTGCATCTGTTCATTTCTTAGCAAAGCACAACTTGTGTCAATTCTTTTTCCATTGGGAAAAGAAATGACACCTACTTAATTTCTCCCTTGTGTACAGCTATAATTGTGCTTGGAAGACTTTCTAGAAAACATCATGGCAATGCTCCTTTAACCTCTGCCAAATACTTCCTTGCCCACTCTCCATACAGCTCTCCATCATCTGAAGGGCACCAGGTTGGCTGGGTTAGGATACCCAAAGTGGAAAAGCTTCAGCAGAATTCCTGTAGTAGAGCAAGAAGAATATTCAGCCCTAAATTTAGAGCCTCTGGGTACATGCAGAATGCATTCCCCCAGTTTACAGCACTAAACAACCCCAGTAAATCTGGGGTTACAGGTAAGAGCTAATCATTTGCCGGTTTAGGAGCAAAACAGATGGGTCAACTTCCAGGGCTCCACCAACCGCAAAATGAAAGGGGGAAAATCCTTGGTAGCAGGAAATATTTCTGTGGGGTTTTTCATCTGATGAAGAATGTAACAAAGAATATATTTAACAATCCTCTGGGAAAGTAGAGGGGAAAAGAAGTGGTAGCGTCATTCCTCAGGTAGGTGTTGTACGCACATACAGTACCAGATTAAAATGGGGGGGGGGACACTGAATGCAATGATGTAGCCCTGGTGAGGAAGAGATCTATCAAAAAGCAGGGTTCAGGGAGACTGGCGCTGCACACCCCGGGTGGGTGATTTTAAGGCTATAACTACGCTGTATAATACCTGAAAATAGAGCACCAAGACGTGCTGGCTCCTATTTATCCCCTCTATACTCCAGGGTAAGTTATCTGTTCCCTATCTAGATCTTATGCCTGAGCAAAAAATAAAATAAAATTGCCCCATCTATGTTTGACACCGATCTAGGGAACCCTGGAGCCCTGGCTCCTAGCCTTAGGCCCCATACTGGTGAGCCACTAAAACCCGCTTCATCCTTTCCCATGGAACCCAGGAGTCCGGCTTCCCAGCACCACCCAGTTTCGTTTTCCCAAATCAACCACCCCGCCCGGCACTCACCTCTTCGAGGGGCCCTTTCAGCACGTGTTGCTGTCCAAAGGGGGAATCGAGAGCGGGGTGAAGGAGGGAGGGAAGGAGGGAAAGGCAAGAAGAGGCAGCCTAGGAGCGCGATGCAAAGAGCTCAGCTCCTTGCAAAATCCATTTCTGAGATGGCTGCCCCACCTCCCCTTTCGCCTCCAAGCAGCCTTGCAAAATAATTTCTCAATCTTAGGTGCGCGCTTCCTGTCGCTCTTGCACAGTTTCCTTTGCTTTGCAGATGAACTGTGCGCGATGGAAGGGGAGGCGATGTCTGCATGCTTCCCCACCCTCCTTCTCCTCCTCCTCCTCCTCCTCCTTTGCACCGCCTCTGTCTTCCCAAGACCAAGCCATTGGCTCCTTTTCGGACCGTCTATTGGACAGCGGAGCCATCGCTCCAAGCTCTTCGGCTGTGGCGAAAGAGTGATTGGAGGGTCATTTAGAGCAAGGGGGCGGGGACTAAGGGGAGGAAAATATCTTCGGGATTATCACGCAAGAGGAACCTCATGGTTTAAAAGCAAAAGGCGACCCGGTGTGAAAGTGGTTTATGGGATTAAAACGGGTTGGGGAGGGTGTTAGGACTCCTGGGTCCTGGGAAGGAGGAAGGGGCAGGGGTGTTGGTGATTTAGGGAAGGGTCTTGATTTTGGGGTGATGTTGTAGGAAACGGAGAAGCTGTGTCAGCCAGGGGAGGGAGAGTACATCGTCCCAACCTTTATTAGCAGCTTACTCTTCATCTGGTATAATAATAATAATAAATAATAATAATTAATAAAAAATTACTTAAATTTGTATACTGACCTTCATCCGAAGATCAGACGTAAGGTCCGCTGGTCATAATGATCGCTGTTGTCTGAAACTTGAAGCTTATTGCCTAGTTAAGTGTGTGTGTAGTTTCAGACTTACGGTGCAATATGCATGTATTTGCATGTATTTGCTTCCCTTTGCATAAAACAGTTTATTCCAGAGAGGTGCCAACCAATCCACTGCAGGCACCCCAAGCATCCCCCCACCTTGCCACCCATTTTATTCTTATTTATGTCCCAGGACCAGTCATTGTATTGCTGCTGTGTTTCTGTTAAGGGAGAGAGAAGAGATTGGCAACATATCCTTTTGGGTTCTGGGAGCAGAGAGATTATGCTGCTTAATAATAATAATAATAAATTTTATTTATACCCAGCTCTCCCTGCCCAGAGCTGGGCTCAGGGCAGCTAACACCAGTAAAATTACGGTAAAAACATAATAGGGGAAAAACCCCAATTTAAAATAAAGGTTAAAATGCAATTTAAAATGCAGCCTCATTTTAAAAGTAGCCCATAGATCAGCATAAGAGAAGCCTTATAAACAATAAAACTATTTACATAAATTACAAACCTATTAAATAGTGGAGAGAGCAGAGTAAAGCCAACCCACTTGTTTTTTAAAAAGGTGATATGTAAAGTAACCTGCCTCTGCCATTTTAGGTACATTTCAGTGCTTAGTATAAGAACCTCCGACAACCAATTGCCTTTACCCCAAAGGCTGCTGGCAAAACCTTTCAAAGGAGTGGATCCCACCACCCTCCCAAAAAATCTTGAAGTCAAGTGATTGTTATAGTATTTTTGTGGTTGTTCCTTCCCCATCTTCTCAGGGAAGCACAGGTACAGGCCGAGGCATGATCCGAATCCATATCTTGGAGGGAAAGGCTTTTGTGTGGAATGCTGCTGATGTGCGGAGATTGCGGGAGGAGCATCGTATTGTCGGCACACTGGTTGGAGCGTTAGCTCGGAAGCCGCGGCAGAATGTGCGGCTGGGGCTGCCCCTGCAGCTGCTCCCAGAAGAGGTCCGGCTACTGGCAGAAAAGGGGTTGGCAGCCTTGTTCAAAAACACAGCGTCCCAACCCCTTCGAGATGATAAAAGCCAGGTGATGGTTCAACCAATCGTTGCTAGTTCTCTTTAAAAAAACCAAAAACCCTAAACCTGGAGCCAAAGCGAAGGATGCTCTGCTTAATTGCTGCAAATTGTGCAGTGTAGATCATGGGCCACCACCCTTTTTGAACACCAGGGCACATTTGCAAACCAGAGGCACTGTTGTGGGCCCCATACACACGCTGCAACTGAGCGCACACTGCAACTTATTATATTGGCTAAAACAGAATACTTATTTCAAGCCTAATTTCATTGGGGTGGCATGAGGACCCAGTGGGCACCAGGGAAGGTCTCTGTGGACGTGTGTGCCCGTGGGTGATTTATATGCATGGTGTGGATGTGGTCAGAGAAAGGGCAGAGCTGAACTTGCTTCTCTGTGTCTGCAGGATCCTTCAGCCCTTGAGGAGGTGGCCACCTACCAAAACGAGCAAGAGGAGAGCTATCAGGAGCAGGTTCGGCTGGCGGCTGAACAGAGGAAAGCTGTGCTGGGTACTCTTTCAGAACGTATAGCCCAGGGCCGAGCAAAGAAACGGCGGCAGGAAGAGGGAGGTGAGCGTCAATATTTGCTATGTGGCAACTATTTTGCTTTATTTGGAAGTGCCCCAGGAAGCTGCAGGGGGTAACTTAAAGGACTCCTGGAAGGTTAAGTCCAGTCAGAGGCGACTGTGGGGTTGCGGTGTTCATCTCGCTTTCAGGCCGACGGAGTCGGCGTTTGTCCACAGACAGCTTTCTGGGTCATGTGGCCAGCATGACTAAACAGTTTCTGGCACAACGGGATACCGTGACAGAAACCAGAGCGCACAGAAACGCTGTTTACCTTCCCACCGCAGTGGTACCTATTTATCTACTTGCCTGGTGTGCTCTCGAACTGCTAGATTGGCAGGAGCTGGAACAGAGCAACTGAAGCTCACTCCGTCACAGGGATTCGAACTGCTGGTGTTCTAGTCTGCAAGCCCAAGAGGCTCAGTGGTTTAGACCATAGACCACCAGCGTCCCTTGCAGGAGGACTAAACTATGACTGGTATAGGTTAGGGGTGAGGAAACAGTGGTTTTCCGGATGTTCCTGGACTCCACTCCCATCATCCCTGACCATTGGCAGTGCTGGCTGGGGCTGATGGGAGTGGGAGTCCCAGAACCTATGGAGGACAGAGAAAAATATTTTCTCCTCAGTTGTGGCAGTAGCACTCAGGGCACAATAATGACAGATTTTTGGTTGGCTTTAGAAGAGGATTAGACAAATTCATGGAGAGTAAGACTGCCTGTGGCTACTAGTCATAGAGTTGTGGAGTGTGAAGACACCCCAAGGGGGGTGTTACTGGGTTATTGTTTTTATTTTGATTATATATTTTGATTTTGTTCTGTGAACCACCCAGAGACCTCCGGGTATAGGGTGGTATATAAATAAAAAATAAAAATAAATAGTCCAACCTTCTGCAATGCAGGAATATTTTTGCCCAACGTGGGGCTCGAACCCACAACCCTGATATTGAGAGTCTCATGCTCTACCAACTGAGCTCCTGTAGTCAGGAGAGCTATGCTCTGCCTCCACAGTTGGAGGCAACAATGCTTCTGAATGCCAGTTGCTGGAAACTGCAGGAGGGGAGAGGGCTCTTGAGCTTGGGTCCAGCTTATGGGCTTCCCACTTCCTGGCTGGCTACTGTGAGAACAGGATGCTCTACTAGTTAGGCCTTCAGCCTGATCCAGCAGGGCTGTTTTCAAGATGCGGCAAGGGAAACCAGCCTGCCTGCTTTTTTGGAGCACCGGCAAAGAAAAGCGTAATAGCCAGCTTTCCCCAAACGGCTCTGTAAAAAGCCATGAAAGAAGAGTCTATTGCATCAGGCCAGTAGCTCCTCTAGTCCAGCTTTTTGTTCTCAGTGGCTAACTAGATGTCTAACCACATCTTAGCTGAATAAGGAAATACTTAAAGGAAGGATCTAAGTGGGCTTCCCTTGGGGAGAGCTTTGCTTAATCTTGGCACCACAACCAAGAAGGTCCTGCTCTGGTACCTATCTGTTATAGCTCAGGCTGTTGGTGGTAATGACTAGACAAGGACCACAGCCACAGGAGGGAATACATGGAAGAAGGTAGTCCTTAAGGTAGCCCGGTTACAAGCCACTCTGTATTATATTTCCAGATCCTCCTGCAGAACCGGAATCCACCTTTGTGCTTCCTCGACAATCTATGATGGTCCAGCTCCCAACAGAACGAGTACATCCAGGCCCAGAAGAAGAGGTGGACTGGCATGTCCAATCCCAAGACTGGCCTTATGCTGGACAGGAGGACCACGAGCTACGTTACCGCATTTTCCAGAATCTTTGGGAACGGGGCTACTACGTCACCAGTGGGAGCAAATTTGGGGGCGACTTCCTTGTTTATCCAGGTAGTGGCAGGCTTGTGGATCTTGGAGAATCCAAGCTGTGTGTGTGTGTGTGACAAATGCTATGGTTTTCAGAGTCTGCCCCTCTGAGCAGAGAGCATGATATCAATGCTCCCCTGCGTCACAAAGGCAAATACGAATAATAAAAAGCTGAGCAATCTTATCCTGCGTTTTTGCCTCTTAGCCCAGGAGTGAATGGAATATTTGCTGAAAGGCCTAGTCGGCCCTCTATTGAAAGGGTGAGAGGCATTTAAAGAGGCAGGCAGGATTCCTGGCCCCGTCTTGAATAAACAAATGCTTCCCTCTGTCCTTGCACACAGGGATTCAGAGTCCTGTTCTGCTTTGCAGTGAATAGCAGCCTTCCTTTTTCTATAGTGAATACAGGTCTGCTGAAAATGGGGAAGGCAGGAGTACTCTAATGGTTTGAGGAGTAATGTCTACAGAATAAAATACTGCATTTCTTTGGTTTGCTGTGCATTGCCCTGAAATCTCCTTGGGATGAAGGGAAGTGCAGAAATTAAAGAACATGTGTGTGTAGATAGAACTCTGAAGTGGGACTATACAACAAATTATAGCAGGGTTGAATGCCTCTGTGCAAGGTTCTTGCCATGTTATTCCAGTTGCCTTCCAGGCAGGAAGTTCTCTCTGAAACCCTAGAGAGCCACTGCCAGCCAGCATAGTCTTCTGAAATCGAGTGTTTAAAGTAGGAAGACTTGCAAAGCTATGCATTTGACACGTGGGTGACATCATGATGATGTCATCATGTGATAGGTGGATTTGATGCCTGAAAGATTTGGCCCACACAGCCGAAAAGTTCCCCACCCCTGGTATTGACAGTGGTCTGATGGTAGAAGGGACTTTGCCCGCCTGCCACAAACTTACAAAATCCCAAGCACTTAGCCCCCCCTTTTTTTTGCAGTGCTGCTGCTCCCAGGGTTCTTGCTGGGCAGGTAGTGGTTGCTGCTAACCTTAGGAAAAAAGACTTGCCCTTTCCTTGACTCGAGGACATTTTTTGCTACGGCAACATTCAAAACGGCTTCGTTCTAGAATGAAGAGCGATTGTTAAGGAGGGAGGAAGCCAACGGGCTATTTCCCTCTTCTAACCTCGCCTTTCTCCCTCCCTCCTACAGGTGACCCCATGCGTTTCCATGCCCATTACATTGCCCTGTGTGTCTCTAAAGACACCCCTCTCTCCCTGTGTGATGTTGTCAGCGCAGGACGCCTCGGCACCAACGTGAAGAAGACGGTGCTGCTGTGTTCGGTGGACCAGGATGGGACTGCAGTCTTTACGTCCTTGCAGTGGAGTGGGATGCAGTGAGAACAGGATGCCAGTGGTCATTTACGGTTGCCGTTCCGACAGTGGCGCGGGGCTGGGCTTCAGCTATTATAGCACAGTCTACTCCGGCTGTTCTCTTACTTTGTTTACAGTTCACCCTCCACATTACAATTGTGCAAATGACTGTCGGTGTGTGTAGTCTCCCAGCAGACATCTCCATGTGCGAATGTCTCATGGAGGGCAGCTCTGTGTACATAAATAAGATGGCCAAGGAGAAATACTTGGACTGACTTTGGCAGCGTCTCTGCACTAGTGTAATTTGTCTTTTTCCAGCTGCCCGGAGACAAGGTTTGTGCGTGCTCAGAAATAAAGGGAAGAGATTCGAGCCTTATCAGGGGAAACCTTTTGCAGCCCAAAGGCCACATTCCTCCATAGGCAACCTTTGTGGGGGGTGAGCAGCCTGTGGTGAATTGGTGGGGCCAGAGCAACAGCTGTGAGTCTTCCTTTATTTATTGAAAGCTACATTCAGGCGGGGGGATGCGGGTGGTGCTGTGGGTTAAACCACAGAGCCTAGGACTTGCTGATCAGGTTGGCGGTTCGAATCCCAGCGACGGGGTGAGCTCTCGTTGCACCTGCCAACCTAGCAGTTCGAAAGCATGTCAAAGTGCAAGTAGATAAATAGGTACCGCTCCAGTGGGAAGGTGAATGGAGTTTCCGTGCGCTGCTCTGGTTCGCCAGAAGCAGCTTAATCATGCTGGCCACATGACCTGGAGGCTGTACGCCGGCTCCCTCAGCAATAAAGCGAGATGAGCGCTGCAACCCCAAAGTCGGCCACGACTGGACCTAATGGTCAGGGGTCTCTTTACCTTTACATTCAGGCAGAGGCCTCTCTGCTTGCAACTACAAACCCCTCTTCCCACGCAGGTGAGCAAGAGGCATCATACTTCAAGAGCACATCAGCCACACAAGAAAGGTGTGGAGGAAAGGTGATGGGATCTGACCTAGGGAAAGGGGTATGTGACCTAGGCAGATTTCCTGAGGCCAGATAAGAAAGCAGGGACACCCTCCTCTCTGGCATGAGGGGCTAAGGGAGGCACAGGCCTATTTGTTTCTTGCATTTATATCCCACCATTTTCTCCGGGATGTTCAAGGTGGCATAAATTGTTCTCCCCCTCATTTAATCCCCACAACAATCCTGGGCAGTAGGTTAGGCTGGAAGGCAGTGACTGACTTAGGGTTACCCACAGTGAGCGCCAAGCCCAAGTGGGGATTTGAACCCTGGTCTCACAGATCCTGGTCCGACACTACACCACACTGGCTCTTAGCGACACGGGGCAAAGGGAATTCCTAGCTTCCACTTTGAAAAATTAATTTTTATTAAATTTGTGTATCACTCGTGGTTCTCAGAGCAGCTCACGACATAAAAAATACAATTATAAAAAAGCCCTGCCTCATCATGTAGTCTGTATTATACATGATCAGAGAAATTATTGTAGGGTAATACTGCCCCCCAGTTCTTCTCTGTTTTCAGTAAGTGGCAAATGGATCAGGCTTAGAGAGCCCCTGCTGGGCTCTCTCTGCATGGCTGGTGCAGGGCTGCGGGCTTAATATGTCCCAGCTTGTACAGAGGTAAAACAAGAAAAATGCAGCCTGTCAAAATGTTGACGGGGTTTCCACCTTCCCTCCAAAATAATTTATATTTATTTAAAATACATTATTCTTTACAAACAATTTCCTCTCCGCCCCCCCCCCCCATAGCATCAGTGGTAGGCTCTGATGAACAGTTAAGCAGATGCTTGCAAACTGTTTTATACATGGTACGTTTGGATAGTTCCCACACAGAGAAAAAGCCATTAAGTCTGTTTTGAACTCTTCCCATAGCGGAGTGGATATATCTAAATGAGAACTGAATCATCCGATTTGTTCGAGGAATGAGTGTAGATAAACCAGAGCAAAGGCTATTCTAATCATTATCACTCATTAACGGGATGACAGGGAGAGGTGATGACCTCATCAAAAGACTGCAAAGCTTAATCGGGGCAGCTGTGAAGACCTATTCCAAAAACAAAAGTTAGTTATTAAACCAACAAAAGAACCCATTTTTAAAGAAGGCTTTAGAGTCCACAGGGAGGAGAGACTGCAGCCATCTTGAAAGAAGCAACAAAGGGTACTGCGGCTTAGCACCTCTCTTAGCAACAGGTCCGCAAACCCCAGGCGGCCATTTTGAAAGCCTTGCTCTCCCTCAGACGCTGATAGTCCGGAAGATGTTGAAGCCAGATAGGGCTGTGGTGACGAGGGTGCCAGGGCACTGCGGATGCCAATGCAGCTCCTTAATGTCGTTCTCTCCCTGGTGAACAAACAGTAGCTGGGGTGGGATGGAGGCCAAAGCTGGGTCCTTGGCCTCTGCTTCCTCGTCTCGCTCCACAGCCAAGTCCCACTGCGTCACCTGGTCATCGGCACCGGAGGCTGCAAACACGCCGCTGTCTGTAGGGTGCCATTCGACGGACGTGATGGGTGCCGTGTGCTGCTTGAAGGTGGCGACAGCTGACCCTTTCTGCAGAGAAAGGGGAGGACAAAAGAAGGGCTGAGTTTGAGGGCTATTGCTTGTGAAGAAGATTTGAAGGGGAAATAATGTGTACAGGTGTGGGGAACCTTTGTCCCTCCAAATGTTGCTGAACTACAACTCCCATCATCCCTGGCCATGCTCACTGGGGCTGATGGGAGTTGTAGTTCAGCAACATCTAAAGCAGGGGTTGGCAAGGTTTACCTCGCCTGGGCCAGTTCACTCCAGCAGAGATACCTCCGTGGGCCAAATCGCATGTGTGCATGAACGAGCGCGACTGCAATTTCCAGTGCTGCTTTAGCGCAGCATGCGGGGACTCGCCGAGCGAGTGGCTCGGCTCGTGGGCAGCTTAAACGACTCCTGTGGGCTACTTGTGGCCCATGGGCCTTAGGTTGCCAACTCCTGATCCAAAGGTTTTCCCTAACATATTTTGACAGCGATTTCTAACCTGGAACTGCCTGAGGTCCCAGATCCTGAGGATCCCATCATCGCCACCACTGACGATGAAGGGCTCGTTTCGATTCCAGCTGATGACGTTGACGTCTGCATCATGCGCCTGGCTGGCGGTCAGCATGCAGGCTTTCCCCGGTGGTGCCCGTGTATCCCAGATGCGGATGGAGGCATCCGCTGAGCAGGAAGCAAAAACCTGATCCAAGAACAAGGGCAAAGAATTGTTATGGTTAAACATAGCGGAGAGCTCTCACGTCCCTGCATCAGGCCTTGTTCCCCATGCAAATTCCGGTATACCCTTATGAAGTCGTCTAAATCGGCCTTTCCCCTGTGCACTTTTGTTGAAGTTTAGCATCAAAACTTGTGCACTGATGTTCTGAATCTGGCCAGTTACCTGGTAATTACAAATCTTGGCTTAATGACCTGTGCTCAGGTTAGCAAAGCAGTGCCTAGGTACATTGACTTTCTTCGTATAATAAATATGTTCATTCTGTGCTGTTCGTGTCAAGCTTTTGCAGAATTTGAGATTTTGTCTACAATGAATAGGAAGGAGTAAAGGCACAGGTATATCCAGTGCAGTGGAACACAGGTAAAAGGAAATGTGGAAAAGGCCATGCAAAGGGATGCAGTGGAGAACCTCTGTACTGCAGGCCTAATTCAGACCATAGGAAGAGTCTGCTGGATCAGGCCAATCAAGCCCAGCTCCCTGTGGCCAGTCAGATGCCTATGAGAAGCCTGCAAGCAGAACCAGAGCATTTTCCCCTCCTGTGGTTTGCAGCAACTGGTAGTCAGAAGCATCACTACCTCTGACTGCAAAGGCAGAGCACAGCATTAGGCCTGGCAGGGGTCTTAATATGGCCGCTGTAAGGCAGTCCCCACCGCTAAGAAATCCCCACCCGATGACTTATCAAGCTGGGTCAAGTAAAAATACAGCTGCAGAGGATCAGGAGTTGTTCTTTGACAAGCGGGGCTTACATTCAATTCCTTTGAAATGTAGCGGCAAATGCAAGCTACCCTGGAATTGGTTCCACTCAGGAACTTCAAGTAGAGCCAACCCCTAAGGAAAGTGGGGCTTGCAGCTGCAACTGACAACAAGACCTGCTTCTTTTGCCCACACAATTTGGTTTCAAACCACAAAGGCAGCATAAAGGAAAATTCTTGATTTCAAAGCATGTGAGGAAAGTAAAATCGTGTGGGCAAAGGAACATTTTTGCTTTACAATACCAGCTTAAATTCAAGCCCACCTGCAAAGGAAAACTTCACCTGACACCGGGATCTGATCTTCGACTATATCTTTTTTAAAAATACAAATCAAGGCCAATCTGATTTCAGATTCCATTAAACCAACCTTGTGGCCAAGCATATGCAAGAGAAATAATAGGCAACTGCCTTTTTAAAAAATAAAAAATGCAGCCTTAGCTGATTTGAAATACTTTAAGTCCTAGGTAATTAGGAAGCACATTAACATTTCCCCAAGCACAGAAATTTTCACTGTAAAGCAAGCTGGACCCATCAAACCACTTCCTCACCGTAGCTTCATTTGGGGACCACTGCAGGTCTTCAACTGATGCAGTGTGGGCTGTGAAAGGCCGCTGGTCTACAAGCCATGATCCATCTTCCTTGGGTGTCCACAGATGGATGTTCTTGTTGCAATCACCAGTCAAAAGAGTCCCTGGAATAGGTGAGGCACAAGTTATTCTGAACTGCAGTCCCGCCGGTCCAGGTCTCCTGTGCCTACGTTCCCAGCTCTGCCAACTCCATTCCCGTTCCATCCCAGCTGATTACCTGGTTTCTTGGGAGACCAGTCCACAGCAAATCCTTCCGTCATATGCCCAGTGAATGAGAAGACGGGTTTGATCTTGGCCTGCTCTTCTCGCAGAAAGGCTGCCATGGCTTGAGAGTCGGACAGGGCCACGAGGGGGCGCTGTAGGTCGTATATGTCCACCTGCCCCTTCTCAGACCAAACCGCTGCGATCTGTGATCCACCTAATTCTGTCACCTATCAAAACAACAACAGACCATTAAGGTAGAGAACTTTGCCAGAGCAGAGTGAGAGACCAGGAGGAAATATGGTTCGTACCCGAACTCTGTTAATACCCCCATAATGGGGGACCATGGCCAGTTCCAGTTGGGGTTTTTTCTCTTCGTCTTCATCACTTTCACTGTCGCTGCTACTCTCTGACCCTGAAGAATCCTTGCCAGCGCGTTTGGTCCCATAGAGGTGGTGCATCTTCATCACCATCAGCCTATTTGCAGGGAGCGGGGAGAGAAAATGAGAGACATGGGCTTGAGAGCAGTACATGTGAAAAGGATCTAGGAGTCTTGGTTGACCACAAACTTGACATGAGCCAACAGTGTGATGCAGCAGCTAAAAAAGCCAATGCAATTCTGGGCTGCATCAATAGGAGTATAGCATCTAGATCAAGGGAAGTGGTAGTGCCACTGTATTCTGCTCTGGTCAGACCTCACCTGGAGTACTGTGTCCAGTTCTGGGCACCACAGTTCAAGAAGGACACTGACAAACTGGAACGTGTCCAGAGGAGGGCAACCAAAATGGTCAAGGCCTAAAAACGATGCCTTACGAGGAACGGCTAAGGGAGCTGGGCATGTTTAGCCTGGAGAAGAGGAGGTTAAGGGGTGATATGATAGCCATGTTCAAATATATAAAAGGATGTCACACAGAGGAGGGAGAAAGGTTGTTTTCT
This sequence comes from Podarcis melisellensis, assembly GCF_964234715.1. Lineage (NCBI taxonomy): Eukaryota > Metazoa > Chordata > Lepidosauria > Squamata > Lacertidae > Podarcis > Podarcis melisellensis. Next base: position 18,754,006 of record NC_138545.1, read on the forward strand.
GCTGCTCCAGAGAAGCGGACACGGAGCAATGGATCCAAACTACAAGAAAGAAGATTCCACCTAAACATTAGGAAGAACTTCCTGACAGTAAGAGCTGTTTGACAGTGGAATTTGCTGCCAGGGAGTGTGGTGGAGTCTCCTTCTTTGGAGGTCTTTAAGCAGAGGCTTGACAACCATATGTCAGGAGTGCTCTGATGGTGTTTCCTGCTTGGCAGGGGGTTGGACTCGATGGCCCTTGTGGTCTCTTCCAACTCTATGATTCTATGAAATGGTGGGAACTACAGTTCCCAGCATTCCAGACAACTGACCGCAAAGCTGAGTCTAACAAGGGAAGGCCAGGGGTCCCACATCCCTGCCAGGCCCTCTTGTCCTGGCTTCTGTAGGACAAGTGTAGCTGGCTTGCTGGAAGCCAAGCTCCTCACAAACTCACCTGTTGGCATTGGCAGTTTCAGCCTGAGTTCCAGCACAAAGAAGAAGGCTCAGCGGGTAGGTGGTTCGATTCTCTCCAAGAGCATCTCGCAAAATGTCAAAGCTCAAGCAAGGGGAACCTGCACAGGGTCAAAGGAGACACAGGGACATCAGCATTCCTTTCTGTGGCAATTCCCCTCTTTGCCCCATATCTACTGTGAGTTTTCTTCATCACGTTGATTTACAGTAATAACCTTCCTTGCCGTATTCAAACAATTGTTTGTATCTTAACATATACACATATGCAACACATGATGCTATGTAAATTTACTGCGGATTTAGTTTTAGGCCTTTCTGCCAGAAATATTTATGCTGAAATTGCTTTGTGGTGTTTTTAATATTTGTTTCACCTTTTTGATATAAATAGTACAACAGGAGGACTGACACTACCCTCAGCTCCAAATTCTGTACTCACAATTACTAACTTTGTGCAAAAAACATGCAGTGGAATCTGTTTTGAATCTTACTATTTAGCCACAGCTTTTGCAACTTTACCAACGTGGCTGGTGAGAATGAAGAGGTCATGGGTTTGCTACAAATGAGATTCAGTGCATACCCCTTGTCACTTTAAACCTACCATATATATATATACATATATATTTTTATATATATATATATATATATATATATTTGCTTTCGTAGATTTTCACGGGTACAGGAATGCAGGTTTTGGTGTCCTCGGGTGTCTTCCCGTGTAAAAGTTGGGGTGTCTAGGCGACGTTTCGACTCGTCTTCACAAAGTTCAAGAGGTCAAGACACAAAGACTTTAGCAACTAATCCACACCTAATGACCCACCTAAGTGGTACTCAGGATATCACTCAAGAAATCACTCAAGATATCCCTCAAGTAATTAAGGAACAAAAGAAGAAAAGGCACACTAGCCTGGGAACTTCCTCTCTGCCCAGAACATTGGAGGCTATACACCACACCCCCTCAACAGTATTTATAGGAACTCAAACACTGAGATCCTGCTCTGTTCCAGTAACAAGAAGCCGAAAGCACCAGCCTGAAGATGACGAGTGAGACCTCGTCGAAACGTCGCCTAGACACCCCAACTTTTACACGGGAAGACACCCGAGGACACCAAAACCTGCATATATATATATATATGTATATGTATATGTATGTATATGTATATATATATGTATGTTCCAGTTGTGACCGACTCTGGAGTTGTGGCGCTCATCTCGCTTTATTGGCCGAGGGAGCCGGCGTACAGTTTCCGGGTCATGTGGCCAGCATGACTAAGCCGCTTCTGGCGAACCAGAGCAGCGCACAGAAACGCCGTTTACCTTCCCGCTGGAGCGGTACCTATTTATCTACTTGCACTTTGAGGTGCTTTCGAACTGCTAGGTTGGCAGGAGCAGGGACCGAGCAGCGGGAGCTCACCCCAACGCGGGGATTCGAACTGCCAACCTTCTGATTGGCAAGCCCTAGGCTCTGTGGTTTAACCCACAGTGCCACCTGCGTGCGTCCACACACACACACACACACCCATATCTTCTGGCCCCTAAAGGACGCTCCTAACCTACAGCCACTCATCACATGCCATGCCACATTCCCATAATATTTGTGGCTGAGGTCTTTAGGAGTCAGGCTCCCCTATACAACCAAACTAACCCCTGTGTGGCCCACATCGAAGAACCAATGCATCTATACCCTGACAAATTCCCACCTCCATTCCTCCCTGTCTACAATCTTGGAATCCTTCCCCGTTCACCTTAGCAAGCGTCCCCTTCCTTTCCAGTCCAAAAAGACAGACCCCCCACCCTTATTCCAATACATGATCTGACCTGTGCCTGCACGATGATAGAGGCGATAGGCACCCTCGTCCATCACCAGTTCTTCCCCAGGTGCTGGAGGGGCCCCCTGTCCTGGCACATAAGCTCCCCCTCGACCCTTCTCTTCTTCTTGCCCCTTCTCCTCCATTTCCATGTCCTCATCCTCCTCATTGCTGCTACTAGAGCCGCTGCTCGGCTCATCCCATGTGCTGGGCTCCTCCATCTTGAAAGCGGGCAGCTGCTCTCCATAGCCACGCCCCACTATGGGCTCGGCATGCCTTTTCCTTCTTCGATGACGTACACTCAACATAGACGCAGAAATGGAAGACTAACGCGAGCACTTCGATTTACAGTGTCCACATTTCTGTTAGAGGAGCTCGTTAGTATGACTTCACTGCATGTAAAGCTCTGACTTTTGAGTTGCAAGCGCATTCCAGAGACCACTTTAAATTCCGCTGAAGTGTATCTTGTATGGAAGATTTTTCAAAATAACTTCGTCCGGTGAGAACCTTCCTTATTTTTTTAAAAAAAGATTTACTTTTCAAGTTTATACATACACTTCACTAATTTTGCAATCATTTTGACATTTCAAAACTTTACTTTCTCCCCCCTCTTTCTACGGTTTATTAAATTTATTTTTAATATCTTCTGCATGTCCAAATTAACTTAATTTGCTCATTTATTCATCTTTAAATATATGAAACTTCAGGTTATTACAATAATCCTGCCAATGTTTTTATCTGTTTAAAATTTATCTGTAAATATTCAATAAACCATTTCCATTCTTTTATGAAAATTGTGTTATCTTGTTGTCTTATTCTTTCGCCATTTCTGCAAATACCGTAAGTTTTTGTATCCATTCTTCCTTTGCTTCTTTGCATTTTATGGCAAGTAACATTCTTGCCACTGTAGTAACATACAAGAATAAGTTTCGATACGGTTTAGGTAGTTCTGTCCCTAAGAAGCTATGCCTTTTTTATCATCAATCGCTTTGGGATGTTTCATAGGAAGTGATTAATAAATTAAATTATTAATAAAGTTGTTAAACACCGTTTAAAAGTGTGCTTGTTGTGCCAAAGGCTGGATGCGGTGTAGCGTTAATTTTTAAATATAAAATCCCTGGACTTCAATTGCAGAGTTCTTGTAACTTATTCAGCTTCAGCGCCCCATTCTACCCGTTAGGAATAAAAAAGGAGGCTGAGTATTTGATTTGCATTTGCGGCACAATTTGCAAATGTTTTGAGACTTTATACAATCAGACACGCACATTCGTCACACAAAACAAGAACTTAAGAGTATAAAACCCCGTTTCAGGTAGATTCTACTTTGGGGCACGCTTCTGCCCAACCATAGCTACACTACATATTCCTGAATTTCTGCATTGTATCCTATGGGTTGCTATCACTTTCACTCGACATCCGAGGGGAAATTACGTCAAAACGATCATTGTCCCGTGTTTGACTATTGGAATGATCGCTCTAGAATTTTTAGTCTACGTTTCTCAAAAGGGAAACGCTAATTCAGTTAAAAGGAAAAAGGAGCAGGTGGCCATATTGAAAAACGTTAGTCATTCTCCCTCTCACGGTTGGGGTTCAAAAAAACCTGCTCCTAGTAACTCAGCGGGTCAAAGCCTTCCTTCCGCACTTTGAATTCAAATTAAGATATTTTAGGTAAGAGAGTTTAGAAGCCGTATTGAGCGTTAGCACCCAGTCACATTTTTTAAAAGAGAAGAATGCCGCCATCTTTATTAAGGGAAACTGATGTTTTAAATAAATGCAGTATTAGAGAAGTTTCTCTCTGAAAGTCAGCGCTGGAAATCAGAGTTGTGGGAAGATGGAATGGCGGTAGCCCGTTTTTATGGTTTGCGCGGCTTTACTCCGCATTGAAAACACGGTAAAAGGTGAGCGCCATTTTGAGTATGGGCACAGGATGCCTGCCGCCATTTTGAGAGGCGCTACTCCCGGACTACCACCATCTTAGAAAAGGGCAGTCGGCAGCCGCGCTGTCTCTAAAGAGGCCGTGCACTACATACAGATGCACCTATTAATTTTTTTTCCCGAAACGGCCATTTTAAGTGTGGGCAAGTTTATCAAAGGACATCTTGGAACAGGGCAGAGGACTTCCCTTCCCCCACAAAGAGCGCTATCCCGAAGCGCCATTTCAGAAAAGGGCAATTGGTTCCATTACCATGGCAACCGACTATTCACCGCAGACCTATTGATTTATTTAAATTTTGTTTTTAAAGTGCTACTGAAAGGCTCAGTGGTATCCTCCACTTCAGGCGCCTGTTGCTTTTCTCTCCATAAACTAAGCTGTGGTAATTCTATAAATTATTCTACTTCACAGCACTTAAAAATCACTATCCTCTCGTTGTTCTCGCCTCACTTTCAATGAATTAATTATCTAGTTAAAACGCACACAAATGCGCAATTTTGACTACTGAGATAGGAAAATAGGAAACTGCCTTATGTTGAGTCAGACAATTGGTCCATCTTGCTCAGTATTGTCTACACTGACTGGCAGCTGCTCTCCAGGGTTTCAGGCAAGAGTCTCCCAACTCCACCCAGAGATGCTGCAGATCGAACCAGGGACCTTTGGCTTGTACTGAGCTATGGTCCTTCATATGGCAGTAAGTGGAACATTGTCATCAATCAAAGGGCCAGTTTATTTGCTGACAGATTTATTTAATATATACAGTGGTACCTCGGGTTACATACGCTTCAGGTTACATACGCTTCAGGTTACAGACTCTGCTAACCCAGAAATAGTGCTTCAGGTTAAGAACTTTACTTCAGAATGAGAACAGAAATCACGCAGCGGCAGCAGGAGGCCCCATTAGCTAAAGTGGTGCTTCAGGTTAAGAACAGTTTCAGGTTAAGTACGGACCTCCAGAACGAATTAAGTACTTAACCTGAGGTACCACTGTACATGAGTAAGGCATCCGTGAAAGTGGTTTAAAGGTTTTTATTACAAACTTGGAGTTTATATACACAGAAGAACAAAAGCAGCCAACCATACTAAGCAAACTAGATCATTAGTTTATTTTTAGTACTAGACCTTAGCCATGGCATATGCATAATAAGTACTTGTGTCTCTGAGCATGGGCAGACTGTTCCTGAATAGCCACAGCTAGCTCTCAAACATTTGGGATTTCTGGCAGGATTACTGTGTCAAAGGAGGTGATTTTTTTTAGCAGGTGCAAACTGCAGTATTTATTTTCTTAGAAATTAATGGTGCTGATACCACAGAGGTTGCAGGTTTGATCCCCATATGGGGCAGCTGCATATTTCTGCATTGCAGGGGATTGGACTAGATGATCCTCAGGGTCCCTTCTGCCTCTACAACTCTATGATTTCTAATCCCAACCGCTCTTGGAAGACAGAATTCAGTATGACCTCAACTATGTCATTTTCCACCACGTAAAACAAAACCAAATAAAAATAGTCACAAATAGTCTCCTTTCCTACAGTTGCCTAGCTTATGCTGCACTTACCTGAGCGTAATCATCATTGAGTCCAATGGGGCTCAATTTTGAGGGAATACATAGGAGTGCGCTTGTTAGTACCTCATTCACCTTTCTCCCTTTTTCTTATTCAAAAGGTTATCCACTGGATTTCAGCAGGACATAGGGACTGGTGTGACTTGCCTGCTAGAGAAGAGTACTGTACTTACATGGTGAGTTTATATTGAAGCAGCTCACTTAGTCAGCTACGAATGATTATGCCTCTGTGTGAGTAGAGAACTTTAGAAGATTCTGCTGACAAAGTTGCACTAATTCTGTATTTTGGATTTTTGACCAAACTCTCAAGGAATTTAAGAAGTATGAGATGTCATTATATGTAGTATCCTTTTACTGAAAGAGATTTCCCCAGAACCCAGCCGATATGGGTGTGGCTGAGAAAAGAAGCTTTCAAGGAGAGGACAATTTGAACTATAAAATCCTTACTTTTGTGTCAGGGGCAGTGGGAACACACAAAGTTTTGGCATTGCCAACTTTTGAAATAAAAAAAATGGTGGCTGGATGTGGAGCTAAGTACAGATCTGGCAGTGGCAGAGTCAAGTTTTGGGGGGTTAATCTGGCCAAGTCAGAGTTGTCAGAGTCCTCTAGATCCTAAGGTGTAAAGCAAAACACACACACACACACACACACACTTAAAGGATAAAATAGCAAAATGCTCTTGCTCTTGAGTGGTTTAAAAATGGCAGGAGAGAGCAGCAAAAGGCCCACCACCTCAAGGTGTATGCCTTCAACAGCTGCATGGCAATGCCACTGTAGAATATCTGAATTTTTTACTGTCAAACACATGAGAAGTCCCTGTCGAAACAAAGAAAGGTGACAACCTTACTGTGCAATCTCCTGTGTCACTGAGTGCATACTCAACTAGGTGAAAATAAAATAAAAGGGCAAAAGCAATACTTCAATCACAGCATAACCTCCTTTCACCAACCCTAGTCCATTATATTAATGTGGATTTTGCTTATTCTTGCATACACTCCCAACATTTTAAATTGAAACTCCCAATTGAGTTCCCCAATTTTCATACTTACTGAGCCCTCTCCACTGTACAAACAGTGTACACTCAGGTCTCAGTTCAGAGCCTTGTGTCAACAGAAACCTGAATGTACACTGTTGGAGGCAGTAGTCCTCTGAATGCCAATTGCAGGAACTCCGAGGAGCGGGAGAGTGCTGTTGCACTCGGCTCTTTTCGGGCATCTGGTTGACCACTGTGAGAAAAAGGCTCCTAGACTCAATGTGTCATTTGGCCTGATCCAGGCTCTTCTTACGTTCATTTTAATTTAAAAGATTCATGGGAAAACCTGACATTCAGCAGTAGCACATGCCATTCTTTAAAATAACACCACTACCCGGTTTTGCTAAAAAGTTCATAATTGTTCCTAGATATGAACAATATTTATTTAATGACTTAATCACATATTTACCTGGCCTTTCAGCCGAAAAGGTTCCCAGAGTTCCCAGAAATAGAGTCCCTGATCTCGGGGTTACAAAGTCATGGCACGAAAGAAGAGATTGCGAGGGAAGAAGAAAAAACATGCAAACTGAGACTTTAGTTCTAAATTGCAAAGTTCTTACAATAACCAGCTGGAATAGAAATGGTTCAAGCAGAAGAGGAGCCAAACCCATCTCTCCCTCTGCTGAAACCTGATGGAATGGATGTGACTGAATGATAGATGGGGGAGAGGGGAAGCCTGGTGGAATTGATTTCTCAGCAGAGTTGATAGGGTGATCCTGCCTTGCTTCTCTCCCTCTGCTGCAATCTGCCTGTCCAGGCATAGCTAGATTTAGTTCTGTTAAGAATAACAAACACCAACCATTTTCTTTTCGTTTGCAAATGTGAAGGGGATTCTAACTCGCCATAAGCAACTTGGTAAATAACTTACAAGCCTGCTTAAGAAACAAATAAAAAGAGTTCTTAAAATCTGTTGAAACTTTTATCCAAGGGCTGCCAAGTAGAGACAAAACTTGCTCACTGGGAAACCAGTTCCCAACCCCAGCAGCTCCTGTGTTTTGCACCAGTGCTTCGCCTTGGCCAGATATCCACACTACAGGACTCCCTATTGCTTTTGCCTTGGTACAGCGCTCTCTCCGCTGCCCCACCCCCGCCTTGTGTCTCTGAGATTACAGCAATCCCAGTTTCCTTTGAATCCCAGCCCTGCAGGCTGCCATCTATCCTCAGCAGGATCATAAATTGCTAACAAGCATGTCCCGAAGCCTGCCGGCTGCCACAGCTCAGCCAGAAACTTGCTGTGTGCAGTCGAGCGGGAGGGTCGCATCCCATAATGTGACAAGGCAGGCAGCGCACCGGCAGGTTCTGGTGGCGGGCAGCTGAAGCTGCTGGCTGCTGGTGACAGTGACAGTTGGATGCTGTACGTTAGTAAGCCAGCGCTGAAAGGGCAAGGAAGACGAGAAACAGCAGCTTGAGAAGTTGGAGGGCATCAGCAGGGGGCACCACAGTAGAGGCAACACAGGCTATGGCATTTCAGGGTCACATCAACGTGGCACCAGACTCCTACCTTTTGAACGAGGGCAGGTGCTACTATATGTTTGTTACAGCACATGGGGATAACCCAACAGTTATGAAGTCCAAGGTTGTGCCACACTTTAAAAGGCATGAAACTGGCAATGATTTAGTTTACTTGATGTCCTTTTCGCCTGGGTGGCATTTTTGCATTGTCTGTCTTGAGCTGCCTCTGAGAACAGAGGTGAAGAACCTTTCTGGCAGATTGAGAGGTGTCAAGTTCCTGAATGCTGAAAAAAAGCAACAATTTGTCTTGCAGCCTTTTTTACATTTCTTCTGGCAAGCCTCTGGTGCCTTAAAACAGCTGCATGTCAGCCAGAAATTCATTAGGTGAGGCTCCTCTCAGCATGAGGAATGCTTATTGAGTTTTTCTCTATGGTGCAGCTAAGGAAGGTTCCAGAAACTGCCAGAGCAGTTTCCAGAAGGGCCATAGCTCAGTGGTTGTGGCACCTGCTTTACTTGTGTAAAGTCCCCATCATCTCTTTGTCAAAAATATTGGGCAACCCTGCCTAACATGTCGGGACAGACATTACTGCATTGGACTGTCCACTGGTTTGACTCATGAAGTTGCTTCTTTATATCTGCTAACAAACCACGTCCTGAAGCCAGATGCAGGTGGGGGCGAGGAGTTGAGTGTTAGCAAAGATAGTTGTGGAGTGGGGCAGTTCTTCCTTGGTTAGAAGCCACCTGGCTAGTCAAAAGACCTGCACAAATAATTCGCCAGGGTGGTTTGCTTTCCATATTGGGCTTTTCCTTACAGCTCAGCCTCAGCTTTCTCTTATTTACAATGCCTGTAACACTTTTCAATGTAGGATGGGATTTGCAGTTGTCAGCTCATAACAACAGCCCTGTGAAGCCAAGTTGTTAGGCTGAGAGACTGTGTCTTTCCCAAGGTCACACAGTGAGCTTCATGGCAGAGCAAGGAGCTGAAATAGTGCTTCACACCCAAGGCTGTGTGCAAATAATAATTCCTGAAGAGCAGGTGTAGGGATGTGTTTGTGTGTATTCATAGAATCATGTGTGTGTGAGAGAGAGAGAGAGAGAGAGAGAGAGAGAGACAGACAGACAGACAGACTTTCCTCTTAAAGCAGTCTTTCCTGACACTAGCTCCAATCCCACTGCTGCACAAATGTGACAAACTCTTCTGATACCCTTGGCCAGGCTTTCTGTATTGCCAAATCAGCACCAGTGAATTCCCACTCACTCACACCTGGGCATCAGGTATGTGCCCAGCCTCATCTATCCCAAGTTGCAAGCAAATTTCTCTCAAAATTTGTACTTGTGGGGAACTGCAGCAGTGCCGGCTTCAGTCCCAGAGCCCTTTCAAGCATGTGACCATTAGATAAAGAATCGGTATCTCCGTAGAGTCAGTACCCTAAAGCTGACAGCTTACCTCAGTGTCCTACTTCATGAGCACAATGCGCTTTTTTTGTCCAATTAGGGTAAACCAAAGAAGAGTTTTGCTAGGATAGGAATGACCGGTTGGATAAAGAGTAAGAGAAATACAGGACAAAGTTGCTGAACAAAATAAAATACAAATGCAATTTCTAGTTTATACTCGTGCTCCAGTAGTAACCTTCCAACGCAACTGATTTGTGTATGTGTGCTTGTGTGAGTGGGACCCAAATTCCCTCTTTTAAGGTAAAGACCCATCCCTTCCAAGTTTTAAAAGCCCGCCCCAGTTATCTCAACCTAGAGTGGGGTTGTTTTTTTTGAAACCAGCCTGTAACATGCTGAGTTAATTTAGGAGGTTTCCCTGAGGACTGCTGGTGATGTCTTAGTGGTAGAACTCCTGCTTTTCATGCAGACGTTCTGCGGTTCAGCTCCTAGTGTCTTGAGACCTTGGCAAGCTGCTGGGAGTCAATAGTATACAGTACTAAACTAAATGAGTCAATGGCAGTTTCACACATGAGTGATCGCTAGCTTTGAGGAGAGTCCTGGGCAAACAATCCTCTGGTAAGCCCCTTCCTCTGTCAGCGAGCCCTGGCAAGCTTAGGAGCCTGTATCCCCTCCAAGCAGTTGCGGGCAACTGGGTTTCTCAGCCCTTTAGTTTTCCCACAATGCTCCAGAGCAACATTGGGTTGAGAGCAGAGTGGAAAAATAAAAGAGTGGCTCAATCTAGCCTTCTTTTGTTGCTCAGAGTCCCTCAAAGGACACTGGGTGGACATCTACATTGGGATCCCTGCACAGGGGACCTGGCAGCTGCCTAAGGATGTCAGGTGCTGACAGCAGCCTAGTGGCTCCAGCTCCTGATGCCATCTCAGTAGGAACATAGGAAGTTGCCTTACACCAGATCAGGCCTTTGGTCCATCGAGCCCAGTATTCTCTATTCTGATTGGCAGTGGCTCTTTAGGGTTTCTGGTGAAGGTCTTCCCAAGCCTATGCTCCACTCCAGAGTCATGATCTCTGCAGGAGATCTCTCCCCTCCAAAGTTGGCCATGTGGACTTCCTTTTGCCCCCTTTGCTACTCTCCTTCTGAATTTCCCTAGTATAACTTGTTTAATCTAGCATTCCTTCTTCTGCCAGAGGGCAAAAATATGCCTTGGTCCCCATTCCCGGTGTGTAGGCCAGACAATGACTTCACCCTTGTTGTTCAAATGCAGGCTTCTTGCCCACCTGTGTTGGCAAGGAACCTTATCAATTAAGGAGAAAGGCTGGATTCATCCAGCCACCTGGGATTGCTCCATTGCCTATTCATTGTTTGTGGTGGGGGTAGGGCAAGGGCATGTTATGGGGGAACGTGAATGGGTAGCACTCCAAACTAGCTCACTGTTCAGTTTTATTACGTTTAAAAATGCATTTTCATGTCAGTAATTGGATCTAAACAATCTGATCTGTGTCAGTGAGAAGCTGTCCTGGATTCTGCCCCATCCCAGCCTCACCATCTCCACTGAAGTGGCAATTCTTTCTCTGTGGTGCTGGAAAATACGGGGCAATGACCAGAATGGAAATTAGGGGCTTCAATGCAGGTCACAGCCACTGGGTGGCACTCTAATTTCACAACTGCAAGGCGGCTGAAAAGGGTTGAACTCACAGCCCTGTGCCTGCCGCAGCAGTGGCAGCTGGCTGTTTGGAACCTCTGCAGAGCCAGTGCGTCCGGGACAAAAGTCCCATCCGTCTAGATTATGGGCCAGTTCTAATCATAGCTCCTCCTCCTTCTCCACTGCCATAGTCCCAAACCTGAGTTATTCCTCCCCCTCCTTTAACTCCCACAAGCCTCCCTCTGTTATCTCAGCCTGGGGTATTTTACAGAAGCCAGCCTGTAGCATACTAGTTTAATTTAACGGGCTCCCCTTGGGACTTCGGGCCTGTTTATGTTGTAGCTTTTCCGCTGATTTCCCAATTTGATATGAAAGCTAAATTAAGCAGTGGCATGGCTTGCGGGTCTCGCCCGCTGCATACCAGGGAGGCGTTGGCACCTCGTGGGTTTGCTGCAGGCCTCCCATGGGACTTGCCACCTGTCAGGGCTGCAGTCAGCATGAAAATTAACACTAGTCACTGAACGCTCCGAAAGCAAGAGGGGAAAATGAAAAGGAGCCGCCCTGATTCAGGGTAGCGCATGACAGGATGGGGAGAAGGGTGAGAGGGCTATGGGCTTGAGGGCATCAGAAGACTTTAAAAGGCATGGTATTTTAAAAAGGTGGGGGAAGAAAAATCAGACTTATGGTTCAGCTGAGTGAGCTACCCTGCCATAGAAAAGTCCATAGGACGATGCTCAAAGGTGAAAAGGCATCACTCATGGCCTGTGAGCCAGCAAAACGAGCAGAGGCAGATTGCAGGGGCAGCCCATCTGCTTTTGTCACTGCTACATCACCAAATGCTCTTTCTGCATCAGCCTTCCCCAGCCTGGGCACAAATGGTATCTGGAAGGCTCCGGGTTGGGAAAGGCTGTTCTAGATGTCCTGTCACAGGAGGTCAAAGCCTTTACTTGGCAAAAGAGAAGGTCTGAGAGGGAACAGGGCAAGGGCACCATCAAGCCATAGGGGAGACAGTTCATCCATCCTCTGTCCTAAAGGCTCATTAGCCCTTGCAGAGCTAGCTATACACCTGCAGCCTACAGCCTGACCAAGCCTTAAGAGCAGTGCTTGAGACCCATCAGGCTGATTAATATGAAGGGGGAGGGCTTTCTCAGTGGCGATCCCACACCTTGGAAACTTCCCACCCACAGAGATTCATAGAGCCTTGTTGCTGCTGGTCTCTCTCACCCAATTCCCCAAAACCTCTGAAGCCTCATTTATTCAAGTCTGCATTGGCTGAATTGTGCTGTCCGTGGAAAAAAATCTTTAGCTGCTGCTGGTTGGTGTGTGTGTGTTTGCAATTGTATTTTTGTGTGCTTTACAGTTTTGTAACCTGTCTTTGTGCCTTTAAACATTGGTCAAAAGGTAACGTAGTGCAATCTTGGGTTATAACCAAGTTTTTTAATGCAAAAATGGAAGGCGCTTGGAGCAGCTTTCCTTGAAGTAACATGTCAAGTAAAGTCCTGTTTCTCAAAAGCTATCCTGGATCCTCACACTGTGGCTGATTTGATATCATACTTTTAACACGAGGGCTGAGTTATGGCTTGATTTTGTGTCTCTGTGTGTTCCGCTATAAATTCCTGTGCATTTGTTACATTGGTGGCATGTATGTTGTCTAGGTGTCATTGTGTGTCTTGGTGTTGCGTGGCTGTGATGCATTTCTGGCTGTTTTCTTATAGCCACCACGCCGCTGTAAATGTGTGTGACCATTATGAAGGTATTTGTGGTATATTATGAAATGTTTGCAGTAGTACTGATGTGTGAGTGTGTTCTTCCCCAAAGTTATTTTCTGTGCCCGTATTGTGTAATTTTGATGGATGATGTCTTTATGCGGCTGGTATATTCGAAGGCTGTATTTGTGTGTACTGCATATGGTCATTTCCATAGCCATTTTCTAGGCATGAAATAGGCACTGGGAACACGTGTGCTACATATTTGTGTTGGTGTTTACATATATTCCCGCAGTCACATTGAAGTGCGTAGTAGACACCTCTTCAAAGAGAGACCTTATCTAGTACATCATTGTGTCTGCTGTGATTTCTTTGTATGTGTCTGATGGGACTAAGGTGCCACTATACCCAAATGTGTGTGATTTTAGTGGTGTTGCAGACTAGTGTGTAACTGAGCTGAGTTTCATTCTCATTTGCACCTGGAGGCTTCCAAGGAGCTGAGATGCAGCTGACTCTGGGGAGACGGCAGCAGCTATTTGTACGGGAATCCCACCCCTCATCGCCAGGCTCTCTACGAAATAACTGCAATGTTCAGCTGCATCAGCAGGGAGAGAATGACTGAGGGAATCATTTTCTGTCTCTGAGCTGATAATAACTTGGCATCATGCAGCCAAGAAGTGTGGAGATCCTGGAGATTAAATCAGAAAGGGGGGGGGGGACGAGACAGAGAGCAAAAGAAAAGAAAGAAGGGAAGGGGTTCAAGGGAAGAAGAACCTGTTTAGTGGGAGTCACGTGTGCTTACATGTTAAGGACTGGTGGCAGGTTGCAAACATTGGAGTAAGTGGATCGAAAGAAAGGAAGGGTGTGTAGAGAATGGTTAGTGGGAGACATGGCAGAGGACCTCTCCCATGAAGCCTTTGGCATAACCCCTTAGCCTCCATATCCTGCTGTGGTGAAACCTAAGTACATGGCGCTTTACAAAATTGAAGTGGACAGGTTTCCGTCCCAAGGGGCTCACAATTTAACATTTGCAGTAAAAGGGCTCTCCTCTCCCTTATGTCTGATTTTAGATTATAAGCTACTTGTTCTCTTGTGCTATGAAGCACCATGCTCCATGATGTCGCTATATAGGCAGATCGTCATCATGCCGTCCAGATATTTCCTGGGGCCTTGAGTACAGTGAATTTGGAAGCCCCTTGGTTCACACCTATCTCTAAACATATGTATGGGCAACATGCCATCATAGAGAAACTTCTTTCAGATCGTATTCTGTTGTCGTTTCTTTCCAGAAGTTTGTCAGGATTCTCTCACATAAGGAGATTAGTAAGGGCAGGCGTGTCTTTCTGTGACAGCTTGCCCATCATTGCCCACATTCTCCTGCCATGCGGAGCCACAAGAGATATGGATTGTGTTCTTGGTTATGCTCTCCGCTCAGGCTCACCACCAGTGAGGCCACCCCAGGCCTGGCTAATGCACTGTGTGAACTGATTGTGCGTCATAGGACGTGCTGAAAATCCTCTGCAACATGGACAGCTTCCGCAGTAGACATGTAGTATTAGAGAATAGGCCAGATAGCTCCATGTGGCTCTAGCCAGCAAGCTCTGTCATATGGTAAAGCTGAAGATCCTACAGGAGGAATATCCTACAGGATCAGTAACTGGTCTTTGTAAACTGCCACGTGTATATGTATGTGAAGTTGTTTTCTGCCCTCAAATATAAAAGCTCAGATCCTGGCCTATGAGCACAGGTAGCTGCCTTGTTTGCTTGGAGGACTTGTTTGTTTGTTTGGAATTTAAGCAGATTCATGCCATCTGAAATTCAATTTCTGTTCCTCTGAGAATGCCTCAAGGGCAAGCTATTCCAGAGGCCTGGTGTTGGGCTACCTGTTTTCACTTTGCTGAATCCAGCTGAGTGCCCCAATCTGAAATCAGGAAGAAGCATGCTGCTGCAGCAGCAATAAAAAAGCACTACATAGCACTACATAGCAGGGACAAGGAGAAGCAGCAAGTTTCACCTGCATCTGACTGCACTCCAGGCCTGCAGCCTGGATATGAGAACTGTTAGTCCTAAGGTGGGTCTATGAACCCTAATGCTTTCTTTTGTGTGACAGATGAATGGATGCCTGGACAAGTGAGGGAAAGAGAGACAAATGGATGGATGAAAAAGCGAGGGAACAATTGCAGGTTGGAAAGCTGTGGCGAAGAAGGAATGGCTGAATGTAGTGAGGGATAATGGCATGGGCGTAGCTAGGATTTTTGTTGGGGGGGCAGGCTTTTGTTTGGGGGAGCAGAACCTCAGATTTGTATTGATTTTGATTGATTTAGGGTGGCAGCTGTTCCCCTGCTCTCCCTTGGCAATGCCCATGAATAATGGGTATTGTGATCCAAAACATCTGGAGGGCACCAGGTTGGGGATGAATGATCTACGCAGTGCAGGGTCACATGAGATGATTTGCCGCTTGATGCATACACGCCTCTAAGTTGTCCCTCAGAGCTTTTCTTACACAGTCATTGCAGTACAGTACTTGGTAAACACCCCTTTGTCCTTGCAGACATCTTCCCCAAGGTTTCACTTCTGTTGCTTTTTCTGAACAAGTGTACTACTTTTTGCCTGGAGAAAATGCAGTGGTTTAACCAAAGAGAGCATCTACTCCTGTTATCAAAATAAAAATAAAAATTGTGGAATGGGCTTGTGGAGTCTCATGGTGTTTACTGGAATTTGCTTTGGTCTCGTAGTTAGTGACAAATGGCATACAACTCTCCCAGCAAACCACCCTACCACCATGAACTTTAAAAGTTAATGGGCTTGAAAAATAAATAAATCATTTTTAAAATATTGGGAGTTTGTGCATATACTTCTCTGCTATACAGCCCCTGTGTAGAAATGCTCATATAGTGACTAATATCAATGAGGCTATCTCTGTTTTCACTCATACCTCACCCCATAGTGGTGTTCTAACATTTTGTAAACCTTCCCTTTAGATTTATTTGATTTCAATTTTACTTCATTTATTTGGAACTGGTTTGCTTCCCCTTTCCTGAGCTGAGGCACATATTCTTCCAGGTTTGTTTTTTTCTTAACTGGGGTGAATAGCAACAGTATTCACCCTGACATTGTAATATTATCATTGGGAGATTTCTCACTGCATGCCCAGATCATGGCTCTGTGGTCAAAGACAAAGGTTTATGCCTTGACCCAAGATCTGAAAGCAGGAAACAGCCAGTGATCTGGCACAAAGAGGAAGCCAGCACTGTTCATTATGGTTGTGGATCAGCCCCCAGCTAACAAACAGGGTGCCAAATTGGATTGAGCTGGTACCTCCTAGGGTAGAAGGTCTGGTACTGTCTAATTTTACAAGTATCAGGCCAGAGCCGCTGTCCCCTGTAGGAGTTTTCTGCCTTCAGCAAGTAACCAGACATATTCTGTTGTCTCCTCTTGCCGTCACCTTCATTTCTTCTTGAGTTGAATGTAGGACGAGGCCTGGCCTGGCTGTCACTGTCTGCCTTAGAAAGATTCCTGTTTTAAGGCGAAGATTGGATCAGTGGCTTGCTGTGAGCCCAGGGGGATGTTTACAAGAAATTCAGAAACAAAGACAAAATTCAGTGACTCCTTGCTACAGTGAGGCGGGTGAGAGTGGAGGAAGATCTTTGCTGTATCTCCTTGGGGAAACTGAGAAAAAATCTGCCTGTTGCTAGTTTGCATATGCTAATTAACCCAAACCAGAGCCCTGAAGCCAAAGATCTGGCTCTGGACCAATTTGTGAGATTTGCTTTCTACACTGCTCTGCATCCTTTCCCAACAACAGCATGCAATATCATCGGTCTCTCCTGTGTGAAGTCCCCCCTCTGCATCTCATTCCTACCTTGGTAATTGAACATTCCCTGGCTTTATATATCCTTTGCAGGTTGAAGATTACCGTATATCAGAGCAGGATAAATGAAGGGGAGAGGGAATTGGGCTGATGAGCAACCCTACACATAAGGGCACATTTAAGTTACTAATTAACAGACATTGAAAGGGGTGGAGCCTGACACAGCTCATGTGACTATTGGGCATCAAATCTTGGAATTTCACACTAAGGCACCTCTGACCCTGGCTGCCCGTAGAGCCCTATTGGATCAGACCAAATATCCACTTTTTCCGGCATCTTGCTTCTTGTAATGGCCTATCAGATGCCTTCAGGAGCCTCACAGACTGAGCATGAAGGCGGTAGATATTTTCTGCCATTGTCTGGCAGTAACTAATTATTCCGTGGCACATTGCCTCGGAATATGTTCCATATAGCCACCGTGACTGGTAGCCATTGATAGATTTATTCTCCATGCATTTGTCTATTCCCCCATTAAAGCCTTCCAAGCCAGTGGCCATCACACCACATCCTCTGGCAGCAAATTCCATGAATTAATTATACATTGTGGAAAGAACCACTTTCTCTTGTCTGTCCCGACTCTGCTGCCCATCAGTTTCATTGATGGCCCACGTGAACTAGTATTATAAGATTGAGAAAGGAAAAAACAATTACTTCACTCTATCCAGTTACTGTACAGTACTTTACTACACTGCATCTAAGTTTATAAACCTCTTTCCTGTCCCTTCTTCAGAGTTCTTCCCTCCAAAACTAAAAATCTCAAACGCTTTGGCCTTTCCCAATAGAGAAGATGCTCTAACCTCCTAATGAATTTTGATGCTTTTTTCTGCACTTCAACTCTAGGATACAGGATGACAATGTCTAGACTGACGTGCGTAAGAGTATGCAAGGTTTTAAGCAACATCACTGATGTTCCCTTCTGCCCAACAAAGAATACGAAAGCTCATGCACTCCTACCTTGAATGACTCTGAAGACACATATCATTATTCACCTTAGTAAAATAGCCGCATGGAAGCCTAGGAGGGTCCTGGAGAGAGCTAGGAGAGTGGGGGGCATTATGGGAGCACCAAGACAAGGAGCTGGGAAGGGGCAGAGAAATGACAAGGAGGGATTGTGGTCAGGTACAAGGTGTTTGCTCCACAGACCAGTGGTGCTGTGTGCAGAGGAGAGACCATGGGGTTTAGATACGGGTTCAAAACCTGCATATTTGGGCTAAATACCATTTCTCACCCTCAGGAGCCCCTTTGCAAAACAGGATTGTGAAGTAAAAGAACATTTTAAAGACCTGAACAGCACGTTGTACATTCATTTTTAAATGAGGGTGCCTACAATGCCAAGGGTCTGTCACTGCTCTGATCTCTTTAACACCTCCTCTTCCCCCCACCTCTCTCCAAGCCCTCATTTTCCTTACCCAGCAGGGAAGCTTTTCTCTCCATCCCAAAACCATCCTCAGGGAGCAAGGAGTCAACCTGGCTTTAAAAAATAAAGCCCCTGACAAGTTGAAAAGCAAAGCCGTGGTGTCTGACTGAGCCCAGCAGGGGCCACTAGGAGCAGATCACGCCTTCCTCCTTAACCTGAGTTTATTGACACACACTCTTATTCTCTTGCCAGTCTGGGTTTTCTGAAAGAGGGAACGAGTAGAACTGGGGAACACCAGATGCTGGGACTTCTGGGTTTTCAGGAATAGTTTGGCCGAAACTGGATCCGTGGGTTCTTGAGGGCTGAGGAATGTGGTATAGTAGCTTAGAACTAAAAACAGAGTTATGGTCTCCCCCTTCCTTACCAGAATTAATGGGATTATCTTACCATTATACTGCAACCCTGAGCTCAGTGAGAAACATGGGCAAAAAATGTTTTGTTAGACCTTCATACCTGTCTGTTCAGGCTCCCTCCTGTCTTGCCACTGGTTTATGTAACAGGGGAAGGCTGAGGGTTCAGGAAGGATTAGGTGTTGGCAGATCTATTGAACTATAAGAGAGGATGGTGAGAAGCAGGACTCCTGGGTTCCCCTCTGTCTTTCTTCCCCCTCCAGCTCTCACAGCGTAACCTTTTCTTCTCTTCAGAGAGCGGCAGGGCTTGTGATGGATTCTCTCAAACCATCTGCTCATCTTGTTAGGCTCTTAATTAACAAGTAATTACGCCCTGCTTATGCACAGGCCGGGCAAGCTTTTTGGCTAGGGCTTATCCGGGAAGAAGCTGGGGGAATGTACAGGGTGCATTAGCAAACTTTAGTGGGGTGAAAAGAAGGTGTCTTCACCCCTGCATCCTACTCCATTTCAGACCATTTTCAGAACTGCCTAACCTTGTGTTTCTTTCTCCACTCACCTATCCAAGCCATCCATCTCATTGCTTAATTTGTAAAATGAAGCACTCTTGGGCCAGGGCCAGAGTAGAAGTCATGCCCTCTGTCTTGGAGGTCCTAATCCCAGATCTGTGGCTTGTTGTTGCTCAGTGTGCTGTGGAAGAAAATGCACTCTGTGCATGTTTCAGTGCACTTATTTTTCTGATGGCTTTATAATTGTCTAGGTTCAAACCCAGCCACTGAAAACAGACTCTGGAGCTAAGTCCTGTGAAATATCAAGTCATCTTGTTGATGCCCACTTGATATGTTACACAATGACTGTTTTCAGTTGCTCCATGTGATTGTGGTTGCCACATAGTGAACTGCTTTCGTGAAGTTGGTGGTCAGTAATAGGAGGAGCAACACTTCCCTCAGCCTCAAACCTGTGGTCTACAGTATGAAGATCATAAGACTGGCCAATCTTGCAAAGCTTTTTAAAGGAATGTTGAGATCATGTATATGGGAAATACACTGAACACTTGAAATGTGCTCTCTATCATGGTTAAACCTTATTATTACTAAGAATACAACTGAGTCCATCCATCCATCCATCCATCTGCACCTTCCACCCACCCACTCTTTCTCCCAGGTGCTGGATGCTTTCCACTGCTGGGCTGCCTCATAAATGCAGACAGATGTCTCTATCCAAGGTGATTGCCTCGCACTGCTTTTAATGAATAATAAATTGCCAGGGCTCAAGGACTTGGGTGTCATGTTGGAGCTGCTACCAATTTATCTTGCTCCGACCTGACCCAGGTGACCAATGATGGGGCTGGAGGATGGGAGTCTAAAGTCAGCTGGTCCCAGATTAGAACAGGGGCTCCCTAGAGAAGAAAATTCCCCTCTCTTAAACCATTCTCTCTTGAGTGCCTCTCTCTTCTCTGGTCTCTGGCTGGCTTTCTCATTATTTCTAACGAGTCACTTTGGTTGGGTTCGGGCAAGAAATCCATCCCTAATGAAGCCTCTAATCCCACTGCCTAGGGAAGCTTATCTGGGCGACTAGTCCTGGCATTTTGCCAGCATGTCATAACCTCAGCATTGTTTTACAGTTCAGAGGGGAGCCACAGCTTCTGAAGCTTCTGGGAGGAGAGAGAGGGTTAGTGGTTGCAGCAAAGGAGAGGGATGCTGAAGGCTCAGGGTGCTTAACTGACAAGCATGAGACCTAGTGAGCATTCTGGAGAAGGAGAAAAATGCATCGAATGTGAGAGAAATAGTGGTTCTGAGTTGTGTCACCTGGGAGAAAGGTCAGCAGGGATCTCGTGGAAGGGGAATGGGGTCTAGTAGGTTTATCTATTTATTTGTAATAATTGAGAAAGCTGTGTGCATGTGTGCTGGCCATTATTTCAGGCTTCTCTGGAATATAGGTGGAGTTTGGCAGGTTAGAGATGCTTCTTTTCAGATGTGAGAAGCTCTCACCGACAGAATGATGCTGGAGCAGGATGACTAGATGCAAAGGAAGGTGGTACTCCTGTACTTTTAAGGGCTGTGCAGCTCTTCATGCTGCAGGGGTAAAAGAACCTGCACCTATCAAAATGTCATCTCCTGCCCAACTCTTGTTTGGCACCCAAGACAGAAGTTGCATTCACACTAGAATTTTCTGTGGAATCACTGTCCTTTCATCACTCACTTTTGGTAAGGAGTCCACCCAATGTCATTTTTAAATTGTCACATGCCAGTTCTTCTTGCAAAGCCTTCCCCTGTTTTCCCTTCAGACCTGATTTGTGGTGATTTGGAGGGTGGGGGGAATGAAATATAATTGCAGTGTCGGGTTGTAATCCAGTAATGACAGGCAAAGTGCTATTGAGACTTTTAAGGGTTATTGTGCCTTTAATGTAAAGCTTCCTGATTGCAGCCACTGTTTTATTGTATTCTGTACAGCATGGTTAGTGATTGATTCACCTTAAATTCCCTGTGTGCCTGTTTATGTGTGAATTACTGGTTTTCTTCCATTATTTTCCTTCCTCTTCTTTAATTTATAACAAAATAGCAGAATGATAAAAGGGGGAAAATACCATCCCACCGTGGGGAACAGAGTTAAACGGAAATTAACAACCAATCTACCAACAGAAGAAGAAATAAAATAGACTGAACTTCAAAGGAGGAAACTTTTAATCAATGTTGCTGATGATCTTTGCTAAATGGGACTTGCTTTAAGAATACAGATAGAAGGATCTTGGCCATGGAAAAGGGCACTGCTGAATTATGTTTTTAGAGAACCTCTGTTTAATTACATGTCTACCTAACTGCAAAAAATTAAAACCTCAACAGCGCTAACAGGTAGTAGTCTGAAAGTAACATCTGTAAGGAAAATCATGTTTGTGAATGTGTGCCGATGATCAGGATACCTAAGTTGTATATAAAAGGTAGGATAGACCAGATGCCAAGAAGGACAGGACTCTTCTTTCCTGAGTAGCTATGGAGAAGAGAAAATTTGGATAGGTATAGCTTTTCATGCACAGTTGGGAAAAACACTGCCTGCAATAATTCCCTCTTCTATGCAATTTCTATGCAACACGAAACTACATAACATAGTAACAAATGAAACAATAACCCCACATAGTTTAAAAAGGCCATAGATTATTTAATTGGCCAAAGGCCTAGGAGAAGAGGAATGTTTTCACCTGGCACCTAAAGATATGTAATGAAGGTGCCAGGTGAGCATCCCTAGGGAGAGCATTCCACAAATGGGGAGCCACTGCAGAAGAGGCCTGTTCTTGTGTTGCCACCCTCCGGACACATGAAAAAGAGGATGATCACAGGGTCTGGGTTGATTCATATTCTTTGCATCCAGAAGGCCACAGGTTGAATCCCTGGCATCTCCAGTTAGGACTGGGAGAGACTCCTGTCTGAAATCCTGGAGTGCTGCTGCTTGTGAGAGTAAACAATACTGAGATCAATGGACCAATGGGCTGACTTTATATAATTTGGCTTCCCATGTTCCAGTAGCAGCCAGGAGTTAGGATTCCTGAGGCCTTTTCTCTTATACTTTCTCTCACTTCTCTCCCCCCACCCTCCATCCCTGCTCTTATCCTTTACATCTAATTTGATTCCCACATCCTTCATCCTGCCAGTCCCTGACCAACCATTTAATAAGCAAATCTCAGCCTCTGGAAATCCCCCCATATCCTGGGGATGTGGAGGGAAAGCTCTCGGATGACTCTCTTGGAGATTTCCTCCTTGGAACAGCAGGATTTGACCAGCCTTTGAGAGCACAATTAAAAGCTAGGCCTGACTGCTGGATATTTCTGTTTCTTCCTGCTCACAAACATTTTAACATTTCTCAGTGATGCCATGTTCTAGACTAAGGACTGTGAGACAGCGGGGGAAGATATAAAGTAAGACGGGAAATTAAGCAATATTAACAAATAGTTCCAGGATGGATGGGTAGGTGGGTGAATGGGTACGGGCAGTCATTCCGTATTTCTGTGGAAAATAGGGGGTTAAAATCAATGGTGGTGATGACTCGGGGCTAGAGATGCCTGAATTTGCACATTTAGGTTCTTTTAGTGATCTGATGTAAACAAACATTAGAACATAGGAAGAGCCTTATGGATCAGGCCAATGGCCCAACTAGTCCAGCATCCTGTTCTCACATTGGCCAACCAAATGCCTGTGGGAAACCCATGAGTTAAACCTGAGCACAGGAGAACTCTCCCCTGCATTACTGCCTATGATAATGGAAGCAGAGCATAGCTATCTTGGCTGGCAGCCACAGATAGCCTTATCCTCCATGAATACATATAAATCTGCTTGTATTATAAAGCATATATCTTTAAATTTGGCTTGTGTACATCATGTACACAGTGCCATATAACCACGACAGACTGTCCAGTGCAGGTACCCTCCGTCTCTTTCTCTGCCATACACACATCCACTCACACACTTACACACTACCAATTAATCAACGTAGCACAAGGGAATCATTGTACAGACATGGAGAAAAACACACATTGCAGCTCATGTAGCATACTCTGCCTCTCTCTGCATGTGCCCACATTAGTTGCATGCACACAATAACACACCATATACCTAAATTCATAGGCACATGTACGCTGCCATTTTGGTGCCTTCGTATGTAGAGGTACACTGTGACCTGCAGAACATCTCTTCTCTTTCTGCTTCCACTCTCCTCCCTGCGTACACATGGGCACATAGTGGTGAGCTGAACACCTCTGCACAAACTTGAGGACAGATATTGTGGCTCACCCACAGATACACATGAATCTGTGCCTATAATGTAAACCATCACACTTAGGCATAAGCACACAGTGTCAGATGCCCAAATGGCAGGTGGTAGTGGTTGCTATGGCGCCGTCAGTCCCTTGTTAGCCATTTAACACCAGTAGGACCCCCAACAGCTCCAGGCACAATTCAGATTAAACTGCCTGCCACATCCTGTTCTTCTGGAGAACTCAGGAATGCTGGATATAACACCACCCCACCCACCCCACCCCACCCCACAAAAAATCTTTTTCTAAACCATTTGGTTCCAATTCTCTTAAGAGAACTTGAAAATTCAGCTTCCCCCATCTTTGGAACCTTCTAAACCACATTTTGCATACGGAGAACCCTGGTGTCCCAACTACTTCTTCCCCCTCTAACCCAGTGAACCATGTATAACTTATTCAAAGGTATGTTCCTTCCTTCCTTCCTTCCTTCCTTCCTTCCTTCCTTCCTTCCTTCCTTCCTTCCCTCCCTCCCTCCTCTCTCTCTCTCTCTCTCTCTCTCTCTCTCTCTCTCTCTCTCTCTCTCTCTTTCATTGCTGTGCCTTTTTTTTTAAGTCAGCATAAAGGCAACAGGTTAAGTATATGCCAGTAGGGCAGCTCCATACAGGAAAAGACAGCATTTATTGAACTTGTGCCTGTTATGTGACAGTTACGTGACAGGAGCCCTGCAAGAAAATAAAAGGTGGCAAACCTGCTTGTTTACAATCAGGAATCCTGGCCCCCAATGTTTCCCATCTCTCTAACCAACAAGGATTTCTTTCCAGAGGAATCTGCCTTTCTGTTCTCATTATACCTCTAATCCCACTTGCTGGGAACTGCAGGTGGGCAGAGTGCTGTTGTGCTCATGTCCAGCTTGCAAGCTTCCCCCCAGGCATCTGGTCAGACACTGCGCAAACAGAATGCTGGACTAGATGGGCCATTGGCTTGTTCTTACAGGCTTATGTTCTTATGTTCCTTTTTTTCAGCCTCTCCTAAGAAAATATGAAAAAGCAGGGGGTGGGGAAAGGGGAATGGTACAACATTCAATTTTCTGTGACTTCTTATTGTGCCTATAACCAGGAATGGGAAACCTTTGTCCCAGGATCTGAATGTGGCCCTCCAGGCCTCTTTATCTGGTTGTCAGGATACAGCCCCTCTGGGCCACACCCTTCACCAGCCCTTCTTTGCACCCTCCTTGGGTGTTTTGGCCTGGCTGCTATATGTCCTTGAACCCTAATAATGCTTCTTGCTTATCTCAGCGGAAGATAGAGACATTTGAGTGGACATAAGCACAGGCTTACTGCACAAAGGTAAAATTAACATTAATTGTTCTGTCCACTTTTGCTTGTAGCCCCACCCACCTCTGGCATGCGGTCCTCATAAGGCTACCTAGAAGAGAATGCAGCCCTCTGAAAAAAGTTCTCCACTCCTGCCATAAGCCATCTCAGCCTCCCAAAGTAAGGGCTGCAACTGCAGTGGGGTTACTGAAAGGGAGAAATGTGGCCGTCCACTCACTTCAGGTGGTGTTATGTATATGGGAAAGACAGCCAGAGCCAGAGGCGACATGGTGGAGGCGTGTGTAGTCAGGTAGGTGGGGAAGAAGCAGCTCAAAGGGTATAGGAACCAGACAGATAAACCAAATTAGGTTCCTGGGTTGGGGGAAGACAAAAAGGATCTAATAAGTAGAAAAGGTGGGCAGGTGATTTTTAAAGTTTGAGATAGGCCTTAACCTAGCAGGTCAAAGCCTAATCACAAAGAAACCAGGACTCCTACTGTTAAGGTTTAGACTTAGCAGGGTTGATCCTTGCTCTGGATCAATATTGAGTAGAATTCCATGACACCTACTAGTCTTTCCCCTCTCCTGCAGTCCTTTCCAGTTGGCTCCCAGGAGTCCTGCATCTAATTGGCTCCCTCTTTTCCCAAAACTCTCTATTCCATCTCCTTTTTCAAAGAACTCAGAAGCAGTTGTGAGTTCTGATTGCCAGCATGTGAACCTTATCTGCAAAATGTTCTGGTGGGTTTTTCTGGGTTGGAGAGACTGAGAGGGACTTCAACTGGTATTTGTTACATGGTGTCAAGCAGCACCCAACATCTGGGCTACAATGACTATTTAGATAGGATGCTGTTTGCTGGCCTCTTTTTCCCATTTATTTCCCCCCTCTCCGTCTCCCACTAATCTATTTATCTCATCCTCTTGGCCGTCTCCCCTCCCGTGCGCTGTATCCGTGGTGATGCCGGTGACAAGTGCGGTAATTAAGTGCCGAATTGCTCCAGATGTTCTGTTCCTAGACGAGTAAACAAGACCCGTTGCCCCTTGGATGGGAACAAATAAAGGGGGGGGGAGTGCTGCGGTGCACATGAAAAGTGCAAGTCCAGTGGGAGACTGGAAGATACTGGATGAGAAAAGAGAAAATAGGGATAAATCCCCCAATGGGTGCTGCGCTAAGGGAGAAGTGGACAGCATGTGACTGAGGATACTGCTGTGCA
This sequence comes from Podarcis melisellensis, assembly GCF_964234715.1. NCBI lineage: Eukaryota > Metazoa > Chordata > Lepidosauria > Squamata > Lacertidae > Podarcis > Podarcis melisellensis. The sequence continues at coordinate 18,779,883 of NC_138545.1, forward strand.
GAAACTCACAGCAGTGGCTAAGGAGAGGCAAGTTTGGGCCATTTTAATCTGTTAAGGGAACATGGGATGGCAGCAGGTAGGAGGTGCTATTATTTTAATCCTTGCACTAATCTCCCATAAAAAAACAACAGAAGGGGAAACAGGTTATGTATTAACTGCCCAGGGGAAGCCCGAGCAGCCACTGGCTTTGTGTAGCAAAGAGATAAGGGTCTTGTGCTGTGGAATGTGCAGTCAGATGAAGACCTACAGAGCTGGGAAACAAAAAGCAGGAGAGTCCAGTCCCACAGTCTCTCTTCAGGCCAACCCACCAGGCCTAATCCCCATCCTGCGTCATTCTGGTAGCCACCTTACTTTCCTGGGCAGAGATCCTGTTTCTCCAGGAACGAGAGAGCTGTGCCCATTCACCACAGAAACGAAGAGGAAAGAAGATGGGGAGGGGCAGGTAGTGAGGAATAGTTAAATACTTTCAAGCTCTATAGTTGTTTTTGAGGGCATTTTCTAATTTTAACTATTCTGGAAAGAGTGGGTTCACTTTTAATTTTTCCCCATTTTATTTTTGTCTCTTTAACCTGTGTGACAGGCAGAAATTGAACAGGTGCAGCTGCCTCCATTCCTCACCTCCCCAGTATAGAAATGCACACATTGAATGCTCACTTTTCATGCAGTTTTTAAAGTGTAAGAGGCCTGTTTGTGGCCATTCTGCAAGGAACCTAGGAGAGTCTACTTCCCTCCTGGGCCCTACTCTTCCTCCAGAAGACCCAGGAGTCTTGACTATTAAAACCTCTTTCCATCCTCACGGCTGTGAATTAAAAGTAAATGGGAGTGTTGCTACTTCCTGAAAACCCAGAAATCCCAGCTCCTATCACCTTCACAGTATACCTGTCTATCCATGCAGTAGCATGAGGTGGTTAAATCCTGAAGTATTAGAGTGGAGTATAAGAATTTCCTGCAAGTAAACCAACAAGCAAGTACAATGAAAAATGGTCCAAGTGGATACCACTTTTGCTGTGCTAATTTTCTTCTCTAGTGGGGAGGTGGTTGTTGCAGTTAAGTTCAGAGAAGACTTCGTAAATGATATCACCCACCTGGAGTCTGAAGTACAGTGGTACCTCGGGTTAAGTACTTAATTCGTTCCGGAGGTCCGTTCTTAACCTGAAACCGTTCTTAACCTGAAGCACCACTTTAGCTAATGGGGCCTCCTGCTGCCGCCGTGCCGCTGGAGCCCAATTTCTGCTCTTATCCTGAAGCAAAGTTCTTAACCTGAAGCACTATTTCTAGGTTAGCAGAGTGTGTAACCTGAAGCGTATGTAACCTGAAGCGTATGCAACCCGAGGTACCACTGTAGTGCATTCAGCATTCTACCACCCCATTCTGCCACAAATATGGGCTAGACCTAACTACTAGGCTCCACTACCATTCCAGAGAGCTTGGGGCTCCTGACTGCTATACCCTTTAACCCTGTATTCCCCATAATATTCCTAACTTTTGGTTAAGCTGTTTCTGGAGTACTGTGTCCAGTTTGCAGCATGGCATTTTAAGGTGTCCAACAAATAAGCATGTCCACAGGAGATGCAACACAGAGACTTCATGCAAGGAACATTTAGAAAGCTGCCTTATACAGAGTAAGACCATTGGCCCATCTAGTTAAGAACTATCTACACTGGCTGAAGCAGATTTCCAGAATTTCAAACAGGTGTCTCTTCCAGCCCTACCTAGAGGTGCCAGGGATTGAACCCAGCACCTTCCGCATGGAAGCCAGATGCTCTACCACTGAGCTGCAGCCCTTCCCCACAAGGTCAATTTGATTGGCAGGTGAGAGTGACTGGGCTTTCTCTGTGGTGGCCTTTGGTCTATGGCACTCCTTCCCCACTGAGATGCACATAGCTAGAGAAGAGAAGATTAAGGTGTGACATGATAAATAGCAGTCTTCAAATATCTGGAAGGGCTGTCATGTAGAAGACTCGGCAGATTTGTTCTCTGTCACTTCTGTGAGCAGGATTAGAACCCATAGGTGGAAATTGCTGGGAAGCAGATTTTGTCTAAACATTAAAAGGAACTTCTTAATTGTGGATCCTGATGACTCGGGAGGTGACAAGCCCTAATTCTCTGTTTCAGCAGGGATCCTGTGCTGAGCCGGGGTTGGACTAAATGACCACCAAGTTCCTTTCAACTCTATAAAAGCATGATCCTCCAGTTCCCCACAAACCCAGAAGCTCCCCTTTGCTCAAACCCCCAAGTACCCCCTCCCTCTTCCTCCCCCTGTCTCTGTCTCTAGTCCCATCCCAAGAGAAATCAGGCATCCTGGCTCTCAGCCTTAGCACCATCTGCTTCTTAGTACAGTTTGTCAAATCTTGTGTGCCCTGCCCTGTTCTTCTCTGGACGATGTTTGTTTGTTTCTTGTTATAAATAAACCTAATTAATTAGAAATTTTCTAGCAAGATGAGAGCAGCACTTGTCAGGGCGCCTGCCGGGAGGGGCTGCGTTCGGGAGCCACACAACGCAAACAAGCAGGAGGAGGGACCCAGAAGGGGCACCAGGAGTGGGAGGGGGCTCCGGAGTGTTGCTGGCCTATGTGCAGAAGGCCGAGGTCTCGCAGGGGCATGTTCTTCTTGCCATCCACCCTGACATAATGAAAGTCATCATTCATTCAGACGAACTGTCAGACTAGCAACCTTCTGTCATGCTAAGTGCGGGTGTAAATTATTCAAAAGAGAAGTCACCCACAGGAGGGTGGAAGAAGCGGGGGGGGGGGGGTGAGAGATGGAGTTTGACAAAGAGAAGCTGAACTGAATTTGATTTGTTCTCTACACAGAAATTATGTGGCTATTAGACTTTTTTTCAACCCAACTTTTCTCTCTAAGCCTTCTGGACTTTGAGGGATGGAGAAGTGGTTTCAAACATACAGGGAACAGGAATGGGAATCAGTGTTTGAAAACCCATCAAAATTTGGGCACTACCCAATTCAACATGGGGGGAAATTGCCCCAACTTTTGTTCCTGTGAGGGAAAACGCTATGCAAGAGCCCAGTAGCTTCCACATTTCCTTCTCTTCAGGAACTTTTTCCACATCATTTCTCTGCCAGAACTCTGGTGTGTTGCAAAGGATTCTGGGGCACATTCAAAGGTAGCCTTCTCAACCTGGTATCCTCCTGATGTTTTGGACTAACACTCCCCTCAGCCTCAGCCAGTACAGCCATGCTAGCTAGAGCGAATGGAAACTGTAGTCCGAAACATCAGGAGGGTAGCAGGTTGGGGAAGGATGTTCTAAGACCTGTTGTTTGTTCATATATAGGGAGCCCGCCAGGCAACTGCTACCCCATGCAAACAGAGATGTTCCCTGAAGTTGTTCCTTGAAATGGAAGATATAATGGTGAACAAGATGTCTTTGTCTTCCATTACCAAATTTGTTTTCTGTGAACCTCTGATAAGGTTCTAGGAAGTCCACCTGCGAGTTCTTAGGGAGTACTCTTGAAATACCACAGTAGCAACCTGACATCCAAGAAGTGCCTATCCCCCAAAACAAGAAAAAAGCAAATTAGCCAAGAATATTTAACTGTTCCAAATAAATGAAATTCTTTACAAGAAAGTTATTCAACCAAAAACTTTGCAAGCACTTAGAAAAAGCTAGTCTGTTTCTCAAAAACTCTTTCCCAGATCTAACATTGACACATTTTTATTTGTTTTAAAAAGCATTTAGATACTGCCCTTTCATAAAATATCAAAGCAGTTTATGGCGATATATATTTTTAAAAAGCAATGCAGATGCTACCACACCATGCACATTATTTTATTGACCCCTGGGAACTGTAGCTTGGTTTTACCCACCTGAATCCACACCAGCCATGTCACAGAGCTGCTTGAAAATTCAGTTGCCCTCATCCCTAAAGAACAAAGGGCTCATCCACACTTCTGTTTGCCCCATAATTTCTAGTCATGGTTCTGAGAGGTTGTTTTGGCATGTCAGTTTCTCCAGGAAAAGCCACTGTTTACTGCTGAATCAGAACAAGTGTCAGTCGGGTTTTCTGCAGATTGATGTTTGTTCTGATTCAGCAGTAAACAGCGGGGTTTTTCGGGGAAAGTGGTGGGACAAAACTAAAACGTCTCGGACCCATGACTAGAAATCACAGGACAAACAGAATAAATCATAGGACAAACGAAGTTTGGGTGAGCCCAAAGACTCTTGGGAACAAGTGAGGATTTTAAATCTGGATGGGGGTGGAAGGAAAAGTACATGAATTGACTTCAGTAGAGAAGATATTCAACCATACAATGGGTTGGTGGAGAAGCAGGTGGAGTGTGGTCGTTTTAGATTACAGCAGTCAATGAGAATTCTGTTGAGAGTAAAGAGTTAACATTAAGAACTTACATTACCCAACTGTGAATGGACTGAAATGCATTGCATAGGCAGTTTTGTGTGTATGGGCGGGTGATGTTTTGCTGCATGCCACCTACTACCACACCCCCTACTTCCATTGGTAAGGCACTCCTCAGTGGGTTCCTGGTGGGAACGAGATCAAAAAATTATTTTTTAAAAAAAGAACCTGATGTTTGGTGCAAGTCTGGTATATTGGAAAACTTGCATCTTAAAGAGAGAAATAAAAAGGCCATGCACATAGCTAAACAAATACTTGTGTGCATGCCCACCATGGACACCAGGTTTTGGGGATTGGGGGAGTACTAGTTGAGGGGAGGAGACAACAACACTCAGTGTGAATACATCCCATTAAGCACCACCCACTGGGAAACATTGAGATTGCACTCAGTTGAAAGCACTCATTTCTTAATGAATGTGCACAAAAGCTCACATGGAAAAATTAATCTGTGTGACTCTTCTTCTTTGGCAACCACTCATCGTCAAGTAAGATTGTTTTTAACGGTGTGTCTGTAAGTAATTGGAGGCCAATTCTGGATCCACACGTCCTTCCACAGTGGGGACATTGGTTTCCAGGTGGGAGTTGATCACAGTGAGCACCCACATGTGCATTAACACTCTCATGTACACAGCCTCATTGTTCTCTGCCACAGTTTCTCTTGCTGAAAACTCTGAGTTCTCATGTTCTGAGAATGATGCCTCTCTCCACCGTCTGCATATACCATTCATAATTTTATAATTTTCCATCTCAGTTCCCCTTTGGCTTGGTCGCTGCTTTTCTAAACCTTTTAAGACTGTCTTCATAAGGAAGATGCTCCCTCCTTTTGATCATTTTATTTGCCCTTTTCTGAACCTTATCCAGCTCTGTGATATCCTTTACGAGATATTGCTGAATGGTACTTAACTGCCCGGAAAATGCTCAATCATATTCAGTGTGTCCAACCAACGTATCTATTCTAGACTTTCTAGCGAAGCATGGTCCTGAAATGGCATGTTCTATCGAAAAGGGAAACACTCAGGAAGAGCTTTGGGTGATGGATAACAGTTGAAAGAGTTTCAGATCATACTGCAATGGTCAGGAAGTTTTAGACCCAGGAGGGTTTGGTGAAGTTTAGGCACCTCTTATTTTGGGAAAGGCTGAGTATCTGAAGCTTTTTAGTTTAGAAAAAGATGAATAAAGGAGAGTATGAAATGTATGCAAAAGGGAGGTAGCATTTTCTATTTCTCTGCTATACTTAGGATCACCCAATGAAATCGATGAGATGCAAATTCAGGATGGGCAAAAGAAAATGCTTCTTAATGCAACGCACAATTAATTTACAGAATTTGTTGCTACCGTAGCCCATGCCGTTTGCATGTAGTGAATGGGGGCTGCACATGGTAGTTGCTTAAATGGTTGCCTAAATCAAGAGCAGTAAATGTAAGGCCTGTAGGCCTGATTTGATCATCAAGCATCTCCAATACAGCCATGGGAGTCAGCTTGCATAGGAGGGAGAAAATTCTTCTCAAAAAATATTCCTCAAGAAATAAGTTGGCACTCAAGCATGCACATGGCATAGCAGTGGCCAGTACAGAAAGCCAAAGGGCTGCCTTTCAGCATTTGCCCGTATTGTGCTATGCACGAGTGGCAGGGGCTTTCTTTGATTATTTTGTTTTTAGAGAAAGACTGTCCTCTTCACCTGCTGTGCCTATGACTGAAAGCATGGCTTGAGCAGGGGGTGGGAGAAGGCCCCCTTCCAAACAACAACAAAACCTCTTTTGTGCATGCTGAAAGGTACCTGCAGCTCCAGAAAGGGTCATCTCCAGACAACTGCTGGGATACAAATACAACTTTGCTGGTTATTTTAATGGATTTTATTTAATAATTTTGAATCCCATTCTTCTTCCAAAGTCTTTATGGTTTTTGTGTCCCCCTTATCCTTAGGATTTCACATTGGAACTGGTCATAGTTCAACCCTCTAGCCACAGTAGCACATTTGCTTTCTTGGCACCCTGGTTTAAATGCACAAAAACAGGGTCAAAGTAAGCCTGACAGGCGGCCATGTTTGTTGTTCACGTCTTTGCCCCTTCATATACAAAGCAGAGAGAGGGTGGCTCTAAATTTTAGAAGAAAAGGCATGCACAGGTAAGGAGAGCCGAACCCCGGCATCTTCTGACTCCTCTCCTTCCCCTCAGGCACCTCAGAAACTTTTCTCTCTAGGACACTGGAAGTGAACCAGGCTGCTGGTGCTTAAAGTGAATGGAGCACAGTGAGGGCAGGCAGAGGATGTGGCCAAGTTCAGCTCCCTTCACACGGGCCTCCCTTTTCATGTCAAAGCAAGATGGTCTCCCACTTTATGAATGGTCAAGGCAGGCACATGAAGAAACAATCAAGGCTGCTCTGTCACAGCTGGCTCAGCCTATGAAATAGGTAAGTAAAGGGCTGATGAAAAGGTAATAAAGGGGATTTAAAGGAAATTAAGGCAGCAGTAGTGGGATTGCTCAGGGTACAAATACGAAACACCTAATGAGAGGGCCAATTGAGGTTCGAAAATGGATAATTAAAGTAGTTAGGAGAAGCAAGACCTTGGCTGGACAAGACATTCTTCTGAGGACACCTAGGCTACATTCATACCACACATTTAAAGCACTATGACACCACTTTAAACAGTCATGGCTCCTGCCAAAGAATTACGGGAGCTGTAGTTTGTTAAGGGTGTTGAGAGTTGTTAGGGGACCCCTGTTCCCCTCCCACAGCTACAGTTCCCAAAGTGGTCAAACAGTTATCATCTGTCTTCACAGGGAAAGCTGAGAACTGTAGCTCTGGGAAGAAAATAAGGATCTCCTAACAGCACCCTTAACTTACTACAGCTCCCAGAATTCTTTGGCAAAAGCCATAACTGTTTATATTAGTATCATAGCGCTTTGAATGTGTCGTGTGAATGTGGCCATGTTTTTGCCTGTGGGGATAGACTTTTGAATTGGTATGGGGAATATAGTGCCTTGTGGAAGCACCATTATAATCCTGCTTCCATCTCACCCCAGAAGATGAATGTTTGGGCAGCCGTTCCTATTATGGAATCAGAATAGCTATTTGTAAACATTGGTGTTTGTTCCAAAGGGGAGGGTGTATTTCTGCCCTGTTCTTGATTTAACTTCCTTTCATGAAAACAGAACCGGAAGTAAAGAGTCTTGAGAGTGGCTAAATCAAAGTAAGTGTTCATATGAACATGGACAATATTCTCCCTGCATTCCAGTGGAGAGCAGTGAATGTCTCTAGGAACAGAAGTTAGATCAAGATGGACTTAAATGGATTATTTTTTTTAAAAAATGTGATCTTGTGAATGGCTCTTAGAAGGAAATGTTTGTGCGCATGTACACTGGAGGAGGAAAAGTGTGAATTCGCATATCATACATAAACAAACACTCCCACACTCAGTGATCTGATCCTGAATGGAAGTGACACGCGCAGCAGGAAGCCCAGGCCCTTTAATAGTATGAGATACGCTGTGTCTTTGTCCTGCTAGGCCTGGGGCAGCCAACAGCCATCCCCAGCCCCGTCTGCATCCAGTGGCACCAGGCCAGTCCCTCAAGTGATGGGAACCTGGGAGACTTTTCCCTCTTCGGGAGACAAAGAGACTCTGAGACAGCTGAGGTCAAAAAGGATGGAAGCAGGCCGAGCCCTAACACAACGTGATTCTTGCATGGCATTACTGAGAGATGCAGCTGCCTCTGGGGTGGAGTGGGGGAGGGAAGGAACTGCTCTTTGTACAAGAATTCCTTAGCCCAGCTCTGGGATGCAGCTAAAGCCCAGGAAAGGGGACTCCTGGTTGCCTGATAAGCCACATGAGGTCTTGGATCTCGGCCCCAGTTCTGACATTGACGAGGACAAAACTAAATTACCTGTCGTGCAGCTTGGAGGTGTTCATTAAATCCAGAGGAAGGAGTGAAAATCCACTGACAGGGCGAGAACGAAAGAGAACTTGTTAGAACTCAGGGCAGCCACTAGGCCAGGGCTCTGGGGAGCTCTTAAAGGGGAGTGAGGACTAGCCTCATAAGAATATAGGCAGGACAGAAAGTCAGAATTCCAGAGCATGGAGGCTGAAAGTTGCTTTTTTTCCCCCTCCGGTGAGAGCAAATATATTGGTAGGAGCTTCTGGATCCTGTGGAAAAGGAGGGGATCCTAAGTGGGCTGTGGTGGTTGTAACAGGAGATATATGGTGGAGAAGGAGTTGCAGTTTTGCTCAGAAATCCACGAATGACCTAGATACCAGGCATACTTTCAGTAATTATTTTGATGATGCTGTTTGATTATTATTGTTGTTTCTACTTTGACTGGCTTAAGCTTCTCTGGATGTTGAGATTGCTTCTCATTCCTGTTTTCTGGCCTGATTTTACTGGACCCACCTTAAAAGTGCTTAAAATTAAAACGAAAAAGCATCTAGAGTTTGGGCTATTTTCACTTGGCTTGAAATTGGAACGAGCAAACAATATCCCTAAAATGCTTGCATTCATGGAAAGCAGGGAAAGCACACTGTCCAGCACCAATGGAAGCCAGATTAGTATGGGGAGGAGAGAGCAGGGCAGAGAGCAGTGGAGGTAGGGTGAGGGCAGCCAAGGATTCTAGGGAACAAACAATTTGTGAATCCATCTTGTGGTCTTGCTGACATTGATTGAATATGCAATTCAGAATCCTGTACACCATCACAAAGAGAGGCTCACCTCTGAGATTGGGCCACCCAGGGCAGAAGCAGCTTGAGATCATAATGTGCCCAATGCACACGAAAATGTACATAAAACAGTCCTTAATTTCTCTGGTACAGGATCCTAAAGCCAGGCCCTCTGCCAAGTAAATTGGTACAATTGAAGCATGTGGAGGAGGCCCTAAACTTCTGTCCCTCCTTCTGCCTGACAGGGGGCCATATCAAGCCTGTTAAACTTCTTCATCTTCTGTTGGCATTGTCTGTGCATCTTTCACTGCTTTTCTAAATGACTGCTGATTGCCCAGCTCTGACCACTATGCTTCCTTAAGCTTAGGGTCCAGATCAAGGGAATTAATACTACCGCTCTATTCTTCCTTGGTCAGACCCTACCTGGAGTTCTGTGTCCATTTTTGGTCCCCAGACTTTAAGAAGGATATTGACAAACTGGGACGTGTGCAGAGGAGGGTGACCAAGATGATCAAGGGTCTGGAAACCAAGCCCTATGAGGAACGGTTAAGGGAGTTGGGTATATTTATCTTGGAGAAGATGGAGAAGTGAAATGATAGCCATCTTCAAATATCTAAAGGGCTGTCACATGGAAGATGGAACAAGCTTGCTTTCTGCTGCTCCAGAGGGTAGGACCCAAACCAATGGATTCAACTTACAAGAAAGGAGATTCAGACTAAACTTTAGGAAGAATTTCCAGACAGCGTTTTTCAACAGTGGAATGGACTTGTTTGGAAGGTGGTGGACTCTTCTGCACTGGAAGTTTTTAAACATAAGTTGGATGGCCATCTGTCAGGGTTTCTTTAGTTGGGGTTGAACTAGATGATTTTTGGGTCCCTTCTAACTCTACAATTCTATAATTCTTTGAAACATTGCAAGAGCGCTGGGAGGCATTTCTAGCGCATGTTAGGGCAAGAAAGAAGGTGTCAGGATCAGGCTGCTTGGGGTGGGATGAGAGGTGTAGTATTTTATGTATGTGTGTTTGAGGTAATGCACACGTTCATATATATGTTCATATATATGTGCATGCTTAGAGTTGGGCACCAACATTTTCTAGTTGGGGCAGGTCTAGTTGGGTTGTGACAGCAGCCACTGGGAGCTGAAGTGGCGATGGACTTCAGGGCCTGGCTAGCACATCTCATAACTAAATTGATTTACACAGACTGGAGGAGATGGATAAGAAAGAACTCTGGCATGGAAAAGCCTGTTCTCTCCAAATTGCCTGCTTTTGTGCTGTGCCCTTGAAGGCTAGAAGCTGGTCTTATGGCATAAGGAGATCCTCTCACCTGGCACTGGGGAACTGTTAAGTGAAAAGACCCGTTCTTTGTCTCTCTCCTGGCAGATGAAGGAGGACTGATTCTAAATTAAATACATTTAGCATATGTAGTTTGCATAATTAGGACGCTGATTTGTATATTATGCAAATCTGGCTGCCTGTGTGTTTAGGCTTGGGGGTTAAGTATGTGGGCAGAAGGGTTGGGAGGCAGGACTCCTGGGTTCTGTAGTGGGTTAGGGAAAAGAAGGGAGGTGTCAGGATCTGGCTGCTGAAAGAGGGGGGTGATGTTTAACGTGTTATAATCTTTTCTATGTGCGTGTGTGAGGGCACATGTACATATATGTGTGCATACTGAGAGTCAGGACATCTGGATTCTCTAGGAGATGAGCGGCAGCAGGGTAGTGGGGGGTCTAGTTGGAGTGGGGAAGGAGGATCTTGGTTGTTCTTTGCTTTGTGGCATGCCTTCCGCTCCCGTTCTGTATTTTTGCTGCGCAAGCCAAGGCACCAAGCAAATCATCTTCCATCATAAATAACAGCAGCAGAGGAGAAAATAGAAAATCAACACCAAGTGTGGGGGTGGGGTGGGGAGGGGGGATGAACCAGGAGGGGTGAAGAGTGTATTGATTATCTAAATAATCAAAGGATACTTTTGATTATTTTGTGCCCCCTTCCCTTCCAGATACAAGAGAATGCATAGCCAGCCCCAGTGCCAAGATCTACAACTGTCCCTTGTGCAGCAATGTAATTATAACCAGCCCCCCTATATCTGGAAATGGGATGGAAGGCTTCCAGATCTGAAGCAAGGCGAAAAGCCTGGGGAAGGGGAGCAGGTGGAGACCTGGCTGTTTGGCTGTCTGGCTGGGGTTGGGGGCAGGGGAAGAGGTTCCTATGGTGGGCTTTCCAGGGCCCAATAATTCTCTCAAGGGACCTCCTTTGGACTACACGTATCATTACAATATTTACATGCTCTGAAGGTGTGAAGCCAAAAGCACTTAGAGCAAGAAAAAGAGCCGGATGAGAAAGGCGCTTTCTCTCCATATGTTCCAGAAGGCAGATGACAGATTGTGTTTGGCTTCATCCATGTGGGGTGTTTGTGATGCTGTGTGTGTGCGTGTGAAAGAATGAAAACAACATTGCCTCTTGCTGTATCCGTTGTGAGCGGAGTGAGGTCTAGTGGGATAGAGCTGTGTAGGGACTGAGAGCCAGGATTTCCCCAAGCTTCTCTGTTATATGAATTGTACTGATACCTCCCCCCCACCACAACCTTGAAGAGCTGCACGGCAGGCATGTGACAAAGTCTGATCTCCTTCTCCTCCATTTTCCCTGAGCGAGAGCTGCACCCTCCTTCCTTCTTCCTGTCCTTCCCGCTAAACCTCTTTGATCCACAAGTTATAGATTAAACCCTCCGGCAGGGAGATGGAAGATCATGGTGGTGATTTACACTGGGGGCTGTAAATGTTACAAGGTGGTGGCTTTACTGGATAATTTGAAAAGCGCAGCTAGACTACTTTGCGAGCGGTTGTACAAGGAAGGGTGCAATAAGGCTCACCCCAGTCTCCCCTTCTGTTTCAAGGCATATGTTTTGCACATTTCACCATCTTTTCTTTGCTGTCTCTGGAAAAGGTGCAACTGTTCTATTTCCTCCTGACCCTTGTTAAAGGAACAAAACCTAGGATGTCATGTGCCTAATAGGAAAGGAGCAGAGATATGGTGCCAGAACTCCTGGGTTCTCCAGGAAGGGAATTAGGGCTGGGGTGATAAATAGAAAGAGGTACAGTATTGTTATTTTCCCCAGGAGACAGAGGAGGTAGGAGACTGGAAACAAGGTTGCCCGGTCTGGCTGCCAGACCTTTCAAAAGGGAGGATTTCAGCAGGTGCCATTTCACTCCCACCCAAGACATTGCAGCAGTGGTGGAATTTCCCCTTCTAGCCAATTTGTAAGGGTACAGCAGGATTTAGCTCTCAAGGTCTAGCTCTGACAACCCTTCTGAGAACATTCTGTGCTTTTGTGGGGAGAGGTAAAACTGTAGGAGCTGGGAAATGGTTCTCCCAGGTTTTTAAACAGTGGATGAGTCTGGAAAGGGAGACGACTGGATGCAAGAAGTTTGGTGCCTTCTAAGCAGGTTAGGAGGGTATGGAAATTGGACCTCTGGGAGAGAGAAATGGCCCAGTGTATACTGCATGCGTTCAACTCTCAAGGTTAGCCACCCCTCCCCTCTCCTGTGTTTCTGCAAAAGGCCATTTTTTTCTGAGCATGCTTCCCTTCTTATGAGGAAGCAAGCCCGGAGCAGTGACTCATGCAGAAATCTAGGAAGCATATTCCTTTGAGGGCTGGTAAATCTGCAGAATCTTTGCATTGTTACTGAATTGTGTCAGAGGCAGTGGTGGGACAGAATTACCCTTCCCTCATGAAGGCTGATTGTGTGGTGTAGTGATAAGAGTGTTGGATTAGGACCTGGAAGACCAAAGTTCAAATCCCTACTTGGCCACGAAGCTCAATGGGTGACCTTGAGCCAGTCACTGCCAGTCAGCCTAACCTCCTTCACAGGGTTGTTGTGGGGATTAAATGAGGGAGAGAACGTGTACATGATCTTGAGCTCCTTGGAAGAAAAGACAGGATGTAAATGCAATAAATAAATAAGTAAAATGAAATAAAATATGCCAGACCAGTCAGAGGTGCAGCAGTCAGCCTCATGCATAGATGGCTACTTTTTGGCCCACCAGATGCCCGTTATTGCCAGCTCTTCTTTCACAGCGCATCATTTTGGCAATTGTTGCCCTGGTGGTTTGGGGAAGGGGGAAAGACACTGGCCAGGATTTCTCCAAGAGCAACAGGGCTGGTTGGGTTAAAGCAGAGGAGGGGAGGCAGAGAGTCCTCCCAGCGGTGCAGGCAGGGCCCGGTTCTGCTCGCTCAGCATCACTTTCCAAGTTCAGAGGCAGGTGACGAGCTTAGGCGATAACGAGATGGAGGAATGGATGGCTCTGTCGCAGATTACTGGCAATTACCCTATATTAGAGGGCCTCTAAGCAGAGACGCAGGCTGTGCTGAGCCAGCAGCTGAGCCAGCCTCTCTCGCGCGCTCTCCTCTGCGGAGTATGTGCTGCTGACACCCTTCCATCCTGAACTCGCAACTTCTTTCCTTCACACACACATCTGGCTTCCCTGTTTCTCTCCCTGCTACAACTCTGGCTGCGTGCTCCACTGTCCCATTATCTCCTGAATGGAAAGATCCCTTTAGCTTTCTAGTCCACTCCCCCCTTTTGCATGGCGACTGCTGTCAGCTTGACATCTGCTGAATATTTCAGAGGCCAAACATGAATCTTTAAACACAACAAGTTGCTCCTCTGCTCCAGTGAGACTTGCTGGGGGCCTGCCAGCTTGAGAGGGTGGAGGCAGCCAAATGCTGAGGGGACGGGAGTTGCCCTGCCTTGTAACATATGCCTTTTTTGAGGCCAAGGACAGCCTGGGCGATGTTGGGTTACCAGACACCCTTTCCCGCCTCCTGACATAGGTGTCTGTCCCTTCGACAGAAGAAGGATGAGCAGGCAACACTCTTCCATGACACTATGTCCCTTTGGAAGTCTACCTGTTCATGCTGTGAAAGGTATCTGTCCTCTGAGAGAAGGGGGAGAAAGATGCTGATCCTAACATAGCCCCCCCTCAAAACACCAGTTGCAGTCTTGAGCAATGGGGCGGGGCGGGGCTGGTGGTCTAGAATAGTTGAGCATAGAGACGATGAAGTGCAGAAAACTTGGGTTCCTATCCCACTTCTGGCCCAATTGCTGCCTCAGCCTGATTTCCCCATCTGCAAACTCAGACTGAAGAGAATAGTGACTTACCTGATTTAGTTCTGTCTTGAAGAAAATTTTGAAAACAGATCCTGGGGCTGAGTCTGCTGAAGCCTGGCTCAAGCTGGAATTGGATGCTCAGGGCAGAAAATGCGTCAATTCTGAATGTGGCACTTAAGATTAACCCTCCCTCCCTCAAGGAAAGAGTGTGTGGCCCCAAGGGAAGCGGCTAGGATAGGGAGTGGGGCCCTAAGTAGATGGGACAGAGTTTGGGAGGTTAGAATAAAAGAGGCCTGTGTGGGAAGGCAGGATTTCTGGGTTTTCTGGTGGAGTTCTGAGGTGATAGGAGTGACATCCCCTTTATTAGCTGATAGGACACCTATTAACCAAAACCTCTGGGTTCCCAGGAATGGGAGCTGACAAGAAAATGTTGACCTGGCCTGTTCTTGCAACTCTAACAGTGTTTTAATCTGCAGGAGTCATGAAGTGGAGCTTTTCAGGGTACAGAGTCAAAAATGATCACTACATGGTTAAAGGAATAGGAGCAGGGGCTAGTTCAGAAGCTGGCAACTCTAAATGGGAGGGATCCCATGGATCAAAGGAGGGGAACCCTGGGAGCTCCAACCCTTAGGCTGGTGGTGAGAGCAGCGTGGGGCTGAGTGGGTTGGAGGCAAGTGCCAGTCCCTGCTGGCTGTTCTCTCGCCACTCTTTTTTCTTCCTTTCTGTGGGCTGTTCTGTCACCGCAGCGTCAGTCTGGAACTTTGGAGAAAGTTCATTTACATAGAAATGAAAAATTAAATTAGTGCAAATGTGTAATTCAGCCGGAAAATATGATTAACAAGACGCTGGGCCAGGAGGAAGGGGAGGGGGAGAAAGAGGGAGGCAGGGAGGGAGGGAGGCACAGGGCCAAGAGGAAACTGACTGTGCTGTCACACGCAGGGGCAAAATATGCTAGATCACATTAGGACAGACACGCGGCCTCTGTCTATGCATGCACACGTTCCAAGCTGCATACTGGAAAACACCGCAACCAAACTTTCTCATTGCCTTAGGTGGTATCCTTCAACCCTGGCCTGCATTTCCAGGCATATCTGTGGGGGTATCATTTCATTTCCCTTCCTGTTCTTGCTATTATTCCGGGCTGTCTGCAGATTCAGGCAGGCAGACAACCAATATGAGCATCTGTGCTTTTGGTGCAGATAAAAAGTCAGGGGTGGGGGAGGATAAATTTTCCTAGCTAGCAGATAGGGAGGTGGGGTGCTAAAAAAACACATTTTTCATTTTATTAACAGAAAGCAATGGCTCTGCTGCTTTTTGCAGCGAGGCATCTGGACGAAGACGGATAATGAGTTAGGCTTAATCCATCCATCCTATGGCCTCCTCTGTTGCCAGTTAGAGAAGCGTTTGGTGCCCCCTTCTGACCCCTGCCTTTCCTTGGGTCCCTTGATGCGTTCATCTTCTTGATTTATGCTTTCCACATCCCCTTTTTTTCCACGTGTACAGACAATCACAAGGATGAGAGGGAGAGCAGATCCTAGGGACCCTAGTGGTTATAAGCTATGAGGAGAAAGAAAAACTGGGGAGATAGGACTGCTGCATTCTTAGGGAGAAAGTAGCTTTACCCACTGGTCTAGTTCAAATGTTGAAATATGGTTTGGCGGTCAGCGCCTCAGGTTGGTGCACTCTATTTCCTTCCTTCATTTCCTTGTTTTGCAATATTCTCTAGCTTGCTGTAATGTCCTGATCAGGCAAACAATGCCTATTGCAAGCAGTATTTTGCCTTCAAAAAAATTGGAACTGGGATTTGTGGTTGCTGTAGTTTGCCCAATTCAGATTTCATGGCAGGCAATAGTGCAAACTAGGAAGTGAGAGAGGGAGTTGGGACACTGGATGAGAAGAGAGGGCAGAGAGGCATGGGAGGGCAGAGCACACAACCCCAAAGCTTGGTGGGGAAACTGCAGTTTGGTTGTGCCATATAAACAGGGCCACTGAATCCATGGTTAGTTTTTCTGTTTTAAAAATGCTATCCTTTTGGGATATAATACCTACACAAAAGACCAACAGTTATCATGTCATGAGCTATTCCTATATTATAGGCGAAAATGCATTTCCAGTCCTAAATGCTAGACAGAGCAGGACAGAGTTTAAGTGCTGAAGTTAACAACCAAACTGAAGTTTTCTTCTTCATTTTCTGTGCATGGAAATGCGGTGCAGTGGTTACAGTCTCAGACTAGTACTGGAAAACCTGGGTGTGAACTCAGCCATGAAGCTTACTTGGTGACCTCTCAGTGAGTGAGTGAGTGAGTGAGTGAGTGAGTGAGTGAGTGAGTTACTGTCTGTCAGCCAAACTTACCTTGCAGGGTACAGTGTGAGGATACAGTAGACAGAGCAAAACCCTGTCCTGAGCTCCTTGGAGGAAGGGCAGGATAAAATATAAAACAGATCAATATAATATAATAGTAAATAACACCTTAGAATACTTCAGGAGAAGCTTTTCCTATCTCCATGCTTGGAAAGTTACAGCTGTTGAACTTCGGCTGGCAAAACGCAAAAATCCCTGCTAGGAAAAAAAAGTTGGAATTCACTTTGGAAATAGAAGAGATTGAGGCTGACAGCCTGGACTCTGAGATTCCACCTTGCTCTCAAGCCAGGGAATTAAATGCTACATCTGCTGAGGTTCATCCTCCTATCCAGTCTCTAGCCTCCAGAGATATGGCTTAGCTGCAAGGCTGGATTAAGGTAGTTGGGAGCCCTGGTGCAATTCCCAAAATAGGGGCCCTTTACTTCCAAAAAAGGAATGCATGAAATAATGTACCACAAAAAATATTGTGGTCTCTTAAAGATAAACACATTTACAGTTGTGTTGAATATTTATGGATTACAAAAAACATCAATCCTGAACATATGCAGTTTCACAATTGTCAGCAAACTGCAAACACGTTTGTTTGTTTGTGTGTGTGTGTGCCAATCTTGATAAACAAAAAGAAAATACCCTGGGCATGTGTACTTAACTCATCACTGATTTTACTCACTTTCTGCCTTTGACCCGTCACCAACTCTCAGCCTAAAATACCTCAATGGTGGTTGTGAAGATTTAGGTGGTGCAAAATGACTGCAAAAGGGAACTTAGTGCTTGTATCATAGACATCAAATGTTGGTGCCTTTAACTAAACTGATGCCTCTTTGTTCAATAAGGGGTTGTGTTTTTCTGCACACTTGCATCACAGATTAATTAGTACAGCTCCGAGGCTTCAACCACTTTTAGTCTGGTTTGATTATTGAGTTTTAGACCCCTATGTTCCTAAAAAATAAAACAAAGCCTGCTCCCGCTTTCCAATGTTCTGCACTGGGTATAAACATGCCTGATCAAAGGCATCTCCATCAAATAATATTTTAAACCCACACCAACAAACACACAAACACTACTTACAAATATATATTCCACACACACCCATTTCCACTTCTGCCATCACTGCATTGCCTTCTTTAGCCCCCAAATCCCCCCCAAAGGTGCATAGGCAGCCACCTTGTAGAGTACCCTCTAAAGTGAAGGGGAGAGGGCTACTTCTCAGCCAGCAAGTGTGGAAGCGGGGGCCCTTCTGACTTCTTGAAGCACTCTGCAGAGTAATATGAAACCTGTTTCCCCTCCCCTCCCCTCCCCGCCCCCAACTTCAGTAAAATATTATCTTCAACCATGTTGGTACACTGAACATTATGATTTATAACGTCTCTTCCCAAAGGACTAGGGATGTACTTTTTGGGGGGGGGGGGAGTTCAAACTCTGTGCTGCCTTGCAGACATGGGCCCTGGTGCCATTGTTCCAACTGCACCGTGGATAATCCAGTCTTGCTTGGTTGCAGGGGGTTGGACCAGATGACCCTTTGGGTTCCTTCCAACTGTACGATTCTATGATTCTATGTGTTGTTATAGGTTAAATCAACACACTCAAGGTACACAGTGGAGTGTCATGTATTGTCAGAGGCCAGCTTGCATTGTTAAGGTTTTGGAAATTTTTGTTTATTAGGAATGGGCCTATCACTGGGCAGGTTATGGATGGTCAGGAACTGAATTTTAAAAAATATGTTGCTTGATGACGGGAAAGGTCTTTTCCCCACTTCTGTTGGAAGGTGACACCCTGGCAGGGAAAGGGAAACCAGCAAGTTTGAACTGGAACAGGGACAGGGCTTATCCACACTTAGCTTTCTCCCCGCTCTTTCCAGGCAAGGTCTGCACTTTAAAGCTGCGTGTCTAGGCATCATTATTTTTGTTCCAGAGCTTTCCCCTGTGAAAACCCACTCTTTAGCGCTCAATCGTAGCAAACGTCAATCTGCTGTTTGTTCTGATTAAGCGCTAAAGAGCAGTTTTTCATAGGGAATCTCCATGAAAGCTCTGGGGCAAAAGGTAAGTGTGGATAAGCCCTCAGAGAGAGCTGTGAGATTTATTTGTTTTTTAAAGCTGGGGAATGGCTAAGAGAGGTACAGTTGCTCTTTGGATATTTCATGCCAAATTGGTGGTAGAGCTGCCTGCTTCAAAAATCCCTTTTCTTGTGTGTTCATGGTAATTTGTCCTCATGATGCTCTCAGGGTGGTCATGCGTGATCCTGCTTTCAATACTATTTATGCCAGCAAAAAGTTTTGGAGTGTTCATATTGCTTCATTTTCAGTCAGTGCATGCCCTGTAACATCCTGCTGAAATCTCATAACTTTATTCCACAAATCTTCTGGTTATTTTTGTCCCACTTCTATTGCTCTGTAGCCCTTTCAGACAGCCATAACACTGGGAAAGCATCACAGAACAACCAACAAAACAGACAAAATCCACCGTTAATTTACTATTATTGTGTTAAGGACATGTTGCAGAATACATCCACAATAAAACACGAGTCTGGAGGGTCTGCTTGCATACTTAAAAACAAGCAGATGTTAAATAGATGTCACAAGTCTCCAGTGCTGCCTTGTCTAAAGCAAGCCACCCTATGGCTCTTCCTCTAGACTTCTTAATGGGGACTTGGGAAACATTTAACCGTAAAGTTGTGGCACTGAACAGCTAAAAATTCCAGACTCCATATTTTGTGCCAAGGAGAGCCACATTAAGAAAATCTGGTATTATCTTTGCTTATTTTGGGGGACGAAGTGCCAAACTGTCCATGACATTAATCACATGATTTGCCCCTGAGTGCATGATTTTTCTTTTAGAAATCAAGACTGGGACTCTGGAGAGTGGGGCGTAAGTGCTGTTTAGCTCACTGCAGTCTCAATTGGAAGGGGGGAGGCATGGCTGCAATTTACATGAGTGGGGGAAGGCCTTGCAGGGGCCCAATCTGCATTGAATTGCAGTGGAGGAACTCCTGCTGGCTATTTATGAAATAAAAATTGTGCACTCAAGGACAAACTATGTATGTGATCAACACCACCTATAGTTTGGTTCTTAATGTAAGCAAATTACCTGCTCCCTCTTTTTCCTTGGTTCCTCTTCTTATTTTTGTTTTCTGCTGTTTTGTGAGATTAAAACAAGGCTGGCGGTTTGTTAGAGGGAGGTGGGTGAAGAGAGGATGGGTGAAGAGAGGATGAGCCTTGTTTTTTTTGTGACTCATCAGTATAGAAAGAAAGGAATGCAAACCTTAAATAAGAACGCTTCCCCAAATATGCACACACGCAGAGAAACCACACTGGGGCAAGGTCTGAGCGGGATTAAAAAAGCCTTTATTTCTTATGAACGCCCTAAAATAGTATCGAAAACCCTAGCCCCTCCCCCCCATCCGGATGCCTGGGTCCCTGCCCCACCCAAACCCTGCCCCATTCTGTCGTGGGGCGCTGCCCCATGGTCCCACTTCCCCACCCCACCCCAGCGAAACCCCACCCATTCCAAGAAAGACCACCCCCACCCACATAGCCCGCTCCCTAAAACAGCAGTTCTAAAGTTATTACTAAATTGCCCCCCCAAAATAGGAAAAGGGACAAAGAGACACAAAGAGAGAGAAAGAGAAAGCAAGGTTGGGAGTGTGAGTCTGAGGTTATTATGGGTTTATTTATGGTTGTTAGTTTACTTGTGAGGGAGACTGCATGTGGTCCCGATTCTGCACATGTAGTTGTATCTCAGTGTTCATTTATTGGAGGTTTGGGGGGTGCACCTCTTCTGTGGTGCATTTTGTGTCACACATTTTCATGTATGCTACAGTTCCTATGGTTTTAGTTCTCCATGTCGGTGGGTCCTGTGCACACTTAGTGAAATCTTTAGCAGATTTTGCTTACAAAAGATGCGCGTCTCAACAAACACATTGCCCTTCTTGGCGCCACCCTTTGCTGCTATAGACTCAGGGGCCACTTCACACGTGACGTCGCTTCCTAAACCATTTAGGCCCACAGTCCTGCCACAAGGCAAGCAATAGCAATACCCTTATCTGCACGCCGGGAAAAAACGTCAAGTGTGCCGCAGTCCTGGCACGGCTGCTTTTTGCAAACGCCTCTGTCGGTGTGATTTGTATACATGTGTGATTGTGGGTTCCTTTGAAATGCTTGTGTGGCTTCGATCCTGCCTACCTATATCTGAGATGGAGGCTGTGTGCTTGCAATGTTTGTTTGTTTTTAAAAAAAATTGTGGTACCTTTTTTTGCTGTGCAAGCTCCATTAAGCGGCACATTAAGTCTGTTTTGCGCAATGGTGGGTTTTATATGCAGAGGCTCGTTTCTCTACCTGCAGGCGTGATTGTTTGGTGTGTGCTTGTATGCCTTTGTGCTTGACTGTGGCTGTGTGATTGGGAGTGTGTTCCCCCTCCCCTCCCTGCAGTTCACTGTTGGCAGTGTGTGCACCATTTTGGGAGTGACCGTATGTGACTCTGGCACCTGGGACCGTGCCACTCTTCTTGCCACTGTATTGGATAACTTTTAGAGTTGCGAGGGACTCTAGAGACCCTGGGATCCAACTCCAGCCCTGAGACAGGACATCCTGTACACTTAAAGTCTCCTCAGCAGATAGGAGACCTGCCGGTTTGTTTGGTGGCTGAATAATTAGGAGTGTGCCAGCACCAGCTGGTTTTCCCAGAAGCGGTCTGGGCCTTATCCCAGTACTGCCCTCCTCATCAGGACTTCAATTCTGGACTTTTTCGCAAAAATGCTAGCACCTCAGTAAAAAAGAGGATTCACTGGTTCCACCAGAGTTCCCTCACAATTCCTGTGACCAGACACGGTGAGGATCTTTGCTCCTTTCTTCCTTTGCAGCTCAGTAATGCCAGCCTGACAGGATGTGGCCAGATCTATACACTTAAAGCTCATTGTTTTATGTCCTCTCCATCTGCTGGTTTTCTCCCTCTGCTTTCCAATGCCTTTTTAAATATTTGAAAACTGTCAACATCTCTCTCTCTCTCTCTCTCTCTCTTCCCCCGCCCCCTTCATCTTATTTTTCTCGAGGCTAAACAGACCCAGTTACTTCAGCATCTCCACATATGACTTGCCTTCCAGACCTTTGATCATCCTTGCAGCTCTCCTCTGAATCTTTTTCAATTTGTCAACATCCTGCTCGAACTGAGGTGCTCAAAACCAAACACAGCACTTCAAACGAGGCCTTGCTGAGCACAAGCCTCACTTGGCTAGGGGAGGATGGATGAGAGGAGAGGTGCTGCTGCTTTACTGGGTCAAAGTGGTGGCCTGGACCTGTGTCTGCTCTGTGGTCCATTGAAATTGCGTGCCAGGGTAGCTGTTGCACAGTGCCGAGGAAAGCTGACAGATTAAAGAAACAAGTGGCTTTCTTTGCTTTGTTGCTTCATTCTGTTTCTGCTTTTCACAGAGAGAGAAGTGCCACAGAGCACTTAGAGACCACCCTCTGGGCCCTGGAGATGCCTACAAATCTGGTAAGCCCAGCCTCACCTTGTGGCGTCCTTTGAGCAGTCTAGCACTTTGGCAGGGTCCGCCAATGTCAACTGGCTGGGTCTGTGGGATGCCATTTTAAACTTCCTGCTATGCTGCAACAGGAGCACTACGGGAAGTTTAAAATGATGCCTTGTAGATGCCTGTGGCTGCTAAGGAAGCCTATGGCCACCAATGCACGGTCCCTGCCCCAGCAGAGGACACTTTGTTGAGGGCCCTCTAAAGCCTGTAGCCAGACCTGCCTTCAGACCTGCTGAGCACTTCAAACCGATCTTACAAAAATTAGATTTGCAGAGTGCAACATTCTGTCCCTAACACCAAATTGGCACTTGCATGGAAATGTAGCGCACACAGCACTGGCTATGTCTCCGAGAGGCGCTGGGGCTGGTGACACACAGTTTACAAGCCACTCGTGGCCCTGGCAAGGCTTTGTTTCATGTGCATGGTCTTTTTGATTTCCCCAGAATCCTCATTTTCAAGGTTTCTGGAGAAGACTGAGAGCCTTGGGTAAGGGGCAAAATGACATGACTGCTTCATGCCATGACCCTTGTGTTGAAATGTGGGTTGTGCCAAATTCCCACAGAGCAGGGGCAGGATGAGAAAAAGAGTGCAGCACAGGTGGAAGGTGGATGCTGAACATTTTTCCTGCCCGTGGCCCTATTACCACCACCACTTCTCCTGAGCTGCCTTTTCCCTGGTAGCTATTACTTCTGGTTTCACCCCATCAGAGGAACACTGCTTATGGAGAAGTGGTTGTGGTGTTGGACTTGGCAGCGGCCTGGTTGTATCATATGGGTTTGCTGCCTTCAACTCGAGTTTGCCCCCAAAACTTGAGTTAATCTGTAATGCTGCCCATGGACTTTATGTTACTCACCTCTGCTTTAGGGAAAGTTCCAAACATTCTAGAGATGAAATATAATAAAAGAATACCTTGTTCCCCCTTTTCTCTTCTGGATTCCTGCTGTCTTAAGGTTTAGAACCATGCCAAGACTCCCATCTTATTTACTAATCATTTATATTCCTGTCTTCCATGAGTTTTGTCTCATTATTTTTTCCTTTTTTTTCAAAAAAGAAATAGCTCAGTTTGCCGATTAATAGCCACATCATGTTGCAATGGATCTCAGATCATTTGCAAGCTGAGTGAAAAACCCTTTCCTTCAGACCTTCTACTTAAGTACACTTGGCTTCTCATATTTGCAAAAGTTTCTCCTAGAAACTTGCAAAATTCTAAGGCTGGGCATTTTCCAGAATAGTGCAGAGACTGGGCTTTCAGCTGGCTTTAAGGTCCGCCTTCCCACTCATCAGCAGTCTCCAGCAAAACGAGAACTTGTGTATCTTCTCTGTGGAAAGGTGCGCAAGATGTACCTGCATTGGGAGCACATTTATCTTTCCCTGCAATGGGAGATGCACAGCTCCCCCCTCAAGCAGGAAGCATGGAAATAAGTGTTCCAGCTTCTCAGAGCAACCAGCATTAAGATGGTGTGTGGTAATTTTAGTGATGAGAATATACAGTATATTATCTGTTGAATGAGGTTTCTTATTCTATTAGATTTAATTTTGTTTGGTTTGAAGTGCAGGTGCCCTTTCAGTCTATATAGTCGAGTTTTCTGTCATTTTCTGCAATAGCTCTCTTAATACGGAGAGCTTTGGTGCACTGATGTAGGATTTGTGAAAACAGACACTTTCAGTCAAGGGACTGGTTTGTCTATGTGGTTTGGGGGGCAGTGATTGCTTTTGCCCATTACAGCGCACAAGTGTGTGTGGTTTTTTTCATTTCAGCATCCATGATGTTTGCATGTGTTGCTATCTCTATCATAATGGGTGCATGATTGCAAGATTAAAGCAGGGGGGAAGGAGAAAGAAGGTGGTGGTTAAGAAGAGCAAAGAAAGCAAGAAGGGAGAAGAGGGAAATGTGCAGGGGGGGAAATATCACAGTTTTCTGTTGAACAAAGTCACAGTTTTGTCTCCTAACATCCCCTCCCACCCAGAAGTCCAGACAGTTTTGTGGTTATTGTTGTCCAAGCCCCTCCCCACCCCCTCCAGAGCCTGACTGATGGCACTTCCCCCCTGCTGCCAGTCTACATGGGGACACAGACTCTCTCCAGGTTCATGATTGGTTCATTTCATTGGCACTCTCTCGGGTTTTGTTCAGAGAGTAACAGCCCTGCTGTTGCAGTAGCCAATTGCCCCTGGCCACAGGAACCTACCCCATCGATGTGCCACAGGGTGGCAGAAAAGCCCTTTTTCTGGATATAAAAGGTCTGTTATGGATACACAGGAGAGACCAGTTCCCCTCTACCCCCTGCTGTAAATCGGCTGGTGGTTGGGACTGGGTGTTTTTTCACAGGGAGCTATTCTGGTGGCACTTGGGGTAGCAGTCTCAGGGTGTTACCCCTCTCTGACATATCATCTCCACTCCCCTGGGTTTTTTAATGGGATTATTGGTGGTTCCAGTCCCCACTGTTTAATCTGATACGCTTTTGGTTGAACACTTCCCCTTTTCTGTGGCAGGGAGATGTGGTCCTATCACATATATTCCTGGTGGCATCCTGGTGGCATGCCCTTTGTCTTGGTGGGTTCACTTGTGGCACTGTTCTGCTTCCCCCTCTCTGCAGTCATCTTCGTGGTCCTCCCTTCTTTCCATTCAGTTGAACCACAGCGCCATCTCCACCACCTCAGTCCCCACTGTGTGAGCTCAACTACAGCTCAGTCCTTTTTTCCTGCTGTCCCATCTGAAGCCTCTTTCCCCACCCCACCCCCACTCCCACCCCACCTGTTGCTGGTCATACCTCTGACTCCAGGCTAGAGAAATGGGCAGAACCACGGCGGGCAAAAAGCTCCCCGCTTCTGCTCACCCGGCGTGGCAGCCACTCCGGCGAGAAGCCGCCCTGGTGTCGATGGGAGGCCCCGCAGCGCACCATGTGGCAAGAGCTGAGGTCCTCCAGGCTGCGGGAGGTGGGATGTAGAACTCCGCCAGCTGGCCCCAGCTCGCAGGAATGGTGATGGCAGCGTCGGTGAAAGCCGTGGCGGTGGCGAGGAGCCAGGCATCCATACAGGCTACAGTGGCGGTGCTCCCAGTCCAGCCGGCGTTCCAGACGCTCCTCAGAACAGCTCAAGTAGCGCAAGGCCTCCTTGCGGCATGGTGGGGTGGGTGGCGGGAGCATTTCCAAGCTCAGGCAGTGCTGGCAGGGACCGTGGCATCCGTGGCACTTGGCCAACTTGTCGGCTGACCAGTAGTGCAGGGGCTTATGCGTGGCAAAGAGCTGCCTCTCTCGGGACGGGTATGTGCAGAAATAATCCGGCGACTGGTACCAGCAACTATGCCCATCACTGTCCCTCTCACAGATGTCAGAATCAGAGTCAGAAAAATCCACATAATGACTTTGGCTGCGCAAGCTGGCACCTACGGCAAGCGGGTGGGAATGACTGCGGCAAATGTGAGCCCGGGAGCTCCTCTCTCGGCTGGATGACGTCGGACATTTGACTTCTGTCTCGGCTCGAGGCAGAGACGTCTCTTCGGCATGTCTGTAGCGGGAAACAGGTGGGGAGCGTTCGTCCTCATAAGACAGCCGTGTGTAGCCATACCGACCCCGTTCTTTCCCAAAAGGCCGACTGCTGCCCCGTTCCAACTCACAAGGGCTTTTGGTCGCATAGCCACTGGAGGAGCCATCATACTTCTTCACCTCTGGGGCTCGGCTCGCCGCTTTCCCGGCTTGGAAACTTTCATACAACCCACGGAGGGATTTGCGTTGCCAGCCCGATGCTGCCGGTGGCATGTCGGGAGTTTCTTTCTCACGCACAATGGCAAAATATGAGGGGGGATTTTCCAGCCCCCGGGAGGGTGGTGGCGGAGACAGCTGACAGGGCGCCATCTTTTTGCCACTGACATGATCGGACAGCCCTTCTGGTTCAATGGGCCCATAGAACCGGTGGAAGCCATCTGAGAAAGGGCTCTTGAGGCTATGGCGTGGGGGTTTGGTTGTGGGGAGCTCTGTAGGTGTCGGCGGGTACAGATCCTTGTAGCAATTGGGACTACGAGCGTGGCGCCACCGTTCCACAATGCGCCGTTCGCGAGGCAGGAAGCTAGAACAGGGAAGTGGAGGGCCAGGGGGGCTGGGCAACGCTGGGGCTGCACCTCGCGACGGGCCGTAGGTGTGGTTAAGGATGGGTAGCTGCTGCTGATCTGGGACTTTGGGGTCTTCACTGCTGCAACAGCTGTACATGCCCTGGAGCAAATTGGAGAAAGAGGGATAAATAAGGGGGCTGTTGGAACTGTAGCACAACTGGCAAACTACAGGGAGGAATACTGCATGGGAACTATGGTGGGGACCATGATGAACCCGAGTACTAGCCTGGGGGCAGGCTCAGTGCATACTACCCCTCCTTCCCTGGGGGGCGGAGGGGATCCACAAAGAAGAGTGTAAAAGTCATCTGTATTGCATGATCTTTGTGAAACCCATCAGGACTTCCTCTGTGTGATAAAGTATTGCAGGCATAATGCTCTCTCTTTTTTGGGGGTGCTCTTTTTGCAATTCTTTATAGAATATCATAAAGAACAGTTTCTCCAGTTCCATGAAAGTGCAGTTACTTTCTAACCCATAGCCTAGAAATCTCACTGGGGGTAATTAGCTCTAGCACCACCTACAACATCACTTCTTCTCTGCTCACCAGCTCCTCATGTCACTTCACCCCATGATTGATTTTCTACACGCACCATTCACCCTGCCCCATCCTGGCTGCTGCTACACAACTCTTCTCCCCTGAGTACAGGTAACTAGTCTCACAGATTCCTCACCCCATTTCTCCATCTCAGTGATATTCATGGGGGTCACAGCCCACAATTTGGAAAACCCTGGAGTGTTCATATTCCTGATGTATTCATATTCCTCGATTGTGAAGGGCCTCTTGTTATAAGACCGTCTTCCTGTACCAGGTAATGATATACACTAGGGAACTGGAATTCTTTCCCTTCTATCCTTCACATGCATACAATCTTCCACCCCAAATGCTACTCCAGATCATTCTCCACCATGGAGAGCCTTCTGCTATTAACAAAGAGTGCACTTCCCTCCCACCAGCCCTGAGCCTGTCCTTCATAGTAGGTCATTTATTTCAGAGATGGATCACTGTGGCAGTGAATGGAGGGAAGCAGAGAGGAGGATACAGTGAGAGGAGGAGGAGATAAATACAAGTGGAGAAACTGACATAGTGAAGATCAAAAAAGAGACAATGGAAACTCTCCAGGTAGAGGAATCAGAGAGTAGGGTGGGATTTTTGCCACCTGGCTGAGTGATTAAAAGCAAAACAAACTTAGCCTCACTGCTAGGCGGCAGCAATTTTTAATCTGCATTTAAAGTGATCAACATATGCAAATGAGAACTATAAAGAACTCAATTTGTGCTTTAGCAATGAGAATCTGTTTTGAAAGCCAGGGGAATGGCCTGTTAACTTCATCACTACACTACAAATTTAATCTATTTTGAAATCTCTTAACTACCAGGCTTCCCCTCCTCCTTGTGGAATGTGGTCTGTAGTGTGCCAGCAAGTCTTTGTTAGTCTTCCCAGCCATATCATAGAAATACCGTGCCCCAGGTTTCCCTCTGTAAGCCAGAACCATTTAAAAGGCTTGATACCAGTTTAAATTTGTAGTATAGACATAACAAGATATGATGAGTATGCTTGTCTTTTCTTACCTAGTAACCACAGCCAATCTGGTGGCAGAAAGCAGGGCTTTAAAATAAAGTAGTATGGCTCAAACCTCAACACCCATCTTTAGAAGTTAGTCACTAAGAATCCAGCATAGAAATGAGAAGGATATAGAGATGGCAATGGAGTCGGACATAATGTTGAAATAGGACTTCCTGCAATTTTTTTCTTCTGCAAGTGAGCTACCGGTAGATATCACATTTTGTTTGATGGATGTAGTAACCAGCAAATAAAATGCAAATATGCTACTCTCTCTGGTACTGTTCTACTTGATTGCTCAGGTACGGTGCCAACCTCCCTTTTAATTTTTTGAAGTGCAGCAAATAGATTCATTCACCTGAACATTAATTTTTCACCTTAATTTTAAAAAGACCGTTAACACAATTTTTTAAAAGTTGAAAAATTGTTCCAGCTAATTAGCTCTGTGCATCCAGCTTCTACTGCAGACAGGCAGAACTGGTTTTCCTCATATCAGTCCCACAGTGACCCCTACTATTCAGGCTAGGCATGTACAGGTGGTGACCACTTTAGGCACATCCAATTGACATGCGATAGCTGACACATGGGTCCTTTTGGATCCAGAAGAGGGAAGACCAGGGGCGTAAAGGGCTGGGCATGCTGATGAACGCTGCGCTGATGCACATGGGGGCTGGGAATGGAACCACCACACAGAATGGTCACCACCTGTATGTACACAACCATAAATTAATAGCTAGGGGAAAGGGAAAATGTAGACGGGTGTATACATTATTTTCCGTGTTAAGGTAACCCAAAGTCTGTGATTTGTACTATGAAAACCTGCATATACAGTACTGACTTCTTTTGCATAATTTAGTCACAGCAGAATGGCAAAGAAAGATGCAGGCTCTATAGCCCCATCTTTAGACCACTAGAAAACTTGCAGAGACCCCACCTTTTGCTTTTGAGACTGTATAAGTCATTGTCTGCACATACACTTTCATGTTTACCTTCACAGCCATAAAGGCTGGAAATGGTTGCTTCTTTCTGAGGGGAAAAAGAATGGTGAGATTCTAAGGATGCTGATTTCTGCATACAGGTGTGGTGTGATCATAGATTATTCACAGTCCTGGGTGAAAGGAGAGTGATGTGGAAGGAGGGAAGAGCTTACTCTCTGGACAAAGAAATTGACAGTAATGGATGTGAAAATAGCTTAGTGGGTGAGAGGATCAATGGGCACCCAACTGTCCCTTGCTGATCTTGCAACCTCACCCTGCTGAAGGCGAGCAGGAAGTCCAGCCGCCCTGTATGTCTCATACAGTGACGCAGTTTCCAGTAGATTAGGTGTTCCCAGGCAAAGACCAGCAGACTTAGTCCCATGGCCACCAGGAGCATGTAGAAGACACCCGCCATGTTGTCTATGTCCAACTTGCTACTCATCACCTCAATTTTGTCATTGTGGCAGATCCCTGATAGCCACAGGCGCTCTAGCAGTTCAATCTCATCTGAAACAGAGGAGGGGATGGGAAGAAGAGATGGAACACAAGAAATGTGCCTTTTCACAACCTTCCCTTGGTATGGTCCATTAGGCATCAGTCCCAGAAAATGCAGGAGCCCTTTTGCTCAATGGTAGGGAATAGGGATTTTGTTCTGAGGTCTCAAATTAAATAAGCTGTGTTTATCTAGTGACGGTATAGAATCTGAGTGTGGGAGCTTGTGGAGACAGGAGACAAGGGAGCAGAACCATTCTGAGCTTAGGTACATACTTAAAGGTCAGGTATCACAAAGTACTTACCCATTGACACTATTTAATTATCCTTTCATGCTTAGAGTTGTGAGAGGTTGTTCTCGCCCTGTCTTTCCAGGCATACATAGGTGGGTAACCTTCAGCATTTTACTGTAACAGCTTCATGGTGAGTACTGGCACCTCTCTCTTTTGGTTTAAAAGTGTGACACTTACTGTAACAATTTCATGGTGAGTACCAGCTCCTATTTTTCTAGAAAGAAAGCACTGGCCAACATTAAGCCAATTTGCCAGCTTAGACTTATTTGTATCTGCCTATTTTTACACCTCCATGCTGGTGAAGGAAGGCAGGTCTGCTGCACTTTTAATACAAGCACTACAGGAAGAAATCTAGCAGGTCAAGATCTTGTGACTAGGACTTGTAAACTGGGGCATTTGCAAGAGTGTTTAGTGGCGGAGTTTGAGGGGGAAGCCTGGAGTGTTGTCTCATGGACCAAGAGACATGGATGACAAGGGAGCTGCAGCAGTGACCTACTACACCTACAGCAAATCCAAGCTAGAAGAGAAGGTACTGCAACTTGAGGCCCACCTATCCACACTTTGAGCTATTGAGCAGATGAGGAAATTCTTGCTAGAGAGTGGACTGTCCTGGAACAGAGAGGCAGGTGGGATGTCCCTAGGGAGGTAGAAGATTGTGCAGTGCAGGAGACGAACTCCTGGAGGAACATGACACAAAAAGCAGGAGCCGTGTTAGGAGCCATGCTGTGTCTCTGGAGCTGCAAAACTGACTCCATGCCCTCACTTTGGACACCAGTTCTCAGCCAGCGTAGCAAGAACAGCAGCTGCAGACCTTAAAATACATCAAGGTAGCAGTGGAAAGTACAGTGTGTGGAACGATTCCTTCTGCTCCCCAGAGAAGGATGAGATGTGTGGTGGTGGCAGGCGATTCTCCACGGAGGAGGACAGAGGCAGCAGTGTGTGGACGAATGACTCATGGTTTCAGTTGTTTCTACACAAATGCACAGAGTATGGGAAACAAGCAAAAAGAATTTGAGCTCTCAGTACAAATATGACCTAAGTAGGCATTACTTGAACCTGCTGGATGAGACTCATGACTGGAACTTGAGAGGTGCAACCTGTTCAAAAGGAGTAGATCAAACAGAGGGGAGGAGTAGGATTATATGTAAAGGACGTGTACATTTGTGAAGAGATCCATAACTTGGAGCATGGAAGACAGATGGAGAGTATATGGATAAAAATTGTAGGAGAGGGAAACAAGAGTGACCTTATTGTGGGTGTCTGCTATAGACCTCCAAGCCAAATGGAGGACTCAGATGATGCCTTTCTACAGCAGATTCCCAAACATTCATAAAGAAGAGATATAGTAGTCATAGAAGAGTTCAGTTACTCAGATACATTGTCAGTGAGGCAATTGAAGAAATGATTGGACCTTTCATTCTTGGCAGAGTTTGAGTTTCAACAAACTCTGCCAAGAATGAAAGCTCCAACAACTTCCTCAATTGCCTCACTGACAATGTCATTTCCCAGAAGTGGAAGAAGCAACAGAGGAGTCATCTTTATTGGATCTGGTCCTCACCAACAGGGAGAAGCTGGTCAACAAAGTGAAAGTACAGGGAACCTTGGGAGAAAGTGATAATGTAATATTGGGTTTCATTGTATACAAGCAAGGGAAAGCTGAGGGTAGTTGAACATGCACTCCGGACTTTAAGAAGACTGATTTCAAAAAGCTTAAGGAACTTCCCCATGATCAGAAATACTCAAAGAGAAGAGAGTCTAAGAGGAATGGGAGTTTCTTAAATGAGAAATCTTGAAGGCAGAAAGGCAGAAAATTCCAACAAGAAAGAAAAGTAGGAGACACCTAAAAAACCAGTGTGGCTGCATAAGGAGCTTACAGGTGAACTGAGATTTAAGAAGGGCATGAATAAGAAATTGAAGAAAGGAGAAATCACAAAGGAAGAACATATATGAGTAGCCAACAGTTGCAGGGAGGTCAGGTGGGCCAAGCTCAGAATGAACTCAGGCTTGCAAGAGAGATTAAAATTAATAAAAAAGGTTTATTCAGCTATGTTTGAAGCAAGAGGAAGACCAAGCAAGTAGTAGGTCTCTTGTGTGAAGAAGATGGAGAAATGCTGTTGGGTGACAGAGAGAAGGCAGAACTGCTCAACACCTACTTTGCCTTTTGTCTTTACCTCAAAGGAAAGCAGTGCCCAACCTGGTGATAACAGAATAAATGATGCAAGGAAGGAGCTAAAGCCCAAGATGGAAAAGAGGTGGTAAGGGAACACCTAGCTACATCGATGAGTTCAAATCTCCAGGGCCTGATGAGCTGCACCCAAGAGTATTAAAGGAGCTTGCAGATGTAATCTCAGAGCCTCTGTCTATAATTTTGAGAATTCTTGGAGAACAAGTGATGTCCCTGGGGACTGGAGGCAGGCAAAATGATGTCCCTGTCTTCAAAACGGGGAGTAAAGAAGATCTGGGTAACTACTGACTGGTGAGCTTGACATTGTTACCAGTGTCCTAGAACAGATAATTAAACAGTCTGTCTGTGAGAATTTAGAAAAGGTGACTGTGATTACTAAGACCTAAAATGGGTTTCTCAAAAACAATCCGTACCAGACAAATATCATTTCTTTCTTTTTTTCTTTTTCTTTTTTTGATAGAGTCACACACAAGCTTGGTGGATCAGGGACTGCTGTGGATATAGTGTATCCTGATTTCAGTAAAGCTTTTGACAAATTCCCCCATGATATTCTTGCAGAGAAGCCGGTAAAATTTAGACTGGGTGAGATAACTGTTAGGTGGGTTTGTAGCTCATTTCCATACTCAAAGAATGCTCACTAATGGTTCCTAGTCAAAAGGGGGGACAAGTGGGGTGCTGTAGGGTTCTGCCCCGGGCCTATTGTTGTTCAACAGCTTTATAAATAACTTGGATGAAGACATTGAGGGGATATTTATCAAATTTGTAGATGCCACTGAAGACAGAATTGGGTTTTAAGATGACCTTAACAGATTGGAGAGCTGGGCCAAAACTAACAAAATGAACTTCAGTAGGGACAAATGTCAGGTTCTGCACTTAGGCAGGAAGAACTAATATGCACAAATATAAGATGGGGGACACTTGGCTTGCCAGTACTAGATGTGAAAATGATCTAGGGGTCTTAGTAGACCACAAGTTTAACATGAGTTCACAGTGTGATGAAGCAGCAAAAAAAAGTTAATACAGGGTGACCAAGATGATCAAGGGTCTGGAAACCAAGCCTTTTGAGGAATGTTTGAGAGAGTTGGGTATATTTAGCCAGGAAAAGATACTGAGAGGAGATATAATAGCCATCTCCAAATATCTAAAGGGCTGTCACATGGAATAAGCTTGTTTTTTATTGCTCCGGAAACTAGGACCTGAACCAATGGATTCAAGTTGCAAGAAAGGAGATTCAGATGAATCTTTAGGAATAGTTTTCTGACAGTAAGAGCTGTTAACAGTGGAACAAACTCTAAGAGGTGGTGGGCTCTCCTTCCTTGGAGGTTTTTACGCAGAGGTTGGTTGGCCGTCTGCCATATATGATGTAGCTGAGATTCCTGCATTTCAGGGAGTTGGACTTGATGGTATTTGGGTCCCTTCCAACTCTACAGTTCTTTGATCCTATGAATCCTGATCTACTTGAGTGATTGCAAAGATGGAGCTATGCAGTGGTAGTCTTTCAGGATTGATTAATGCTGCAGACTAAAATTGTGTGTGTGTGGTATAAAAGGTAGTACAGGTTTCAGTTGTATGATATGACAGATGGGTGGGTTGCTGGGCAACTGTTCCTTGCCTCCCTCTCCCCTAATAAGCAATTGGAAGCTTACAATGGTGTGCATGTGTGTTCCTTCATACCCAAGCAACAGGCTCCTTTAAATGCATACATCCATGCAAGATCATGATATGCTCTTCCAATAGAGATTTGGCAGGCAACTTTGACTTTCAGCTGTCTCTTTAAGACTTTTTTATGCTGACAGGCCTTAGCAGTTGTTTAAAAGGTCTCTTGAGTAGCCAGTCACATTGATGATTACTTTGCATTGCTTTTAAATGTCTAATTGTTGTGGTCCACTGCCCTGATGCATTGTGAGAGGATATTATTTAATTTTTTTTTAAAATAACTATAAATAAATAATAAATACCCAGCACCCTTCAGCATGTACATATTCAACATATGAAGTTATACATCAATACACTGAAGGATTCCAAACAGATGAAATCTCCGCTGTATATATTATATACCCTCATACTGGTGGAATTATATACCAACAAAATTATGGATATTCTGTGAGCCTAAAGTGAAAATTCTGCAATTAAAGTAAGTTTTAAACATTGATTATTATACATGCATTTTTTTAGTTTGCATGCTTTATTCTTGTGCACAGATGCTTGGAATATAGAGTAATTGCAAGCAAATAGAAGTTCTAATATGTATATCTGGAATTTTGTCACTTGTGAATGTTGGCAATCCCAGGTGAATGTTGTGAATGCTTTATTAAGGTGGAGATACCCTGGCGAATGCCAACAGTCAAATAGTGATTATCATTATGCAATAAATCTGTCTCCATAATGGGAGTATGTCTGTCTGTTTGTGGCATTCATAAAATTCATCTGAAGTTGTCAGTATTTACATGTGAATAGTTGACATTCACCACGTTTTGGACATTCATTGTAACACATCCAAACTCTACAAAGCAACCATCTGTCGGCCTCTCTCCCACACACAATTCTTATACATCATGATCCTCACAGGGCATTTTTCACAAGTGAAGCAAAGAACGCCTCTCTGTCTGGAATGCTTCACTTCTGAATGTTGTTAATCGCAGCAGAGAGAGCTGGAGAGTAAACCATGTAGCTTTTTCATTCAGCCTAATAGATGCAGGGAAGGCAAAATGATTTAAGTGTCATGGACACTGGGTGGCCCAGTTGAAACACAGCCCCGTCCCCAACATCTGCTTATATGTCCTGGTGGGGCGGGGAAAGCCCCGTGTGCTCTTCTCTAGGATATCCCCAGAGTCAGTCAGGCCTATTAGGAGAAGCAAGATTGTTGGCTAACAGCAATTAGAGCCTCAGACTGAGCCCATTAGCAGCAGCAGAGACGGAATCCAGGTTCCTCTGCTCAGATCAAACACACCAGAGCTGTATCTGTTCATTATCCCTGGAGCTAGAAATAGAAAGCAGGATGTCTGTCTCCCATCGCCTTTGCTCTGAGTCTAGCCCACTAGGAATTGCTTGCTCTCCCAGGAGACGCAGGAGTCCTGGCTTCCAGACCTCCTTACGTGAACTGAGTGGGCTCCACACCTCTCTTGGGATTCCTACTCCCTTTCAGCCTGGATTAATTAATCCAAAATAAAATACCATGATCTGGTTGCATGTTCACTTTGATCAGTCTGCAGGTGTGCTAGGAGATAGTCAGGGAAGTGCATTGGGATAGCTATCTGGAGCATTGGAATGGGGGAGGGTGTGCAGGCTGGTGTGGGGGCATTAGTGTATATGAGGGAGCCATGTCAGTTCCAGGGCCCATAAGTCCTCTCAGCAAACTTCTACATTTGAGTTAGAAACCCCTCTCCATCTCCATGGATAAACATACACTAAAAGAATTGGAGAAATCCACACTCCTGCTGGTAATATGAGTTTTGCTCACTTGATTAACATGAATGGGCCTGTCACATTGGTTTTGCCTGACAAATCAACCGTTGATCAGGGACTTGACAAATGGGCTTTAATTGCCCTTAATGATATCAAATCTCATTCTGGCTTGTAAATGCAACACCCATCAGAATTGGGGTGTGGGAGGAAGGGAGACAGCAAGAAAGCATTTTCATTTTTTTAATGGGACAGACAGATAAGGAGCTGTGAGTTAGCTGAAGGTGAAACAGCTTGGAATGCAGGGTGTCTCTCTCTCTCAACATCTGATATGGGATTAGTGGATTTGTTCTGTGCTGTAGGGGTGCCTATTTGCTTCCATTATGCTAACATTTTTTATTACAATGACACCATATACCTCCTTCATCTGAGGATCACAGGGCGGTTTACCATACAAAACTCTTTCATTCAAAGGAAGCTATCCCATATAGCACTGCCCCATGACTTCTCAAAATTCAAGGAGCACACAACAATAAATTCAACCAAATACATAGTAAAAGTGTGTTAAAGGAAACTAATCTGTTTTAACTGAACTTTAGAATCCAGATAACCCATTTTATAGCAAAGGGTAATGAATGTTTCATCTTGGCAGACCAGCATTCCTTTACCTGATTAAGCCTTCTGCCCCAGCAAACATGTGAGGGAAAGTCCTGTTCACCAATCACTATGAAGAACATGACCCATCCATAAGGAGTGGGATTGGCAGTTTGGTACTTTTCTGGGCTCTGAGCTTACTAGAAATGGGTGCGGAGGTGGGGTGGGGGCTGAGTATCTGAAGAAGGAGCACCAGTTGCCCCATATTTCAACTTCATGCTTTTTCATAGTGTATGGATAGAATGGGGTGGTCTTGCCCTGCAGCAGGAAGTAGGATTATACATAGATTTCTTTCCAGTGCAAATTATTCAGGAGTGTCCACAGCAAGTAATAAATATCCTTTATTTCAGACACCCCTGCTCCAAAGTATCTTACGCATATACACCCAGCAATCATTGCCTAGTGGAAGAGCAGGTGGGGCAGAGACAGAGACAGAGAGAGAACAATACCACTCACACAGATGTTGGAGAAAATATTCCCCCCCACCTCCCAGTTACTCACACTTAAGTTTGTTCTCATCCAAAAAACCTGGGCAACTCTCAACTTCCCAGTGCTCTCCCTAGAACCTGGCATGTAGCTAAGCCTTACCATCACTCAGAAACTGGAGCAGGGCCAGGTCAATGGGCCGTTTCCACTTGGAACCTTTCTGCAGCGCAATGCCGTAGCCTGTGGTGGCAAAGACTTTCCCACTCCCTATGGTGACAAGTTTACAGCCTTCTTCCTTTCGGGCCATGTAGTTGAGGACGGCTGCATCGTAGATGAAGGCATCCAGTTTCCTGCAGTCAGATAAGAAAGGCAGGCAGAGAAGGACAGATGGATGCAGCATTTAGCACATTAAAAATGCCTCCATTTATTATTTGTCCACCTTTGCACAGACCTATTGATTAGAACTACAGACATTCATATTGCAATTAAAGGGAAAGCATATTTTTGAGGGAAGGGGACAGCTTTCTTTAAGTGTGAGACAGCTTACCATTTAACAAACAAATAGTAAGGTAAAGGTAAAGGACCCCTGGACGGTTAAGTCCAGTCAAAGGTGACTATGGGGTTGTGGTGCTCATCTCACTTTTAGACCGAAGGAGCTGGTATTTGTCCACAGACAGCTTTCCGGGTCATGTGGCCAGCATGACTAAACCGCTTCTGGTGCAACGGGACACCATGATGGGAGCCAGAGCACACGGAAACGCTGTTTACCTTTCTGCCACAGCGGTACCTATTTATCTACTTGCACTGGTATGCTTTCGAACTGCTAGGTTGGCAGGAGCTGGGACAAAGCAACTGGAGCTCACTCTGTCACACAGATTTGAACCACCAACCTTCCGATCGGCAAGCCCAAGAGGCTCAGTGGTTTAGACCACAGTGCCACCCGCATCCCTATTAAACAAATAGTAATATTCATTGTTAGACGGAGAGGCTCACTTGTTTCTTATCCCATATGTGAATATTTCCTGTTATAGTAACACACCAGAGTCAAAACGGCATCAAGAAATAAACACATTGAAGGCCCATCAATATTGTGGAAGGGTCAGGCTTTTTAAAATATTTTAAGAATTAATTCAACAGAGCACTGTGGCCTTCAGTTGAATGTGAGAGGGAGAGCAGTATACAAATCAATTAAATAAAAACTGGTTCTTAGCATTACATGAAAGTATACGACTCCTGAGAGCCAAAAGGTGGCCACCTTTGGGTAATAAACTAGAAAGATAGAACACCTTTACGTTTATTCTTCGTTGTCATCAAATATGTCACAGGTAGGAGCTAGAAACTAGACGATTGCCCGGCAGCGTGCCTTTAAACGTGACTGAGCCTTTCCGTATGCTTAGCCTGACCAATTAACTGGGGTGCAGGGATTTTATTATGAGCCTGATTAATCTTCCCATTAAAACTGTTAAAGTTTTCAGCCATATTTATATAGCATAGGAGATACTTTTAATAGGCCAATAAGGAAAAGGTGCCCTTTACTGTTAGAACTGCACATCAGCCACTGTCCCACTCTATTTTATCTTCGCTTCCTCCCCCCTTTATTTATTTTTTATTATAGACAGGCTCACCTCTTCAGCCACTTCTATCTAGATATCTTGGTTCCAAGCTTTCTTCTCAGTCTTTTGCTTTCTAATGCCCTCTGTTTCACAGTCCTAAAAACAGACTGACCCTACACAGGGCCCATAACTTTAAATTCACATAGGATCGGATTATTAGGTGTCTCCGTCCTGTCCCCTTGTGCCCCTCCCCATTCAACCATTCACACATACTGGCAAAGTTTTGGTGGCCATGAATGTACATGGTGGTATTTAAAAACAAAAAAACTCTGAACTTTAAACAACAAGAACAGACAAACCCTGAAGAGTAGATGCAGGCCACTGATTAAAAAGAGAAGGAAGAACTTAACAAGCAGTAAACACACAAAGCACCAGACAGCATAGGGGAAAGCAGCAAGAACCGAATAGTTGAATTCTGCAATAGTGGCAAAGTCATTCTTTTAGAATCTTCAGCACCATTGAAATGGCCCAGTGCCAGAACTCCTGGCCAGAGCAGCTCCAATTTAGACAAGGCGGGCCACTATCAGTCCGGCAGCTACAAGGAAGATCACAGGCCCTGGTATCCTATGCAAGCCTGAGTCACAGCCTGAGCCCAGCAAATCAGGCATTCTGGAACCCAATCTGTACTTTCCAAGCCTGCACCTCCGGAGGAACAGACCTCCTCCACATCAGAGACCCACATCCACAGGTCGCCACGTCAATGCAGGCAACATGCAGGGAGGGATTTGCCAGTGCAAATCCAGAAATCAAGTTGCTATCTGCTGGTGCTAGTTTGCAAGGCGACCCCTGCATTCTGCATTAGCCGCAGCCTCCAGATCAACTGCCAAGGTAGTTCTACAAACAGTGCGTTGCAGTGATCCAACTGTGAGGTTAGCAATGCATGGATAACTGCTATCCTGATCCAGGAACAACTGTATCTGTCTTCTCAGCCAAGCTTCCTAGCCACTGAGGACACCTCCAGTGGTAGAGTTGGATCTGGGAAAATCCTCAGACTTTGCACCTGCTCCTTCAAGGAGAGAGCAGCCCCATCCAGGCCTGGCAACTTACTGACTTCCCAAGCCTACAAACCTCAATCTTGCCAGGACTCAGACTCAGTTTATTAGCCCCCATCCAGCCCATCACTACAGTACAACCCCAACACCTGCAGCCAGCTTGACAAATTGGTCAGGAGTGAAGGGAACTGAAGTCACATAAATTTTGGTGGCCCAAAGTTGGAGGTGCCTGTCTTAAGTACGTATATGTACAGAGTAGGAATTCTAATCCATATATAAATGATTGTGACTGTAGAATTGGGAGGTGGTTGTTAATTTCAGTGGCGTAGCGTGGGGGGTGCAGGGGGGGGCCGGCCGCACCGGGCGCAACATCTGAGGGTTAGGGGGCGCAAATCCACGGGTTAGGGGGTCAAATTACTTGCCTTGCCCCGGGTGCTGACAACCCACGCTACGCCACTGGTTAATTTGGGTTAATTAGCAGAGTATGTGGGTGTTTAAATGGTGAATCACGCACCCATAACCTTGCCAGTTGGCTTTTAAAAAAATGTTAGTAGGATTGGCAGCAGTTCCAACAGCAGTGGGAACCACCCTGAAAGGGTGCTCAAACAGGCAGAGCTACAATGCACTCCTACAGCAGCAAAAAATTAGCGTTTAAGTCACAAATGCTCACAAATCCAAAATCCACATACAAAAACCCCACACCGAAGTCTGGTTAACAGCATGATGGCGCAGCTCAATCCTGCACTTGAATGCCTCACTGTGGACTTGTCTTATTTGGTTTATTTATGAAATGAGCCAGCAGGAGTTCATAGAAGTTCACAGAGTGTTGTTGTGGGGAACAGTGGGGAGGCACTCTTGCTGGCGTGTGCAGCTACCAAGGCTAGACAAGCACTTGCTCACCAGAGTTATACACAGAAGGAGTGCACAGCCCTTAAAGGTGTTTTTTGTGTTTTTTTAGGACTGCAGTTTCTATAATCAGATCTTACGCGAAGCTTACTTCCAGGTAAGCGGGCATAGGCTTGCAGCCTTAATTAATTGGTTAGATTCATTCAACTAAAAAGGTGTCCCCAATGAGCAAGGCAACAGTTTCTTTTAAAAAAAATATTTTTAATGCAATTACTTGCATTAACAGCACATGGCAAGCACAGATTTTGCACAGAGAAGTGGGGATGCCTCTTCTAATGTCTGCAGTGCATCATCTAAAAACAAAGTATGCTTTAAAAAGAGAGAGTAATTTTTGCTCATATGCACATTTCTGCAGATTTAATTAATTCACTGATTAATTGACCCAAACTCATATTATTATTAAATTGGCTAAGATTTCTTTAATCAGATGACAGCCTAATGAAAATTGACTAATTATAATTATAAACTTGTTAAAGGATCACAAAACAGCATGGGCATTAAAGCTGGCCATGTCACAAGCAACATCCAGCAGCAGCCTGTGTCACTCACACAGTCACATTCCACATAGCAATTGCCACAGCAATTAATGTACTACCGCTGGAGGGAGAGGATGTTGCAGAGGGGAAAAACTGCATTGACTTCACTGAATATTTACCCCAAGTGTGGGCAAATGGTGGCTTCTCTACAACAGGAGTGTGGCCTCATGGAATGACGACCAGAGTGTGCGACATAAATGAGAAGCATTTGCACATCTGTTGTGTAAAAAATGGGTTATGTGGAGAGAAACATAGGGCACATGTGGTCCCACTGTAGGGGCCTGCTGCAGGCCATGTGCCCCAGGGAGCAGAAAGGCTTAGGATGAAGATATATGCTGAGAACTAAGGGTCTTGGAGTTGTCCTTCCTGCTGCCGCCACCACTGCTTCTTCCATTTCCCCCCACCTACCCTGTCTGCAGGTTCTGGAGTGCATCCTCCACGCTGCGCTGGTTGTACTTCCCCATATATTCGTGCATCTCCCCATAGTTGTTCCGAATGTTTTTCTCGGTGCTCCCGTTGGGAACAGTGCCAAATCTCAAAGGTGGGTAGTGATGCTGTGGTTTCTGGAACTGTAGAGGGAGGTAAAGGGAAATTGGAGTGTGAAGAGTGCTTCTGCGGATCTTGCCCCTTCCCTGCTCTCCTCCCAAATGTGAAACTGAAAACGTGAAATGTGAAAACTGAGCAAGGATGGGAGGAGGAAGATTCTTAAATTTGCTGGTGCTACTTTTGGAGTAGTGTATTGTTGTGCTCAGTTTGCTGAGAAATAAAACGGAAATTTGGCTGGCATCAATTAGAGCAGAGTTCACCTTCCCAAGCATTATCATTTCTGGATATGGAGAAGCACCCTGTTGTGTGTGATGGATGAGACAGATGAGCAGAGTGGTATGGATAAGAAATGGAGAGATGCATATAGTGATGGATGGGTAGGTAAATACCATGTTTATTTGAGGATGAATAAATGAGCCAACAGATTTATTTATGAGCTTCCATTTTTATCCCCATCCTCTTTGGAGCTAAGGGTGAGGCACATGGTTTCTGCCTCCCCATTTTAGCCTCACAATAGCCCTGTGAGGTAGGTTAGAAAAACAGGCTAGATTGGGGAAGAGGATAGTCAGGAAGGGTTGATATCTGGAAGTTCTAAATTTTTCTCTGGGCATCAGGAATTGCCACAACCTGAGTGAACAAGTTTTGCTCATGCTCAGGGTTGACCTTCATGTCACACATT
This sequence comes from Podarcis melisellensis, assembly GCF_964234715.1. NCBI lineage: Eukaryota > Metazoa > Chordata > Lepidosauria > Squamata > Lacertidae > Podarcis > Podarcis melisellensis. The sequence continues at coordinate 18,821,253 of NC_138545.1, forward strand.
TTTTTTTTAGGAAGAGCAGCTTGGGAGAGGGGGATTTAGAAGCCGCTAGAGGAAACACCGTATCAGCAGGGGCAGATCCAGCTCTGTGATTCTGTGTTTCCAGCATGCTTTTGGATTCCCGCAGATGGAAAATTTGTGTTTTTGTGCGTGACTTGAAGCAGAAAAATGGCAGACAGAGAGGGGATTATGTACACCCTTTCCTGTCCATCCTCCTGCCACTCTTATTTTCTCCTCTCCTGAACCTGCTTTTCATTTAATAATGGCTTTGGGGGTCAGTTTCAACTCCACAGGGTGTAATCGTTCATGATGTTTAGAGTTTGAAGGGAATTCCACCCCTGTAATGTCAGATGGACACTGATATTGGAAGATGTGGGTGGGTGGGCGGGTGGTCTGTCCCAGCTGGTGGCAGGGGTTAGACTAAGGGCCTTGTAGCCTCCTTCTTCTCAAACAGTTCCGTGACACGATAGGAAAGCAGGCAGACAGTAGTATTTGGAGATGGACGAGAAGACTAAATAGATATGAGCAAGAAACATCACGTATGATTATTGGGTTTGTCCTCTAGAATCCAGCCAAGAGACCAGTGCCTAAGCCAAGGAAAAGAAAACGAACTTTTTAGAGATTTATCTAAGGACAGGAGGGTGAGACAGGCAGTTTGGGAAATAAGACATAGAGTGAAGGGAGAAGCAGAGTGAGAAAGGAACAGTGGGATGTGGAACTTGAAGGCCATGCAAGATGAAACACCTTGAGGGTGTGTTTGTACCAGTACCCAGGCAGCGTTGATTTTGTTTTTTGTCCTTTTTTGACCCATCTTTGCACATTTCCTATGCTTACACACACCCTCTTCAACTAATGTGCTTGTTTGTTTGTTTATTGTCAAGCTGCAGAGAGCCTTTCTTCATGATCAGTAAAGGCATAGATGAGCCCTATGTTTTCCATTTTAAAATGCTCTTACAAACAGCATTTTAGCAACAATCACATTGATTCCTGTTTGCCTGTTATGGTAAGGGGAGAAATACAGAGGATGGGGGCGACTGCAGTGGATATGCAGTACCTCTGCATGAGTTGAGCACCAGATTAAACATAGCCTCTGGTGGAGAGGGGGCTCAGAAGTGCATACAATGTGATGGGAAAAAGGGAATAGTGTAGCTCTTCTGATACTACATTGTGGCCCCTAGTGAAGAGATGCTTGTGACACTACCGCAACCAAAGTCAGAAAGGAGTCAGATGAGAAAAATGGAAAGGGGCAAGCAGGGCGGGGTGGAAAGAGGCCAGGAATGGACTCATAAATAGAAGACAGAATTAACAGGTAATTCTGGGTATAGATGGATTCAGCAGTTGGCAGACAGGATTGTTGACAGAGAGGTGCACCGAGAGATCAGTGATACTGAAATAGACGGGGACACATTTAGAAGTATGAAGGGCAGAGGCAGCCTGCTTGTTCTATTACAAGAGTCTGCTTCAAGAAGGCTGTAGATGGAGAAAAACATCTTTGGTCTGTTTTGAGCATCACAAAATTGGCTTCACACAAGAGCTCTCTGAGCAAATTCAGTCCCTCCTTGATATTCCTGGGGCAACTGGGCCTTTCGACATGGAAATGGGAAGCAAAGAAACAGCAAAAATCAAATGCATCCCAGGTTGGGGACAAAATACAGAGTGCCAGCAATGGGTGCGGGGAGGAAGAAAGGGGGAGCGATGGTTTTCTTGCAAATGGGGATAATGGAAAGAGGCTTCTAGGTGTCTAAAGCTTAGAAGCCATTAGGCAGACAAAAGCGTCTGGGGAAAGTGAGAAAAGAAGATGGGAGATTGGTAGAGATTATCTGGAATTTGACAGAGGAATGTGTATGACAAAGCAATGGGGGAAAGAATTAATGGAAAAGAGGCAAATAGAGGTAGAAGAGAATACTGGGAAAACCATCAGGATGGCGAGGGGAGGGGAAAACGTTTCTACAGCTAGAAACAAAACGAGAGTCTTGTAGCATTTTGAAGACATGTTCATTTATTGTACAGGAAGCTTTCATAGACTCAAGCCTGCTTTGTCAGATGCACAGAATGAGGCTTTCCACTTTTGATGGCTAAATGCAGTGCCTTCTCTAATGGCAAAGTCCAGAGGGGGTCGCCGTGTTAAGTGGGTTTTTGTCCAGAGAAGTTGATGCTGCAATTAATCTGTTAGTTTTTAAGGTGTCACAAGGCTTTTGGTTGTGTTTGTTGCAACTTGATAACATGGCTCCCTCTCTTGAATTTCACAAGACTAAGGCTGCATTGCTATTTAACCTGAGAATAGGGATGGGTGGCAAATATATCAGTTTTGGTTTCTCTTAGTTTCTCACTTTTCCAATATTATGTTAGGGTTACATCAGCTGATTTTTTTATATAAAAAAAAGACCTAGTAAAAATCTGTCACCATTTTTGTGGGAATTTCTCCTTCGATACACATTTTTATATGCAGTTTTGCCTAATATACACATTTTGGAAAACAGTTTCCCCTAGTATGATGCATTTTTGTATGTTAGTTCATTAATATATGCATTGATATGCAAATGTTACCATTGTATATACATGTTTGTACACATTACCTTACTGGAGAACTGCAATGCAAAATGTAGGTAAGTCCGAAGGACAGCTGTGTTTCAGCTCACATACTGTTTCAGAAAATGTGAAGTTCATCTTTAAAGGTGAATTGAATCAAATTTCTCCCCCATCCCTACCTGGGCATAAGGTCCAATTGAATTCAGTGGGACTTCTGAATAGATGTTACTATGATTCCCCTATAGAAACACTTATTCTTTTCCTCTGCCTGGATTTTCTTCTTTTACCCTCTCCCTCAAACTGCTCCCTACTCAGTGCGAGTTGGTTAATCTGAGCTGTTTAATATTTATCTGCGATTGTGTTTCATGTTGGACGTTAATTACGCCCATTAATTACATCCCAGCTCGTTAGTTCTTAACGAAAGGGATTCAATTGGAGTGAGGCTGCCTTGCCACAGCTGGTCCAGTTTGTGTGGCCCCCTCCTTCCCCACAGCTGTGGTTGTTCGTCAGGGGCTAATTGCCAGGGGATAATCAGCCACGTTCTGGTTTATAAATACACACCATGCATGCTGGGCACCAGCAAAGTATCCCAGTGGAGGGCTGTGTGGAGCTACCAAGGGTATGAGTTCCACTGCTTAGGTCAGCCACCCTTTAATCTTGACCACATGCATGCACAGGCACACCAACATATTTCCTGTTGCAGTTGTCTTAAGGGGAGTGTGATAGATTTGGCCTGATTGTGGGTATGTGTGGCTTTTCTGAAAGCAAGCATTGCCCACCAGAAGCCTATCAACACAAGCAAGTGTAACATTTTAAAATTAAACAGCAATTAGGGCTGAAGGTAAGAGCTAGAATCTGTTCTCAGTTGCCTCCGTTAGTTTCTAAAAATGATAAGTGTGCCATGAGTGCATCAACGTGAATAGCTCTCCTGCTCTGCAGGTGGGTAATCTACAAGGCTCTGCTAGCACTTTTTCCAGAGGAAGAGCTATAGATTAGTGGTGGTGAGCTCATGCTAGATAATGTGAACTGTAATACGAATGCACAGACTTGGTATGTGTGTCTCAGCCAGATCCTTACTAAGAGCTCCCTAGGATTCAGAGGCTTTTCAGTGGCAGGTCTGGTACTTTGGAGTAGGAGACAAAGATGTGCAATTGCCTGCCTGCCTGCCTGTCTGATCTTCTGGCTTTGCCTTTGTTCTGGGCAGTTTCACCTTCACTGACATTTCCCCAACAGCACTATTGGCACCGAAGGCAAAACTTTCCAGTTGCTGAGTTTGCAGTGGTCACAGCCAGGTAGCTCCTCCCCAAGCAATTTAAAATAAACCTTGCAAAACCTGAGCTGCTCAGTCAAAAAAGAATGCCCTTGCAAGACTATGCAAGTGAAGTCAAGACAGCTGAGATCTAAGGCACTGCAAGCAGACATTGTAGGACCATGGCTTCTAAAAGTGATTTGATGGAAATGTGTACAGCAAATAACAGAGACTCAATTTACTCTTTTGTGTTAAAGTGTAGCAAAGGTACACATCTTTTTGATTTTAGGGTTGCTTGATTTTGGTTTAACATGTGGCCATGATTATACACACATCTCATGGTTTTCCTTGCATCCCTTTCATCATTTGTCAAACACTGAGGAATCAGTGGTGGTCACTTAATTTTCTTATATTAGTGGAAATGGGGATATGTTTAATCTGGTCTGAAGGAAAACATTGTGCCTGGCATGGGCATGTTGTTTTTGGTGGTGGAAAAGAAAATGAACGGGGAAATAAAATGTGAGCTGTGGCAAAGGAATGAATGGGGAATTTTGTCTGGTAGGGAGAGATATGATGGGAGGGAGGGAGGGAGTGGAACTTATTATTATCATTATCATTAATTAAAATTGTATAACACCCTTCATCCAAAGATCACAGGGCAGTTCACAACATAAAAATACAAAATGAGAACACAAAATACATAATAAAACTAAAACAGACCAACCAATAACGCTCCCCCAACATTTAAAAGGCTATAGAATGATTAATCAGCCCAAGGCCTGGTTATAAAGAAACGTTTTCACCTGGCACCTAAAGATATGTAATGAAGGTGCCAGGCGAGCCTCCCTGGGGAGAGGATTCCACAAATTGGGTACTATGCCTCTGTCGTCCCCCCCCCCCCCCCCGGAGCCCTGCCTTCTTCTCACCTTCTGGTCGCTGAGCCCAGACACCGTGTCTACATATTCCTCCTGTATCATAAAGGCGGCCAGATTGGCGGTGTAGCTGGCAAGGAAGATGACGGCGAAGAAGGCCCAGATCAGCACCATGATCTTGCTGGTGGTGCCCCTGGGGTTCTCCACAGGCACAGAGTTGTTGAACACCAAAGCCCAGAGCAGCCAGATGGATTTCCCAATGGTGAACTTGGAGCCTCCAGTGCCTACCAGGCAGGATGGGATGGGGGAATATGAATCAGAGTTTGAACTTTGCCGTAGAGGCTGGAGCGCAACAGGCTGCACATGCTTGCTGCCCTTCCTTATCTCCATAGGTACCCCAGTTTCAGAAACATGCCCCTCCCTTATCCTTGGTGCACTCACGTTTACTGGCGCTGAGGCTGCGATTATAGCCTACTGGGCTGAAATATTCAAAGATGAAGACGGTCACCGCAACGACAGTCAGGCACATGACAAACATCATCACCCAGACAGCAGGGCTGTAGGGCTCTGCAGGAAGAAAAACATGGACCACAATGGTGGTATGCCCAAGACAGCTAGGCTCTAGTGGGTGAAAGCAGGGGTTCTGAACCTTTGGCATAAAAGAGGCACCCTAAATCACGAGTAACACTTTTAAAAATGGTATAATTTAAGGCCGCCTCTTTAAATTGGCTTTTCCTGAGGAGCTGTGCGAGTTGTGGTCATGTGGAGACTCTGAGATAGTCTGTCAGAATTGATTTAAGAGTATGATGCAGATGAACCCCAAAGCAGGAAAAAAAATTGGATATACCATTATCACCATCCTTGAGGGAATAGTGGCTTTGGGAGGGTGCTACACAAGTCCCTCCATGGCAAAAAATAAAGCTATTATTTTGATCTGAAAGATCAAAATGTCTTCCTTGAAAAATGCACATTTGTTAATATGAGTCTATTTTGGTGAAATTGTCTTTGGAAAAACCTGTCTGCTGGTACTTCCACTGTGATCCTAAGTACTGTGTTAACTGCAGTTATGTAACCCTCATTGATACATATTGGCAGCTGCCCACTTGATACCCACAAATGGGCAAGTTTTCTTTTCTCTCTCTCTTTCTCTGCTTATGGCTTTTCTCAGGCCATTTTCCTTCAACCCAAGGACATTTTGTATGTCCATTTTAACAATTGTTTTAAACATTTTCCTATTTTATCTATACCCCACCTTTCCAGCATACGTGGTGGATTAAAAATGCTAAAATAAAATTAACAATAAAAAATTCAAAACTCTACCTCAGCAATAAAGCAGGTCCTTAGTGGGACTGTTTCCACAAGATCGGGTGCACAACTACATTAGATCCAATAGATGACAGGATGGGGGAAGATTAGGAGCGGCCGCCGAGACCATATAACACCGGTCTTGAAAGACCTACATTGGCTCCCAGTATGTTTCCGAGCACAATTCAAAGTGTTGGTGGTGACCTTTAAAGCCCTAAACGGCCTCGGTCCAGTACACCTGAAGGATCGTCTCCACCCCCATCATTCTGCCCGGACGCTGAGGTCCAGCGCCGAGGGCCTTCTGGTGGTTCCCTCATTGCGAGAAGCAAAGCTACAGGGAACCAGGCAGAGGGCCTTCTCGGTAGTGGCGCCCACCCTGTGGAATGCCCTTCCAGCAGATGTCAAAGCGATAAACATCTACCTGACATTCAGAAGACATCTGAAGGCAGCCCTGTTCAGGGAAGTTTTTAACGTGTGATATTTTACTTTTTTTTGGTTTTTATGGAAGCCGCCCAGAGTGGCTGGGGAGGCCCAGCCAGATGGGCGGGGTATAAATAATATATTATTATTATTATTATTCTGACTTCTCTACTATAACGAACCCTACTTTGAAACCAGACTACCTGGAAGACTCCTTCCACATCTCATGCCAACGCTCCCCCCTGCTTTTTACTTTGACCCATCCCAGGGCTGGATATTCACCTAGGAAGGCAGAAGGTGAAACAGTTCCATTGCTACGAGACACCATCACACTGATTCCTGTCTCGACAAAGGGCACAGAAAAATCTATGACTTCAGCTCTCTCCGCATTGATGGTCAGGGATCCAATCGCCATGTCAGCTCGCTTGTAATACACCTGAGAGACACAGAGAGAGAGAGTTGGATAAAGTACAAATAGCCAGCAATCCTGGGTTTTCTGGAAAGGAAGGGGAGGGTCCAGCATTTCTGAGTAAACAGGGTAACCCACCCTGAGCCCTGGAGACAGGATGTAAAATTCTGTTTGCCTATCAGATCCAGGAATGGGCAGAGCCATATTGCCTAGGGCAACCCTCCCATAACCTTTGAAGCAGATTAACCCTACTATTTATGTCAGTGCACTATTCAATAGTCCTTTACTTCAAGGATACAATCCAAACAGCCTGGAGCAGGACTTGTGGGTCCTCTCAAGTGGAGTTGAGAGTCACCCATGTGTGGGTAGGCAACCAGAATTCCTGAGTTCTTTTAAGAGGAACAAAATGCAGAGAGTTCTAAGAATTTATGCGTGAGTCCAGACCACCCAGTTCCTTGGGGAGGGGATGGAGTTACCTCTCCAATCATGCCGTTCCACATGCCGTTGACTATCTTGCCATGCTTTCCATTGGTGACAAGATAGAGATCGTAGGTGAAACCCAGAGTCTTAGCCAGACGCTTCAGGATGTCGATACAAAATCCTTTGCAGCAGCTCTTTACCATTTGATGGCTGTGAACAGCACAAGGAGGGGGGGGGGGAGGAACTCAGCAAGTGGTTTAGGAGCACTGTGGAAGGTAAACACAGAGCCAGCATGACGTAGTGATTATAGTGCACTAGGTCTGCGGTGGCTGACAGGGTTCAAATCCCCTGTCAGCCATGAAACTCACTGGCTGATTTTAGGCCATTCACTAACCTACCCTCACAGCAAAGCTGTGAAAGAAAGAAAGAAAGAAAGAAAGAAAGAAAGAAAGAAAGAAAGAAGGAAAACCATGTGTGCCACTTTGAGATCCTTGGAGGAATGGGGCAATATTAATGGGTTAAGTAATAAATAAGCAAGAATGGGATTGATAGGTGCTTGGATGGGTGTCCACTGGGAGGCCTACACAGGCCACTATGAACTTTCCTGAGGAAGAGAAAGATTTAAATGTAAAATTGATAACACTGAACTCAACTGTGGTAAATTTGGCTAGTGTCTCACGGAATACCTGTTGGTATGGTTGAGTGGGTGGCGGCAGGGAACTGAATCACGAATGCAGGTCTTTGTGGCTGGATCAATGTTGTCGACAATAACGAAGGGCCTTTCCTCCAGTGTTGCCACCATGAGGTGCTTGTTGTCATCCACAGGTTGCAGGAATTTTCTGTAGCGTGACATGCTCAGGATTCTGCGCTCCCACCTTCCCACCTGCCTCCCGGGGCATAGAGAAGAGGTTAGATACACCCCAAACCTTTCTCCAGACTCTTGCCAGCCCACCAGTGTTGGTCCCAAATTTATGCCATATTCAAGAAACTCAGTTTTGAAAGCCCCCTCCCACAACTAACATCTCCAGGATTGCACCAACTTCTGAATCTTTACATCAGACATACTGTACATGCAAACATACATACATAATTTAATTTGTATGCCACTTCAAACCATGCTTAAGGTGGCTTACTACATGAAAGAAATACAAACTCTTGTCTTAAAAATCATATCCTCCATTCACATTATTCCTCGACTTCCTACATCCATTGACCAGCATGGAGTCAGGATATTGGGTAGCCAATACCATATCTCAGATAATCTTGCCTATATTTTGTTTATTTGATATTTATATCCCATCTTTCTCCCAAGTTGGAATACAAGGTAGCTTACAACATTTAAAAAACATCAGTGATAAAATACAGAGTGATAAAAACAAACTAGTTAAAAACTAGGATGTATTTTGATAGGCTAGGGAGGTGTTGCTTCACTGGCAAAAATGGTGAAGCTGGTGAGCACAAGACAGGGCTTTTTTGGTGGTGGCCCACAGCTGTGGAACTCACTTTCCAAATGGCTTACACCTTGTTCAGGCATTTAAGGAAGCCCTCTAGACCTTTTCCTTGACTACGACCCTCAACTAAAGCTTTGAATGACTTAACCAGAGCAGCTTTCTTTAGTAGCATCATGTGCCCACATAGCTATTGTTTCTGTATCATTTCTTTTGATGTTCTTACTTTGGGAGGACATGTGTAAATATGCAACTTATAAATACTTTTAATTAAACAAAATTAGCCAAATAGATACCTTGTGTGAGGACTCGGTGGATGGGCTTTGCTCACAGCTAAGGGCTCAGCAATTGCCAAAATGAGATTCAGGAATGAATCCACCACACCTGCCAGACTGGTTGCCTTTCCCTGTAGGGTTTGGCTTGATGTGTAAGAAATTTACATTACTTTGCTCCTCTGGCTGCTTTTTTGTTGGGCACTTGCGATCTCTGATTGTTTCATGGTGCCATCAGGATTGTGAGAGGCTTTCTGTGGGGTGCTGGCATGTGAACGGCTGTGCCTTATAGCAGGGGCTTGAGACTCAGCACCCTCTCAGCTCTTTCTGTTTATAGCCCTTGGACAGTTCTCCAAACACACTCCATCTCCCGAATTCACACTTGCCCCATAATTACCCCATGATAACAGTCCACCTTCCCCAAACATCAACCTTGCCACAATTCCACCAACTCACATGGACTCCGGATTACGACCTGTCCAAACTTTTTTTCACTCCCTCCCCTTGACTCATCAACCTTCCTCCCCAACCCAACCACCTTCCCCCCAAACCTCCCTCAAACTCACCACCTCCCAGGTTCGGTTTTTGCTGAGGGAGATCACAGCCAAGGATGGATTGATGAGGTACCCATCCTCATTAAAGGAGAAATCCTTCTCACCCCAGGTAACATTCATGAAGTACCTGCGAAGAGGCATGATGGAAGCTCTTCAGTGTCAGTCTAGAGCCCACTTTCCATATGCTGCCCTCGCAGCTTCACTCCCCCTCATTTTGCCATCCCCCTCAAGCCTGACCCACAGGGCACTGGTCTAGTATTTCAGATGCAGCTGTGGATCAGGACTTGGAAATCGAGAAGGGAAAAGCCCTTTTGGAATCAGGCCCATTTTGAAAGGGGAGGCAGGGTATTGAGTGAGGGTGGATGGTGTGCGAAGGTAGGTAAATATGGATGAGGTGTGGGGTGTAACTGGATATATGGGGAGGTGGTAGGAAGGAATGGTATGCAATTACTGTATTTTCCGCTCTATAGGACGCACTTTTTCCCCTCCAAAAATGAAGGGGAAATGTGTGTGCGTCCTATGGAGCAAATGCAGGCTCCTTGGCTTCGCTGCGACGTGCCTGTCCTGGAAGCCAGAGGAGGAACAGAAGGGTCTCCTTCTGTTCCTTCTCCAGCTTCACTGAAGGGCGCTGCACCTTCTCCCTCTCTGCGCAGCGCCTCTCCTGTGAAGGAGGGGCGCTGCGCAGAGAGAGAGAAGGCGCAGTGCCCCTTCAGCGACGCGTCTGTCCTGGCTTCTGCTTTAGCCCTGCGCAGTCTCTTTGGGCAGGGGGAGCCTTCATCCCGCTGCCCTGAAGAGGCTTGGCACGGTTACCCAAAAGCCAGAACAGCCACATGGTATCCCAGAAGCCAGATTCCTCTTGCTGTTCTGGCTTCTGGGGTTCAGAATAATTTTTTCTTGTTTTCCACCTCCCAAAACTAGGTGCGCCCTATGGTGCGAAAAATACGGTAGTGGGAAGCAGAGCTAGTGAAAGAGCTGGATGCAGGCCAGATTAAAAACATGCTGGAAGCCTATGCTATGTCAAGTTTAAAAGGCCCCATAATACTGTGTATTATTCTAACAGAAAGGACAATGAAAATAAAAGTAATAAACTTTTATATTTGCATATATAACCTGTACATAGGCAAGGTTACAACTGAAAACTAATCATCTATCTTGCAATAAGCCTATTTGCATATGTAATTTATTTAAATGAAAACACCTTCTGATTTCTGACTTAGCAAGAGTGGCACACACACACTGTTTAGCCCTTTCTAAATGGAGGAGCCAAACAACATGTGTTGTGTGTGTTGTGCATGGGACATAAAATTTAAACCATTTATGGGTTTTTAAAAGGCAGAGTCATTGAAATTGGGGGGTTGTATTTGCGAGGCCCTTAAATGTAGATTAACCAGTGTGGTGTAACGGTTAGAGTGCTGAACTGTGACCCAGGAGACAAAGGTTCAAATCCCCACTCAGCCATGAAGTTCACTGGTGACCTTGGGCCAATCCTTGGAATATAAAGGTGGTATATAAATGTAAAGAAATAGATATATAGCTTTTGTGTAAATCCAGCACTGGCTGGATGTTGGTGCATACGGTGAGTGGATATATAGGGATTCATGAATCCCTGGCTCCTGCTCAGATGAAGACAGAGGCTCTTACTTGAGAGAAAGGAAGAGGTGTCCTTGCAGAACTGTTGGCTGTGCAGATGCTCACTGCATAGGGGAAGATTTCCCTTTTCCCAGTGACAGCAGTGCTGCTGGGTCTTCAGTGACCAGGTTATGCCCTCCCCACCTGACTCAGGTTTCTCTACCACTAGTGGGTTGGCTAACACTCTTCCCAGATTCAATTGTTGTGCTCCTTTTCCCAGGAAGGGACGTAGGAGTCCAGCTTCCTCATCTGGAGCAGCCATATCCTGGGAGAAGTACCTGCCTCCTCCTGCCTTTGTCATCCCGCCTGCCCCGGTCTCAGACCCCTGCCAAGTCACCCCCTGTTCCCTCTTTTCCTCATGCTCAGCCTGGCATTCCACTCCTGCGCCCAGTGGCGCATAAGGACTCATGAGAAATGGAGATAAGGAAGCAAGGCAAAAGTCAAAATGGCTGAAATGGATGTGAAGAGGAACAAGTTAGGAATGTACGAAGCATGCTTTGAGGAACAAATTTGCAAATGAAGAAAGGAATGGGAGGGGAGGAGGGTATGGCGATAAGTTAGATCTGTTATACATCCCTTGTGGACAACAGCACTTTCTTTTGCTCTTGATTCCACCCCCCTTCCAGGCAACATCCCCCCAGCCTCTTTCCCTGCTGACCGATGCAGGTTCTCGTTGATCTGGGTGAGATTGGGTGCCCGGCAATCATTGTTGAATTTTGGAACTGAGCCGTAGACTTGGAATAGGGCCTCTGCCCCCTTGGCAATGATGGCTACACCATTTTGAACCCTGTGGTAGAGATCATCTTTCCATCCTGCTGAAAGCACCATGAAGAGACCCTCGGGCAGTTCCTCCGGCATATACTCAGTTCTACCAAAGTTGGCACCTGCCATGAACCAGATATACCCGGGGCCTGTGAGCTTCACTTCACGGGCTGCACGGAAGATGCTTTCTGCTTCTTCACGGGAGCAGTAGAGAAGGCAGATGCGGGCATTTATTTCCCGGAGCTGGCGTTTGAGGCGGGCCCCGTCTGGGTCATCAGTGAGATTAAGGGTCACAGTGCTGCGGCGCTCCCAACCAATGAAACTGCTGTCAGTCAGGACCTCAATGTAATCTACAAAGTCTTCATAGCCGGGAAACAGTGTCGTGATGACAGCAAATGCCGTCCAATCGTACTGTTCCAGGACCTCAAACATCACTTGCAATTGCTGTTTGGTCGAAGAACCTAATTGTAGAAAGGTTGATCCTTTCTCCTGGATTTAGGAGGGAGCAAAAGACACAAGGGTGATAAGTGCTACCTATTTGCCATCCCATTATAGGTCTACTCTCTGATTTCTACCTCTCTCCTGTCATGGGAGAGCTTTCAGAATAGTTTTAGTTGGGGAATAAAGGTTGGCTTTTAGTTCCAGCAAAACATTTTCCACCTCTGTACACCATACAAATAATTCCAAAAGTGCTTGCATGCAGAAAAGCATTATGCTGAAATTGTCCTCCTCTCTGAACTGCTGATGCCCATCTAACCTTGAAAAAGGGGTCATAGTATGAGCTTGTGTGACATATCTATTGTTATCTTCAGCCCTCCCAGTGTCCCTACACCAAAGCCCCTCAATTAAGTGCCTGCCTTGCACTTAATGAAAAAAAAATATTGATCAAATATCCAAAATTCTGCACTAAGATAAAGGCAAGTTCTGCACTATCTGTATGCAAATTAAGCAGATTAGCATCAGTGAGTAAATGTTTGTAATAGATTCAGGTTGTATAATTTTATGAAGTGCAGAATTTAAAATAGTTATACATAATCTGGGCAGAGAAAAACACAGGATATGAGAGTGAACATAGACAGAATAAATCACTTTACCTTGGGTGTAAGAACAATGGCTGATCCTCCGTTGATGCCAATGATGGGAACAGAGGTCTGTGCTGAGATGAAGTCCAGGATCTGGGCCACAGCCTCTGTACGTGTATCATCCTCAAAAACCACACCATGGATGTGCAAGGAGGAGAGAACGTCACAGAGCCGCACAATGAGGCTGCGCGGATTGGTGTCATTCAGAACCACAGGGATGGGGTTGATCTCCATTGAGAAGTTGCGGAAGTCCTCGGGCGAGAACCGGGCACTCTCTTGCGTGTAGGTGGAGCCACTGAAAATGATGGGGATGTTGATGGTCCGCCGCCGCAGGTCCAGGAAAGGGCTGGCACAGGCCAGAGCCATAACAAAGAGCATCCTAGCAGCGGGGGTGCCCGGGGGCAGGCTCATCTCGCAGGGCCTCTACGTTCCCCCTGGAAGTGGTTGGGAGAGGAAGGAAAGAACAGGCAAAGAGAAAGGGAGGCTTAAAAAGTGAATCAGGTGATGAGCCACTTTGGTGGCAGGGCAGAGGGAATAGCATAGAATCAAGTCTCCCTCCCCAGTTGGCCTGAAAACAAACTAAGCTGTTGCTCACCTGTGTGTAAACATGCTCACCTGTGCACAAATACACTCACACTGCTTCTTCCTGCCACCCCATGCACCTTGCTACATGAATTAGCTCAGGGTTAGGAGAAGAAGGAAAGCGAGAAGCCATTGGATTTGTAGAAGGAAACCATTCTCTCTCCTGCCTGCATATTTCCCACATTCTCATCCCTTCAAGATCAGAGCTTGTGGAGCAACTATAGGTGAGCAAATGGCTCACCTCAGGGGGTTGCATATGTTGTCTGGGTTGCTAGTTGCTAACCCTCTGTACTGCACTGCTTCGACAGAGCTCCTGTCAACCAGTGGGAAGGCCCATCTGCTGCTTTTTGGATGCCAATGGTTTAGGTTTTGGCAGCCAGAGCTCTGCCGGAGCTGCAGGTCATTGGAGTTGATCTTTGGAGGAGAGGGCAGAACAGCATCTTTGCACAGATATGCCTTAGAATTATCATGGTATGTGCCACAATACATGCTTCTTTCATTAGCTGTGCGAAGTTGACCAAGAAAGTTACAGGTTAGATTAAAGACACCCCATGGTATGAAACCCCTGGGAGCCTCTGAATGGGAAGGCAGATCGCCTCAAGAAAAAGTCACAACCCTAAGCAGGAGCTTACCTCTTCCACGGCAACTCCCATAAGCACCACCTACATCTTCCCTGCTTGCTGTTATGGCCTCCCAATCTAAACAAGGGCTTTGAATAACAGACCATCTTCTACACATTCCTGCCTTTCAATACCTCACTTTTCTCCAGCGTATTCAACACCTGCCCAATCCAGATACATCCCCTGTGACAAGATAAACATACCAGCAATACCCTTTCCTTCCATTATTACATTTACTGAGTTTTGGCAGTGCTGTGAGTTGGGAGGGACCCACAGGTCATTGGAGGGCAACATTTTAACCCCTGGAAGAGAGATATTGGGGTCTTGAAGAGGAAGAGTTGAGGCTCTGGTGAGGGTCAAGGAAAACAGGAGCGACTTGGCAAAGTCATACATCTTTGTCATTCAAGCATTTGGACAGAGATTCATAGGATGCACATTATCTCAGAAAACCAATGTCTTTAATCTTTTCATCCATTAATCAGTCAATGCTCTCCGCCCTCTTCATTCCACATAAGCAGGGGAGATGTTTGACCCAGGGAGAACGCTGTATGATTTGGCCAAAGAAATGACTCTTCCCAGCAGCAAGCTTTAAATTGAAAATGTAGAGGAACGGGAAGGGCCATTTTATCCAGGAAAAACGTGTCAAGTTCCCCAAACACCAGCCAGTAGAACACCAGGATTTCAGCTGTTGGTTTGGCCAGATGTCACTATGCTGAGCCAGATGTCAGGAGCTCATCCTGCCCTCCATTTATCCTCCATGGGCCAATTATTAGTCAGAATAGACAAGTGAGTGAAGTGCAGAGGTGGGCACTAAATGAAACCAGTCGCAGATACAGTGGACTTAATGTGTTGGTTTCACCTCACCCAGCACCCTCAATGCATTTATTTTTCTCCACTTGCTATAATTCCAGTTCTCTCTCTCTCTCTCTCTCTCTCTCTCTCTCTCTCTCTCTCTCTCTCTCTCTCTCTCTCCCCCCACACACACACACACACTTTCCTTTTTGGATACATCAGGTTTGCCCAATAATACGTAGACAGTCCTTCTACATATTGATAAAAACCCACTCAGATTATTATTATTTATATCCTGGCCAGCTCTAGGGCAGATTCCCAAATTATTTATCAGAGTGAGCCTGACTCCCTACCTGTCATTGGTAGCATCACACAAGGCAAGAGGTTCATGTACGGTGGGTGTGTTACCCTCATTCCGCCACACTACCCTCAGGAGATTATTCCAACACATGTGCGTGGTCCTGTCCCTCTTTGCCTGTGACTGGCACTATTTCCATTTCATTTCATTTTTATTTGTCAGGCACGAGCAGCCAAATCCCACTCCAAATCCCACCAGAATTGGCAGTACAGATCTGCTCATTGGTTGGTGGCTATACAAATCTATACGCTAGGTTTCCCCCCCCCACACACACACACTACAAAAAAATAAAATAAAAAAATCACAATCACAATCACAGCATGCAATAAGAGAGTTCCAAATTACTCAAGGAATCAAACCAAGTTTCTGGCTGCAGGCAGAGCCTCCTCAGAGCACTTGTCAATCAGCTGGAGGGGAGATGAATTCCTGTATGGCTCTTTAATTAGACTCCTGGTTTGTCTGTTTTATGGTAGTATTGTGGGTGTGACCCAGACCCAAAGGCTGCGTAAAAAGCATGTGTTGTGATAATGATGAACTGTGTGGCCAGGAGAATCATGTGGTTCACTTCTTGCTGAAGTGGAATCCTTCCCATTGAAGGGTGTGATTGCATTTTGAATGCTCCCATCCATAATAATCTGTTGGCATATAAAAAAAAATGAGCATGTCAAGGAGAACGGCTCTAGCCTATTCTTTCCCAGCATGTTTATTATTTATGTTCCAGGGGGAGAGGGAATAATATTTCCGAGGAGGGACAGTGAGTATTCAGATATGCAATTCCCCACTCGCAGGCTGAAGTGGCACAGTCCAGCAAAAGCTGCCATATACAGTTCTGCTGCTTATATAGCTTGGCTTTTTGACCATAAGTACGATGCAAAAACTATCGAGCGGGTCCTTGGTGATGAATTCTAGTGGGGTGTTCCCCATTCAAACATTCCTTATGGACAATTCTTGATGCCTCAAAGGAATTGAGGTGGAGGTGGGAGGGAGAAGGGAAGGGAAGCAGATAAAGATCTATACTGTCAGCAACCAAAATAAAACCTTCCATTACCTAGTCTCCCACTATGCCTCTAAAGTGAGCACTGAAATCCCTTGCACACTGTCCACACTTCCAGGGACTTTGGATCACTACATGTCACCTTAGCATATGTATGTTTCCAAGCCCACATTTGCCAAAGCAATATGAATGTGGAGGGCCGGGGGGGGCATCAGCATTAAACAATCACAAGGAGTGGGGGTTCATAAACGTTTCATGCCTAAAGATGCCCCCCCCGCAACCCTCCCAGCTGGTCTTACTTTCAGGCCCAGAACCCAGCTGGAATAAACTAGTGTAAAAATAGCCAGGGGTGCACTTGATGGGAAGAACGTGGGATGCAGGCCAGGTTCAACATCCTCCTCCTTCCCCTCTGATGCTCTATCCCCACATCAGGGCCACCCAAGACATTTTGCTGCCTGAGGCAAGGGATAAGATAGTGGCCCCTTCTGCAGATAAAATCTAAGTAGACGCCAATGGCAGTTGTCTCTTGACTTCAGCATAGGTGGTAGGGCAGCATCTTCCACTGCGCTGGGGGGTAGCAAGTTAGCTTAGAGCAGTGACTCTCAAATATTTCCCCCCATGCACCACTTGAAAATTGTTGAGAGCCTTGGTGGACCACTTAATGATCTTTCTACCTGTTGTAGCAATTGTAATGTGCAGTGCTAGGTGCTGTATGGTTACAAAGCAAACCTTCTAACATGTGGTTCCACCCTCAGAGAACCATCTTTTTAAAAACTAATTAAACAATTAACCACTCCATACAAGCCCTTATCATAGGACAAGACATTACAAAGAAAGAGTCTTATTTTGCCTATGCTAATTTTAATTAGGGCTTACACCGCTCATTAGACCACTTTATTTGGTCTTTCAACATCAAAGCTCTCTCAGAATGCTCATTTTGAGGTGTCAGAAACCTTTAAGCTGCTGCTTATTCTGTTCATCTTTTACTCTGGGCAAGGTGATGACATCCCTCCCATCTTACCAACTAATGTAGCTCACCTAAGAGGAGCCTATTGAATTAGATTCTCTCCCCCAGGACTGGCTCAAGTTTCTTTTCATATTTATTATCATTTAAACAGCATGTTTTAACTTGCTTTAAATCTTTAGTATGTTTTGTCTCAAAACAATCTCCTGAAGTAAATCATTAGCACGCTTGGCAACCTCAAGAGACCCTTCATAAGTTACAGTCCCCCACCCCCATGAAGATAAAACCCGCATAGGGAAAAATGTGTATTCCAGCATGTGTGAAATGAAGTGCAAGTGTTTAAAATAAAATGATTGCGTCATATTCCAGCTAGAATGAGGTACACACTTTTTTCTGCTTGGCGATTCTTTACATTACTTTAATTATGAGTCAAGTACTTGGGACGAGGAAGTGGAACCTTCAAGGTCAGGGAGAGGAACCTGTCTCTCTTTCTTCCCTGAAAAAAATGTACAGATTCTTCACAGTTTAGGAGCTCTCTATAAAAAACCACAGAAAACCTCTTATAGATAGATGTGAAGGTAAAATATGGTACTTAGGCTGGAGCAAAAACTACTGGAGGCAAGAAAGAGCAACAGCAAGGATGCTTTCTAAACAAACAAAAGGGGGGGGAATAATAAGGGTGATTTGTTTAGAAGCAGTGCAGTGCACAGTGGTGTTTTGCTTGTCATACCCATTCTGAGAAATAAACTTGCTGCATAGGATAATAAGAGGCAGTAAAGACCTGTTCTCTAACATTTGTACTGAGACAATTGGAACAACATGACCAGATACAATTGTAGTTAAGTCCCTGGAGGCTGTATGTTTTGCTCTTTTTTGAAGAGTTGAATGGTCAAGAAGATTGTCCATAATGTCCACATTAAAAGGTGGACTCTAGTCCATGAAAGCTTATGCTGTAATAAATCTTTTGGTCTTTTAAGGTGCCATAAAACCTTAGTTGTTTTTTGCTGCGACAGACCAACACAGATATCCTTCTGGAAATCATTACTGTACATTGAAAAGTGGCAGCCAGATCCCCTCCTCACTTTCAGAAGTTACCTTGTTTCCCAAAGCAGACTGCGACAAGGATGCCAATGGGACACCTCACCAAGTTGCAGTGAGGATCAAAGAGATGGACAGATAACTGCAAAACCCTTCACACATACTAAGTGCTATGGGGATTATAGTTTATAATAATATGGCCACCACCTGCCACATTTAGGAAAATCCTATGCCAAGTATGTTAATTATGTGCCGCTCTAATATGCAAATTAGATATGGCCCTCTGGCTCATGATATTATTTTGATGCAGTCCGCAGTGTTGAACAAGTTTCTGGCTCCTGGTCTATTGCCACCTGGCAAATTCGCTAGTCACAGTAGGGAGAAAAACCAACAGGCTAAAGCCCCACTGAGGACAACAGCGCCAACAGATATTTCCCTGCAGTAAAATAGGCAAAATTGCATCAGACTCTTGCCAAATCCAGGCATTTTGAATTCAGAAGGTTAACCAGGGAGGTTTTGTCCAAGCTTATCTGAAAACGGATCTCAATCTGCTTTGGTGTCCATGCCTAGAATGCTGGATCTGTCAGATATTTTCTTTTATTGAGATTTGTACTTGAATGCTGCCTCTCCTGCCATTTGTGCTCCAAAGCAACTGCTTCTTGCTGCTTTGTGGTAAGGCCAGCCCTTGGTATGGTTGATTTCCCCAAGTCCATAATAAGGGACTACAAACCTGAAACAGGAAATGCAAACTGACTTACCATTTGATCTCAGAACAGAATTCCCTCTGGCCAGACTATCTCGTCACTGTGACCCAAAGGATAATAGGAAGGCCTGGTGTTCTGCAGGTGAACCACCTTTCAGGTGATGGCCTCACTGGCTGTAAGCTTCTGACTGTGCAGTTTGGAGAAGCACTGGGAATGGCTCCCAAAACCCATGTGAGCTCTTCCCACTCAGTGAATATAAAGCCAAGATTGGATTCCACTAGTTCTCCTTCCCCTTAATGATATGCTTGCCCCATGGGAAGTTGTCATAATCTATACCCCAAAAATCTATAACATATGTCCTCACACTTTCCATGCTACCTGCTGTCCTGATTCCTTCCTGACTAATCTTTCACAAGCAATAGTAAAAGCTGAAAGCCTTGTTATTGCTTCATTCACTTGGCAGATCAAGGAAGTTGTCAGTTACCCTGGCAGATGATGTTATTCTTCCTTCTCTTGGAGGGGTGTGTGTGTGGAGTCTGGCAGATGATGTTATTGTTCCTGCTTTGAAAAAAGGCTCTGTTTTCCTCCCACTCCTGTTTCACTACACCACTGCCTGGACCTCTCCAGCCACCTTAATGCCACTTTCCCCACCTTGTCCCCTGCCTGCCCTTGCCTGCTTTTGTGGTTGACAGTTCCAGTCTGGATTTTTCATACATCCCAGAGTGCCCACTATTGGTTTATGTTAACGTGTGTCACATTGGCTCAAGGCTCCCACCACCACCCACCACCCTGGAGTGTATAGTCAGCTGGTCCTTAGAGGCTGCTGCTATGACTTATCCTCCTAAATTGGCCTTCGTGCCCAGAAGCATCCTCTGACCTGGGTATCCCAAGAACCACTAGGCAAACCATCAAAGTCTTCCCTCACACTCCTCATTGAGCTGAATACGCACCTGCTCCCCAAACCGGGTCATTGCCCCTTTAAAATGCAAAGCCTCCATCAATGGCTACCGGTCATGATGGCTATATGCTGCTTCCAGAATTGGAGGCAGTAGGCCTCTGATTATTAGTCGCTAGGGAACAGCAGCAGGAGTGCTGTTGGTTTAACTTCCTGCTTGTGGCTTCTTATAGGCATCTGCTTGGCCTTTAGGGGAAACAGAATGCTGGACTTAGATGGGCCTTTGCACTGATTCAGCAGTACTTACTTCCTGTATCACAAGGACTGAGCATCCCATATTTTCCCTGATCAGGGCACTAATCTTGTCCAAAGCACAGATAATAGACTGATCCTGAATGGAACACACCATGTGGTTCTCTGCTTCATCTATCTGGGATCTGAAGAGGCATTTCTTGGCACCAGTGGTTGGGTCTCAAGGTCTACACATCCATACATGTCTCACTGTTGTTCACCACATCATGCTTCTTTTTTGTATGGACTGCATTCCTGGACGTAGACAGGACCTGGAAATCAGACTCTGAACATGCCTGATTGCCCTAAACCCAATAGAGATGGGTTTTCCAACTGTGGCTTGTCACCAGCCTACTGGTGGAGGTTGCCCTGTACAGGTAACCTGCTTGAGGTCAGTTTAGAGGTCTGACTTCCTTGCTACCAGTGCACAGATCTCCACCCCGACATGCTCCTCCCATAGCCCTGTTTGTAATCCTGGCAATAGCATGGTGATCGTCAATTGGCTCCCTAGGGCAAGCTGATTGAAGGGGGGGCATATAGCAGCTGCTGAACTGGGCAGAAATGTGGGGATAATTCCTACCAGGTGTTTGCTGAGAAGGGAACATTACACAAATCCCTGGCACAGAGCTTGCTTGTCATCCCCATCTCCTCTGGGCTCTGATCTACCTGAGAAGCTGTGATACCAGCAGGGGAACCAAATGGTGCCAAGGCAGGAAGTACCAGGATATAGAGCCTGGACAGCAGGTGCCAAATGCCCATGACTGGTGACTGGGGAGGAAGCTAGAGAGAGGCACACTCTGTATGTAGATGCAAGCATACACAGAGCCCCACATACTGCAGATTACTATATAGATACATGGGTGCACGCTCCCGCGCTCGCTCTCTCTCTCTCTCTCTCTCTCTCTCTCTCTCTCACACACACACACACACACACACACAGATGCTTCCTCCATTGCAGCAATGCAAATTTTGTAAGTGTGGCCCCAGCCATCTCCATCAGCACCCAGTAACATGAACACCACCCTTGCCTGCTCATGGCACACTGACCCATGCATCCAGGGATACCATTATTTGGTTCGGTTTTGCCTTGATCATCTCTTTTAGAAAATCACACTAGCTGTTCTGAGCATTATTAATGGAAAAGTGGAATGGCAATATTTTGTAGCAAAATAGAAAACCACACTCTTGTCCAAAGGGAAAGTCTCTCTCTCTCTCTCTCTCTCTCTCTCTCTCTCTCTCACACACACACACACACACACACACACACACCAGCCCATGTGGCCCAGTGGACAAAGAACAGGACTCAGGAGTCCTCAGCCTGTTCCTGCTTAGACCAAAACCTGCCTCCAGGTTGTTAACAAGGCAAATGCACAAAGGCTGTATGGACAGGGGTACGTGTGTCTTTATTCACCATCATTCTTATCCTGAAGAGTTACTGGCAATATAATGTTAGTGAGGAAACAATGATAGAACAGTATTTAACTCATGGAGTGGGCACACTCCCTCCCTCTCCCCCCACGCCCGGATTGGTGCCCTTCCTCTGTAGCTTCCTGGCTCCTTGTGCCAGGAAGACAGCAAAGCACAGCAACGACTCTGTCTCACTTGACAAGGGGGCATCATTTCTGAAGCTGGAAATACTAGCTCACAGTGGAAGCTGTGATAGGGCAAGAGAAGCAGCAGCAAAGAGCAGTAGGTGAGGCATGGATAGGAGGGGAGCGGAGAAGGACAGGGAGCTCCAGTATTGAGAATTATTTGCAGCACTGCTCACAGGGTGTTGGTGGAAACAATAAAAACCATCAGGAACATTAAATGTGTTATACACATGCCAGACAGTAAATATATATAGTTGAAGCTTTCCAAACATCCACAAACAGCAGTGAAGCTTTTTGCAGGTTCCCATGGAGCAGGCATCCAAGCATTGACACTTGCGTATTAATATTGTTCTTCATTAAATTTATATCCTGTTTCAGCATAACTGCTCCAGGCCACTTACAGTCACAAAAATCACATATTACGAAGTTATACAACTCCCAATAAAACAGTAAATAATTACCATAAAGACCAAAATAGAAACCAGTGCCTTAAAACAAGCAGGAATGAAGCAAGTCAGATAGTGCTTAATTCCCAGTTTGGAAATACACGGCTAAAGAAGAACACTTTATGCCTACTTGTCAGGGAACCCTTCTTACATTTATGCTGAGCTCCCTAACACATCACAGCTCGCCAGATGACAAACCCAATTATAACCACACCTCAGACTAACACACAGTGCATTTTTACGCCACGCATGACAGCCAAACACTTTTCTGAGGAGGCATAGGTGCAAAGGCACAACAGTGCCGCTATGCAGTAACATCTCTCTTCATATATCCAAACGACAATCGTAAGATCACTTCATATGGATAATTTATCTCTCTTCTCAGCTGCCCCTTTTTTACATACTTCATTGCAGGGGTTTAGAATGTGGCGAAATGAGAAGTTTTCCCTCCGCTGCTGCAGTAGAATATGTGGAATGTCCAGGCCAATCTGCGTTACTAGTTGCAGGAGAGAGCCAAGCAACCATCATGATTCTGAGGTTGCTTCCATGCCAGGGCCCTAAGCTTAGCACAGCTGAAAAGCCCTGCTTTTCGGCAATTGGATAGAAACAGATTTTAAACAGCTTCCACAGACGCTCCATTCAATCAGATTATTTTTAAATGCCTAAAATATACTAATCACCAATTAAAAATAAAGCAGGTTCTCCCCACACAGCCTTACTATCTGAAACAAGCAAACTCAGGGACAAGTTATTAAAGTCGCATAATTGTTCTTATAATTGCCAGCTTGAATGGAAACAGTTCAGAGAGAGAATGAACCAAATGCCAGCTGGCCCCACAGGCTAACCGATGATGTGGGCCTCTCTGCCCCGTGGGCCTCTCAACAGCAGTGTTGCTGCCACTTAACAGGCCAAGATGGGCATGGGGTGGCAAGGTTAGGTCTGTGCATCAGATTGGTACCACCAGTGGGCCTGCACAGCCCCAACCTAGTCACCCCCATCCTGGCAATGCCACTTTTGGGAAGGCATCAGCACTGCACTGGCCACTCTCTTCCTCTGCTGCAGCCGGGTGGAATGGCAGCTCAAAGCTCAGGACAGTGTAGCACTGTGCAGTGGTACCTCTGGTTACGTACTTAATTCGTTCTGGAGGTCCGTTCTTAACCTGAAACTGTTCTTAACCTGCAGCACCACTTTAGCTAATGGTCCCTCCGACTGCTGCCACGCAATTTCTGTTCTCATCTTGAAGCAAAGTTCTTAACCCGAGATACTATTTCTGTAACCTGAAGCATATGTAACCCGAGGTACCACTGTATTATGCAGGAATGCACTTCTCCATGGTTAAGATCCTCCCATCATGTTTGCTCACAAGTAAGTACTATTCAGTAAGTCCTCTAGATCAGTGTTTCCCAACCTTGTGCCTCCAGCTGTTTTTGGACTACAATTCCCATCATCCCTTGCCACTGGTCTTGCTAGTCAGGGATGATGGGAGTTGTAGTTCAAAAACAGCTGGAGGCACAAGGTTGGGAAACACTGCTCTAGATATCACTGGACTCCCAGCTCCCACCAGCCCCAGCCGGCAAAGCCAGTGGTCAGGGATAATGGGAGTTGTAGTCCAGCAGCATCTCTGGGGGTGGGGGGAGGACGGCACAGGCTCCACATCCCTTCAGCAGAGGATACCAGCAACATTAATTAAAAGTTTCCTCCTTGTATATTCAGCCTGCTTTATTTTTTTTTCCTGATGAGGGTTGATGGGGGAGTAGTGATGAATAGCCTCTTAATTGTCCCTTGAATATCCTCTCTGATTTGCTTCAGTGTCAGAGTCTGTTCTGATGGGGGAGACCTTAATTATTGATTTCCTTTCATTATTCCCCCCACTTCATTTTTATAGTGAAATAACTATATATAAAGCCTCCCCCCACCCCACCCCAGAACAGAAATTAGCACTGGAGCAAATCCAAGAGACTATCCAAGTGGCAATTACGATGCATGGGAGCAGATTAAAGGTGTATTAAAGGCTATTCACCTCTAATCTGCTCCCATGCACATCAGGAAGCAATAAAACAGGATGAACCTGTAAATAGGAATCCTTTAATTTAAGACAAATAGGGATTTAAAACAGGGGGGAGGGGACAAGTGGCCCTCCAGATGTTGCTGGACTACAGCTCCTGTCAGCCACAGCCAGCATAGCCAGGGATGATGGGAGGTGTAGTCCTGCAACATCTGGAAGGCCATTGGTTCCCCATCCCTTGACTGAAACGCAGTAGCAGTTGGTGGGGTGGGGCAGAGCCACAGAGACACCCTCCCTCTGGCACCACTGCAGCTTACCCGGGCAAAGTTGGGGCAAAGAGAAGGTCCAGGTCGCACAGACGCACCAGCAGGAGCACAAGTTCGGTTCTGCCAGTGCATCTGTGCAGCCCTAGTCTTGCCCATGCTAAGCCCCCCCCCCCCGGCCCAGCTCCCTCAAGGTAAGCTGTGGTGCTTCCGGTGGCAGGAGGGCTCCACTGCTGCTTAAGTCTCAGTACTGCTTTGCCTGACAAACTAGATCAGCGGCGGCTGCTGCAATTAAGTTTTATTACCAAAAATAATGATGATGATCACAGATCAGGTCTGAAGAAACATGGGAAGAAAACACCGGGATTCAACAGAAAGACAAAGATGTCTGGATGCTCAGTGAAAAGTGAATGATCCAAAGATGGCAGTTCCAGATAAAAGGGCTGCTGTGTAAGCAATCTGAGTTAATTAATTTGGAACACAAAGCTATGATCTTGCGATCACCGGGGGCAAACACCCTGCCCCCTACCCTCTAGCTGGCACCACACACTATGTTCCAAAGCCACTGAGCTGTAGCTTCTTCCCATGCATACACATTACTACTACTACTACTACTACTACTACTACAGTGGTACCTCGGGTTACATATGCTTCAGGTTACATACGCTTCAGGTTACAGACTCCGCTAACCCAGATATATTACCTCGGGTTAAGAACTTTGCTTCAGGATGAGAACAGAAATTGTGCTCCGGCGGTGTGGCAGCAGCGGGAGGCCCCATTAGCTAAAGTGGTGCTTCAGGTTAAGAACAGTTTCAGGTTAAGAACAGACCTCCGGAATGAATTAAGTACTTAACCCGAGGTACCACTGTACTTATATATTGCCCTTTATCAAAAGATTCCAAAGTGGTGTACAACATTAAGAACATATTTTATGGAGCACAATAAAAAGCATAATAATAGATTAGCATCATCGTCATCATCATCATATAATCACAATAACAGACACACACAAACTTGCTTTAACAGTCCCTAGATTATTTAATGGCCATAGGGTTGGGTAAAGAGGAATGTTTTTGCCTGGTGCCTAAAGACATGTAATGATGGGACCAGGTGAGCCTCTCTGGGTATTGAGGTCCTGAGCAGTGTAAGGCTTTATAGGTCAACACCAGCACTTTGAATTGGGCCTGGAAACTAATTGGCAGCCAGTGCAGTCAGGCCAGGATTGGAACCTCTCACTAGCAATATCTGGCACAAATCTGCTGGGAAGTATATTGATGGCCACACCGTCTTGAGCACCCAGTGTGTTCTAGTAATTGCTGATTATATGCCAGGATAGTTCCCTTCTTTCCCCACATACTAGGGGCAGGGTTCTGTTAGTCCACTGGCTTTCTTTTCCCTCAGGTGACCCTGCTTTGAGGTTGGCTTGCAGACATCTGCTAGTAAACAGAACAAGGACTTTTTTCTTTGACACCAGGGTTTTTAAAACTGCAATACCGTATACATAGTCAAAAGCCCTGATGTTAACAACACTCAGGCAAGCAAACATACACATATGTCTGTATTCAGACGATTTCTGTCAACCCACACATTCACCACAGAAGGCTAAATACTGAAACGCATGGGCTTCCTTGGTCTACCCTGGGGCCACATGAAAACAAGGCTTGACACCAGGGTAAGTGGGAATACAAGTATGATCTCAGTTGGAAGAGAGGAGGTTAAGCCCATATATCCCCTGTGCCTCTTTGCTGAGGAGACAGTAATTTCCGCAATCACAGAAGTGTTTCTATTCCTGGGAGTGCAATCAGAAGCCGGCGCTCTGCCCGGCTCATCAGGGCCTTCAGCAAGCAAAGACCCCCCCTTCTTCCCCCCTTCATGCTCCTGTCACCCTACCACTATCAGGAACAGACATGGAGACCATACCATACCATCTTACAGACCCCAAAGAGGGAAAAGAATAAGGGTGGGTGAATAGATATGCCAGTGCCAAGTGGTTAGAGAGCTGGTCCAAGAGGCGTCTCTGCCACAGATCACTAGTACAGCCTTGGATAAGTTGTTTTTCCTGCACCCCTATTTGTCCCATCTGTAAAATGGGACTACTGATAATCTGCTTCCTTGTGGGCTTGTTTGTGAAAGCAACGTCGGTTTTTTTAAAGTGCTCTGCAAATTATGAATAGTGAGCAGTGCACCATGTACCCACATGGGGACTAGGAATAAATAGCTGCCCTCTTCCCCTAACCCCCCCCCCCCGAGACTCCTTCACATTGGCCAAGATGTGAAGGGTGAAGAGCCAGGTCTAGTGACTAGAGTGTCAAATCCCCACTCAGCCGTTAAACCCATGGACCCCGTGCCTGCCCCCCTTCTCTTTCCCCACTCCCTCACAGGGTTGTTGTCAGTATAAAACCGGGGAGGGAAGAACCACGTACACCAAACAGGGTAAATATATAATAAGAAGAATAAATTCTTATAGAGATGCCACTTCTGTGTAGGAATTAATATGCCCTAGCCCAATGGGTGAGCACCCACTTTGCACAGAGAAGGTTCAGTTCCCAGCCTTTCCACATAGGGCTGGGAGAAAACCCTGCCTGAAATCCTAGAGAGCTGCTGCCAGTCAGTGTAGACAGTGCTGAGCTAGATAGTCATCTGGGTCCTGGCTCCGTAAAAGGCAGCTTCCTATGTTCCTAGGCCCCCTGCATGTAGGAATTTCACTGTTGCAAAGCAGTCCATAGAATGGACAAAGTCTCAGCTCTTAAATAAACGCATGTGAAATAACACACACACACAGTCAGCTCCTGCCTTTACACCCACACCACATAAAGGCAAGCCGGCTATTGCTGACGCTTTCGCCTGCATTCCACATCCTCCAGAAGACCGCAAGAGGCCTTCCTAATGCTCTGCCCCCATTGCTGTAAGACTTCTGCCCCCACTTCCCTCGCACTGCCTCTTCTCCCCACTCCCTCAATGAGCTTTCCTTTCTTTTCCCTTTTCTTCCTCCTCTCCCCTCTCTCTTTGGTTCCTGCCGGAGTTATTGATTTTCCTGCCTTTTCTTTCTCTCCCCTCGGGGCCCCGAGTCGTGCTGCGTTTTTGTCCTTTTTCTCGCTTTTTCTTTCCTCCGCGCGTCTCAGTTAGAGGAACACAGAAACGAACATGGCCCCCGGGTGTTTGACATCGCCGGGTGGATGCCACACACCAGGGCAAACAGCCTCCGCACCCCGCAAGCAGACAACACACTTTTGCCTGGGACTAAGGCAGCTGCTTCTGGGTTGGAGGTGGGTGGTTGCATTGACTAGACCATTGTTGCCTCTATGCTAGGACTTACAAACACAAAAACGTTCCCTAAATTTCCTCTAGGGTGAGAGGGGGTTATGGACACGGCAATCCTCTACACCTGCTCTTGGGTTGGCGGCTGTTAACACAGGGATCCCTTGCTTAGTACTCAAGGACAGCTGGGATACAACAGGGACACTGGCTTGGCGAAGCTCACATACTTTTTCTTCACTGGCATGACAAGCACAAATGCTGCTGAAGTATTGGAGGAATGAAGCCGACACCCTCAAGCACCTCAAGGCTGAGGGAGGGCAAGAGAGGCGTCCAAGTCCTCTGCAGGAAAAGCTTTGAAAGACCTTTCCTTGAATCCCCCGTGTTTGTTGTGTGCTGTTGTTTAAATCAAAGGCAATTGCAGCTGAGTCTGGTGTAGAAATCCTGCATTCGGAAAGACTGTGAGGTCCGTGTGTCTGAGGGGCAGAATCACAGGGTCTGGGGAACATGAGGGATGGAAGGTACAGATGGAGGGGAGGGCTGCTAGATCCAAAAGACAGTCTGAGACTCATAGTTCAGTGGTCCAACATAGACCCTGGCTGTGTCCCCCTGGCACCTCTGGCTGAAGCAGGTGGGCCCTGTGAAGGCCCATTGAGCCGTAGGAAAAGACAACTCAGGGGGCAGAACCAAAAGTGGGTGGAGAGAGCAGCACTGCAACTTCATCTAGCACTCACTCTTTCTTTCCCTCTGTCACACCATCTTGAAGCTCCCATCCTCCCCCAAGTTACAGAATATCAAACAGCAGGGCTGAAAAGAACCTTTCCTGACATTTTGGAGCCTTCTATCAGATAGAAATATGGCCCAGCTTGAGTGTAGAACAAGGCTAAAATAGTGTGAGACATCTATGGGTTAGGGTTGATGGGCATCCTTATTGTGGGGTGACATACCCTCCAATATTTCTCCAATGAAAATAGGGACGTCCCACTCCGTAATGATAATTTTACTGTTTATATCCCACACATCTTACTGGGTTGCCCCAGCCCTCTGGGCAGCTTCCAACATACATACAAAGTATCATAACAAAACATTAAACATGGAAAAAACCTTCGCTATACAGTGGTACCTTGAAAGTCGAATGGAATCCATTCCGGAAGTCTGTTCGACTTCCAAAATGTTTGGAAACCAAAGCACAGCTTCTGAATGGCTGCAGGAAGCTTCTGCAGCCGATTGGCAGCCACGGAAGCCCCGCTGGATGTTCAGTTTCCAAAGAATGTTTGCAAACCAGAACACTCACTTCCAGGTTTGCGACATTTGGGAGCCAAAACATCCAAGTACCAAGGCATTTGACAACCAAGGTACAACTGTACAGGATTGCCTTCAGATGGCTCGGTGGTCAGATAACTCCATACCCTCCAACATTTTGCCAATGAAAACAGGGACATCCTAAATGGGACATTCCCGGATCAAGTCAGAAACTGGGATGGCTTCTCTAAATCAGGGATGTCCCTGGAAAAACGGGTCTGGGGTGAGGTTGGAGCACAATAGGATACAGGGCCTTACTGCAATGAGGCACTGTGTGAGAGTAGTTCTTATGTCCAAGAATTGGTCAGTTGCCTACCCTGGATGGGGTTGCACTGACTCTTAAGGAGCACGTTCACAGTCTGGGGATGCTTCTGGATTCGGCTCTGTCGCTGGAGGCTCAGGTAGTCTCAGTGGTTCGAAGTACACTTTACAAACTGTAGCTGATTTGACAGCTGTGGCCATTCCTGGACTAGGAAAGCCTTGCCACAGTAGTTCATGCATTGGTTACTTCAAGACTGGATTACTGCAATGCGCTCTATGTGGGGCTTCCCTCACGCTTCATCTAGAAGCTGCAGTTAGTGCCGAATGCTGTAGCATGATTGCTGACATCAGTGAGGCCTTGTCAGCATATAACACATGTGTTCAGAGATCTGCACTGGTTGCAAATTTGCTACTGGGCCAAATTCATATAAAGCATATAAAGCAGAGGTCCCCAAACCAAGGCCCACAGACTGGATAAGGCCCAAGGGACTTGTTTATCCAGCCTGTGGCGACCCCCGCCGCCTTCTGCCGCCGCCTGCGCTTACCGGCGCTGTGCTGCGCAGCTGCCCACTTCCGGGTCGGAGGAGCACCGGAAATAGTTTGTTCACATGCACAAGCGTTATTTGCACATGCGCAAGAGTTATTTCCGGTGCACATCCAGGTCGGAGGAGGCCCGTGCACACAAGCTATTTCCGGTGCTCCTCCAACCCGGAAGTGCACCAGAAATAGTGTGTGCGCACGTGTATGGGCACACATTCCCCTGCCCTCCGGCCCGCCACACGATTGGCACTGGAGACACCAGCCCGAGGCGTGGTAAGTTTGCTGACCCCTGATATAAAGCCCTTAACAACGTGAGACCAGTTTACCTAGGAGATCATCTTGCTCCATGTGCCCACTCAACCACTTTGATCAGCAAAATTGGTACTACTACAGGTGCCACATATACCCATTCTACATTGATAAGAACTCAATTGTTTAATGCACTTTGGAACTCCCTGCCTATTGAGATCAAGCACTTGCCTTCACTGTAGTCTTTTGAGCACCTGGTGAAAACATTCTTGTTTAGACAAGTCTACCCAGATGCTAGGAAGTTGAAGTGATTTAAATCTGCTTTAGCTTCTGTATGTTTTTAAGTATAGCCGTGAATTTTTCTCAACTTTATTGTTTTACCTTTTTATAAACCACATTGAGGTTGTTGTTGTTTTACAATCAAGCAGCGTATGAATGTTATGAAATGAATGAATGAATGAATGAACAGTTTGATATTGGGTGACCCCTTGATGTGACTTTGTGGATGCGTCTGGTTGCCATATAATGGGGCAAAAACGGGGGGGGGGATTGCCTGTGTGGATTGTACATCCTTTTGGCCCCACTCTCCGCTCCATGATTCTCTTAAGCAAGAAATAAATGGAAAAAAAGAGCTCCATTAGATCAGACCAAAGGCTCAACTAGTCTAGACTCCCATTTTGCACACTGGCCAGCCAGATGCTGCCAAGAAGCCTACAAACAAAGCTTTCACCACATTTATTCTTCCCAGCAACTGGTATTCAGTGGCACTGCCTCTGAACCTGGAAGCTCCACACAAAGGCTGCCATCCATTAATTAATCTAATCCCCCTTTAAAGCCTTCTAAACACATTGCTCACCCTTTTTGCAGCAGCAATTCCACAGGTTAATTATGCATTGCACGGAGGCAACTCTTCATTCTGTCCTGATCCTCCTACCAACTGACATAATTGGGTGACCCCAAGTTAGGGGAGAGTGAGGAAAAACTCATCAGTATCCACTTTCTCTGCCCACTGGGCATATTTATAAAGCCTGTTTATCCCCCTCACTTTCTAAACTATAAATAAATAAATAAATCCAAACAGTTGGTGTTGAAAGTTGTGAGGCATCCTAATTTGGGGAAGAGGGAAGGTGATGCTGGGATGATCAGCCCCTGTTTCTCTTTGAGACACACAGCACCGATGAGACGACACACACGCCTCAGAGAGGTTTAATCAAAGTCGGCAGGTTTCATTTCCACCTGCCAGCTGCCTGCAGGAGCAAAATCCCCCTGGATTGCGACAGGTTTTTTGGGGAGGAAAAGTGGGGGACCAAGAAAGGCTGCCAGGGAAGGAAATTGGGGGGGGGGGAGTTATTAGCCAAGAGGAACCAATCACCAGGTTCCCAGGGCCAGAGGGGAGATGAGAGGGTCTAGGGTTTCATGCGTCAATTTCACGCCTCCCACAAACCCTTAATCCCATCAAGTGACGCTCACAGGCTCTTCTCTGACTGTAATTAATTTGGAAGCCACACATGCGCGCACACACTCAAGACGTGCCCGCACAAAATCTCTCCCTGCTGATGCCCGGTAATCCCAGGTTAATACTCCTCCCTCCCACCTCCATTTTGGGCTTTTCTCTCCCAGTTCTAACCTGCTACTTTTATGCAGCCCTACACACCTCACCATACTCAACTTTTAAGCCGAGTCAGAAGATTAGCCAGAGCCTCTGTTATTCAGTTTATGGAGTAGTGATAAAGCATGTGCAGAGTGCATTTCAGTTATATACCGTAATTTCAGCCAAACTTCAATTTGGCTGCTCTGGCTCAGAGACTAACAAGAGGCTTGAGCCTCATTACCTTTCATTTTAGAAACCTTTCTCCTAAGATACTAACTTCTAATAGGTGAGGTGTTTGTGGCCTAAATCTTCCTGGATTCTGCAATGTACCTCCCCCTGCAAACTCCTCCACCTTAAACCACTCCATTCTTAGTTTATAGCACTAGCCTCTCAGTGCCAGGTGAAGGAGAATCCCTGCCCAAACAGCTGCTCCCGAACTCTCTTTCATTTCTTCCCTCCATTGGCAAGGCCCCTTCCCAGCTGTTTTGGTGTGCGCACAGATTCCATGCAAAGCTGCCAAAACCCTCTGCCTCGCACTGGATCACCTCTGTTTCCTGGAACCCGGACAACAGGCCACTTTTGCTAGCACAGCTGTGCCTAGCAGTTTTGTGAAGCCCACACACTCTCTTGCTCTTTAGTGGAGCATGGGGCGGGGGGGGGGGAGCTTTTCATAAGTATCCATTAATGGCTTGATCTGGAAACTGGAGCACCTGGAGGAAGGGGGTGGGTCGGCAATGGTCCCAGAATCCTCTGCTTTTTGCAGGAAGGAACAAGGGTGCAGGCGGCGAGTGGCGGCAGTGAGAGATAAATGAGAGAGGGTGTGAATGAACACAGAGACAGCATGTATGAAAAAAGTGGCCGGTGGTGAGAATCAGTGTTGGCACTGCCAGAAAGGGCCTGTAGGTTTGGCTGAAGAATGGTATTAATAAACAACACCATGGATTATATGCAGAGGAGGGTGGGCAGAGTGTGTTGAAAAGGAGGCACTTTCTCTCATACAGCCATTTACAATCGTGGCATCTCTTTCTGAATGGGTGTTATCTATAGAATTATTCCCATGTATTTGCTTGCAGCCTGAATTAGTGTGTCTGGGGAAGGGGTAAGAGCTGCAGCCAAAAACTAGATTCAGGAGGATCCCTGTGTACAGCATGGAAACATTGCAACCAGAGAAGGTTTTTGTTTGGTTGTGAGTGTATCTGTGATAAACTGTGACCTGGATGAGCTTTGTAATAGGATGGGCTGCACACACAAGATCAATATTGGCAGCTACAGTCAAAAGAATCTGTCCAAGGGTGGGAAGGATGACAGTTTCCTTTATTTCAACCTGGGCATTAAAAGGCAAAGACATTTCTCTCTAGAAGCAAGGTGTAGCTATGGAGTAAAACAGTACCCTTGATGACGTGTGAAAAACAGGGCCAAAAATTAGGGGATGTATTTATAAATTATCGTAAAGCTTGACAGCCCAGTTGTTGCAGATTTGGAGTAACTTAGTGTGCAACGATGTCGGCTGTGGAATTGCAGACATTAGAAGGCAAGTGAAGTTGTCATATGCTTAGTCAGACTACTGGTCCATCTAGCTCAGTATTGCCTCCACTGAGTGGCAGCCTCTCTCTGTGGTTTTAGACAGGGATCCTTCCCAGCGCTGCCTGGAGATGCCAGGGATTAACCTGGGATCGTCAACATGCAAAGGATGTTCTCTACTACTGAGCTGAGGCCTTCCTAGAGCTTACTGTCTTGTAGATAGATTTTTTAATATGGGCCTGAAGAACGTGAAAGCGGGCAGGTATTATCTAAAAGCGCATTAACATATAGGTACAATGGTGCAGTGTGAGGACTATCATCTCAAAGGAGCTATTTAAAGTACTACATTAAAGTGTATTTATGGCAGCAAAACACAATGGCACGACTAAGTAGGTCTGTGTGCTAATATGCAACCATGTTGTTTTGTCTAAGTAGTGTCTGAAGTAGAACATTGTTACAGTGTTTACTGACCTGTTGGTACAATGGCATAAAGGATGTGCATATGGGGAACCCGTCCTCCGCCGCCCCCCAAAGTTGTTGGACTAACGTTTCCCCACCCTTGTCTTAAAAGACGTTGGCATCCTGCATGACAAAAATCGTGTCATACAAGCCATGAGGCTATGTAGCGACAGGGCAGAATCTGGTGTCAATTCACATTGTGTAGGATGGCAACATCTCCTTGAATGAGGGTAAGCAGAGCATTTGAGAACATGACGTAACACCCCAAGAGCAGGTAAGTAGTCCATATTTGCACAAGGGAATAGATATGGCAGTATACTTAACTGTAGCTGTTGCAAGAAGGAGCAGTGATAAATCATGTACCTAAAATTCTCTAGCAACCACATGGGGAAGATATGTAGAGATAGAACCCTACTCACAAAAGCATCTATATTTCAGAAATATGGTTAACATGGGAAAATGTGTCTGACAAATGCTGGCAATTGTGCACGCTCCCTAGACAATGTGGAGAATATCTTAACAAATGGGAATTGTGTACACTGACCAGTCAATGTGTATAGCCCTCCAAGGGATATTAGTGAATCTGAGCATTTCACACCTGACCAGAGAACGTACATGTTTTCCAACTGGTGAACTCACCATGACCAGCCAGTGTGTGAAATATGTTGTCAAGTTTGCACACATTTCCCAGCATCACTTGAGTTTTTGCACATATGCAGAGTTCCCTGTTTATGCTCTTCATTTGAGTACACTGTCTACTACAGCACCTAGCGAATGTGCAAACTAACCAGTGCTTATGTATGTTCTCCATTCAACTCACACTACTAATCACGGAGGTGCATACATATCAATAATTAAAAGAACACAGCTACGTTGCTGGAAGTACATTTGATGAAAACCGCTTGCAAAATGGTGGGGGCAAACTATTGATTCTGTCTCAAGACCTGCAGATAAAGCTACCGGGGTGTTTAAAGACAGATGGGTTCACTATGCAACTGTGTTGCTGCAATTTCATTGTATATTTGGGGAAAACATGGGAATATAGGTGGAAGGCTGTTGTTGCCACAGGCAGTGTCAAATGTTTACTTGTCCCCACTGTATTCAGTGTGTAATCCTGGTTGTGTGTGCGTCCTCATACAAGTTCACAGTACTACTGCTATTAGTAATAATACTATTAGTAGTGCTGCACTGTATACCATTTATTTATTCAAAAATTTATATCCCACTTTTTACCATGCAGGTCTCAAAAGGGCTTATAACCATAAAATTACAATAAGCAAAATTTAAAACATAAATTAAACCGCCAACCTTTCAAATCTCAACAAATAACATTGCTGTAGGCACTCTAATGCATTCTGGGCACTAAATCTGTGCAGCACAGTTAGTCGTGCGCCTCAGCATCTCTCACTGACCACACCCAAA
Source organism: Podarcis melisellensis (assembly GCF_964234715.1). NCBI lineage: Eukaryota > Metazoa > Chordata > Lepidosauria > Squamata > Lacertidae > Podarcis > Podarcis melisellensis. The sequence continues at coordinate 18,856,345 of NC_138545.1, forward strand.
CCAGCTAATCTGTTGCTAGGAGGCTCTTCTAGCAGCCAACGCCTCTTGAAGGGAGAAAAGGCACAACCGGTGAGAAAAATCTACAAGTGGCAGGAGGAGAGAGGAAGCCATTCCGACTGTGTGCTTGGAGGGAGAGACCACACATGGGGTCTCTTTCTCAGGCAGCAGAGAGTGTTGCCTTGACCCAAGGATGGAGAGGGGAATGGCTGTAGCTCAGTGGCAGAGCACCTGCTTTTCATGCAGGAGGTTGCAGGTTCAATCCCTGGTATCTCCCGGGAAAGCTAGAGAACTGTTGCTGGTCAGGGTAAACAAATGGGCAAAGTGGACCAGTGGTCTGGCTCAGTATAATACAGCTTCATTTGTTTGTAATACCATCCACGGCAGACCAAGAGGGCAAATGTGCTTAACCATTCTTACCTAGTCCATCCTCTGGAGGTAGATGACTAATACTGCCATGTTGAGAATGGCTGAGACTTATTGGTCCAAGTCCATTGAGTGAATTGATGGCTGAGCTGGAAGGGCGGCGGGGGTGAGGGGGGGGGCGTTGAGGTTGAACTGTGGCCAACCCCTGCATGCTAAATAATGCTGGCAGTCAGGAAAGGGGGGGGGGATTTGCTTTGATGCACTAAAACAGCCATGCGCGCACACAACCTGAAGAGACACAGTTATTGATACCGAGCTATACCCATGCCAGAAGAGTCACCCGAGCAACACACAATCAAGAGAGGAGGCAATCGGCAAAGCAGACAGTCAGAGGGCAGAGGCAGCCACTGATCCACACGCACAGTCAGAGAGGAGAGAACAAGCCATGTGCACAAAAGGGAGAGGCAGCCTCTGATACAGGTTCACACAGCAGGTGAGATTTAACACACACACCCCAGTACAGTGATCAGTAAAGAGAGGCAGCCTTTGATGCACCTGAAACAGCAGCAAATAGGATCATTGACACACATGCACAATCGGAAAGGCAGAAACAGCCACTGATACAGCCAAGGACACACCTGCTTTGTAAAATGCTAGCAATCTCACATGTGAACGGCCAGACTCCAGGTGTGAAAAGCCCACATAGACACATGAAAAGAAGCACACGCTCAGATACTACACACCCAATGATGTGGGGTCCCAAGCGCAGATACTCATAGACAAAGATGCACACACTCAAAGGTCATAGTCACCATCAGGCTGGGCCATACCAATGATCCATCTTAATCTAGTCTCCAGAATCCGGCAAGGAAAATAGCGCTTCAGCCCCCACAGCTGCGGAGCCCACTGTGTGGCCCCATTTCCAATCCTAGGGAAAAAGCGGGCAGAAACATCTTTGTGACCAGCAGCCACAGACTGCCGCCAAGACTGCACAAAAGATGAAAAGTGGTCCAGCTAGCCTGCAGGCTGTAGCAAAACACCCACCTGCAATAGAAACTGGGCTGAGAAAAGGATGAGAAAAGCCGGAGCTCGCACATCCTTTCGGAAAAGCCAGCATCACCTTAGGGATTCCGCCCCCACCTCCCCACACGGAAAACATTGTTTCCTGAGGAAACCACAGTAGTAATTACAAAGTGATGTTATCCTCTGCCTTGCATTCAGCTTCACAGTCGTCTTCCGCAAGAGGCTGGTTCCTGCACCCATCTTTGCTGGCTGCTATCAGTTTTACCCCACTCTCCATTATTCTCTCTAAGGATTCCCTTCCTTTCAAAAACAAAAACCCACTTTGAATCCCTACCTATTTGCATTGTCCGGTGACAATGAGTTCCATAGGCATTTCAAGGACTGCGCATGAAGTGTGAGGAGAGCTTTTTAGAGAAGGGTGTCCTGAACATAGCAGGAGGCAGCAGGACAGAGAAAAGGGAATACTGAATGGAACACACACACAAACAAGACAGTATTTCTTTACCAAAGGTCCTGTAATGGTTCCCACCTTTCTTCCTGTGGTACAGCACCTCTTGCCTTGCTCCTCTCTATTAAACATCACCCTGTGGACATTACCTTCTTCACCTACTGCCTCACCCTTTGCTTGGCATGCAAGTGGTCATGAGAATGTGGCCCACGTTCTCCAGCCAAGCCTCTGCCCCTCTGCCTTGTTGAGGGGTCATAGGTGCTGCAAGTGCTTTGCATGCTGAATCGCAAGCCTCCTCTTAAAAAGAAGGGACCTGTGGCCTTTTGCCAGGCAACTCCCTAAATTCCCTGGCCCCCTCTTTTCTTTCCCTTCAGTTCCCTTTCACACTCACACCTTGCTGCTATTTCTGTTAGATGGCTGTTCCCATGGGCTGGCATGAGACCTTACGTATGAAAAGAGTTGCCCAGATGCCAACATACGCGGGAGAGAGGGCACCGTGCTTGAACTATGGGGTAAGGGTAGAGGGCCTTAATAAAATGGACAAGCCCCACCTCCTGACTCCTCCCATTTTAGCCAAACCATGCCTTTTAAAGAGAGGCATCACAAAGAGTATACCTCTCACCCACCCGCCCCCCACTCCGCCCAGTAATTTGAGCACTAGGAGGGCATGTGAGGAAGCACCTTGTGAATTCTTTGGGAAAAGCAGAAGGTGCTGGAAGGGGATTCTGCATCTAATTCTTAATGACCAAACCTTTTCCGAAGGAGTTCAGGGGCCTGGTCATCAACACCCCCCTTCTGTTCCTCTCTCTTACCTCTGTGCCCTTCCCAGTTCCCAGTCCACTATTCAGTCACTGACTGACTGGCGCCCAGCAAAGCCACCTACCTCCCCCTTGGGCCCACGCGTGCATGGGAAGCATGGAGCCACTGCTGGGCATGTGTGCACATGCACACATGCAAGCTGGGGAGGAAGGCAGATGTGGCAGGCTAAGCGATGTCATCTTCCTCAGGCACATGGAGCCAAGGAAGGATGGGGGAGGAAGTGTCTCCTTATCTGGACTCTTGGGCTGGCGTAGGAGGCAGCTTCTGGGTTGAGAACGGGGAAGGCGGGAGGAACCCAGTCCTCTGCATCCAGGGTTAGAATTAGGAAACCAGCCACCTCTGTCATTTTGGGAGGGGGAGGGACCTGAGCCAACCAGGATGCCTGCCTGGGTTCTCTCCCACCTCTGCTGCTAGATCTCGGATACATCCATTCCCAACTCATTTTGGGCAGAGTACAGACTCAGAAAGGATTCTGCTGTGCTTCAGCCTGGCGTTCAAATGGCAGATTTTTCCTTTCCTTTAATGACTGGTAGATAAATCACTCTCTGTCTCAACATCCCAGCCTTTCCACCCGCTCACAAATAAAATCCTCTTTAACTCCCATCCTACCTGTCAAAACCCTTATTAAGAGGCCAGTTTAGGCAAGCCTCCTATCAACGCCCCCCTCCCCGCCCCACTTTGGGAGGGAGAGTTACCTCTGTAAGAGCCAGCCTGCCACCCGGTGGGGAACCTGAATACCTCCTAATCGTCTTCAGGCAGCCCCTTCCTTGGCATGGTCTGGCTTGGGACCCCTCCATTCACACGTCCCTGGTCTTGCAAACTGCCATCTTAAGATTCCCTCTGCTGGCTTTCCTGCTGCTGCTGCTGATGAGAGGTGTGGTCCCTCCATGATCATTCATTGACCAAACCGCGCTGGGGAAAAGTCTCCTTTCCCTCCCCAGCTCCACCAGGCTTTTCATCCCCGCTCTCACCTCAGCTAGCTTCTGATCCAGGCAGGCCAGGCTGGGCTTCCTTTTGTCCTGCAGCTCACACCCAGCGAGATCCTCTGGCAGACCCAAGCGGGGGCCTGACTCTGGCTCTTCTCACACCTCCAAACCCAATTTCAGAGGGCGCGTGGCATCGCTGGCGTCTAGGACCCAGACGGACGTGTGTGTGTGTGTGTTCGGGGAATGGGCACAACCCTGCAATGTTCACACACTGTCGCCCACCCACCCCAGGTTCTCCAGCGCCCCTCCCCTTTGTGGGAGAATCCTTTTGGGGGGTGGGGCTCTGTTGCTCCAGTCCTCCAGCCCCCAGTGGAAATCTGAAGATGTCTGGCTCCTTGCCTCACTTGAACCACCGCGATCCACTCCCTTCCTGAAGGATCGAGTGGCTCCCTCCTGCTTTGGGCTCCCTCCTGCTCTCAGCCCCGCGCTCCTCCTAGAAGACCCAGGAGCCTTGGCTCTCTTTCCCACCGCACCCCTTTATGCTCCTCGTTAGTACTGCCCGGGCCCACTAACCACTAGGCGCTCTTCTCCTGCCAGAGTCTCCTGGCTCCTATCCGCTCCGACTGCCTAGGCTCCGCTCCCAGAGGGTCCCTGGAGAGCCTTCCTCCCACTCGCCCCTCCAGACCCTTCCGCTCTCCCATGGGAACGCGGGACCCGATCCTGCTAGATTCCCCCCCCCCCCCTTTCCTTACGCCGCTTTAACGGAGGCCGTTCAATACAACCAGAAAAAGACTCTGCTCTAAGGGGAAAGAAGGGATCCCCCCCCGGCCCCGCTTTCCTAGCTTTTCTTTTTGTCTCTCAACGGGAAAAAAGGTAGATGCCCTTCAATTGGCTTTCTTCTTTTTTTTTCTCCCTCTCTCTCTCTCTAAAAAAAAATACAGACTGCTAAGAAAAGCCAGACGCTGCAATCAAGTCTGTACGCCTCTTGTCTCTCTGATATTCTTTTGCAGTTGCATAGGTTGGAATTAATTCAGAATAATAAGAAGGAAGGTTTTTTAAACAACAACAACAAAAAGCCTTTCTTTCTTTCTTTCTTTTTTGCATCTCATACTCTTGCAGTCTGGGTGATTAATGCCACAAACAAATCGCGCGCGAGCGTGTACACACACACACACACACACAGAGAGAGAGAGAAAGAGAGAGAGAGAGAGAGAGAAACGGGGGTGTCACTATTATTTCCCCTGCAACCCAGTGGGGGGGAGTGTTAGAGAGAAAGGGTGCCGTTAGAAGTATGAAGTCAAACCTTGGTATCGCCCCCCCCCCGGAAAAGGGCAAAATCCTAAATCAAGGGGGTGCGGGCTTTTCTCTCCAACTAGGGACAGCTTGCACATTAGTCCGACGTGTTTCGAGATCATCCATATGATGGAGAGGGGCAGTTCAAGCTCCCCCCATCACTTTTCTTTAAACACACACACACGCACACACGAGAGAGAGAGAAAGGTGCTGGGGGGGAGGTGCCAGAGAAGCCCCCTCCTCCCTCCACCTCCTCCAAGCCCCCAATCCCTCTGCCCGTGACCCTGCACAACAACACCCGGACGGACGTTTGTCTCGGCATCGGGGGGGACGGACGGACGGGGGTGTCTTAAGTAAATAAATAAAGGGAGCCGCTCTTACCTTTTCATGACAACTCCCGAGGACAGAATAAGCCAGAGGTGAATGGAAGGGGTGCAAAAATTTCTCCGCGTCTGGAGAGAAAAAAAGAGGTTTTTTCCTCTTCTCGTTTTTGCAAAAAAATGATTTTATTTATCATCCCCATTTCCCCCTCGCTTTAATCTCCTTTCCTCCTGCGGGGAATCAAACGAGCGCTAAATCCAACCAGCCACAGGAGCGGCGGCAGCAGTAGCAGCAACAGCAGCAGCAGCATCCTCCTCCCCCCACCTCGTCCTCTTATCTCCCCCCCCCCCTTTTCCCTTCCAAAAATTTCTTCCCGATCTTCATTCACCGCTCAGGCGCCCCCCCCCCGCCCCGCTTGCCTTCCTTTCCCTCCTCGCCCCCCCCCCCGCGCCCTCTCCGCGTCTGTCTCCGTTCAAGGTTGTTGCAGCTTCCGCGCTACACATGTTGCATCCCAAAGTTAAAGCAGAGAAACCGGCGCCGGGGAGGCGGGTGGGCGAGCGGGCGGAGGGTCGCCTGGGCCGGGAGGGCTCGCGCGAAAGACAAGAAAGGAGCCCAAGTCTCCCTTCTTCCCTCGCAGGCTGCCTTTCCCCGAGGCCCTGAGCCTAGAAATCTCCGCATCGCTCGGAGAGTTGAGTTATTTATTTATTTCAACGCCCCCCCCCCCGCGGTTTTTCCTTTCCTCCCCCCCCCTTTCCCGGGTCACCTTTCTAAAAAACACGCGGCGGTGCAAAAAGGAAAAAAGGGGGAGGTGAAGAGAAGCGCATGGGGAGGAGGAGGGGGGCGAGCGGGCGCTGATATATTTTTATTCCTTTAACGCAGACCAGACCACGTCGTCTGTTCTTTTCCCCTCTCTCGCGCAAGGCAAAGATACACACACGCAGACACACATACACACACACACACACACACGCCAGAGAGGGTCATTAGCATTCCGCACCAACACCACGTCCCCACCAGCACCACGGCAGAGGCAGGTTGCAAAGCGAGGCAGAGCAGGCGAAGCACAGCGCTGCAGTCCTAGGCGCTGGGGGGGGGGGGGAGCTGGATCGGATCCCTGGCTTCCCCGGATCCCTTCTCAAAAGTAAGGGGGGCGCACACACATCCACGCGCGCGCGAAAAAGAGAGAGAGCCGGCACGCACCAACCTGGCTCCTCCGACTGAAGTGAGGCTGGGAGCCCTGGGTCTTCTTGGCAGAGGCCGGGATCAGGGGGGAAATCAAGGGGTGTTGTTGGGGGGGGACCCACACCCGGGGAGGGGGCTCGCCCCCTCTGCGTGGGAGATGTGGTCTGTCTCCCACGGCCACGCGAGGAGGTCGAGGCGGAAATGCAACGCAGAGAGAAAGGTGAAGTTTGACAGTGTCCGCTTACTTGCCTGCAAAAATCCCTCCCTCCCTCTGCCTTCCCAACGTGCCCACAGCATTAGAGGTGCGAACTGACCCAGAGCGAGAAAGAAAGAGGCGACCCCCGCGGGGGAGGTAAAAAGACCACACCATTTGCATATGGTTGATCATTGGGATGTATGCAAATATAGCTTGCCCATTGCTTAGCATCGATCAGAAGGCGAGCCAGCCGGGTTGCAGAAGAGTGGAAGGGGGGGGCGGAGTAGAGAGGGATCATGCCAGTCTTCCTTTGGCTGCCATCCACCCTGCCATGAAGACTGTAGAGAGATGCTTAGGATGGATGGAGACTGGAGAAGGCATTTTTAAAAAGCAGTGAAAAAGATCGTGCATCCCACTCCCGCGTTAACAAAGGTAGGCAGTAAAAACAGGTTTTTTGGTTCTGTCCCTGTGGCGTCACGCAGGATGGAGAGAGACACCACAGGGCTATGAGAAGCCAAGCAGGGAAGAGCTTGTCACACAGCCGCTGGTGGGAGAAGAAGTGAAGTCAAATAAACGAATCAATGGCTGTGGTAGTACAGGCCGGGCGTCGTTAGAGGGCGCTGCACGGGCCAGGTCCCCACCTGCCATTTGGTTTTCTGTTGGCAGCCTGGGGAGCGCGGCGGGAGGGATGGGGGCGGAGTATAAGAGGAAGTGCAGGAGCCACGGAGAGCGGGGAAGCCATTTGAGAACAAAGGCAGGTTTAGTCCAAGTTGGGGAGGGAGCAAAAGAATCCTGTTTGGTGTTGGATCTTTTGGCGGTAACAGTTGGAAGGTGGGAAAGCCCTGCTGTCATTTAAGTGGATTTATAGCCCGCCATATTTCAAAGACTCATGGTGGGTTGCAAGGAACATGGCTCTGCCATTGACTCTCCAGGGTTTCAGAATCCGACAGAAGCCTTTCCCAGTATTTCCCTCCTTGGAAATGCCAGAGATTGAACATGGGACATTCTGCACTGCTCCACCACTGAGCTGTGGACTTTCCTCCAAGCCATCAGCTTCCCTGGCTCTGCCCAAGAGAAATGCGCCATCCCTTTTCACAACCCAGTCAGCACTACAGACACAAAGCTGTTCTAAGCTCTTCCCACCTGCGATTTGTAATGTGATTCAGCATCTGCCCCCTAAGGATCAAGAAGATAGTGGGGTGCAAAGACTCTTGAAGTGCAACCCTCCCCTCCCCACATGCATGGACACACATCATTCATAGAATTGGAAAGCTGGAAGAGACCACGGGGTAATCTAGTCCAACACCCTGCTATGCGGGAGTCATTCGCCCAACGTGGGACTGTAACCCATGGCCCTTAGATTAAGAGTCTCGTGCTCTACCAGCTGAGCTCTACCCTTCAGTCCTCCAAGATTCATCCATATAATTCAGGCTGCAGCAGAGAGTAAGGGAGGAGGGGAGATTTCTTACCACTTGCCAATGTGCTTGCAGGAGAGCCCCAGCTGAATCAAGCCAGTGAGCCAGAACACACACTAAGAGAAGGCACACACACCTTCAGCTTCCCTGACCATCTTGACCTGGGAGCAAACATTCTTCTTTGGACCCAGGTAAGTTGATCAGAGAGTCATGGGTGCCATGCAAAATTCACCCATATTATACACCCTGGGGGAATTTTACTGGAACTCAGGTCTGTTCTACCCAGTAACTCCCTCTAGTTGCAAAATCTCTTTGGGTGCCTCTTCCCCCTCCCCCCACGCTTCCAGGCCTGGAGAGCAATTGCCCTTTGGAATTTTCTGTGGAGTGCTAGAATGGCCCACTTCTTGTTCTCATTGATCCCTGTTTCCTTTTTGACGCAGTTTCCACCCCAAAATCCTCCACTGAAAATTGAATATAGTAATTTCTGGGTCACAGTTTCCTTTCAAAATCATTTCATGGCAGGCTGCTAGTCAATAGCTGAATTATTATATGACTATCAATGTGAAACATAAAGAGAATAGGTCCCTGCCCTATAGAGCTTGCTTTCTATGGTTCTTTAAATATGTGTTTTGTTTATTTTTGTATATACCATAACAAAACAAAAACAACACTAACAAAGAAATCACAACTCCCACTCAGTGCAAAAACTGTTTTCTATGTGAAATGATCAGATTTTGAAAATATCTGATATCTCAAGGCATCTTGCCATAGCAATCCATGTGTGGAGAGTGTTCAAGGGAGGCGGGGGGGGGGCAGCTGCCCCCCCCGTCAAGTAAAACAATAGAACTAATTAACCAACTGACCAGTCATGTTGGTTCTGCCCCCTCACAAAATCCTGGCTACGCCCATGAGAGTGGTTGGTTGCGTTCTTTAGTGGCCGCATAAACTAATACATTAGCTGCAGACTAATACATATTGAAGTTGTCAATCCAGGTGTTATGTATTTGTGTAGTTCTATGTACGGCCAGTTGTTTAATTAAAGCTAAAAACCAAATCTGTTGGTATCAGGTTTCAAACATATTGGAGATGGGGGCTTTCCAGAACTTTGCAACAGCCAATATTGCTTTAGCAAATATGAATACTGTAAAAGCGAGTCCTTTTGAAATAACCCAGGTCTCTGATTTCCCGAGTTTCCATCGCTTTTGCCCCCTGAGATTCTGAAAGAGTATCATACTTGGAAGTCCTCTTCTGTCTCTACTCATCTTGTGGCTCAGACTACAAATTTATTCCTCTAAAACTTTCCTACTGGTCGTAGCTGTTTGATATCTTGACTCATAAAATGTGTGGGGTGGAAGGGAACTTGGGGGATCCAGCCTAACCTGGGCTCTTATGAAAAGAAGGATGGTATATAAATGCCATAAATAATGGTAAGGATAAATAAAAATAACTCCCTTGCATTGGGACAGAGCCCTTGTGTACCAGAGATGCTCAGAACCCCAGTGTTAACTCTTCATATGGAATAAAAGGGGTGGATGTGGGAGACCTCTCTACTTCCTAAATCAAGATGCCACTCTTTTAGCATGTTAACAGAAGCAGCATGCTATAAAAAGTGGCACAATTTTGGTGCAGTATAGTAATTATTCAGTGGAGGAAAGTATTCCTCATCTGTTTTGGGAGGAGAGCATATCTGTGTCTATGTGCAGATGGTGTTCCTTTCAGATAATTCACATATTGCTGTTTGAGTTTGCTAAATACACGTACCCTAACCTGAGATTGGAATACATTTTGAACTTTGGATCCACTGCTTTGGAATAGTGAGTAGGATAAACAGCAATCCAATCAATACAGGGTTGGGAGCAATTTATGTTTACATAAAGTTACCATGTTAATGCTTTTTCATAAAACTTTTTTTAAAAAAACAACAACCCAACCTTTGCTTCCCTTCCCTTCACCCAAACCTACAAGCTGTGAAACTCACCTATCGCCTCCTCTCTAGCACCAAGCCTTGCTTGGCTCCAGTCCAGTCCCTATAGCCAAAACTCACTGAACCCAGAAGCTTTTGTTGACAAGCTGGGGCAGCTGTTTATAGTTTGCACGCCACCCTAGTCTCCAAGCGGTGCAAGGTTCCAGGGGTCTACCCAGGGTTTGGTTTCCTTGGAATGAGGGACAGCAGAGACTGTCTTTAGGGTATATGGTTTATATACACATGTATACAACCTGGGTCTATGATGGAGGGGCTCACAGCATTAACAGCCCAGGAGATCTTGCTTCTCGCATCATCACAGCCTTGGATTCAAGCAGAAATCAAGCATGGCCCTCACTCCCAGGCTTCTGCCTGCCTCTAGTCCAGCTCACATACTCAACTCTGCCTTTGTCTTCCTCACTCCCAGCCAGGTGAGGGGGGGCACCCATTTGCCCTCTGGCACAGAACAACCTCCCTTATTACACGAAGGACACATACCCAGGGGTCATTATGGCCCTTGCTTGGCTAATTAAAAAATGTGGAATTCCCCAAACTCACAACAGTATGGAGGTGTCACCCTCATTCCTTGATGCAGCTTTTGCTGGGATCAGCTATTTCTCCAGGGATTTCCCCCCTCTAGCTTCCTTATACTGAGCCAAACCATTTGCACATCTAGTTCAATGTTGTCCAAGTTAACTGGCAGTGGCTGTCTCCCAGCCCTAACCTGGAGATGGCGGCAATTGAACCTGGGACCTTCTGCATGCAAGGAAGATGCTCCACCACTGAGCTAAGATGCAGCTACCTCCAGGTTGTTGAGAGATGCCTGTTTCTCTCCCATTTGTGTCCCCTTGCCCCACTTCTTCTTCTTCCACAGCGCACGGCTTCTGCTGCAACCATAGAATTGGGGCTGGGAAGTTTGAAACACAGATACCACAAAAGGGGGAGCATTTTGGCTGAGTCCTTCTAGCAGCAGTGGGAAAGCAGAACAGCTCAGAGGAACAAAGGAACCCTTCTCTATTCATGACACTCGACTTTTGCTGGCAGGGAACAAGGGAATGAGGAAGAAAGAGAGAGAAAAATAGACACAAGAGAGAATGAAAATGTCCAGCACCAGGATTCCAGCTGCCTTTAATGAGAGAGATCTGTCCTCCCTTCAGGGAAAGGAATGGGGGCTAATGGGATAGCATAGGGAAGGAGGGCAGGACTCCTGGGTTCTCTAAGTGGGAGCAGTGAGGTGACAGGGGACTAGAGCAACAGGGGGGTGTTGGGAACTGAGGTTCTGAGCATTCGGGGTGGTGGGGCAAGGAAGAGCCTGACATCAGAATTAAAAATCCACATGAAGGAAAAATTCATGATCAGGGGCCAGCAGGAGCACAGATACTTTTACGTCAGATTTTTAAATTCAAGTACATTTGGCAGGCAAAATTCATGAGTAGGAGACACAATTCCTGCTTGTGTTTGCTCACAGATCTTTCCTGGAAATTCCCTGTGGATTCTCTGTATTCTAACATACCATTTCCACACACCCCCACTTGGGTGTTTCCCTCCCATATGTATTCTTTTACAGACAAAGAGAAAAAGCCCACATTAGAATCATGGTTGACAGCATGGTAGAATATTCTAGTGGTTTAAAGTGGAGGTAGTGGAGAGTCATTAAGAGAGGGGAAGTGGGGTGTCTTAACACTGGAATTGGCTGAGACTGGTGGTGTGCCTAAGACTGCAGATCGGTGTCTAAGAAGGTGGATGTCTAAGATGCTGTGCAGGCATACAGATCCACCCATTCAACACATATGTACATTCTGTGATAAATATCTACTGACACACAGGTGTAAAACTAAGCCACTCATTTAAAAAGACACCCCTGGGGGAAATTAATGTTGATACGGAAACACACACACAGTCACACACACATATTTATTTATTTTTACATTTTCAGGTGTGTATATATTGAGGGCTGAATATGCCCCAATCCTAGGAGGAGAATAGCCCGGCTGAATCAAACCAGCATCCTTTCTGTTTAGCATCCTGCTTCCAGTAGCAGGCAAGCCAAAGGCTGCTGGGTGCTCACAAGGAGGACATGAAGGCAGTGGCTTTCCTCTCTGATGTCACCAGCCCCTGTTCTTCTGAGGTATACTTTATATATGGAGGTTCCATTTCACTGCCATGACAAATAAGCTGTTGCTGGCCCTAAACTCTAATTATTTGTCTAATCAGACTTTTTGTTAGAGCACCCTAAGGTACCGTAACAGCCATTGCTGCCTCATATGGTAGTGAACTCCATAGGTGACAGATGAGCTCTTTGAAAAAGGATGTCCTGGCACCAATCTTGAACCAATTTCTGAACAGTTTTACTGGGTGATCTTGAATTCTGTTCTTAAGAAAGAATTTCCTCCTCTGTGCACAGTTAATAATTTTATGAATTTCTCTCATGTCCTACCCCACCTTCCTTTTTTCAGAACTAAAAAGCTCCCAGCTGAAAATGTAAGAAGAATTCTTTTGTGGGATTACCACCAAGAGCTACACAATCATACACTTTCCATTCTGTGCACAAACATTTGCTTGCAGATATGACTTTTTCACAAGCAAACGCTCACCAGAACAATCCACAGGTTTGTGATACACACATTATACAGTTGATATGAAAGCATGTTTCTAGGCTCTAGATTTCACCCAGGGCAAACAAAACACAAGCAGGTGTGTATACAGTGTGAAGAGAAATATACTAATCTGCACGTGTTTTCATACACATTTGCCAGGTGCTCCCCATTCACACAGGTGCTTGAATCCAGAGATTTCTGCATACGCATTTTTCCTCAGTCTCTCTCTCTCCCTGCACCCCACTCCTCTTCCGTCTCTCTCATGCTCTCTCTCTCCAGCTCCAGTATGGGAGCTTGTGCAGGAACAGTGTGTTCTTTGTAGATGTGGGAACATCATGTTACAGAAGATGTGCAAAATTCTCACTTGAGCCCCCTAATCATTCCAACGCAATTAAAACTGCCACAGCAGCAGCCGGTGCAACAGCCATCAAAAAAGCCAGGCCTGCAACCAAGGTAGAAGCTAGAAAATGTACACCTGGAAGTGTAATGAAACGTTACACTACTCAAACCTATCTGGATCGACTTTGTTCCTGATGTGTACATTGCTTGACTTCTTTGTTTTGATTTGTCCTCTCCACTCGGGAATTCCAGGCTTCCAGCTGATCCAAATGACATGCTCTCACCTGCATGCCTTCAGGTTTTTTCTTTTTAACCTGACATGACTTGAGCCTCAGCACTTTTATCTTCCCCAGAAGCCTCACTTCTTGAGGCAGGCTGTGTAAAGGCAGGCTGCATTTGCTCAGGATTTAGGGAAGACACCCTGTGCACGTTTAGAGGTCCTTTGCTCTATTGTTCACTCTTCCAGGATGGACCTTGCATTGAAAGCAGGCTCTAGGGCTGAGGCTTGGCTGAGCCCTGTCACAAGATAAATCTTGGAAGTCCGAACCCAAAATTCCCCTGCTTTGGCCCACCAAATTTGACTCAGTCCCAGAAAACCCCTCATATTTTGATTCCAGGCATCCCTTGCTTTAATGCAGAAGGCAGCCCTCATAAGCCCCTGAAGGTCCTGAATTCTCCCTCCCTCCAAATGGTGTGTGCTCCTCTTCCACCCCCACCTGGCAGCGACATTTCCTGGGAGGTCTTGGATGTGGTAGGTGGAAGCTGGCTCCCGAGGAAGGGAAGGAAAGCCCATTATGTTTATTGCCCCTATATGAGGAGGAAAGTGGTACCATCTGGCCTTGGGGGTCTCTGTGGCAGTGAATGGGAAAGAGAGTGATTCATTTATTCCTCTTCCCCACCCCATGGTGGTTGCCATTGGCAGTTGCTGCCTAGTGAAATTCATGTCTCCCTGCTTTTTAAATACTTTGTTAATTGCTTTTTCGGATACGCTCTGCTCCTCACGAATGAGGCCAGAATAACTATTATGCCCTGGGAAGCAGGATTTTTGGGTTCACTGGAAGAACCTAGCGAGCTATACAGTGAGGGGAGAGTTGGCCATGCAAGAGTCTGCAGTCTACTGAGTCGGAACATGGGGAGGGGGAATGGCAGGAGGATGAGGCACAAAGGGGGGGTCTGGCTCTTTGGATGATCAGAAGGGGAAGGATAGCATTTTGTTAATTAATCTATAGATGGGACAGGGTTTCTCTGGAGCTAGGCTTCTTGGCTTTCCCTCATTCCAAGCTTTCTCCCCCTTGTGCAGTTCCACAGGAAGGGTGGAATTGGTTTGTTTGTTCACCTCTGAGGACCAGATGGAAAACAACATGCCGTGAGCTGGAAAGCCACTGCTAATAGCACATTTTAAATGCATATCATTTTCATACAGTTTATGTGGATGTGGCAGGTGCCAAGCAGCAGTCAACAGGGGTGCTGTGCTTATTCTATGCTAATCTTGGAAATAGCATAAGTTGAACAGCGAGAAAAAAGATGTAAGGCGGCCATAGGTCAGTAACTTGGACAGGGGAAACAGCGGGGAGGGAAGGCGCCATCCCATTCTCTGGAGATTTCTTTGCAACCCTCTAAATGAAAAAAGAGAAAAAAGGACGCTTTTAATGTGAATTGTCCTCATATGAATAGAGATTTGTGTTCCTGAGTCTTTTGATCTGCCTGAATGCTTCAACAGCCCGATTAGAATCATGTTGTCTCTTCAAAAAAGAAAGATGGGGTTGTCAGGATTCAAACAAGCTGGAGGCCGCAAAACATGCCACCCTTACTCTGGAGAAGACAAATCTGAATCTGCATGCAAACCAGATGACTCCCGCTTCAGCTAACTACAGGCCTGGTTACCAGAACTCGCACTCAAACCTTGAATACATTCTTCCTGAATGGAAAACCAGAGGTACAGACTATTGGTCAGATGGGCACCTCTGAAGAAAGCAAGGGAAGCAATTGGGGGCGGGGGGAGAGAAATAGCTGTAGCTCAGGGATAGAAGAAACACATTGAATATAAAATGCCCTAGTCCCATTGATGTCTGGCAGCTCTGGGCAGGGCTGGGAAAGACCCTGCTCTCAGAAATCCCAACAAGCAACTGGCAGTTAGCACAAGACTGAGCTAGATGGATCAGTGGTCTGGCTTGGTGAAAGATTTGCCCCACTTCGCTGGAGTAGAACTGCTCAAATGTGGAGCTACAGCACTTTAGTGAGATGTCACAAGTCAGGCTGGGTCTTGTCAAATCCAGGCTCAGCAGCCACAAACTGGGGAGGAAGAAAGCACTCGCTGGATTCAGAGCAGACTTATCCTAGCTGCCTGTCTTATTAATGTCTGGGCCAGAATGTCTCACAGCACTGTGGGAAATGCAGAAATCATCCACAGCTGTAGTTGTCTACAAAGCTTTTAAACATTTCCCTAAACACTCTTCAACTGATATGGAGTTATGTCCACCTGTGGATAAAGCGTTTTTTAAAAAACAAAAACAAAAACCAGTGTGAACAGGAAGGGACTAAATACCAATCCTGAGGTTACACTGCCCTCTGTTGTCCACAAAGGAGACTGCAAATGAAGAAAAGACAAACCACTTTTTCACTCTTTAGGGGTGCTTCCAGACTCTCATTATTTTGGGGTGGGATTCAGCAGTGGCGGACTTTGGGCTTTCAAATTTCAGTGGTGTCCTGGGCAACACCAAAATTTGACACCCCCTGCCTCTCGCCTTCTCATTTAAGTCATTGTTCTGACACCCCCTGTGGTACCCTCTCTGCTCGGCACTGTTCAGTGAGGAACACTTCACAAATGATGAAACTCCTGCATGGGAGTCGCTGCTGCCTAGGCATTTCTGTGAAGTGTGCATAGATTGTAATGCATTATGATTCTAAACATGTGACATATGCTATATTCACATGTTGTGGGAAGACATGATTCGCTGCAACTTCCCACGATATGTTGTATTGCATACATATATGATGATTATGATTGTAACTTTCATTGAACTGTTTGTTCCAAACCACTTTTAATATATTTTACATCAGGTATCTAAATTTGAAAATTGGAAGGGGGAAGCAAAAATTACATCCAACAGGACAGGAACAGATATATGCAGACATATCTGATGTGTGCGCACGTGTGCATCACCCTTAATAACTGGCTACACCAAGACAATTAAACTAGCTTAATTTTTTATTACCAATATGCCATCATAACTGAGGGGGAAAGGGCAGGTCTTTGGGGAGCTTTGTAGTTTTGCAGAAATTCCACTGGCTGGCAACAGTGCCCTCTGCTGGGCTCAGGGCCTCCTAAGAAGCACAGCTGCCCCTATCAGAGCCAAGCTTTTTTCTGCCCACTTCCTAAAGACTTCTTGAGACTCAATACCCAGTAACATTGCAGTATGTACCCCTCTCCTAGTTGAGCTGCCACCCCTTCCCCACAGCACAGGAAGAGAAAGACAGAATGCTACCAAACACAAACTCTGGAGAGTGGATTGCAATGAGCTCTTGTGATTACTGGGATGGGAAGTGGCTGCAATGCAGGAGGGACAGGACCTGTAGCTCTCCAGTTGGACTCCCAATTCCTATTATCCTCAGCTGGCATGGCCAATGGTGAGGGATGATGGGAGTGGTAGTCTAGCAACTCCTAGAGCACAACAGGTTTCCAGTCCCTGTTCTGGTGGATCAGGTGGTTGGTTGGCATCTGTCTGTCTCAGAAGACCACCGCCTTCGGGGGTGAAGTCAAACCGCTGGACAGTTACAATGCTGTGGCTGTAGAGAATGATACAGGAGAGACATGTTTTGTTGCATCTGGGGCAGTTGAAGGCATCCAGTTGTGCTATTGCAGATACACCACAGCGTTTCTTCTCTCTCTTGCTCCTCCCAGTGGTCATTTCTCCTTTGGTCTCCAGGCACTGCAGTCGTCTGCATGGGATTGATATTACCAGCCTTTACATCATGTTTGCAGACACTTTTGTAATGCAAAGGTGGTCTAGTACCTGAAGCCAGCTCCCCATAGAACATGTCCTTGGGGATCCTGCCATCTTCCATTTTGTGGACATGACCAAGTCTGCACAGACGTCATTGAGACAGATGCGCAAACATGCTGAGAATGTGAGCTTGGGAGAGCACATCTTTGTTTGTGACTCTGTCCTGCCATGTGACGGCCAAAATCTTCCTGATGCAGTGCATGTGGAAGATGTTGAAGCATTGCTCCTGTCGTGTGTAAGTGGCGCACGACTCACTTCCATTAAGCAGCATGCTCAACAAGTAAGCCTGGTCGACCTTCATCTTGGTATTGGATGTACCGTAATAGCATCACATTCTCCCACACCCTTTAGGAGAGGCAAGCCATTGTCATAGCTCCCTTGCCAATACAGTTGTACCTCGGGTTAAGTACTTATTCGTTCCAGAGGTCCATACTTAACCTGAAACTGTTCTTAACCTGAAGCATCACTTTAGCTAATGGGGCCTCCTGCTGCTGCCGCGCCGCTGGAGCACAATTTCTGTTCTCATCCTGAAGCAAAGTTATTAGCCTGAAGCACTATTTCTGGGTTAGCGGAGTGTGTAACCTGAAGCATATGCAACCTGAAGCGTATGTAACCCGAGGTACCACTGTACGCTTGTCCAGCTCAGCGTCGATGGAGAGGTTGCTGGTTATGCTGGAACCCGGGTAGACAAAACCGTCTACCACCTCAAGCATGTCGTCACCAGTACTGATGCCTGGAGATTACCAAAAGTGTGTGTGTCGTCCACTCTCTTCCCCGTTTCAGTATGCATGCAAGCTATTATCTGCTGGTGTTTATTATGAAGTTTCCGTTCTAGGCTCTGGAACACCCTTCTGACCTTCCTAAGCTAGTGATTCCGCCCCTCGGCTCGGAAGCCAGAAATAGGAGCTGGAAGTCTCGCTGCTTTCTTCAGTCGAGTCCCAACCCTCCAGCTTGCCCTAACCCAGCCCAGCTGTGGGTGTGGCGAGACTTCCTCCGCCCCCTTTTGTGGCCTTCTTTCCCAGGAATCCTTACATCCACACACGCCAGCTTACTTAGATCAAAAGGGAAGAAGAAATAAAAACAAAAGAATCTTTTCCTCCCGATCACGCACTACCCACCCCCCATCCTCCAGGGATCTGCTCCTGCTCCCAAAGGTTATATTCGTCTACTCTTTCCGCAGATTTCCCGCTAGGCAGCTTAGCAAATCTCTCCACAACACACCCGGAACACCATGAATGTATTCCGCTTCCTAGGAGACATCTCTCATCTATTAGCTATAATCATCTTGCTGCTGAAGATCTGGAAGACAAGATCATGTGCTGGTAAGAAAGAAGGCGTTCCGCTGCTCACTCTCTTACGTGGGAATGGAAAATGTTATTTATTCCCGGCCTGAAAGTGATCACATAACAATGGGAGACAACCTGTAATTGACTAGTTTACGCTTCTAATTTACTCATGCAATTACTTACTCTCCTTTCCTTTGAAGCCTGCAATCGTATGCACGTTTACCAGGGAGTAAGCCCTTCGAGCTTACTTCTGAGTAACCTGCCACAGGACTGCATAGTGACAACTTAGCTTTATTTTTTAGCTATTGGTTTATTAAAATTAAGCAATTTCCCTTTATTTATTTTTTCAGCTTTCTATTTCAGGAACTGAAAGACAGTCCTGTTGCAATTCTGTTTTCTTCCTGACTTGGAGATTTATGAAATGCAATTTTTAAAAATGTGATACTGGGTTTTGATAATAGAAAAGTTATTTCTTGCCTGTCGTTGAAACATCATGCACAACAAAATCTGTTTTCATAAGGAACGCAGAACCATATAGCTGCTTATTTGTTAAACCTTTCCTTTGCTAAATAGTTCCTTCTCAAACTACAGACACTTGAGTCTATGGATGTTTACTTGAAGTCATGCCCCACGTTGCTCAGTGAGGATTACTTTTAGGTAACCGTGCATAAATTTTGCAACCTTAAAGATATGAAAATGTCCCCCCTTTATCATTTTAAAAGTTTTCAGATAATAGATTTAAACATCCATTTCCATATCATCTTAAGAGTTCGTATAAACTTCAGTAATTAAGGAACTTTACTAATGTTGTGAGTTTGCTTTCTCTTGAACGATGCCCCTGACTTCATATAAGGCAGCTTCCTATGTTCCTAAATGTGTTTGGGAGTTTTCCTTACAGAAAAAAAATGATTTTGTTAAAGCTGGTGGCTGATTGTGGAATATTTTTTTCTATGTGTAAGATCTATGTATCTGTGTTGAATTCAACTTGTACTTTAAAAGATTACCACTCATCTTTTATAGCAATGCTTTATAACTGAAACATAGTATATGAAGCTTGCTTTTAGGAAAGGTTACCTCCGCCTGCCAAAGTAGCATAGTTATCTTGGACAGGCATGGGTTAATTGGCCTTTGGGGTGGGGAAGAAAGCTATAATAAGGGGGAATCAAAGTGGAAGTTTTAATTTTATCCTTTGTGGAATTCAGTGGGGAGAAGCTGGTTGCATGGAACTTGACAGAGGCTGGATGATGACGTGGAAGATAGTTCAGACTAGACTGGCAAAGTTTATTAGGTCTCCTCCTCCTGGAAAAAAAAGAATCTGGTTTTCTAGTTGTCTGGGTGGTCTGTAGAGAGTAAAAGGTTCGGGTGGACGGAAGCCAGAGGCCCTGCACATTTGTGGATTTCCTCAGGCCTGAATAGGAAACTTCCTCCTGCTGGGCAGAACAGGGAAAGGCCGTGGATTATATCATGCATTAGGCCCAGTCGGAGATGCATCCCAGCACACTACCATCCTGCCTCTGTAGCTCTTTTGGATTATTTTTATTCTGTGCCTATGTGTGGTATGCCTATGTATTTTTGTGTTGAGGCTTGAGCGGTTGTGAGGCTGGATGGTGAAATCCTGAAGAGTTTGCTGAATTCTTCATTATCTTTTAGTTGATCCTAATAAATATATTGATTACTATATTGCTTTTGTGTGTGTGTGTGTGTGTGTGTGTGTGTGTGTGTGTAAAATTATTGTGAATGAACATAACTACTTTAAACGTTTGTTATTTCACAGAACCCTTGTGGTTATCTGTGAGTTTCACTGCCCTGTGCTTCTCTGTGCAGGGATTTCTGGGAAGAGCCAAATTCTGTTTGCCATTGTCTTCACCACTCGGTACCTAGACCTCTTCACCAACTACATCTCCTTGTACAACACTTCCATGAAGGTACTGGCTTCGACCGTGGGTTAGATGGGACTGGGTGGAAGGAGAGCATAACAGGCTTGGATGAAGTGTGGGTCTAGCATAAATCAGAGAGAAAGGGAAATGTTTAGGTAGGAGAGAAGGCCTTGTTCTCAGCTTCTACCCCTCACTCTGCCTGAAACACCTTGACACCACAGTCAGTTACAGTAGTAGGAGATAGGATAAGGTGGGCTGCAGTTCTGTACCCACTTACCTGGGAGTAAGCCCCATTGAACTCAATACAATTTACTTCTGACTAGGTAGAGTTGCGCCGGGATGCGGGCGGCGCTGTGGGTAAAACCTCAGTGCCTAGGACTTGCTGATCGCATGGTCAGCGGTTCGAATGCCCGCGGCGGGGTGAGCTCCCGTCTTTCGGTCCCAGCTCCTGCCTACCTACCAGTTCGAAAGAACCCCTAAGTGCAAGTAGATAAATAGGTATGGCTTTATAGCGGCTAGGTAAACGGCGTTTCCGTGTGCTGCGCTGGTGCTGACTCGCCAGAGCAGCTTCGGCACGCTGGCCACGTGACCCGGAAGTGTCTCCGGACAGCGCTGGCCCCCGGCCTCTTAAGTGAGATGGGCGCACAACCCTAGAGTTGGACACGACTGGCCCGCACGGGCAGGGGTACCTTATACCTTTACCTTTAGGTAGAGTTGCACTGTTCAACTGTGACATGTGCAGGCCTTTGTACTCAGAAGCAAGTCCTGCTGAGCTCAGTGAAGCTTATCTCCAGGTATGTGTGTGCAGGATGCAGTTGTAAAATGTTCATATAAGAGGAAGCAAACTTTTGAGTTCTGCAGGGCACTTCATCAAGCAGAATAATTATAGTCTAAGACTTTGAAGTCTTTCTGCCCCATATTTCTGGACAAGCTTAACGACAGCCTATTATTATACCAGAAGGTTAAAAGCAAAAGTGAACTAAAACTTTGAAAAAGAGTACTGAAAAGTAAGTTACAGAACATACTGAGAAGATCTACAAGTATGGTGTACCACTTTTCAACGTGAGGCTAGCAGAATTAAGGAAAAGGGGGGAAATACATTGTTATAAGGGATTTGGGGTGCATGGGGGAGGTTGGTTGGATGCTAAAGAGGGCTTTTTAATCTAGAAATAAAAGAGGGACTATTTAATTTTTAAGACAGGTTTCCTAGGGATTCTCTGTAACAGGATTAGACTATAGGAGGGCAAGTTTACATTAAGAATTGGGGAGATGGGGTGATAGTTGATCTCGGTAATCCCTCTTGATCTATTTTTGTCTCCTATAGGTGGTTTATATTGCATGCTCCTATGCCACAGTGTGGATGATCTATAGCAAATTCAAAGCAACCTATGATGGCAACCATGACACCTTCCGAGTGGAGTTCCTGGTCGTTCCCACAGCAGTGTTAGCTTTCCTAGTGAATCATGATTTCACTCCCCTAGAGGTAATTTAATGTATAGGTTGGTCTTGTTTTGCACTAAGATCCAAGCCCCCAAACGGCTGTCTCATAAAACAGGGGAAGGCGATCTTTTTGGCTCCACGCATGCAGGGGTTGGTAGGGGCCACATGCCAGCAAATGTAGCAAGATTCAGTCCCGCCTGTCCACATAGTAATGCATCCCTACAGCAGTGTCCAGTTGTGTATGAGCAAATGCACAAACCCATGGAGATGAAAGGTATGCAGGGGTGTCCCTCCCTGTGCATTTTAGCCCCCAGCGTAATTGAGCCTCCCAGTCAGAAGTTTGGAAGGCAGAGGGTTTAAAATGCAGAGAAAGACTTGTAGAGGTGACCATCCCGGTGCTGCTTTCTCTCCATTAGGATGGCTGCGGCTGAAGCCCTTCACCCTATGCAACCAAATTCACTCTAGGCTTGCCATATGTCAGGAAAATTCCTGACGTCATGGTTTTGGGGTGTAAAAATGGCATGAGGGGGGAAATTTGCTGAATTGGCTGTATGACAATGTGGTGGGGAAAGCTGCGGAAACAGCACCAAAATCACTGTTTTTGGGTGAGGTTTCCTAAAAAAAAATAATCTAATCTATCCCCCATTTCTTGGGTGATCAACTGAGCAGTGGGGGAAAGTGCAGTGTTTCCTAGAGCAAAGCTACACAGGGAGCAGTCAGGGATCACCAACCTCTGGCATCATTTAGTGTTCTGGCCAAGGGGCACCTATGTCATGGGATATCTTTTGATCTTATGTGTTGGCATTGACTTCTTGCACTTTGTCTTATTTTGCCTCGGTACTAATTCTCTATATATTTGTTTTCTCTTTTTAGGATTATAGGATTGGGCTTAGTTTTGTTTTCTAAAGCAACAAATAATATGTTCAACTGCACTTGTGTGCTTAGGCACAGACAAATAAACCTGAAGTTCATTATTCAAAATTTGTTCCAGTGAGGGGTGGATGGCATTCAAATGGGATTGTGATTTAGCTGAAACTATATGCTGCTCTGCCAAAAAAGAAATGCAATTCGTTAAAAAAAAGGAAAACATTTCCTGTAATTGGAAGGGCAGAGGGACAGAATGGCTAGGACTAGAATATTTCTCCTCCAAATGTTGATGGACTACAGTTCCCATTATCCCTGACCATTGTCCATGATGGCTGGGACTGATGGGAGTTGGAGTCCAATGACATCTGGTCTCTGTTTCTGAATTAGGGAGTGGTTTGTATCTCTTGAGTGAGGTACAAGGTTTTGCACACAACACCCAAAGCAAATGCTAGTTCCGGGCAATCGAGTGCAGGCTGCAACTACTCGTTGCAGTATTTCCAGTGGCTAATGATGTAAAAATGAGTTGGGGCACATATACCCTTAATTAAATTACAATCATATTGTATCTCTTGGATGCCTCCAGATTCTCTGGACTTTCTCCATCTATCTGGAGTCGGTGGCTATCTTGCCACAGCTCTTCATGGTCAGTAAGACAGGTGAGGCCGAGACCATCACAAGTCACTATCTCTTCGCCTTGGGTGTCTACCGTGCCCTCTACTTGTTCAACTGGATTTGGCGTTACCAGTTTGAGGGCTTCTTCGACCTCATTGCCATTGTGGCTGGCTTGGTGCAAACCATACTCTACTGTGATTTCTTCTACCTCTACATTACAAAAGGTATTTTGGAAATAACAGCGGTGAAAACTAATTTCTTTGTGTGATCATGTGTATATACGATAAAATGGGAGGCTAGGATTCAAGGCTTCTAGAGTGGAGTGGAATTAGTACAATGAGTTGGGAGTCTATCTCAAGAAGATGCATATTTTATCTTGAATGAGCAGTGCTGCTGTCTTAAAGATCACTAGAGGGTGCTGTACAGCTAGTATCAGGCCTCCACCTCTGTAGCTTGGAAAGGCTTATTGACGCTTTACTTATTGTAAATAGGCAACAAATTAATTAGCTTCTTAGTTCTTTCTCCTTGTAACTGGGAAGAGATGATACAGATAAATATTTCCCACACGAAGAAGTATAAATGCTAGGAACTTATCCAAATACAGTACTGTGAGCACATCTGGTCCAGCTCTGCCAAGTGAATTGGCCTACCAGGCATCTGGTTGTCAGTTACTTAGTGTACTGTGGTATTTTTACTTATGTAGGGGTGCCTGTTGGGTTTTCTGTCTCAAGAACTAAAATGACTTGGAATATATCTTGTAGGATGTTGAAAATTTAGGCATTTGTTGTTTTTTAAAGATAATGATAGGGTATATTTGGGCTGAGTGTATGTGTACGCACATTTGCACACCAAATATTGCAGTGTGGAATGGTCCTGTTCTCTTCATGTACATCATATTGTGGTCATTGAGCACATGCGTAGGTCCCATTGGGCTGTTATGGATTCCCTTCCTGAAATATTTTTTTCCTGCTTCTGCAAATCTCACGGTTCCCCAGCCTGCTACCTCCCTCTGATATGCAGTGTCTCCATGGATTTTTGATTGAAGACAGGAGATTGTATATCCATCGCATTAAGTATATTGGTTTTGATTGTATTATTATTGCTTCTTTTTTCTTACGTTGTGTTTTATTGTATTACAGATTGCATTACTACAACAGACAGTGGAGCAGGGCAATTGATTGGGTGGGGGCTGCAGACTTTCTGACTCTACCTCTGGCTAATTTTAGCCTCCCATCTACCACCTCTTGTCACACTGTAGTTTGCAGAGCTCTGTGTTCAAGCAAACTGCAGCATGACACTTGCATTTTTATTATATGTATATAATGAGCAGGATTTTCAGATGTGACCATGCATTTTATAGTGCTACTTTAATTTCAAGGCTATAATTACTATTCCTGGTTGATGCACCTTTTTTTCCTGAGAGGTTGCTGAAAATGTATTTTTCCCTTACCAGAGGTGGTTGTATTTTTGTACTTTCAACAGCTCTATAGCTATAGCAAGACAAAATTCTCATACATTACTTTTTCTCTTTTCTTTCTTCAGTTCTAAAAGGCAAGAAGTTGAGTTTGCCGGCATAGTTCACACTGAGCCCATGACAAAGATACTTTGGCCAAGAAGGATGAGGGGAATCCTTCACAGGAAGTTAAAAACAAAGTTTCTGGGTTTTTTCTTTTTTTATTCTTACCAACGAAGTTAAGTCACCTGTTGATCTCTTCTTGCACCCTGAACTTTTACCTGAGTGTGATTTGGGTCAAAACAATGGATTGTCCTTCTGCTCAAGAGACTGATATAGAAGGGGTGAGGTGGGCAACAGCTTGGACTCTAAGCTTATAATGACTACTCCTGGTGATATATAGGTGGTAGGTTTCTCAAGGGCCCTTTTTATCATTGACCTCACTTTCTATACTCCTGACTCTATTTTGGTAATGAACTGCCACAGGTAGGAAATATTTTTAAAAGAACAACAACAACAACAACTGGACATCTCCCTCCTTTCACATTGTGCTCATGTTTTGGGGTTTGGGTTGACCACAGCTATGAAGAAATCTGAGTGCCGTGGGTCTATCCAGATGAACAGGAGCACTTACAAATTTAATCTATTTTCTTTAGATGCTGATTATTTTTCCTCTATTTTTAAAAAATATTGTTGGCAAGAAAAGACCACCCTAATACATTCTTACACTTGCTTCATTTTGAATATTATTTGATGGTTAATTCTTCATCTACTTTAAATAAAACAAACAACCATCATCCCAATTAATTAGTGCCTTTGTGGGAGGGATGGGAATTTAAATAAAAAGAAATCTGTTTTGTTGCCTGTTTGTATTGAAATCTTTGTGTTTCCCATTCCTGTACATTCATCCTCATTTCCCATACTATTCTCCTGTACAGTATTGCTGCTTTCTGTTAAAACAGTGGCTGCTTTCCCCCATCTCTTAAAGCTCTCTCTACTCATTGGCTTATATCAAACTAAGTTTTACCAGAATAGATTCATTGAAATTAATGGAAAAGACTAACTTCGATTAGTTCATTTCAGTGTGCCTGCTCTAAATAAAGCTTAGTTGGATATAACCAACTGAGTTTAGTGGGGCTTTCTAAGTTAGCAGGCATACAATTGTAGCCTTAATATTTGTTATGATAAAACACATTTTTTGTAGTTGCCACTTTTCTCTGGTTCTCAAAAGACGCTGCTGTCTCAGCAAAATTACCTTTTATCTTAGCCAATCAAAATGTCATGTGTCTCCACATGACACTAAAAGGGGCCTTTGAGCCTCTCTAATGCTGTTCTGGCCAGATGTAAATGTTAATGGGAGATGGAATATGGAATATAAATTGAAAGCATGTTCTAGTCAATTTAAGCGCTCAGTTTGCATTGTAGACCGATTTACAGTGTGCTGATGCAAAAGTAAAGCTTGCCAAGTTCAGTGGGGCTTACTCCCATGTATGAATATGTAAGGATTAGAGTCTTAAGCAAAAATGCTATAAATCTCATGTATGAAAGCAGCTTGGAAAATAATTAGAATTACTGGCTTGCAAGTAATGGTATGAGAAGTTTTCTACTTTATTGGAAATGCTATGCGAACATGTCATACATGTTGCTTGGAGGGAGCACTTCTATCTCTGCAGATGAGGACATGCACCCACATGCAGATGGATTTTTACATATGGATGATTTCTCTTCTTGAATTGAGATATATGAAAAATTGCACTCATGCTGCAATCCTATGCATACTTTACTGGAAGCAAGTCTTATTGAACTCAGTTGGAATTATTTCTGAGCAGACATGCACAGGAGCAAGATGGCATTTCCCCTTAAACTTCTTTCAGCATCAAAGGCAGAAAACTATTTCAAATAGAAGTAAAGCCTAAGAGTTGCCATAGTTTGAGTGACTAGTCATAGGGCAATGACTAGTAATGTTTTAAGTTCTATACCTTTAATATGATTATCCAGTAGCAGTCATTAGGTTTCTGTTTTGGTTATCATAAATAGCCAGTTGTTTTCCAGATATTTGTGATATTTAAGGAGCTGTTGCTTGCTACAGAAAGCTAGTAGCTACTTGAAACATTCAGTAGTCGTTACTAGGTAAATTTGAGTCTGTGGCAGCATACACATATAAGCTAACCATTTATATCTTTCACAGAATCACAGAGAAACTTTACTGGATTAGGTTCTATACTGATACAGCCTTCAGTGGCTAGCATCTATTTGATTACAGTAGCTAGCATGGCTATGGAGATGACAACTTCAGGATGTATCTGTCTATAGCCTGGTTCAGGCTTAAAATTGTTCACACAAGTCCATATATTAAAATTCACAAGGCTTAAACAAGTAGCGTTGAACCAGTACAATGTGGAAAGAACTGTATCTGAAGTGCTGCACACCAGCTGGGTGGCAGAGGGCAAATGTCACTCCAGTGCTTTCATTATATCCTTGATTTCTTAAAGCTGGGACTGGCAGCCAGAATAGCTGCATTTTGCTATATCCAGTTGAGAAAAAAATGTGTGGCAGTTGCACATGCAGATTGTCTCCCTTTTTTGTTATCTCCCCTAGCTGTAATATCTTTGGCTTTTTATGACTGGAAAACAACACATGTGCACAGCTGCCATAGTAGTGCAGTTCATATAGAAGCAGCAGTGTGGGACTATTCTTACAGTTAATCCTGGCTTTAAAGGGCTAAAATTAACAGCTAGTGCTGCAGAAGCTGGGCAAGCCTAGACAATGGGAATGGTGAGTGGGTGAGCACCCACTTCTTTTGTGAAGCTGTGGCCCCATGTTCTTATTGTGCTTAGGAGATGGTTGGTCTCCCTATTTTTCATGGTGCTCAACTTTAGCGGAAACAGATTTACTCATATAAAATAAATGTTCATGTTTGGCAATAAATTTTCTTTCTATCCCCTTTTTATTTACTGTGAAATTAATAATTGCCTAGTCATCAGTATTCATTAATGTCAGCCTGTGGGGTACAGGAGTGGATGGGTAGGAGGCTACACCCACATTTTCAGGGTAACCCATATTGTTTGGAAGGGAAGTGCTAGTGGAAGATGAAAGGGTGGTCAATGCAACAGATCCTTCATCCAAGGTCCGCTTGTAAGGAACAGGTGGCTCAGCCTGCAGGTTTTTCAGAGCCACATAGGCCAGGTACACCTGTGGGAGAGAATAGGTGGTGGATCAGGCACTTGTATGCAACTGTGAAAATGGCACAAACTATTTAAAGAGCAAGTGAAGGGCAATGGTTAGCTCCAGAAGATGTGGATTAAAACCACAGCACAGTCGTGGACTTGAAATGTATTGGCCTTTAGAAAGTAACTTGTGAGGACAATATGGTGCAAGACATTACCAGTTGGGAACATTGACTGCAGCACTATCAAATTCAACATGTATGCAAAAAGAAAATTGCCAGAAATGTCCAGCAAAAGTAATATTTGACTTCAAAGAAGAAATGTCTTTAAAAGGAGGGTAAAAAGGAAGTTGAAGCAAAAGTCAAGAAAGTTTGACCTCTCCAAAGCACTTATACAAATCTTCAACAATAAAAGCTTGGCTCAAATGCATATACTACAAAAATGCCAATAACTTCAAGAAGATGGGAGTGTGGTTAACAAACATAATCATGAAAGCCATTAGCCACAAGAAAGCTTCCTTCTGAAAATGAAAGTGTTGCCAAATTGTGGAGAATGAAAAGAAAGCCAAACTGACAAAAGAAATGCAAGTAGACAATAAGGGTTGGGGTAGGGGAAATAATTTGACGAACATGACTGAATATTGATCCCAACAATAGCAAATGCTTTAAATACATCAGAAGCAGGAAACCAAGTACGGAGGCAGCTGAACCTCAGGATGGTGGGAGTTGGAGGTATGCTTCAGGAGGATAAGCAGCCGATGAATGAATTTTTTGTATCTGGCTTGTCAGAGGAAATTCTATCCATCTAAAATATCTTTAAAAATCAAATGTAGAAGTACTGATTTTGTAACTGGTCCCTAAGATTGGCTTCCATACTGGAGGATTGGGAAATTACATGGTTAATATGCTTTGGGGAAATTGCTGGAAAGCATTATTAAAGATAAAATTATCAAGCATATTGAATAACAAATTGAAGAGTCAACATGATTTCTGCAAAGGTAAGTCCTATCTCACTGATCTTTTGAAGTTCTTTGTGCAAACAAGAAAATATTTATGGGGATTCCAGTGCTCATTGTATACTTGGATTTTCAGGTTTTAAGAAGTTCTTCATTGAAATGTCCGGAGTAAACCTAGCAATGAGGGGACTTGTTCAGTTATGAATTAGTAACTAGTTAAGGAACAGGAAATAGGATAGGAATAAATGGACAGGTTTCACAGAGAGATGTAGAAAGCCCCCAGTATTGAGACCTGTACTTTTCAACTTGTGTATAAATAACCTGGAGATAGGGGTGAACAGCGAAGTAGTCAAGTTTGTGGATGACACCAAATTACTCAGAATGATAAAAACAAAGAGATCCAAAAGGCACTCTCCACACCTGGTGACGGCATCAGAATGGCAAGCAACTATAAAGTGATTCACATTCAAGCAAAAAAACAATATAAACTGGCAATGACTTACCAGGAAAGACATATTGGGGTCATGATGATAGCTCAATTAAAACAACCCTTTTTCTGAACCAAACAGCCCTAAAAAGGTAACCTTTATTCACGAGGAAGCTGCTGCAACTTTAGGACCCCCTAGTCATCCCCCCTTCCCCCTTTTCTAGCTTTACAATATCCTTTTTGAGACGTGGTAACTAGAAATTTACACAATATTCCAGCTGGGGAAAAGGTGGTACATGCTAGGAATCATTAGGAAAGGGATAAAACACCTCCCTACTAATATTTTAATGCTACACTTGAATATTGTGTACATTTCTGGTCGTTGCATCTCAAAAAGTATATTCATCATCAAACCTTTTATTGGCATCACATACAAAATCCATAACATAAAAGGTGTATTGTAGAGTTGGAAAAGGGCAAGTAAGAGAAGGCATGAGAGAAGTGTATAAAATTATGCATGGTGTGAAGAAAGTTGTTTGAGATAAGTTTTAAATTGTTTTTATACTAGTATCTGAGGTCACCTGATTAAACTGAATTGTTCAGGATAGAGCAAAGTTCATACAATGCATAAACTCTGGAATTTGTTACCACAAGATGTGATGGCTTCTAAATTAATGTCTTTAAAATGAGTTTACAGAAATTCATATTGTTGACCACTGTAGGAAATGGGACACTGGGTTAGATAAGTCATTTGTCTGATCCAGCAGAGTGCTTCTTATATTCTCAGGGAACTGGCAAGCGGGTTTTGGGAGATGAAGGAAGCTTGGAAGCGATGTGTGGGTGAGCCTTGAGGAAGTAAACAGTTGAGGGAGACAAATATCAGAATACAAAATGGTATTCTAGTACAGTGTTTGTGTTAGGTAAGCAAGAGAACAGCTGTACTATTTTGCTTCTCAATAGGCATATAGTATTAGAATTTTGGGGGAAGGACTGGGACTTCTGGAGCAGAATCATGGCTGATTAGACGTCTCCTGTCAAAACTCCATCAACAGTGATAATTACCGTAGATGGTGATTAATGAAAGCCATTGGGGGAACAGAGATAACTGATTAATTTCCAATGCTATGGAAGGGCTGCTGTCTCATCATGGGACCAAGGAACCTTCAAGGAACCTGGACAGGTAAGTGATCAGGGAGTGGAAGAATCAAAATCTTGCCCAAACACCACTTAATAACCCTAGGGATCAGTCCCTAGGGCAAACCTCCCTTCCTTCAATTACTTCTGAAACAGCTATAAATTATGACAAGTTTTCTGTTTGCTGGTTAAATGGTTAAAAGGCACATCTGAAATAAGACCCTACTGCTGGCTTAAGAAAAGGCAGCACTAGAGGGCTGAAAAGAAAAAAGAAGTAAATAACTATGAATCATTGTCTCAATATATGGCCACAGCAAATAGATTCTTGAGGGAATAAAGATCGATGATTTATTGTTTTTCAGTATTGGAGGTAAAGTTGTTACGTTGGACTGGAGGAAGACTTATTGTTGACTTTTATCTGTAATAGTAATTGGAGAACCTCTTTTAGATATTTTGTGTGGAAGAAAAAATGCATTCCAGATGCCCGAAGACTGTGAAAACATTGCTTAGTAGGAGGAGGAACAGTTATATACCAGCCTGGAGTAAACATTTTGAGTACTTTGAATTACTCTTATACATACAACTGACAGCTGGAAAATTGGAAGTCCTATTTATTTCTTTATCTTTATCTTTTATTCCTTTACTATTTTCTCATTCTTTTATTACTTTTATCTTTTTGTTACTTTTTCTTAGGGTTTTCATATGTCCTCTCTTTCATGTAAATTGAGAGTCATCATAGCGATCCATAGTTAAAGGTAGAAGTTGGCAAATGTGTCCTCTTTTTTGCTCTTCAAAATATGGCAACTCAATTATTTGCTTTGCTTTTGTGCTTTTGCTTCTTGTCTACTCTGGGTTAAGGAGGGGATTGCAAGTGGATGACCGTGATGGATGGTTGGTGAAGGACCCTGTGTGAAAGGAAAGGAAGGGAAGATCTCCCAGGGTGGAAGGCTGGGAGAAGAGAGGGAAACCAGGTGAAAGCTGGGAGGGTTTACCTCTTTCTGCGTTGAACAAGAGTCAAGATCTACCTGTGAGAGAGGACTTTGCATTCTTCTGTTTCTTTAGGCTTGTTTTTTAATGTAGTGTATTACAGTAAGTATTAATAAAATCCTTTGCAAAAAACCCCGAAGCATTTCTTCTGGGAATTTTGACAAACAATTTCCCTAAAGATAAAATAAGACTATTTCTCTATGCTACATCAGCAGAAAGAGTATTGGTGGCTAAATATTGGAAGGAGGAACCCATACCCATCAAAGAGGAATGGTTGTGTAAGCTGAGCAAGCACTTGGAACTCGCGAAGCTGACCAATATAATAAGAGACAAGTCAAATAACACAGTTAAGAAAGAATGGAAGTACCTAAATAAATATCTGATGAGTCAAGGTTCAGCAGTGAAGATCTGGTTGTGTCTAGAATAACCCTGCAAAGGTAAAAAGCTCCCTGATACCAAGATGAGGGATGTACTGAAATACAGATAAGTTGGTTTTAATTAGGAATAATGAACTGTTGTGAGACTGATGGATGTCAAAAGAACAAAAGAATATGAAAAATGAAATACCTAAGAAGTGTTAGCTTCTTAGGAAAACAGACGATATGTAAGAGGTAACTGTTTAAAGTGTATGCATTTGGTTTGCAAAGTCTTAGTTTAATAATGAATGAATTAACGTTGTTCCATCTATTTTTTTCTTATCTCCATTAAGATTTAATTGTATTAGTTTATGTAATTTGTTTAAATTTCTGCTTTTCTTCTTTTGTTCTTTGCAACTCTGACTGCAAATCCTCCAGTTTCTCATTGCAGTTGTAAAATACGACTTTGGTCAAAGGTGTGCTTTCTGCAAATTCTACTTAGTGGGTTGCTACGGTTAGCAGAGGGAATTCAATTGCCCTATGCTTGACAGGGGGTCAGGTTAGACATTACCAATGGTCCCTGCTGGAGTTAAAATCTTTGTTAGCTGCTCAGCCTTCCGGATCTAACAAACTCCAGCCGCAGGCTGGACTGGGTCTTGAATTGCTTGGGCTCATTCTGTGCCAGATTGTAAATGAAGGCCTGCTGCAACTGCTTCTATATGAAGGCTCCTCCTGATTAATTCTACAGCTTGTTGATGGGAAGTGTGAGTCACTCAGTTCCACAAGGAATAAAGGAATAAACATGCACCAAAGAGCTCAGTCCTGAGGCAGTTTTCTTCACTACTAAAATTGGTAGAAATGTATTGAGTCCTCAGGACTAAAGCAGAGTAGGCAAGAGGTTTCTTTTCTCTTTATGTGCTTTAAATACTAGGCACCCCCTATGTAAACTATATTAGGCTTAGAGTATGGGCTGGATTCTCTTAATTATGAACCAGCAACTTCAGATACCAGCAGCAAGGAACTGTTTCCTAATCAAAGTGACCCAAACTGTTCTACCTGCATCATAATTTTAGTTATTATATGTACATATGCTTGCTATATATCTTTTGGAAGGATTAGTTGCCTATGATACTTCTCCTAATTTTCTAGGGCCACAAATACCAAGTTTTCTAGATCCACGTTTTTGGAGGACCCCTAGAGAATACTTCTGAGTGACTTCAACATCCAAGCGAAGGCTACTGTTGAGCTGGCATGGGACTTTGTGGCCTCAACCATGGGGCCTTCTCAAATGACCATTGGTCCAACATAGCGGACAGGACACGATGTTGTCTTTCCTCCATGTGATTTGAGGGATGGTCTAAAGGTAGGAGGGGGTGCAGTGCACTCCCTTGCCATGGTTGGACCATTATTTGGTGAAGTTGGATTGGTAGCAGCAATTTCCCTCTGTAAGGGTAGTGGGTCCATTCAGATGGCCTGTTCTCAGATAGTGATGAACATTGGTTGGGGCAGAGGGTTTCTGTTAAGAGATAGAGATTTGGAAGAGAGATCCATACAGTCTTGTAGCAGAGTGAACACAATGGCAATTGCTCAAAGCACATTAAAACTTGGTTACTGGTATATTTGAAAGATGCAGGCTTTATAAATCCATTTTTAGAGAGATTCTGTTCACTTGGTTTTTCTTGCAACTAGGAACCATGGGTCACATGGCTTCTTGCTTGTTCCAGAAAGCAGAAAGAGAAAGTTGAGGAAAGGAATGGGGCTAAGCTCAAGCCGTACTGGCAACTTGAGCTCAGGTTAACCCTTTCATGAACGCAAATGTGAGTCAATAACTGTCTATTACAATAATTCTTCTTCTTTGACAAGCACATACATACTTTAGAGCAAGGAACCGGCAAATGGCATTAAGGTAGCACCTTGCTCATACAACACAGTTAATTGTGAAAACTGCATTCTGCAGAAAAGTTGCAAACTAAGTTTTCTCCCATGCACTGAGACACATTTGTGTGCTTGAGATTATATAAGGTGATGTGTGTGGCCCATTCCATATCCCTTCACACATACAGGGGAATC
This sequence comes from Podarcis melisellensis, assembly GCF_964234715.1. Classification (NCBI taxonomy): domain Eukaryota; kingdom Metazoa; phylum Chordata; class Lepidosauria; order Squamata; family Lacertidae; genus Podarcis; species Podarcis melisellensis. The sequence continues at coordinate 18,889,865 of NC_138545.1, forward strand.
CCTACTTATGCAGGGTTCTATTCCTTGTCCATAAATCAAGAAATATCAACAGCAGCATTTTTGGTTTTCCAAAATATTTGACATTTGTAAGTTATCTGCCAAGTAAAGGAATGACAGTGATCCACCTTTCTTAAATCCATAGATACAGCTATCTCAGACAACAAATCAAATCCTAAGACAAGTCTTGGTATAACCAGATGGGCTGCATTTAACATTAAAAATCCTAATCAAATTGTGGCCAATAGTGTTCCCTTCAAATACAGAAGATAATGCCCATTTAAATGCCTGCATTCTTTAGCAACTGAACAACCAACAATGCAGTGGATGGGATGAAAGATGTAGCATTGTAGTAGACTTGGGCCTGGAGTTTAACAAACCGTGATTAAATCAAGAAACATAGCCAGCTTGCCTGGGACTATTCAAAGAAAGGCAGCTTCAGACCTGATATGGTTTGCTATGGATGACACTCACAAAAGGGGAAGATGCCACCTCTGTGATTGAAGTAATGACAGAAAATTGTAGAAATCATGTGCTTCATGATTTTATCTAGACCATGCAGTTGTAAAATGTGGTAAATGTATAGGTTGTGTGAGCTGTAGTTGCACCTTCTGCAAAATTTGTTGTTGCAGATAATTAACAACCCATTATTGCACTATTGTATTATACTAACATAAATGTATGCTAATGGAACATTTAAAAAACCAACAACTGTGGGGTCAAATAGATCACACACACTCCTTTCTTGAAGGTATTATGCACTGTACACTGAAGTTCATTCTTGATCCTGATTTTTTAAAACTATATTACTTATTTGAAAAATGAAGGTTTTCAATGAAGGATTTATTTATTTATTTATTTATTGCAAGTGGTGCCATGCTTAATGCCATTCCAAGGTATTTTAATTTTATGGCCAACTTATGGTGCATTTAACCCCAAAGCTGGATTGAAACAGTAAATCTTGCTATCAACTAAGAGTTAAAAGAAAATGGTGCTACTGCTGCTGTGGCTATAATTCACCAGCTACTCTAGCCATATTCAGCAGTGGGTTTCTATTAGCAACACTTGTAATTAAGTACTCCATCTCTAACCATATGATTCTGAAGGAGGAGATGTCAGGAAAGATTAGCTTCTTTACATTGCCTTGGCGGCCAGTGGCAGAAACTTGGAACTTTTTGACCTGCATAATCCTAATTTTTTTTGCTTCAATATTTTTTTCTTGGATTAACTTTGCTTCTTCCATTTGCTAGTCCAGTCAATAAACTGCTAATCTGAATTGCCTATTCTATGGTTCTAAAAATGTCAATGTTACCAAAAGCTGATGTTAGACCAACACACTCTTTTTTCTCTCATTTTCTGGGAATGATTTGAAATGTTCTTCTGCCACCGTAAATCAATTTGGCAGCCATTCTAATGCACAAACTCTAAACTGAGTGCATTTAAGCAGTAATACAGCACTAGTTTGCCTTAATGCAGCTTTAGTATACCTGTATATGCTTAAAGGGATTAGGCCTTGCACTCCAAGAAGTACTATGTACAACATTCTCACACATTTTACACTGCCATATGTCAAATGCCATATGCCAAACACTAAGGGATGCGGGTGGCGCTGTGGGTTAAACCACAGAGCCTAGGATTTGCTCATCAGGTCGGCGGTTCGAATCCCGTTGCTCAGTCCCTGCTCCTGCCAACCTAGCAGTTTGAAAGCATGTCAAAGTGCAAGTAGGTAAAATAGGTACTGCTCCGGTGGGAAGGTAAACGGCATTTCTGTGTGCTGCTCTGGTTCGCCAGAAGCAGCTTAATCAGGCTGGCCATATGACCCGGACACCGGCTCCCTCGGCCAATAAAGCGAGATGAGCGCCACAACCCCAGAGTTGGCCACGACTGGACCTAATGATCAGGGGTCCCCTTTACCTTATGCCAAACACCAGCAACCACTGCAGAGAACACCTTTGGACAACAGAAACACCTGTCTCAGAGAAGCACTTCCGCTGCCAAGGACCCACAACTGGAGGCTGCAATTAGCAAAAGACAACTGGCCTGGCCTAGGCCTGACTCTGCCCTGAGCTCACTTTCTCAGTATTAACTGAACTTTGACTAGCCACCTACCTTTCCTTCCCATAAAGGACTTGTATGTCTTGTTATATGCCACTTCATGCCGGCTAAAATGTAGCTTCACTGCCTGTTTCTTGATTCATAATCAAACGCTCTCTGATTTTTAAAAAAATATGTGTACATGCTAAAGAGAATTAGGCTTATCATACGACATTTCAGGGGGGGGGGGAATAACATTCACTATATAGAAGGAAAAATAGTGCCCCTTATGGCATCACCCTCTTCTCCTTAAATAACTAGGGTATGTGCCACCTGCTTCTTGGAAGGGATCAACTTTGGCTTTGATAAGATGGGTTTGTCTTTTCTATTGACACTCTGCAGGGAGGGACCCCTCTTATGTGGCTGACTCAGCAGGCTCTCTTGTTACTCTGAAATAAAAGGGGAGTACTTGACTGACTCACCCAGCATGGAACGGAGAGGACGGCAAAGGTGATGCTGGTTCGGGCAGCACCAGTTCCCAGCAGGTAGTGGCTTGTCGATCTGATCCACTGATTGGCTAGGAAGCAGAACCCAACAAACCACAGGCATGTCCAGATAACTGAGGAGAAAGTAAGAGGTTAGAATGTGATACAAACAGTTAAAAACTCAAATGAAGCTTCATTTTAGAGCAGGACTTTTTGTGCTAACTGGTGAATAAGATAATATAAGGTTCAGTAGCCTCTGGTGTTCACTGTACTGCTCTGTTCTTCCTAACTAATAAAAGTTCTTCTCTCTGGATATCTTTGCTGTAAAATATAGCAAATGTAGGGTTGCCACATTTTGAAGAGCAAAAAATGGACACATTTACCAACTTCTACTTTTAACTATGGCTCACTATGACAACTCTACTCATAAAAAGAGGACATATGGCAACCCTGAGAAATGGGCAATGTAACCCCAATTTTAAAAAAAGGAATCCAGAGAGGACCAGGGAAATTACAGACTGGTTAGGCTAACATTTTTTCCAGAAAAACTGGTAGAAATTATTATTAAAGATAGAAGCATATAAAAAACAAATGTTGCCCAAGAAGAACCAGCATGGCTTTCATAAATGTAAGTTCCCTCTAACCAACATTTTAGTGTTCAATAAGCATATGGATAGAGATTATTTATGTCTTTATTTATGTTATTTCATAAAATATATATATTGCTTGATTGTAAAACAAAAACAAAACACAAAGCTGTTAACCTTTTGTTAAAGTCCCTCACCAAGTAAGCTTAGCAATAAGCAGACTGTAAGACCTGTTTGGATCAGTAGGAACATGACATGGAGAGCAGGAATAAATGGATAGTTCTATCATTGAAGGGATGTATAAAGTAGGGTCCCCAAAAAGTTATACTGGGACTGATGCTTTTCAACTTATTCATAAATGAACTGCAGTTAGAGGCTAGCAGTGAGGTGGCCCCATTTGCTGATGACACCCAAATGTTCAGAGTAGTAAGAGCAAAAATGGATTATAAGGAGCTCCAAAATAACCTCTCCAAATTCTGTGAATGGTATTGTAGTTAAAGTGTAGGGCTATGACCTGGGATAGCAGGGTTAAAATCCCCACTCAGCCATGAAGCTCACTGGGTAACCTTGGGCCAGCCACTGACTCTCAGCCTAACCTACCTCACAGGGTTGTTGTGAGGATGAAATGGGGAGGAGGAGAGCCATGTTCACCACTTTGAGCTTCCTGGAAGAAAAAGGTGGTATATAAATGTAATAAATAAAATAGTAACTAAATAAATATTACCATGGCAATTCAAAGTAAAGTAGTTTAAGTGATGCGCACTGGGACAAAAATCCTTACTTCACATAAAGATTTATGGAAACTGAATTGGTGGTGACTGGTAACTGACCAGGAAAGAGATCTTCAGAGTGATGATGAACAGCTCAGTGAAAATGTCACCTCAGTGTTCAGTAGGTGTGAAAAGGGCACATTCCATGTCGGGGATCATTAGGAAAGGGATTGAAAATAAAATCATAAATATTATATGTAGTGCTGTGATACAAGTGTGACCACACTCTGAATATTATGTACAGTTCTGCTTGGTGCACTTCAAAAGGTATATTCCAGTGCTGGAAAAGCTTTGGGCAACCAAAACTATCACGAGGATGGAAAAACTCCTACAAGGGAAAGTTACAATTTTTGAGACTGTTCAGTTTTTAAAAGGTATGGGGGACATGACAGAGATGTATAAAATTATGCATTACGTGAAGAAAGTGGATAGAGAGAAGTCCCCCACCCCATAATATCAGAACCTAAAGTCATCCAATGAAACTGAATGTAGGAAGATTCAGCAGGACAAACAAAAGGAAGTAATTTTTTACATATCTCATAGTGTGCTTCACTACCACAAAATGTAGCAATGACCACCAACTTCAAAGGCTTTTGAAGAGGTTTAGACAAATTAATGACAAATAAGACCTCTATCGTGGGTGGCGCTGTGGGTTAAACCACAGAGCCTAGGACTTGCTGATCAGAAGGTCGGTGGTTCGAATCCCCACGACAGGGTGAGCTCCCGTTGTTTGGTCCCTGCTCCTGCCAACCTAGCAGTTCGAAAGCACGTCAAAATGCAAGTAGATAAATAGGTACCGCTCTGGCAGGAAGGTAAATGGCGTTTCCGTGCGCTGCTCTGGTTCGCCAGAAACGGCTTAGTCATGCTGGCCACATGACCCGGAAGCTGTACGCCGGCTCCCTCGGCCAATAAAGCGAGATGAGCGCCACAACCCCAGAGTCAGCCACGACTGGACCTAATGGTCAGGGGTCCCTTTACCTTTTAAGACCTTTATCAACGGCTATTAGCCATGGCAACTGAATTACCTGCATTATCAGGGGCAGCATGCCTCTGAATATCAGCTGCTGGAGAGCACAGCTGCACTCATATCCTGCTTGTGGGATTCCCATAGGCTGGCTACTGTGAGAACAGGGTGGTGGATTAGATGGGTCTTTTATTTGTTCCAGCTGGGCTCTTGTTACATTCCAAAATCTGACCAATCTCATAGTGAGAAATTGAGAAGATGGCTCTAAACTGCAGCAGCAGCAGCATTATAGCAGCTTCAGAACTAAGTCAGCAAAATCTAAATTTAATAAAAGCTCCTGCATTCATGGATAAACCAACTGCCTTCAGGGATCAGAAGGGCAATCATTCCCTAAAACAAACACTGCACAATTGACAGGTGTATTAAAAGGAGCTTTTGCCTTTGTAGCTGATGAACAATAAGGGAGAAAAGGAAAGCTGCCAGATTGCATCAGCTTTGTTTATGGTCCAGCCAGCCAAACATCCTATCTCAAATAAGACTTGTGCCAGATGTTTTAAAGGCCAGAGCCCCAAAATAAGCAGGTGTGGGATAATCTGGTCTCTACTAATCTTTAATTATTAGAGATATGACTTTAAACACAGAGGCAAAAGCATGTATTGCTTTTCCTCACAAATTTGATAGTATTATCTATTGCACTCCTGAGAAAATCACTGAAACATCTGACTTTTCTTTTGCTGGATTTTATGTTTGCATAGTAAAATGTACCGTATTTTTCGCCCCATAGGACGCACCGGCCCATAGGACACACCTAGGTTTTTTTTGGGGGGGGGAGAATAAAGAGGAAAAAAATTATTTTCCCCCCAGGTGCGGGGCTGGGGCGGGGGAAGCCCGAGCTTCCCCCGACCCCAGCCCCCAGAACAGGCTGCTATCCGCAAACTGGGAGAACTGCGCGAAGTCGCGCAGCTGTCGCATGGCTAGCGTAGAGCTGCGCGAAGCCCAAAGCCTGGGGCGTGCTGAGCTCAGCGCGCCCCAAGCTTCTGGGTGCAGGCAAACTCTCCGCTAGCTGTGGGAGAGCTGCGCAACTTCGCGCAGCTCTCGCACGGCTAGTGTAGAGCTGCGTGAAGCCCGAAGCCTGGGGCGTGCTGAGCTCAGCGCGCCCTAGGCTTCGGGCTTCACGCAGCTCTCCGCTAGCCGTGGGAGAGCTGCGCGAAGTCATGCAGCTCTCCCACGGCTTGCGGATAGCTTCCTGAAGCCTGGAGAGCGAGAGGGGTCGGTGCACACCGACCCCCCTCACTCTCCAGACTTCAGCGAAAACCTGCATTCGCCCCATAGGATGCACACACATTTACCCTTCATTTTTGGAGGGGGAAAAGTGCGTCCTATAGGGTGAAAAATACGGTATTTCCTTTTGATGTGGTTTAACTATACTTTAAACTATACCTTTCCATTTCAGTGAACTCAACTTTATTCTTTGGTTCTGAGATAAAGAAACTATGCTAGATTTGTACAGGCACAGAACATATAGGGCAAAAGTAATTAATTTGAGCAATATATTTTCTAGGGATAAAGAGGGCCTAAAATGAATACCCAGTGGGGTGGGAAGGCAATGTACTCAATAGCTTAATCTGACAGAAGGTGTGGAGGTCTTTGACAGGCAGTACAGATGGAAGGCAAAAAAAACCAGATGAGATGGCTCAGTGGCATTTCTGGAGCTGTATTGTGCACTGATGAGTTGCCAAAAGCCAGGGCCTGAAAAATGTTTCATTCAGATATATAATGCCAACTCATTGCCCTACTTGAAGTACTCATTTTCTGTGATCATGCTTGTCCAATAAGTCTGACAGCAACAGATAAGACAGCATGTGAAATGACAGCATTTTGTATAGAACTGGTATTTTCTTATTGTTTCCTTGTCTGTCTCCATGTTTTGTCTGTTGTCTTTTGTGAACTCCCCAGCACAGGGATTGGCTCATCAAGAAATGAAACAACAGGCAGAGGTACAAAAAGGCAATACAATAGGACTTCCGGGTTGGTGCCTCCAGCAATGGCTGAATTCCTCTGATCGGGAGGAATTTGCTTCGTGGAAATCAGGGTCTGGCTGCCACGGCGAAGGCAGGGACCCACTAAAAATCACAGGCGGGAGAAGCCTGTGAACGTGGAATTCGCTGGCACCTTTTGCGCCTCCCCTACTCGCGGGGAAACCCGGTTTCGGGGATCCGGAGTGACGTGGGGTGAGTGGCGCGGTGCTTCGAATTGACTGCTTCTTTCACGGAGTGAAGCCGCATTGTTGTTGCCGGAGAGCGCTGACCTTTTCCTGTGGACAATTTGATCTTAAAACAACTACCCGTGAGTAGAACGGAAAATTGGATTTTTAAACGTCTTAATTTGGCACCGAAACGGGGAGGTTTCAAACAGGAAGTCCGCCTTCCCCTTTTGTAAATAGACTGAAGCAAAGAGGCTGCAAGCTAAAGTCTTGGAAAGTCCTCTGTAAAGGGTTAAACTTCCATCGGCTAAAATCATTAAACCCCCCTTGGAGGCAGGAGAAGAGGGGGGAAATTTTGGACCGTGTAAGCCTGCAGGAGAGAGAGTGGAGAAAGTTAAATTACCACCGCTCTGAACCTGGAAACGGGCTGCTAGTAAGTCTGACGTTTTGGGAAAGTTCATTGACTGTGAATAAAACGTTTGTTGACAGATAGCTAAATAAGAGAAATACATTGTTTCCATTGTTTCCTTCTGCATTTAAAAAGGAGTAAAAGTAACTGAAAATTGAAACTAATTTTATCGCTTGAACCGTGCTTAAAAGGATTGATACAAATAGAAATTGTTTCCCTCTAGAGGGAGCCTTTGAAACTGTTACAAGAGTTGAGCTGGGGGAATCTCCAGCTGCAAGATAAAAAATCGTGAGAACCAGGGATTGACCTTGGATCAGTAAGAATGTCGACAGAAGAAGCCTTAGTGATTGCATTATGCAAGATAAGTGATTCATTGGAACAGCTCCATAAGAAGACGGATGTGATAACTATCAAAATTGATAACTTGGGACAAAAAGCGACTAATTTGGGACAAAAAGTGAACATCTATACAGAAACTATTCAGGAATCGATACAGGAATCTACTTTGACATGGCAAATTGTGGAGAAGGCGAGGGAGAAAGTTGTTGTTGTTGAACCTAAAGTAATACAAGTGGAGAGGGAGAGAGCCACAGCCTTACAGAGGCAATTTGATGAATATAAGTTGTTGCCTTCTATGACTGAATTTAGAGAAAGTCAGATTTTGAGGATTGGAGCCCTGCTTGGACTGGAGAAGGAAAGTTGGATAGATCCCCCCATGCAGGGATGTACTGACCTTTGGGACCTGGACTTGGGTCAGGAGGAGATTGGAGTTGTGGGGACCTTCAGATTTGGAGGGATTTTGAAACACGTCCTGAAATATCTTTTGGATTTTAGTTTTAACTACGGAGATTTGGCTGACCTGTCGAGAAGGAATAAAAACATTGCTAAGTCGGAGCTTCCCCGAGATCTACTCTTCAGCATCAAAGGAAGGAAATTAAGAACAAGATCAGCAGAAGACAAAGTAAAGTGCATGTATAAATATGAAGAAGATCTGCAGAAGGGACTTGGAAAAGAGTTAAGAGCCTCAGACAGAAGATCACCAGGTTGATGGACCATATGGAATTGACGGAAAGGACTGGCAGAATCCGAGACCAGGGAGAAGAGACGGTGGAAGAAGATTGGAAAAAGTTTAAAGTTTATTTATAGAAATATTGTAAAATTAATGAGTGTAAGAAAAATGTTGGAATGAAATTATATGGCTTTAGTAGAAATGTTATAAGGAGTTAAGCACAGATAAGTATTATAGTATTAATGGAAAATAAGGTTAAAATAAGTTAAGAAAATTATATGACAGAAAATAGAGAAAGATGGAAAGGAATTGCTGAAACAATTAACAGAAGTGGAATACAAAAAGGGAGGTGAGAGGAGGTCGATGTAACGAGGGAATGAAAGATAGGGCATTGAAATGGTTGGTATGATGTATGTTTTTAAATTGTTTTTGCTTTGTTCTGTTTAGTCTAATGTGTTAATGTTGCGTTGTGTATTGTTTTTATATTGTATTGTATTGTATTTTCTTTCTTTTGCTTCTTCTTTTTTTTCTTCTTTTTTGTAAGGTTTAAAAGTAATAAATATTTTTTTTTAAAAAAGAAGGCAATACAATACTCAATCAGTATAAAAGAAGGCAGTCAGTGTGCCCATCAGCAGCATGGATTCTTTCACATATTTTACAGGAACCTTTTGTAGTACAATAGCCACATTCCCTCATGGGCAACCTTTGGGACCAGTTGTGAGTGGGGACAAAGGCAAAAAGGGGCCAGAGTAACATATGTGACTCTTCCCTTGTCTTTATACAATAGGCTACATTTCAACCACACACGTCAACTATTTACACATATACACGCCTCTCTACCCATAACCCAGGCAAGTGAAAAGCACTATAGGTTCATGGAAACGCATATTCCAGCCAGGCAAAAACACTTGAGGGTGCAGAACAGGGTTAGTGAGGGTTGTGGCCTGGATTTGGCTCCCTGGCCTTAGGTTTCCCCACCCACTAAGACCATTTATTCATCCAGCTCAGGATTTCTACTAGCAGCTCTCTAGGGTTTCACAGAGGTACTCCTCCCCTTCCCTACCTGAATATGATGGCAGAGTACCTCAACGCCTCAATCTCCTGCAGATGTAGTTAAGCTTTGACATGTGATTCTGATAATTCTGTGTGGGAGTGGGGAAAAGTGGAAACCTGTGCAAAAAAATGCTGCTAGGGTAAGGCACATATGTGAGGGACTGTTATTAAAGAGATGGGGAAAGGAGTATAAGACAACTGTGGTAGTGGGGTATTTTTAATGTGTTGTTTTAATGTACTTTTTTGTTTAATGTATCTCTTGTGTGTTTCTGTTTATCTGGTTGTAAGTTGCTTTGAGTTGCATTTGGCAAGAAAAACTAACCAATAAATCCAGTTATTGGTGGATCTCCACGAGCACCTTGAGGAGACATAGCCATTTTTCCATGCCCTTGACAATCAGATAATACTGCTCCAACCTAGTTCTTGAAGACTGCAGAGCTTTAGCTTTCAGTATTCTGAGGTAACTTTTCTGAGCAGCTAGTTATTAACCACGTGATTAGCACTCCCTGCCAGAGGTTGCTTATAGATGAATTAGTTATTGATAATTCATCCTGATTTGTTTGCATAACATTTGTGGAGATGTTACACAAAGTCTGGTTTATTGAGCATCCATTTTGATTTGTTTGCAGGGAGGTTATAGTGCTGTATCAAGCAACTGTTACCTCATATTTTCCTGTTTGTTTTCCCATCACTTCCATTAACCCAGAAAGTTTTGGATTTTTTTCAAAAGCAGGTTTACTGCATAAGAGCACAAGAGCACAAAATCCATTTTACTGAATTTGTAGATATGCCAAGTGAATCCCACTGCAAAATAGCAACCATCTGGAAGTTCATCGTTGCAAAGCAGACAGGACTGTAAATGGTAGATCTCTTCTCACCAAACAAATAAGCTTGAAGGTATTTACATAGCCTTGTCTAACCAGAAAATGGAAGGTGTAACCCACCCATGGATAGCTTCTGCTTCTTACGGAAAATGTGTATGTACATATTGATACATACTACATATTGATAAAAGTGAATATAGAATAATTTGGATCTTAAGTTTTGTTTCTTTTCCTCCTCACTAAGGAGGTCTTAGATAAACCCCCTTCCTCTGCACTTTTAACAGCAAGGGGACCCAAAGCAGGGTCTCTGGAGCAGATTTCAATAACTGAGTTGATTTATATAGGAAACAAGCTACAGTGCCTTCAGAATGGCATCTTATAATTAGGTCTGTCACTTTGGCTCCACCACCTTGGCCATTGGGACAGATAAAGCAGAGTACTAAACACTATCAACTGGCAAAGAGCTGCAGTGGGATAAGTGGGAAAGCAACTGAGGCTGATACATTGGGGAAACTGCTGGTTGGTTTGCTGAGACACAACAAGAAGTGGTGGTGGGAGGTATAGTAAATAATAGCTACAGTGATGTAAACTAGTTTTGGGACACAACAGGGGTTAGAATATATGATTATGCTGGCTTTGCATCTGGTTGTGTCAGAGCTTCACAAATCTACTAATCACATATATCAAAACTCTATCCCATGGCTTTGGAAGAAAGGAAGTCAACTCACTGGAGAAGGTGACATCCAGGACAAGGATGGTATATTTGAATTTGTGAGTTGTAATGGAAGGTTCATAGACATCAAAACCCAAAAAGAGAAGACAATGGAGGAAAGCGAGTATGCCAACTGTGATGCCGTAGCAGCAGGCTGTCCCATTATCATTCAAAACACAGTGTAGTTGGGAAGAATTTGTCAGGTTCTGATAACCTTCCGTCACCAAGGAAGCAAAGACAGTCAGGGATAAAACCTGGGAAGATGAAAGCAAGAAAGAGTTAAGTATGATTGTTGTTGAGATACAATATTATGTCTCATGTAAAACTCTTGCCTATATTTACAATCAACCTATCTTGTCTTTGTGTCCTCTTCAATAATCAAATCCCATAGTGTATGCACTGAGATGAAGATGAGTAAGTCTAGTTCTCTGCTCTTCCTAACCATGGCCCACATACCGTATTTTTTGCTCTATAAGACTCACTTTTTCCCTCCTAAAAAGGGGAAATGTGTGTGCGTCTTATGGAGCGAATGCATGCTGCGCAGCTATCCCAGAAGCCAGAACAGCAAGAGGGATTGCTGCTTTCACTGTGCAGTGATCCCTCTTGCTGTTCTGGCTTCTGAGATTCAGAATATTTTTTTCTTGTTTTCATCCTCCAAAAACTAGGTGCATTTTGTGGTCTGGTGCGTCTTATAGAGCGAAAAATACCGTACAGTATATCTCAAGTGAAAGTCTCAGGTTCTTAGCAGATGGGCAGTTTTTGCTTACATTTTTGGAAAATAATCATGCTGTTCATATAAAGCTTTTGAATTTAGAGACAAATCCAAAACATACTACACTGCCTAGATGCTAGAGGCTGGTTACTATAAAAAAAAACAAAATAGCAATGTAAGTAGTACCAACATCACTCTTACTAATAGCATAGAAAATATACAAAAGTCAGAGATTTGTATAAACTCCTTACACAAACCAAAACTATCATGGGGAACACACATAGGCTTAGCCAAGGGGGGGCAGCTGCTCCCCTATCAAATAAAACAATAGAAATACTTAACTAACTGACCAATCACGTCAGTTCTGCCCCCAAAAAAGTCCTGCCCCCCACAAAAAAAACCTGGCTACGCCCATGGGAACACAACTGATACATAACTCTGGTTCATATAATGGAAATTGTACTGTAAATGAGGTTGATGGGAGAACATGGGCTACATTTGCATGGTTTAGTGCAACTTGAACGAGACTTAGCAAACCTGAGTGAAAAACCTGTACTCCCCCACAGCTGAGGAGAGAGCTGCCAAGTTTAGTATCGGTTTCACTGAATCTTGGCTTAGCGTTGTGTACAAATAAGGAATTCTGATTTGAAACAAACCCCAGCTAGTTTATTAAATCCTCATCATAACCTATGGTTTGAAGTTAGCTTATTTAGAAATTGACCAGAGTGTGTTTTAAATCAGGACTCCTGGTTCATACCTCATGCTAAACAGAGATTCAATGAGACAGAAAATAATATCAGGAGCTCTCCTGCTCCTATCCATGTGAGAGCTGTGAGACACTTGACTTCAGTGCTTCAAGCTTGTCCATGTAGAGGCAATCTAGCCCTGGGGTTAGGAAAAGCTGCCCTGCTTATAAAACCAAAGAACTAGATCTTAGTTGGTAACAAAAATTGTGTACATCTTTTGTGTAGATGTATGGTGTGTGTGTGTGAGTGCAAGTTGGTGTTGGTGCATTTTACACTTGCATATTCCACAGGTATAGTGCAACCTTTGCATAAATGCCCCAGAAAGTGTCTGGTGATATCCAAACAATGCATGTTGTACTGGGATATGTTCTTTAGAATTTCATAGTTTGTAATAGAAAAAAAATGAAAGTAATTCTGGAGGGATTGTTTTGATTCAAAACCAAATCAATGTCTAAATATGATCCTGAATTTAGAAGTCATGGAACCGGTGTTTGATTTTGTTGTACTTTTTCTCACCCCTGCCAGCATCCGAGCAATGATCTGAGGTCTTATGAAGAAGTGCACCAGGTCATGGTCTGAGAATTCCCGCAAAGTTGTAATCACTTTCCTCATTCTGTAGTTTCCTTTTTGTCACTAGAACAAAGATGGATTTTGAGAGCTGCGGGAAACAAAAGTTGGGAAACATGAAATAGATTAGAAAATAAGCATGAGGCAGGAAAACACTACTAAGTTTCTACCTACCAACACCTGAAAATTCAAAAGTAGTACGGTATATCAAGCATCTTTCCCAGACCTACAAGGGTCTCGCCCAATCACCAAACTCTAAGGTGAGTATCTGACCACTGTCTTGCTAAAAGCACTGTAAAGCCAATAAAACTAACTTAATAAATTTATTCTTTACATCTGTTTAGATTAGAATTTACTAAGAAGCAAAGCAAATGTATAATCCTAACTGATATGTAGTTGAAGTTTTGTAAAGATTAAATTGATTGGGTGGTTCAGTTCAGGCAGCTTTTTAAAAAGCCCATAATATTGGTTGGGAAACCTTAATGAAGCAATAAGTAATAGTGCATTGGGATGAGACTGACCAAATTTAATTTAATTGCCAATATATATATTGCCCTGAAACTGCAGTAGTGAGAAATTTGCATTTTTATTTTTCAATGAGAACTACGGAGTTTTATTACAGATGTTGGGAAGGATTCACCTAACCAGGCCCTTAGCAGAAACAAGAGCTTCCACTTGCACAACAGGGCTTTCCCTTCTCCTCTCCCCTCCACCCCCAGAAATTGGTTCTGGGGAAAGTTAGGGGGAACCCCCAGAACAACACACAGCAGAAGAATGGGGGTTGGATGTGTTGCACAGATGGAATTGACTGAAAAAGCAAGACATTGAATTCCAACCTTTGATACTTGCTGTCTTTTGATTCCACAAGCATCATACGGCAATTCTTCTAAGACAATTACTCTTTAAATAATTGCCTAAATTATGGACAGGCTATGAACATTTTGGATTAGACCAATCTAGCATGTGCTCCAGGCATAATGTACTGGAACTACCCATGCATTGTACAAGTATTATGGGCTTGAATAACATTTCTCCAAATTTATCCTAAGTTATATTTTACAAAATGAATCTGAGCAAGCTTCTTGAAATGATTCAGTAAAATCATGGGCAATAGCTTATTGCACAGCACACCACACAATCATGAAGGCCCAGCAGCCAAACTACCGCTGATCAAAAACTGAACTTCACTACAAGTGTTCGCCCAGTTTCTGCTTTTGTTTCCTGCACATAATTAATGTATTGATTTTCCAAGCAAGTAAACGAAACTCTTGAGAATTGTTTTGACTTCTAACTTTCCTGTATTTTTAAACATTTTCTGCTTCACACATCTTATAAAAACAGAACAAAACGTTGCACGGATACATTCCCTGACCCCTGCCATAAAGAGCATGCCTGCAGTTTATTTCTCGCTGTTTCTCATCAAAATAGGTTTGGTGTGAACCTGGCTGTATCCTTTGACCTTTTTTCCTTCACCATTAACAAAATCAGAACTTATCTACTTGGACATTTCCCATTCCCCACAGTAGTGGGGCAAGTAACAAAGTGGCCTGTATCTTAAACGTTCATTGGTAAATATGAAACTCATTGAGGCCATTTCCATCAAAAGCAGGAGCCAGCAAGTGCAGTGCTTAATGAGTGTTGGGTTTAGATAAGGAGACATGGGCTCAAATCCCTGCTTGGCTATTAATCTCGCAGGATTGCTGTGCAAGAGTGCCTATCTTTCAACCTAAACTACTACCCAGGATTGGTGCGAGGACATATTATGAAAGCCCAATTATGGCCCTTTCTGACAGGAATAATAAAAAAAAATATGCTCCTTGGTATCACGGGACTGACCACTTGAGCCTCCTCAAAAACTGATGAGGAACTCGCCGTATTACCACATCTCAGTTCCTCTTTTGTAAAAAAATTCCTTCATAAACCTTCTTCCTCACCTCCCACCCCTTCAGAAACTCCCTTAAACTTGGAGGTTATTTTCCCGCCTTTTGCGTCCCCGCGCACGGAGGGTGGGGAAAGCAAATAGAGCGTGCGAGCGAACTCGAAGCCTGAGTGGTCGGACAGCCGCCGCCTCAGCAAGGCAGTTGGAAAAGAACGGTTGATATAGGGCGGGGCGCCAAAGGAGCGCGCGACGGCGCGCGCGAGGATCCTACAATTCTGTATGCGGGAGCAGACGGCAGGCAAAGCTGCGCGTGCGCAGTTTGCACCGACAGCCCGAAAAGTGGAGGCGGGTGTGGGGAAAGGAACGAGTACGTGTTGCGCGCTCAGTTTACCAAAGGAGAGGGGGGGAAGAGAACGATTCTCTGCGCCTGCGTGTTTCTGAAGTTGAAGTATTCTTTTGCCCGTCCGCAACGTAGACCGTGACTCGGTCATGGAGATAAGAGTTTATAGAGGAAGGGTTAGAGTGATGAAACGATCGAATTTCCAGTTGAAAAATGAAAGGAAGTCTGCCTTTTGCCGGCGTAGAAAGGCGTTGCTCTGAATCATAGAAATGATATGCTGAAACTCTTGTATAAAACTGTGTAGGAAATGGGAGTGAAAAACCAATTTTTAAACTGTGCATGATTAACCCTGTGCATGATACCCTTCTACAAATTTTCTAGATCTGTAGCATAAACTCGCGAGCACAGTGCTGAACAGCCAAGCAAGCGCCTGACGTACAGGAGAGCTGAAGTCAAAGGCGCTACTGCGCTTGCGGGGGAAAGGAGGCTCCGCCCCCCGGGCACAAATAAGGAACGAAGGGCGGGAAAGAAGCGTGCGCGTGCGCACTAAAGCCAATGTCAGCCCAGAGGTTAGGAACCTACTGCCTTGTATGGTGGGCTTCCCGCCCTCCGCCCCGTTTGAAACGGGCCCAAAGTGAATGCAAAGGCTTTTTCTTCCAGCAGGAGGAAGGAATCACTGCTTTGTCTGTAAGTTGGTGAGAGTATCGCTATTCTCATCAGTTCAGCCAACTTAATGCGTTTTGGGGCAGTGACCTTTGACCTCATCCCACCTCCTGTCTGATCTGATCTGATTTGGACCAGGCCCACTTGCACAGGTGGTGGTGGCACCATTGTGCAGAAGACCTCTGGCCTGGCTGCTCTGGCCAAGGCTCTGACCGCAAGGAGCCTTCCCTCCCCTGTCCAGGGACAGATTTTGGCCTCCATGGTGTGGCCAAGCCTTTGAAAGTCTTTGACTTTGTTGCTTTGAAGAAAGATGTGCCCCGTTACTGGCTAATGCCTGCTGTATCCCACTTGCAAATTAGGGCCATTTTTGAAAGCCTTTGGAAAGGAAGCTGAACATGCCTGACTGGTAAACTTTGAACTTTCCTAGAATGCTGTGCGCAGCGCGGTTAGCCTTAGGGGCTGGGGTTGTAGGGTTGCCATCCCGTGGCAAGGCCTCCCTCGCTGCCAGGATGGTGAAATACCGGACGTTGCGGAGACCAGTGGAGCCAGAGAACTGGGCGGTGGACTATCGGGAGAGATACATCCCCTTTTCCAAGGACTACCTGGTTGATGCTCTAGTGAAGGTATAACATGGGCTCTGCATGGGTTCATAATAAGTTATGAACATAGTGTTGTGATTGGGCTTTTTTTCTTGGGGTGGGTCAGTCTGTATGATGCTTGAGCCCCTTCTGATCCCCTTGATCCAGCAAGGGTTAAAAGCTAATAGAGAATTCCATTGTTAAATTAGTACCATATAAGTACGGTCATTAGTATAACAGGAGATTGCCCTGTTTCCTGCTTGGCAGGGGGTTGGACTCGATGGCCCTTGTGGTCTCTTCCAACTCTATGATTCTATGAAATGGGTGGGCCCCCTCCCACACCTGACTGGTAGTGAGAAATATAGTAGCCAGAGCTCTGTGTCAAAGCTGGGTTGGAATCAGTGTGCAGGCAGAAGCCAGAGAGAGCGCCATGCTTGATCTCTGCTTGAATCCAACGTTGTGGCTGGGAGAAGCAAGACTGCTTGCAGTGTTAATGCTGTGAGCCCTTCCATCGTAGGCTAAGGTTGTATATATGTGTAAATAAACCATATATCCTAAAGACACCACAGTCTCCACTGCCTCTCATTCCAAGGAAACCAAAACTTGGGGAAGCTCGTGGAACCCCTGGAATCTCGCACTGCTCAGAAATTGGGGTGGTGTGCAACAATATGTTGCATGTCGGACTCAGAATCCTCTTCTCAGCTAGCTTGTTGTACTTAAGATTGTACAGCTAAGCTGAAGCTAAACTTAAATGAATACATATGGCAATTTGCTTACTTTTGCATGAGGCATTCAGATCCCTGGGTGCTGTACTGTATAGCATTTATTGGCCCAATAACTTGGGCTACCTTGGTACAGAAGATGTTTTGTTTTACAATGATTGTATGTGTTCTTGGGTGCAACTCATTCTATATTGAAGCCTGCTCCTCCCAGCCACCCACCCCAATCCCAGAGCCTGCTGCATCCTGATGCTTGGTGTGGAAACAGTACGAAACGTTTGCCCTTTAACACATCTTGCATTCTACAAGAGTGCATGGTGTTGAATCTAACAAGCGATGATGGCCCTTCTAGAGAGTTTAAACTCTACTAGGATGGCCCAAGTAGGGGTGTGTGAAGAGCACAGACATTAAGAAATGAATATTTGGGTGTGGGAAAACTTAATGACAACGATTGGTCCAGGTAAAATTTATGTCTAATAATTTAAGAGTATTTAAGCTGACTTTCAACACACAATCATAAGGTACTGAGCAAGATTAGAAATGCCAGAAGCTGCTATACTGTATATCACTGTGCATACTTAAGTATAGTAACCAAACTTTGCATGATAGTTCCTGAGATCAAAGAGCAAGTTTTTTTTCTGTGTTTGGATACAGTTGGGTGTTATTCTGAATCAAAATGACAGACATTTCAAAACTAGCCTGATTTTAACTACTGATTTTTTGGTTTCTTGAAATTTCTGAGCAAAAAGTATAAGGCTGCTAGTATACAATACATTCAGTTAAAGCACTAAAAATAATAATAAATATTAATAGAATAAAATCCACAATAAGAAAACTTCAGCTAATTTCCAAATATCTGGTATAATAAGAATACTGTATCTTCATCAGTTCCTTCCTTGAGGAGGAAGGGTGGGATATAAATTAAATAAATACAGGCGGTGACTATTTCACACAGGGATTCGATTCCCAACCCCTGCATATGTTGGCAGAGTGCGTATAAGCACATCCTGCCCCCATTATGCCCTTTTTAAGCTGCCTTCTGTGCATTGGTGATCATGCATCAGTTGGATGTGCCTAGAATGGTTGCTTCCTGTAATAGGAAATAATAATAAAAGAATAATAAAAGAGTCTGGGGGAAGTGAATGAGTTTTTTGAAGGGGATTTTTCTGTAGCTCCGAAGCCACTACACTATTTGCTGAACAAGTATAAAATGAGGGAAGTGAAGGCCGAAAGGGGATGTGGATTATTGAGAAGAGGGCTGTTGTTCCAGAGCAGAAAAGGAAGAAAGGGATATAAGGAGAGATGAAAGAGAAGCTATAGTTAAGAGCTGCTAGCATTCCAGGATTTTCCTGTGGTTCAGTTACAGATAGGTAGCCGTGTTGGTCTGCCATAGTTAAAACAAAAAAAATTCCTTCCAGTAGCACCTTAAAGACCAACTAAGTTAGTTCTTGGTATGAGCTTTCGTGTGCATGCACACTTCTTCAGATACACACTGTGGTTCAGAAATTGTATAATGTTACTCTGGAGACCCTTGGGAACTCCATTGTATATACAGTGTACCTCGGGTTACAGACGCTTCAGGTTACAGACGCTTCAGGTTACAGACTCCACTAACCCAGAAATAGTACCTCAGGTTAAGAACTTTGCTTCAGGATGAGAACAGAAATCATGCTCCAGCGGCACAGCAGCAGGAGGCCCCATTAGCTAAAGTGGTGCTTCAGGTTAAGAACAGTTTCAGGTTAAGAACGGACCTCCGGAACAAATTAAGTACTTAAGCCAAGGTACCACTGTATTATTAACATATTTTTATCTTCAGTATGTGAATGGAATATTTTGATAGGAGCTTTATGTCGGAGAGGAAACCCCCCCTTTGTGAATTGGGAGAAGGAAGGAAAGAACAGAGTGGCTGCGTGTTCTTGGAGAGCATCACCTTCAGAAGCTAGGTCAAGAGACCCTGACACATTTCATTGACAACCAGATAGGGATAGCTGGTGGCCCTCTGGGCTGGCGACACTGAACAATATGGAGCAGGCTTAGTACTAAGTGTGCAATGACATCATGTTCCATTGCGAGTAGGTATGTGGGGTGTGGGTGGAGAGAGAGCGAGAAAGCGCACTATATGTTTTCCCAACTTGATGTTAACGGTGTATGGAACCTGCAGCATGCATCTTTTTGTATTTTCTTTTATTTCCATCCAGGATTTCTTTCTTGCTGAATTGGCCACCCCAGCTATAGTCAAGAGACTTATGAAGTAAGGACTAGAAGACTATCTTCTCCTTTCTCCCCCTCCCCTGTGGGAGGTGTAAAACATACAAAAGCCAATTATAAATTACCTAATGTTTGAGCTTCACTCACTCATGTGTATAGTCATAGGAATATAAGAAAGTGCTTTGTATCAGGTCAGACTATTTGTTTCTCTAGCTTAAGACTATGTATGCACCATTCATGAAAAGCCCATGACTCCGCCCGCCCGCCCCCCAAATTCTGGGGTCTGTAATTTGTTAAGGGTGCTGGGCAGGGCTTTTTTCAGGGGGAACTCAACAGGAACTCAGTACAGGTGATCTCCAGCTCCTCTCTAGTGAGCGCCATTGCCATTCTAAGAAAATGAGGGTGGTGGTCACAGTGACCTCTTTCTAGAAAAATATCACTGGTGCTGGGGATTGTAGCTTTGTGATGGGTAAACTGCAGATCCCAGGATTCTTTGGAGAAAGCCATGTGCTTTAAATGTATGATGTATATGAAGCCTAAGTATTGACTAGCAGTGGCTCTCCAGAGTCTCAGGCAGCAAGTCCCTTCACATCACCTGATCCCTGATCTCTTATATATAATTTTTATTAATTTCAACATACCAATTCTTATACAATCTTTTTGGACTTCCATCAGGCCTCTGATGATCCACCATTTTTATCATTTCTTCTGCATTTCTTAAATTCCTATTGCCGTTAATTATCTTAACTCACAATCCACCTCTTTAACCATTTTTGCAATAATTCAAATAATTTACCTCACAAAACTTCTTGCAAACCTACAAACGTAATCTGGTCATTACGATCCCTGATCTCTTCTATGTGCAAAGCACAGGATCGGCCAATGGACCGTGGTCCCTTTTGTAATAGGAAGCTGACGTGCATTGTCTTACTTGAAGAACATGGAAGAACATGGAACATGGAAGCCTTGCTCATAATGACACCAAGCACCCCAGCTAAAAATGAAACAAGCCACAAATGCTGAAAGGAGCTTTCTGAGAGCCTGGTTCACCACAAAAGCTTGGATCTGCCTAGAACTGGTGGCAGGGTGTGTCTGTGTGTGGAGTTCTCCAGTGGCAGCTCATAACTTGTTTATGTATGCAGGGTGTGAATTTAGTAATTAGCATGCATGTATGTGTGTTACATGTTCTTAATTAAATGTAAATCAAACCTGTAAACAACAACAACTTAATCCAACCTTTACTATTGCCTATTATTTATTAAATCTATTAGGAGCTTTTCTTGCTGCAGGCAACTCAAAGCGACTTTACCAAAAAGAAAAACATTAAAACACACACACACACAAGCTTTATAAGGCCATGGATTGTTAACAGCCAAAGGCCTGGTTGAAAAAGAATGTTTTTGCCTGGTGCTTCTACCAATTTGGTGCGCACCAGATGTTTTAGACTAGGACTCCTATCATGGGAGTTGTAGTCAAAAACGCCCAGAGGGCTCCAAATTCGCAAAACTGATTTAATTCTTATCAATCCAGTTGGGGACTAAGTTTTTAAAAAGTTGTTTCAGATTGATAGGGAAGCTTAAGGATAACACTGCTGTAGCAGCATGGAATAATCTGTCAGCCCGTTGCCTCAATTATAACAATATCTCAGGACAAAGTAAGGCATCCTTTTAATAATCTGCTGCAATTCAGCATATCACAACAAACATATGTAAACAGGTCATTTGGTTCTAAACCACCTTTGGACTAACCTTGTCTGTTCCTTCTTTCAGGAGTTCCACTCTTCTAGCCAAGCAGATCGCGCTACTTTCCTGGCATTTGTCTCTCAAGTGGACTCGTCCCTTCTTCACCGTTACCACTCCATCCTAGAGCAATTACAGGTAATGACAAAGTACGCTCCTTGTGGGGACTGGTCTTGTTTCTGAATGAATTGCTCATCCAAATGCAGAAGGGGTTGGGGAACAGCATGTGCCGGAAGCTAGTGGGAGGCATTGTGATGAGATCCTGGCTTGCTCACTGGTTTCCGGGCTCAGAGGTACAGGAACTGATCTTTAAAGCACTCCACAGCTCTGTAATTCCTCAAGGACTGCCTCTCCCCATATGAACCAGCTCAGACCCTGTGGTTTTCATCACAGACCCCTTCTTGCTGTGCTGCACCTGAAGTAGGTACAGATTGTGAATCAGGCCTTCTCAGTGGTGGCCCCCTGTTTGTTGAATGCTCCCTCAGGGTGATGTACCTAGCACCATCCTTGTCAATCTTTAGCTGGCAGGCTAAGGCCTTTTCGTGTGGCCTGCTGAGGTGGTGGTCATCTTTTAGTGGGATGGGTAGGACTTGTCCTTACTACAGTGGTACCTCGGGTTAAGAACTTAATTCATTCTGGAGGTCTGTTCTTAACCTGAAACTGTTCTTAACCTGAGGTACCACTTTAGCTAATGGGGCCTGCCGCGCCGCTGCCACACGATTTCTGTTCTCATCCTGAAGCAAAGTTCTTAACCTGAAGCACTACTTCTGGGTTAGCAGAGTCCGTAACCTGAAGCGTCTGTAACCCAAGGTACCACTGTATATTGTAGGATGAGCGTCAAAGGAATTTTAGAGGGCCCATTGTTTTGTATTCTTATGGTATTAAGTTGTGTTTATGCATTCCATTTTACCTTGACAAGTTGCTTCTAGGCTTTTTATTGTGTAAAATGACCGATCAATGCAGTAAATAATAATAACACTGTTAATAGCATTAATACTGGCTATTTATTTCTCCCCTTCCCAGGCTCTCTACGCTCCTATTAATCCCGACCAGGACACACTGCAGGAGTTCTCTCTGACTGATGCTGAGCGGTTAGCAAAAGAACAGGAAGTTTTGGCCAGGATGGATCCATTGCTGGACCAGGCCAACTTCAACAGTTTGTCAGAGGAAACCCTGGCCTATGCCCTTGTGGTTCACCATCCTCAAGATGAAGTCCAGGTGAGACCTGTCCCAGGATAGGGCCATTCTTCCTCCCTGTAACACAGTGTGACTCTTAACAAAGCCAGATTCTGTACATACATGTTATGGGAGTTTTCTCACTGCGGAGATTAAGTTCAGGCACAGCTCCACCAGAGGCCCTTCAGCTTCCCTGTGTCTGAGCTTCTTCATATATTCGTATATTCTTCGTATATTATTATACGAGCCAGTTTGATGTAGTGGTTAAGAGCGGTAGTCTCGTAATCTGGGGAACCGGGTTCGCTTCCCCGCTCCTCCACATGCAGCTGCTGGGTGATCTTGGGCTAGTCACACTTCTCTGAAGTCTCTCAGCCCCACTCACCTCACAGAGTGTTTGTTGTGGGGGAGGAAGGGAAAGGAGATTGTTAGCCGCTTTGAGACACTTTAGGGTAGTGATAAAGCGGGGTATCAAATCCAAACTACTACTACTACTACTACTACTACTATTCTTCTTCTTCTTCTTCTTCTTCTTCTTCTTCTTCTTCTTCTTCTTCTTCTTCTTCTTCTTCTTCTTCTTCTTCTTCTTCTTCTTCCTATTAGCCTTCCTGTCATCAGTTTATTATCCTAGGGCTTAAAGCAATAGAATTCATACAAGAACCATGAGAAATTCCTATTAAAATGTACAGAATATTGTTGAAGAGATCAACAGCACAGCTGCCCCAGATGTGAAGCTAAAGGCACACCTTTAGAGCAGGTGAACCCATTGGACTCCAGCTCCCAACAGCATCTGGAGGACTGTAGATTTCATGCACTGCTGCCTTGTGACTTCAGCCTTGTGACTTCAGCCCCTGTGTCTCATTTTTACATTGAAAAGTGCTCTCCGTGGTGATCCATTTCCTCAGATTACTTAACATGCTTGGCACTGATTTTTTTTTAAAAAAATTGCCACCATTGTAGATTTGGTTCCTTATTTTATAGGCAGGTTGGATTTATTTATTTATTATTATTTCTTAAATTTGTAAACCACATAGTAACATTTATATACAAATGTTTAAAATAAAAAATAGTGCGCACGCCCTCAAAACATTCACGCTATCGGTCGGTATGGAATGCTCCTTAGCTGTAGTTGCAACACAAGACTCCCTGCCCCCAAAAGTAAATGTATTTTCATGCCTTCCTTTTTGCAGGTGTCAGTAAACCTGGATCAGTATGAATACATAAGATTCTGGGCTCTTGGCCAACGGTTCGGACCACTGCGTGTGATGACTACCCTTCAGAATCAGAGGGGGTTCTTTGGCACACCTCGGGTTCCACCAGACAGGCAAGTGAAAAATAATAAAAATAGATCCCACCCTGAGATCCTTTTGGAGCGAGCTATTCCCCTGACTCTACATTTGCCTCTCCCAGCTTGTTACACTGTTCAGACTCCCATAAATCTAGGCCTTAGGCTGAAGCTATTGGGAGTTGGAGACCAACTGCATTTGGATTGCAGCAGCTTGGGGAAGTCTGCTCTGCATTAACTGGACAGGAAGATAGGCAGTGAATACGTTTTGTTCATATGTGGATGGATAATTCAGGGACATACCGTACTGTGGGTTCTTGGGCACTTTTTAATCAAAGCAGTTTCCAATAGTTTAGAGGCTGAAGGAATTTCTTAACTTTTTTTTAAAGTTATGTGAGCATGATCCCTGTTTGAAAAGGAAACACAGTACTGTTCGTCCGCTGCATCCATGCTTTATTGGTATTTGCCTCCACATGGACAAAATGTGTTTGGCCACTTAGTATGGTGTTTTATCCACCTCAGTTTATTTAATGATAATCTCTTCTGCCTTTCAGTCAACATTGTGTTTTATGGTTCTTGTTCAATACTTTATAATTTTAAATGATACATGTATAACAATATACAGTACTGAGTAAACTTTGCAGGGTTTTGATATGAGTGCTTATACATTGTACCTCAGGTTCCATCTGCACTATACATTTAAAGCCGTATTATACCACTTTAAACAGTCAGGGCTTCTCTCAGAGTCCTGTGAACTGTCGTTTGTTAAGGGTGCCAAGGGTTTGTTAGGACTCCCCTCGCCGAGGTACAGTTCCCAGAGTTCCCTGGGAAGAGGGACCAGTTTTTAAAGCACTCTGAGAGCTGTACCTCTGTGAGGGGGGTTGGTATCTCCTAACATCCCTCAGCGCCTTTAACATTCTGCAGTTCCCAGGGTTATTTAGGGGAAGTCACCTTAATGACTATCTGCTTATATCTTTAATTGAATTATCTTTTATGTTGCCTTGATATTTTTTGATATACTGGTACAGAAATATTTTATTTATCCATAAATAAAATGAAAATGCTTTCTTTCCTCTGTGGTTTTCTATTTTTTGCCCCTTTTCCTCCCAAACCAGACAGTACTTCAAACGGGTGGTGGTGGCTGCCCGGATTAAGAATTCTCACCTCATGCTTAAATGCTTTAAGGACATTCCGCTGGAAGGCCTGGAGCAGTTGCTGCCCGCAGTCAAGGTCCGCACCTCCATCTTCTACAGGGCCCTCCTCAACGGCATGCTGATAGTGAGCGGCTTGGCCGTCTTCGTCAACGTGGGCATGGTGGTGCTTTCTGACCTGAAGATTGGCACCACCTCCCTGCTGCTTTTCTTCGCTGCCTTTATGGCCTTCCGGGCTTGGAAGGTATGCATGATGATGCTGCCGCCGCTATTTCTAGAAAACTGGCCCTGCCTCTTAAAACAGATTGCCAGCCATGTTACCTTTGGTAACATAGCCTTTAAGGAAGGGGCGAACAGTTCCGACGTTGGGGCTGATGGGAGTCCAACAATCAGCATGGTCAATGGCCAGGGATTAAAATAAAAATAAAATAACAGAGTCTGTAGTCCAACAAGATCTGGAGGTTTCTGCCACTGATTTGGGGCAGCATTTCCCAATCTATTGGTCACAAAGCCAGTAAGCCAAACATAATTATTACTTCTCATAATTTAACTGTTATGATGAAGATCTCTCCTTGAGATTCCAGAGAGCTGCTGTCAGGTAGACAGATTGGAACAATTGTCTGGTTTTTCTGGACAAAACAGGCCCACATGGTCATATTCACCCTGTCGTTTTCTCAAATAGAAGTATCTACCATTTATTCCATTGTGTGCGGTAGTTGGGGGAATTACCCATTGAAGATGCACTTAAAGATACCTTTGCCTTCAGGACAAAACCTGTAATACACACCTCTAAATGCACTACTGTCCCCATGTGGGTACTTGCAGGCTACAAGTCCTCCTTCCTCATCTCATGCCCTGTCCCTCCTATTGATGGACACTTTGCTAGGGAATCGCAATACGTGTCAACCTTGCTCAAAAGCACTGCTGTAACTGTGGCTGTAAACCCAGGAGGCCTGAATCCCAACTTGTCCACTGCTATAAACTATGGGACTCGCTCCCATAGGAGGCAATGATCACCACCAACCTGAATGGCTTTAAAAGATGATTAGACAAAATTAATCGATAGGGATAGCAGCGGCTACTACCTGTGGTGGCTACGCTGAAGACCAGTTGCTGGAAACTGCAAGGGGGCGAGGGCTCTTGTGCTCAGCTCCTGCTTGTAGGATTCTGACAGGCACTTGTGTGGCCGCTGTGAGAACAGGATACTGAGCTTGATGGGCCACTGGCCAAATCCAGGAGGGCTGTTCTTAGCAGTCTTGCTTCCTGTGGACACCCCTGCTTTCTTCTTGTTAAAGGTCTTTGGCCAGCGCCGGAATATCCACTCCCTTGAGCTGGTGCACATGCTGTATTACCGCAGCACATCCAACAACTCTGAGCTACTGGATGCCCTTGCTCTGCGTGCCCAGGAAGAACATGCCAAGGAGGTCATCTTGGCACACAGTTTCCTCCTCCAGCTGCACCAGCACTATCACCCCCTGGACATAGGTATTTGCCTGACCTTGGTTCTTTGGGTTGGGGCAGGGTTGAAGCAATGAAAAACTAAGCCATCCCCTGGGATGGGTTTGAACTTGTGAAAGGTTCTCTGACACCTCTCTCTCTCTCTCTCTCTCTCTCTCTCTCTCTCTCTCTCTCTCTCTCTCTCTCTCTCTCTCTCTGTCCCCCAGACTCCAAAACCATTGACCGCATGAGGGAAGAGGTTCAGGCTTGGCTGCACCTCCACTCTGGTCTGGATGTAACCTTCTGTGCCGACCGTGCTTGCAGGCATCTCAGGGAACTGGGAGTTGTGGCAGGGGGCTCTCCTGCAACGGGGACCCATCCTGTGACTGGTTAGGAGCTTCCTAGGATTGTTCTGGCCAGCACTTTTGGTTCCTAGTGGTCAGGCCACCTGCTGAGGCCCCTAACCCTGAGCATGTGAGGCTTTGAAGGCACAGGCAGGGAAATTCTTGCCTTCCCGGGGCATTATGGGAGCAGTGCCCAGGGCTGCAGTTGTCGATGCTGCCCAGAAGCCTCAGGGTTTCTGCTTCTACTACTGCTGTATCTCCCCTGGATGTGTATGTTCCTCCAGGAATCCATGTTGGGAGGAAACTCAAGCATGTAACACCATAAGAGGTGTAAATATCACCCGGCATACAACATTCAACCTCATTACAAGGGGGGCATGTTACACCTCAGACTCAACTATTTGGAAGGCTTGTCGGGGGAAGCTTGTTTTTAAAGGTGTCCCTGTTTTTGTAAAAACCCTTTTATTATATGCTGCTGCCTTTGGGGGGGGCTGCCTGCTTTTTCTTGTATCTGAGGAATGTGGGGGCGAAGTTCCTTGCAGGGCTGTTTACATTTGAAATGAGAATGGCATAAAGCAATGAATTGCTTGCGTTTAGGGCAAGATGGGGTTTAGAAATATTCCTTTGCTCTGCTGCTTGGGGGCTTAAAAAAAACGTATTAAATCACTTCTATAGCACTTTGAAATTCACAGTATACGCTTATGAGGAATTTGAAGACTACTACGCACTTGGTTTTTGTTTTGCCTGTTTTGTAGAGACCACGGAGGTTGAGACGACACACACACTGCATGGTCTTGGACAACTCAGCAAGTTCATGCAGTGTTTTGACTTGTTAGGGAAGGCCACTCGGCACGTTTCTAGAGGCACTTCTCCATATTATTGCCCCCAGATGTTCCAGCTTCAGGCCGCTGTACTGAGAACAGATTTGATGCCTTGGAACAAATTTATCCTCTGAGTTAATGAATGCGCTCCTATGTGTTTTTTAAGTTCCAGTATTGTACTCACTGAACCACGCTGTCTTTTGTTTTCTGGTTGTCAATTGGTCATCAGTCTACAGTTGAGGTTTGGAGTTCAGAAACTTGCACAAGTAGTAGGGATTATTAGGAGGGCTGTTGCTGATGGATTTTGAAGTCGAGGCATCTGCTACCTCCTTTTGATGCATGCAATAAGGTCTTAATTCTACCCTCATGGAGGGTACCTGACTTCTGCTGCCTCCATCTCTAAATAGTGCATGTGTGTTCAGTGTATGTAGGTGTGCTTGGGGGGGAACTACTTCACCCTAATGAATGCCCTTGTAACTGAGCAGATGTGATATTGTTCACTGTTTGTTGTGTTAGACTGGGGGCCAGCTGGCCCCCCTGAGCGGTCTCCTGTCCTTTTTTTTATGGGGTGCATGTACCAGCCGTGCCCTCCCGTGCAGTCTCCCATCAGCCATGATGCTGTCTTTGAAGCAGCACCTGCCAGCAAAACCTCAGACAGAGAACTTGACGCAAATAGAAGCAAAGTGGAGGCTGTTTGTGGACACTGGTCTGCTGTTTCACAGTCTACAACAGGGCAATGCCTCTGTGATATTTTACATGGTAGCATTGCCCGGATTTTCACTTTTGATTTCTTCCCTTCCCCAAGAGAGTGCTACCTGAAGTTTTTGTCCCTTGTAACATGTCTCTTACCTACAGGTGTGTGTAGTGGTGTGAGAAGGCCCTCTAACAGCAGCTTGTTCTGAGCTTCTCATGCCTAAAGTGAGCTCTTAGTCTTAAAATAGCAGTGGTTGGGGGTTTTTTTGTTTTTGTTTAACCCTCCACCCATGTTGGAAGTCATTGTGGCTCAGGGGAACTGCATGAATGTCTGTATCTTCGGCGCAATAAAAAAATATTTTCCCATATTGACAAGTTTTCTCCTACTTTTTATTCTGTTTTATTTTGCACTGCTTGGTCCTAAAGTAACTTCACTGAACTGAACAGCCAGGAGGGCAGTGGTTAGTTATGCTTGGATGCTTATTATTATTATTATTATTATTATTATTATTATTATTATTATTAAATTTGCTAGTTGCTTTTTCTTGCCCAGGGCAACCCAAAGCACCTTACACCCAAACCTAAAGACAGACAACCCCACCCACCCACATAGATGCATTAAAACTAAGAGATAAAAGAAATACATTAGAAACATCCCACAATCCCCTAAAGTTTCCTTGTAGCTCCACACCCTCAAAGTATCCTGTGTGCAATAGGGGCACCAGGAGCCCCTCTTTAACCATCCCTGTTTATAATATTTGGCACACTGGAGTTGGATACTTGACTGAGCAAATAACAGCCATGTATTTGAAAACAGTTAACATTCATTGAATGACGGCATCATTATTTCTGGCTTTCCTTGACTCCCTGTAGCTGTGTGTCTCACTTGTATCCCATGAGTTCCTACTTTACCATTAACTCGTTCTTTCAGTAGCAACTGTTTTGTCTTGAATTCCTCCTAGGACATTACAGAACAAACAGATACATCATGGTAAGGCACCCATTTGTTCCTGCAGCGAGCAAGACAGGAAGCTCAGCAGTCCTAGGCAGTGATCATGGCCCCCGGTGACGGTTTTTGTGTGTTCTCTGTTGGGAGATGCCTGCTGTTAGAGCAGGTGGCCTGTGGGAGATGTTCATGCTGCTGGGTTTTGCTATGGGACCAATGAGCACACAGCTCCCCTTCCTGACAAATGACACTTTATTGGGGCAGACACACTATATATTTTTTTTGGGGGGGGACAGAGAAACTACCACCCCCCGAGTTACTTTCTTGGCTTCATTGAACATTTTATGGCAGATTAGTGGAGGGGAGATTCTGTTTCTAATATATCACTTTTCCAGCAGCAACTTAGAAAAAGCCAATCATGGCTTTAAAAAAGAAAACTAGCACAAGTGACACAATAAAACAGCCTGCTTCATTGTTTAGCATCCTGCCATTTGCTGACAAGGGCTCCCCACAAACAATTACTTGAGCTCTCTTATCTTGAGGTTTCCTTCAAGAAGAAAGTTGCCGGAGAGGTTCTGATGCAGTCATACAGCTTCTTGAGCAATGTACAGGACTGCTGATCCTACACCTTGCCTAATGGTGGAGGTACCACCTAAAACCTTCGGGGAAGGGGCTCCCCCTGTCAAAGGCCACATTCCTTTGGAGGTGCTAATCAGTTGGAGGCAGCATACTAGCAGGAGGTGGGGCTGAAGCCATGTTCTTCCTGTCTCCCCAGTCAGCCGGTTGCCAGAAGAGAGACAGATATGGACACACAGCTTGCAGAGGACTTCTGAAATGAGGTGGGCAGGCTGCAGTTACCAACCCCTCATCTAAGACACCAACAAACTGACATGATATTTGAGAGGAACTAATAAACTGTCTCCTTGATTGCTTTGTGGCAGTCGGCTCACTGGTCAATCTAGACCAGTTTTGTTTACATGGGCTGGCAGCAGCACTCCTTGGCCTCGAGCAGAGATCTTTCCCAGCCTCGCCCCCTTCCACTGAGAGGTGCAGGGTAACGAGTTTGATTTCCCCTAAGTTAAGCATCTTCTCCATCCCTGGGCTATGGGATCTTTTTAGCCATTGCACAGCTTCTAATTCAAGGATGGGGGACCTCCAGATGTTGGCAGACTCCCACCAGGCTCAGCCAGCAGGACTGAAGGGCAGGGATGAAGGGAGTCTGACAATATCTGGAGGGCCGCAAGTTCCCCACCCTTGATGTAATTCTACATTTGTTTTAATTAAATGGAAGATTACAGGTCAGGCAGATTGCATGTTATGGTAATCATCTCATCCGTACAGTTTAAGGAACCTGCTGCGTCAGGCAAAGGCCTGTCTAGTTCATCATTCTGTTTCCACAGCAATCAACCAGGTGCCTTTGGGAAGCCTTTAAGCAGGGCAGGAGTGCAACAGCACTCTGCCCACCTGTGATTCTGAGCAACAGGTATGCAGAGGCATGATGCCTCTGACAGTGGAGGCAGAACACAGCCATTGTGGCTGCTGGTAGCAGAATATTGTTAAGAGTTCCCCTCTTTCCCCCCAGCAGAGAATCCCCGCTGAGTATGCAAAATCCATAATGGACCAGCCTTCTACCCCTTAATGTTGCCTGCTTGTTTCCCAGTTGCCTTCATGACTAACTTGAGGACTAGAAGGAAGCATGCCTTCGAAAAGGCTGACAATCTGTGTCAGATGAACCAAGGGATACAAAGCAGTGTTTTGTACTTGGGAGAGAGATGCGGCTATGTTTCCTGTACTTAGGACAGACCCATAGAATCAGAATTGGAAGGGACTTCAAAGGCCAACTAATCTCAGCTCCAGCTGATGCAGGAAATCCACTACTACGGCACCCCTGATAGGTGGCCATCCAGCCTCTGCTTAAAAACTTTGTAATAAAGCAGAGCCCACCATCTTCTAAGCCAAGTGTGGGGAGCCTTTGGCCCTCTAGGCGTTGCTGAACTACAGCTTCCATCCCTGGCCACTGACTTGCTGGGGCTAGTGGAAGTCGTAGTTTAGCAACACCCGTTCTACGGTATTAGCTTGCTCCTACCTGCCGTGGTGTCGGCTGCCTTTTTCTAGCGGCATTCCCTTGCTTCTACTCTTGTAAAAAGACAAGCTTTAGGGTGGCTGGTGGATAGTTAAACATTCAGATTTCAATTAGGTTAAATATTTATTGGTTCACGTGCCCAGATCTCTGCACCACCAGATGGTATATTAGTGCTCTTGGCAGGCATTAAGCTGCACTTTTATCTCAGTCCAAGTGCACAGTGAGGATGGAAAGCAGCTGTACCTAGAGAACTGGGGTGGGGTGGGGTTGCTGGCAGATCAGGACCAGCGAGCACAAGGTTCGTAGGGTCTTACATTCAACTATTTTTTACTCGGGGCAGAGCCACTGAAGTGAATGATGCAACTTGGCCAAGTTCGTTAATTTCACTGAGTCTACTCGGAGTAAAACTTTGCTGCATTCCAACCATAGTCTCTACTCGGCCATGCAGATCCCTGAGTGTCCTTGGCACATCTTTTCCAGCCTTACCGATATCACAGGTTGTTTTGAGAATAACATGGGTGGAGAAGGAAGCTTCTGTGAAGGGGAGATTGAAATGCAATAAAAACAAGTTTGCTCAGTCGGAATGCAGAGAGTTTGGGCAAGGAGGGACTGAATGAATAACAGCAGTCTGGAGTTGGCTGGAAGAGGTGCCACAAGCATTTCTGCAAGGAGGAAAGCTTTTTAATGATGTCAGGTGTTGTGGATTTGGAACAGCATGTTTGCTTCTGCACTCTCATCCAGTCAGCCTGCACTGTTTGTAAATAAACAGATTATTAGAAAAGATACTCTAAGTCTGCAGTGTTCTGTTCGCCAAAGGAAAGTTTCCTTGTGAAGACTGCGGGAATGTGAGACAAGAATGTGAAACACTGTAGTCCGCAAAGGAACACATGGCTCTGCTGAATTTTGTTTATTAGGTTTTCTTTTATTCTTAAAATGCGTATAAAATATTAAAAGGCCAGGTCAAGAAGGTGAAAGGGGACTTTGGGAGAGCCAGCACATATATAATACTGTTACAGAAATATCATTGGAAGGAACCCGTTTTTAATAACTTGCAAGCAGGCTGCTTGGTAAGGCTACTGGAGAAGCAAAATCTTTCCCATGTTTTCCAAATATTTTGTGCGTAATTGCTATGGGGCAAGAAGGCAGGATTAATCCTCCCAGCTTTAGAAGGATGGTGGATATGATTAGCTTAAATACCTCACCCTATGCTGTTTTGGGGGAAGTACAGAGTATAACCTCAGACTGGGGGGGATGAGATACTCTTTTAAAGTAGTTACTGGCTGGAGGGGAAGAGGAAAGTGATGCTATCTGAGTTCTCACCAGGGTCATTTTAACACATTCTGCAGAAAAATGGGGGTTTGTTACTGAAGGTTGACTCAAGGGGGAGTTATAATCACTTGTGACTCCCTGAACAGTGGGCAGGTATTTTGCAGGTATTAGCAAATGGTTTTGTCCAAATCACACCTCGCATTTTTAGGCTGTCGCTTAAAATGTCTTAGGTGAAAACCTAAAAATACATGATTTAAAGTGCGTGTAACAGCACATGCAAAAATGCCCTTATGTTTCATGGTTGAAATTCAGAAGATGAAATTCATTTTTCGTGGTGATCTCAATGACCAATTTCAAACTCTGCTATCATCAGGCTCTGTGCATAATGTCCCAGCAGTTGAGAAACAAGAGAGAGTTGCAGATTTTTCAATTCATGACAAACAGTTCTGTATGGACAACGTGATGAAGTCCTACTTTCTATGATTTTTGTGGTTTCAGTTCTTTCAATGAATTTATTAGGGTCCCCCCCACACGTTTGATATTTTAGTTTCCAAGCTGCAAATGTGGAAAGAACACTGATTTTTTTATTTATTAAAAAAAACAACCACAAGAAACATATTCAATCCACCATTTTTAAAAATGGGGATTAAAAGGAAAAAAGAATGCTAGAAATGTTTGCAAGTTTGAGTTTTAATGTGTATTTCCATTTTTGCCAAATCTGAAAAATAGAAGAGCCCTGGGAAATGCCAAGTGCAAGATGACACCCCTTTAACTTGCTGTATTATGTGGAAGTACCTGATAACATGCAAACAAGGGGTGATACACTCACAATGCAGAACCCCAGTGGACCAATCCATGTATCGCATAGGATTTTGTACCATAACTGCCTTTGAAAACTGCAAAGAGTTAATACATAGCTAAATTCAGAGGAGAACAGGGCTCCTTCCAAGGCAAATGGGAGAGATCATCCAGTTGATGGTCACTCCTTTTTCCGAAGGTGGATGTAAATGATTCCACTGATAAGAGCCAAAGGAAAGGACAGCCATGCCAGCACAAAACAGTAACCAAAAGACCCACCCGGTGGTCGGTTATGCTGGAACTGTTCCACGTGGGTGGTGTAGATCACGGCAGCTGTGAACACGGAGATAGCTGGAAACAGATCCAAGCAGACAATTAGCACCGTATCCCTGTTAGCTACATCTTACTGCCTAAAGCTGCATTCAGTGCTCACATCTTCACCAGGTATTTAAAGCTCCTGGCTTCCCCCCAAAGAATCCTGTGAACTGTAGTTAAGGGTGCTGGGAATTGTAGCTCTTTGAGATGTAAAGCATAGATTAAAGCCATGCGCTTTAAATGTACAATCCCTTTGCAATGTGACAATGAGATCCCAGGGCATAAATCTCACCGGCATCCATATTGGAATCTGCACTTTGCATCTCAGCATATTTTATGATAACATCGAAGAGAAGAGAACTATAACATACTGTATTTCAGATTTATCCAGTAGCATTACCCCAAAAGTGGTAGTATACTTAGCAATTTGGTGTTGCTGGGTCTTATAGTATACTTGCATGGCTCTTCCTCCTACATGTCCTTACTACTTCCTCACAAGAGCAGCTCCTACACATAAACATGCCCCCCATCCCATCACACTGTTTTACCCCGGGCTGCACTCATACTTCTCCCCATCCAAAGTATTACTTCCTTTCTGGCTCCTATGCTGCATCTCTCCCTGTGATACTTACTACTCGCCATATGCTAATTAAACTGGTCTCTAAACAGCAAATCACCACACCATACTTACATGTAAGTATCTGGAAGATCCCAGTGGCGTAGAACAGGCTTCCCCGCTTCATGGTGTAGAGTTGGCACATGAAGATAATGAAGGCTAAGCTGGAGAAGAGAAGACTTAAAACCATGAAGGCTTGGACTGCCTGAAGCCATGCTGTGGGGGAAAGATAAGTGATGGTGGTGAGAGAGGAGGAGACTGTATACATGCAGTAGAGAAGCAGCAGTTAATATGATGTGCAATAGCCTTTGCTGTACTCACCACTGTCAGAGACTGTTTTGCAGGCCCAGGTGTTGGTGTGGTTATTAAGTGTGCACTCATACCAGATGTTCACGGTTTCCTTGTCGGGCAGGACCCACCAAGACTGGAAGAGAATTACAATGGAGATTTTAGAAGCAGGCCTCCAAGGAGGGCTGGCTGGCTGTCTGTCTGAGTTTTTCCATCAGGGAAGCCAAGTAAGAACTGACTCCAACCAAGCAGTCAGCAAAACTTCAGAAAAGCCTGTTATTTCCCACCACAAATGGCTTGCACAGGTCAGTGTGGCCAGTGGGCTGATAACATTACTGGACATGCTTGGAAGACTAGTTTTCAAAGTTCAAAGGGAGTTTACTTTTGAGAACAAACTTGAACGTTATAAGCACCAAGGTAATGGCTTTCTCAAGGCCTTTCCACACCTAACATAGCAACAAACATGCGTTTGGGACCACATAAGTGGGAACTAGCATTAATCATGGCTCTCAAGTGTATCTGCATGAATGTGTGTTTCCAAACATGTGTTTGTGTCATTCATATAGTACATTTTCATGGGTGCACCAATTAATAGTAAACACACACAGGGCTGATATAGCACTATGTTTATAGCACTTCATAGACACTGTTGTTAGCAATCTTTACAGCAGAGGTGGCTGACCGGTGGCCATCCACATGTTGTTGGACTCCAAGTCCCATCAGCCCCTGCCTTGCTGATAGGGATGCTGGGAGTTGTAGTCCAGTAAAGGGCTACAACCTTATAAGGTAAGTCAATGCTATTATCCCCATTTTGTAGTTGTGGGAGGGAGTCAAAGCTAGGGAGTGTGGAAGAGAGTGGAGGTTTAAACTCATCTTAATGAGCATGGCAGAGGTGGGAGCAGAACTGGAGACTTTCTGATATGTATCTTAAGTCTCTTCACCGCTATAGAGTGGTGGTTCGTAACCTCTGGTTACGAACTTGATTCGTTCCGGACGTCCGTTCTTAAGCAGAAACCGCTCATAACATGAGGTGCATTTTCGCTAATGGCGTCTCCTGCTGCTGCCACCCTGCCAGAGCACGACTTCTGCTCGCATTTTGGGGCAAAGTTTGCAACCGGGAGCATCTACTTCCAGGTTAGCAGCGCTTGTAACCCAAAGCATTTGCAAGGATGACGGTACGTAACACGAGGTTCCACTGTACTGCACCATCATGA
Source organism: Podarcis melisellensis (assembly GCF_964234715.1). Lineage (NCBI taxonomy): Eukaryota > Metazoa > Chordata > Lepidosauria > Squamata > Lacertidae > Podarcis > Podarcis melisellensis. The sequence goes on from NC_138545.1 coordinate 18,925,496, forward strand.
ATAACCGGGGGCTTGCGTTGCTTGTTGAGCCTTGAGGATTTGGGTTCTACATAGGTATTGGAAAGGTATGTGGTTTATTAAACAGTTTCCTGGACAACTCACTGGCAGGGCTCCTAATGCAGGCCTGCAGCAGGGTGTGCCCCAGTCCAAGGAAGAGGAGTGGAGAGGCTGCAGACTTCACTGTAATTATTATCCCCCTACTGCAGATTGGGGACCAAGTTTGAGAGAGGGTGGCTTGCCTGAGACGTCCTAATAAGCTACACTGCATATATAATAAATAAATAAATAAATATGTATGATTGCAAACCCATGCTTTCTATTTAAAAGTAATGTAGAAGTGGGGCAAGGAAAATGAGTGAGTGGGAGGGGAAGCATTTTTAACTGTTCTCTCATTCGCTGATTCTCCTCCATAATTTATCTTTGCTTCTCTTTCCCACCCCAGCAGGACCTTATTTTCTAAGGCGAGGGAGTGGGTTGGGGGCAGCCAAAGGGCTGCAGGGGAGAGGTGGCAGAATGGGGAATGGTTAGGAATCTAACCTACAGATACTTCCTTGAAAAACCCCCTGACTCCAGTGATTAAGCAGATGCAAAGGTAGCCTCATAATGTGTTGTTTCACACACACACACCCCCGATACAACATAAAAACCTGGGGATTCAACTATACATGGTCTGAGTTTTAATTGTTCCTTTTTTGGTAAGGAGAGTATTGTATGGCATCAAATCTGAAGTATTTGCACAAATAAAAGAAGAATGACAAATGTAAATAGTCTGTGCAAAGCAGAAGAAACATCCACACTTGCAGTACAGCCCATGACTTATGTTAATGGGTGTGCCATTCCATTTTCATTTTCAATAAGCTGTCATCTCAGGGAAACAAACACATGTCAGGGCTTAACGAAGACAATGAAGTACACACAGACACAGTTGGTGAATAAATTGTGTATCCACCCCCAACACTGGCTGAAGACGCAGGCTCTACCACAATTATCAGTTTAAAAAGTTAACAAAACACCTTGAGTCAGGAGTAGAAGTGTCAAAAAATATTCCAAGGCTACAGCTGCCAAATTAAGACACACCAAAATAAAATTAGGACTCTTCTTCCCTTTCCTTTTTTTGTCTCCAGGGACCAGAATAAAGCAGTACAGAACCAAAAATAAAAATAAAAATCAATATTGAGATCAAAATAAAGGAGGCAAAGCACAAAAAGTACTAAAGAAAATTGGCTCCAATTTCTCACGTAGCAGCACAGGCCTAACCATGTCTACTCAAAAGTAAATCCTATTATATTCAGTGAGGCATACCTGTAAGCAGTGCTTTTTTAAAAAAATGTTTAGGGATACTCTCATTTTCCTACTCATATTGAATGAAATACTGCCCCTCAATGAGGCTAAAGTTAGATTCACAAAATGTGTATGCGTGCCCCTGCGTCCTCACAGAAAAAAGCACTGCCTGCAGGTCAGTGGGGTTGGGATTGCAGCCTATTATATGCCATGTCAAAGGCAGAAATCCCATTCTAAAGAAAGCTATCCTCTGCAATAAATTAACTTTATGTTCCCAAAGATTAAATGCCTCATTCAGGATGTGATAACATGATGATGATGATGATGATGATGATGATGATGATGATAACCTACAACCCTCTGATGGGTTCCATGTACCTGAAACATGCTACTATGCAATAAGTTGGAGAGCTTCAGTGAATCTACAATTTCCTTTAGCATCTTCAGAAACTGACTGTCCTTTTTTGTGAGGGTGGGGCAGGGGAGGTCTATGGAGAAGTCTAAGGGCTGGTCTGGGCCCTTGGAGAATTCGGGATCCAGAGCAGGAAGAGACAGCCGGCATCAATATTTTCAGTCGGGGCTTCTCTGTTCTCCAGACCAGCTCCAGGGTCTATCACAGATGGTAGGCTCCGTAATAATAAATTCAGCCACCTAGCAGTATGGGCTTTATGAAAGATCTCCCCGGATAGGCAGTGCGCAAGAACAATGTAGTAAGAATCACATGACAGGCACACAGAGAGATTGGTTGCTTCCAGGGTGAATGAAACTGTTTACCACACCTGGATTAAGGATTGGTATGCCCACTGAGGCACGGGGCCAATGAAAAGTTGCTTCCGAGGGCCAGATCTGGCTCACAACAGGCTACCAGCTGAAGAAACCTAAAACAGAGGAGGAAAACAAGATGGACCGGGAGCGACAGCTTCTGCGTTCTCTCACCTTGTCCAACGTGGCGACGAAGAGTAAGATGAGAATGAGGACATGGAGGGCAGTGACTGCGAAGAGAAGGAAACTCATCTTGGCAGCTGGAAGCTGGGGAGAGAAGGGTGGGCAGCATTAAACAAACCCTTGCAAAACAAAAACAAAAAGGAACAACATGTTAGGGATAGGTGAGGGTATCCAAAATCTGATTAAATCTTAGCAGAGTTTCCAACTCCAGACCTCCCACCTTCTTCACTCAGAAATCTTTCCAGCTCCAGCCTGAGCAACTAGACACCACTCTGTTCCTTCTCCGGAATGTAAGGGCCCCTGGTTTCCCATTCTAACTCCCTCTCCCGCTCAAACTAGTAGATCCCATTCCCCCAAAGTCTTTGACTCGCAGCAGGCCTGTCTCCCCTGCCACAACCCACTTAGAGAAGCCAGGAGGAGTCCTGAGGCTCAGACCCACTATTCTCACCCACTGCATCACTCCCAGAGGAATCGCAAACCCCAGCTTCTAAGCACATATTGTACATTTCTGTCTAGCTGTTACCCACACCTCATTGGGTCTGTCTGGGGATATCTAGGGCTCCGAGCCCCTCCTTGGACACGCTGTATTTCCCAGCCCCCTCCAGCCCAGAGAAGCAAGGAGTTGGGCTCATCTACCCAGCTCACATTCCTGTGGCTTTAGGCTTTGCCTTAATGTGATCCAGATGTTGCAGAGTCATGTGAGCCCTGGGCACGCCAGGGGTGGAGGTAGCAACAGCCTGGCTGTGTCGCTGCCGCCTCCTTCAGTCCCACCAAGGGGCCCTGCCTTTCAAATAGCAGCGAGGGAATCCTGATGGTATACATCAGAAACTGCAGAGCAGCAAGAAAGGCAAAAGGAAGTTGCAAACATGAGGTCGTTGTTCTTTTTTAATAATAATAATAATAATAATAATAATAATAATAATAATAATAATAATATAAGCTAGCGGCAGCAACAAACCTACAGTTTCTGACTACATTTTCTCAGTAGTTAATTTCTTAAATTGACTTTTAAGGCAGGACCATACCACTTTAAACAGTCGCAGCTTCCCCCAAAGAATCCTGGGGACTTTAGTTTGCTAAGGGTGCTGTGAGTTGTTAGGAGACCCACATGGAGCTACAATCCCTAGAGTGGCTTAACTTATAAAACAGGGATGGGGGAACTTTCTCAGCCACCAGGCCACATTCTTTTCTGGGGACCACATGCCAGTGCCACGTGGAACCAGAAGCAAAAGTGGCTGAGCAATTCATGTAAATTTTACCAGTGTACATTAAGCTACTTTCTGCACTGACCCTCACATCCTGCTCCAGCCTCCACCTAGGAAAGCAGGAGGCATTATCAGAGCTCAATGACACATTCCAGCCAGGCAAAAACTCTCAAGAGGGATGTGAAGCAAAGTTGGTGAGAGGGTGTGGCCTGAGGTAAGAGGGTGTGATCTAGGTAAAGTCACAGGGTCCAGATAGAGAGGTCTGGAAGGTGAGCTTTGGCCTCCAAGTCTGACACACACATCCCTCCCTCCCACCCCACTGTAAAGTATTGAAGTCCTATATCATGGCCTGGTACTGAAAACAAGTGCTTGGGCTGAATCCTGGTTCAAATTAAGCCCAGTCCATTCTCCTTCTGGATCCACAAATTCTGCCTCCTGGTCTTTCATCTGTCTCAAAAAAGATCCCATCGCAGAAAACTTAAAAGATTCTAGCTCCTAGTTCCTTGTGAATCAACCAGTTAAACTTCAATGGTCTCATTTGAAGCAGTAGCACTTTAAAGAGTCACAGCTTCCCACAAGGAGTCCCACAAAAGAACTGTAGTTTGTTAAGAGCGCTTGTTAGGAGAGCTACAATTCCCAGAGTTCCATGGGAAGAGGGCATTGGGTTGTTAAACCATGCTGAGAATTGTAGCTCTGTGAGGGGAATAGGGATCTCCTAAGAACTCTCATCACCCTTAACAAGATACTGTCTCCAGGATTCTTCAGGGGAAGCCATGACTGTTTGAAGTAGAATAACACTGCATTAAACTGATAGCGCAAATGGGGTGTGCGCCACCCCAGGCACCCAAGCGGCTAGCTGCACCACTGCATACCTCTGAATTTTCCCACAGCAGCCAACTTAAGGCCATTCCTAGCTTTGAAAAATAAGGAATCCAGTGCTTGCCTTACAAAAAAGACAGAAAAAGAACCCTTTTCATTTTATTTTAGGATAATAATACATAGAAGGATAAGTGGCTCCTATTATTACCGGTATTTATTGCACTTATTAGTTGCTCTTTTTTTACTAAAATGTAAACTCAAAGCAACTTGCAGTGCCATGCTCATAGGGTGGAGAACGTATGCTAGCTGTGAGAGACAGGGCTTTTGGTATCTGCTTGGGTTGATCTGTTTCTCTGCTATCTGGGTATCTTACCATGCACCACATGACTAGGTTTTCACGCTATTCTGCTTCCTCTACAAAACTGTAAACTTATTCTAGCTTCCCCCAACTTTTTAAATTGTGTGTGCATGCCCTTAATTTGTGAAATGAATACGAAAGCTATATGGACTAGAATTTATATTTGGGAGTTTTTTTAAAGAAAAAACGTTCTCTTCTGCTTTTCGTTTCCTATGAATAACATTTGCAAATGACTCATTCCAGAATGAAAAGGCACTCTTCTTTTGAACACTGCCAACACACATACACATATGTCACCAAAATTTTCTGACACTGGCAATTAACAACTGGCTCCTAGGCAGAGAGGTCAGAATGCATGAATAGGCAACTTAAACTGCTTGATCACAGAAGAGCTCTTTCGAATAACTTACTTAATTTTTCTGTGAGGATACTAAAACCAATGTTAACAATAAACAAGCATCCACAAAATATAGGGTGTAAAAAAACAGATTAGAATTCACAAAATGGGGAGGGCACAATACAATACAGTCCTAAGTATGCACATTCAGAAACAAGCGCCACTGAGTTTGATGGGGCTGAATCCAAGAAAAGTTGTTTAGGAGTGTAGCAACACTGCACAATCCTGCATAACTTTACTCAGAAGGGTAAGTCTTCAGTGATACTTACCGTATTTTTTGCTCTATAAGACTCACTTTTTCCCTCCTAAAAAGTAAGGGGAAATGTGCATGCGTCTTATGGAGCGAATGCAGGCTGCGCAGCTATCCCAGAAGCCAGAACAGCAAGAGGGATCGCTGCTTTCGCTGCACAGCCATCCCTCTTGTTATTCTGGCTTCTGAGATTCAGAATATTTTTTTCCTTGTTTTCCTCCTCCAAAAACTAGGTGCGTCTTATGGTCTGGTACTTCCAAATGTGCACAGGACTGCAGCATCATAGTCCCACTTGCCTGGGAATAAGTCCCAATGAATTCAGCAGGACTTACTTATGAGTAGTCTTGATTAGGACTGCTGCATTAGTCTACTTTTTAAACAGATACAAAATACTGTAAACAAATACAAAAAAAACATCATTGTCCTAGATATATCTTTTAGGAATGTATATATCCATCAGTTTAAGGCCTGGGGTAATTTTCACACAATTAAAGGGATTTCAGCATCTCATTTCTGCTGCACATGAAAATTGCAAATGGGGAATAAAAACTGGAAGAGAGACCAACAACAGCCTTTACTTTTCCATTATCACCATCCCGTTTAATCTTAAACCTCATACATGAGAAGGCCCTTTAGAAACCTAGGCTGGGTTTTGTCAGCTGCAGTAGCAGAGTATGTTGAGCTTAGGGTAAATAACTGAAGTATATAGGATGCTAGGAAATCCATTTTGGAAGAAGCACGCACCCCATAAGGTATCACATTATCCCAAAATGCAATACCCACTACTTTGGAGAAAGGGCAGCATCTAGGGATCTGAGAGGTTCCCTGATTTCCAACCCCTCAAGCACCTTGTTATTCAAGGCAGGCAGGAGTCTCAATGGGGGGCGGGGGGAGGGAACACCGGCCCCTCGGCTTTTGTTTTAAGTTTCGCAGCTACCCTTTTACGGTGCGCCGTGAGTTGGCTAAAACGTGGACGATTCAGGAGGTGGAGCTGGGTGAGCTTTATTAAGGGGGGGGGGCTACCCTCCATTTGCAAAATTTGCCTTTTACAACGACCTTCGTGTATCGGCCTAAGCAATGTATTGATCGGACTCCATCTAAAAAGCGCTGCTAAGGGAGCTTGGAGCGATGGGGTCGTGTGTCCGAAGGAAGGCTCCCTGAATTCTCTTGGGGAAGGAAACGGATCATAGCGACGAGCGGGTGAAAAATAGAGGATTTTGGGGAGAGGACGCGGGGTCCAGAGGGTTAGAGCAGAGGGAGGGGCTGGCAATCTGACAGAGGGGAGTGGTTTGCTAAGCCTTCTCCTCCCCCCAGCCCCAGCCCCAGGCGTCAAATTGATGCCTCTCCCGTTCAATTCTCTCAAATCCCTTTCTATTTCCTAAATAAAAAAGATAAAAAAATCTGGCTGTCAGCTCTTCCGAGCCTAACTGGCAAGATCTCTCGATCTCTCTTCCCACCGCCAAACGGGAATATTATGGGATCCTACCTAGCACCCTGCTCTAACCCCCCCCCCGGTCTCGTTTCCCAAATTCTCCCTCGAGAACCCAGGAGTTTTGGCACCCAACTTTCCCCCTGACCCGTTGGATAGGTACCTGGAGGTGCTGATGGAGGGTCTAGGACGGAGGCAGCTTCCTGCTGCTCTTGTTGCTCCTGAAGTTTCCTCTCTTCACCCCCTCCTTGGATTAAAAAAACACACAAAATCCCCCAGTTTAGCTCATCCACATCGCACCAAGCTCACCCAGCCCTGCCCTTGGCAAAGGTCCACGTGGGTGGGACCAGAGAGCGCGTGGCTGGCCAGTTGCCCCGAAGAACGGAGTTGGGGAAGGATGGCTCATTTGGGAGGGGCCCGACTTCTTGAAAATCGTAGCGCCCCTCCTCCAGTTGTGTCGTGTCTCTTTTGCCGCTTTTCTTCCTGGCTGACAAGGGCTCGGTCTGCACGGAAGGAAGAAACCACTTAGTCTTTTTCACCATTTCACTTTCTTGTCCGGAAAGGGGGGTGGTGTGGGGTGGGGGAAACCTTTATCTGCCTGTCCTGAAACTATTAAGACACAGAAGCACTGGCCAGGTGAAAAGGGTGGTCTTTTCCTATTACTGAACCCCCCCCCCCCATGTGTCGCACAACAATTTTATTGTGACATGCACTTTCGTGGACTGGAACCCACTTCTTCAAATGAATTATCTTCAGAATTATCCTCTGTGTGGACTTGCCAGACCAGCTTTTGGGCATTCATCCCGATTTGTTTGCAGGAAGTTAGATGGAGGAGAGGTTGGATGACCATTGTGCAAAAGCAAGTGTTATCCCACACTTTCCAGTACGTTTCCCTTTCACCTTACTGGAAAGAAAAGGTGGGGGGATTGGACTCAAAGAAGCTGCACAGGACCTCTCATTCAGCTATAAATACACAACCTGAATTTACTCGTTTGTGATTGAATTTCGTTTTAGCGACAGTCTGAAAACACCCACAGAGGGGTCAGAAATGTAAAGGGGGGCCAAAAAGTCACAAAAGGCAAAGAGGTACACTCTGACATTCCTGTACAAAGTTTAAAAGTATATAATAACTGTTCATACCGGTAGTAACTGTAGACACACAACTCCATCTTCCTTCTTTTGCTATGCTACTTGTAGAGGAAGAAGAAAACCTGGTCTCCGTTTAATCTTTAATGAAGTACTGCAATCATATTCAACCTTGGAGCCTTGGAAGGAAAATATGTTTACTGGAATAGGAAAGAAAAGCTAGAAAGCATATAAGAAGAGTCCTATTGGGTCAGGTAAATATCCATCTAGTTCAGCATCCCATTTCTGAGTGTGGCCAATCAGAGGCCCCTAAGAAGACCACAAGCAGGGGGCTGGCTCCTCACTGTGTCTGAGCAGCTTTCATTACTAATGACCATTGACAGACCTATGCTCAGTTTACTTGTCTAGGTAAAGGTAAAGGGACCCCTGACCATTAGGTCCAGTCGTGACCGACTCTGGGGTTGCGACGCTCATCTCGCTTTATTGGCCGAGGGAGCCAGCATACAGCTTCTGGGTCATGTGGCCAGCATGACTAAGCCGCTTCTGGCGAACCAGAGCAGCACACGGAAACACTGTTTACCTTCCCGCCGGAGCGGTACCTATTTATCTACTTGCACTTTAATGTGCTTTCGAACTGCTAGGTTGGCAGGAGCAGGGACTGAGCAACGGGAGCTCACCCTGTCGCGGGGATTCGAACCACCTACCTTCTGATCGGCAAGTCCTAGGCTCTGTGGTTTAACCCACACATAAGGTCATTTCCAGACAATCTGTTGATTGAGTACTCCTCTGCCTTGTCTGTAGGGAGGTTAAGCAAATCTCGCCCCACACTATCCAGTGCATTTTCCCCACATTTTCCTTATTATAACAACAATCAGATTTTTTGGAGTTTGGGGTCTGTTGTGCAAGGGCTCTACCACACAAGCTTTAACTACGCAACCTGAATTTGCTGGTACGTGATGGAGTCCCACAGTAACTCTCTGGAAGTGTCCTAAGACAGTGAAGTGGCCATCACTGCTTATTGTGGCAATCAATAATACATATTATACAGTGCTATTTTTCTGGAAAAAGAGGTGCCGGAACTCACCATGAATGTCTCCCTTGTTCTCTTATAATGGCAATGGTGCCCACATGAGAGGTGCCAGAACTGAGTTCCGGCAAGTTCCGGCTGAAAAAGCCCTGATATTATACATTTTATATAATAATTATAAAATGTATAAATAAGTGCTTTCTCCAATCTGTCCTGATTCTACCATTAGCCCAATTATCTGGGTTATTGTATTCCTAGGGCAGTCTAAAATTTACTGGACCTGGGCCTCATAATCAATCAATCAATCAATCAATCAATCAATCCAATGAAGTAATAAGGGCTGTATCTGAGCCAAGTCTCAGCACAGTTCCTTCCCAAAACAATTATGGTGATCCAGCCCCAAAGTATTCATAAAATGAATGTGTTCCCAGGCTTGCGTAGACTACCTCTCTTTCACCACTGGGTCATTCTATCCAGGTCTGATACTTCTCTGCTTCACATTAACAACTTCCACAATGAGGCACCAAAATCCGGTGGAATCCAAGGGCACACCTAGAGCAGCAATAGTAAATACCCTTATTAGGGAGTACGCCACCCTGAATACCGTAGAACATTTCTGTTTAAATGTACATGGGATTGCACTAGAAACCTAGGTACATGGCTGTTAGCTTATTGAAGGTGGAGCAAGAAAAGATACAAATGGGGAAGAATTATTTGTTTTGGGAACTGACATTTAAAGAATAAATTGTATCATGCAACAAAATGTAAATATTACATCAGCGTAAGGCTCTGTATACATCCACTGTGAAAGGACATGTGGATACAGAAAATTGGCCTCCACAGTCACTTATGGACTCATTGTTAAAACAGTGTTTATGGAAGACAATCTTACTCGGCTACAAGTGATCGCCAAAGAAGAAGACTTAACGACAGGCCATCATCAGCCTGTTCTTCCAATAGCCCCCATCCAGCTAGTTCTGCAGGAGCTGGCCTGGCTCATTAGCAGGAACTAAATTTAATTATTTCACTGAATTAAAAAATTATGGGTGACTTGCACTCACAAACTCTGGCACTCAGAACCTATAGCAATATTCAAATTTACTGTTAATGCAAAGTATACAATCCACAAACAATTTAAGATTTAAAACTGCGGGAAATTTTCCACAGTACATCTTCAAGATCACTTAACCCAGATTAGTGGCCTGCTCATACCCACTTACCTCCCTGCCATATTTATAGTCATGGTGTCTATAGATTGGTAAAAGGTTGGATTTTCTACTACCTTTTAGTGCACCTTTCTGGATGGAGTTATTTATGACAGTTGTTTGTTTACTTATTTTTTTTAAATTAAATTTTCAGAAGTTTAACATATACACTTGAATATACTCTGTTTTCCATGGTGTTTTTATTTCTCCCCCTCAGCCGCACCCTATCTTTTATCTCTTATACCATAACAACAATAATATAATAGCTTGTTTACTTATTTTAGTTCAGCCCCTCTTTTCCATCCAGAAGGATTCCGAAGAGCAGGGGTTAAATAAATAAATAAATAAATAAGCAAATCATGATTGCTTCTATCCTGCTGGGCACTTAAAAAAGATTACATTCTTTTTTAAAGTATCTATTTCACCATTCTGCATATGCACTCGAGATAGCCATGGTTACGGGACCAGAGTCTGTTAACTGTTCCAGAATAATTAACATACGAGTACAAGAGTGTGTGATCACGTATATATGTTCTTGTGGTGTAGAGTGGATGAGAGGTACGGGGAAGGGAAGGACTGGCAAGAGAAGAGTTGGAACAGGGAGTGACTGGATTAATTGCCTTTTCAATGAAAGTATTTATTTATCCAGAAAGTAAAGTGAAGCTCAAGGGCAAAAATGGAAATCATAGCACAAGTTTAAAAATAGTCCCAGACGGATTCCCACTAATTGCCTGGTTTACAAAGAGGCATCTGAATGAATAGGCAAGTGGTAGAGTAGAATTCAGGCTGCAAGGAGTGGCGGCGGGGGGGGGGGTTTACAATTTTTTTAATGTTCTCCTACATTAAAACAAAACAAAACAAAACAAAACAAAAACCAACCAAAAATCTCCCTACAAGTAAAGGGAAACTATTAACTATTAGTATATTAGAGAGAATGCTTATAGTCCAGGCTGCAAGAGCACTGCTAGGTACATTGCTAGCGTTATGAGAGAAGGGAGTAAAACCTTTTTCTCTCTACTTTATCATGTATAATTTTATACACTTCTATGCACGTCACCTCTTACTCACCTTTTCTCTGAACTAAAAAGCCCCAAATGTTGTAACCTTTCCTCCTCTTAGGAGAGTTGCTCCATTCCCTTGGTTATTTTGGTTGCCCTGTTCTGAATTTTTTCCAACTCTGCAATATCCTTTTTCAGGAGAAGTGACCAGATCCAAGGCCCCACAGGAGATCAGTGGCTACTAGTCATGATGGCTACAGTATGTTCTCTCTCCACTGCTGATGGAAGCTGGAGAGGGAGAGTACTGTTGGACTCAAGTCCTGCTTTCAGACTTCCCATAGACATCTGGTTGGCCGCTGTGGGAACAGAATGATGAACTCGGTAGGTCTTCTTATGTTGACAAACAAGACCTGGGACATGGGGCCACCCCCAAGTCTGCTTCCTGGTATACTATTTTTCTACTTGCAGGAATTTTTTGACAATGTGCAGGATCCTCCATCAGCATTCAGATGTAATATAGTCCATTATTCCACCTCAGAATGCCAGCTACTCTGCATGCATAGAGCAAAACTATCATCAAACTCATCGATCCCTATTCTTGGATCCGAAAAAAATTACAGGACTCCACTTTACAAAACCAAGCTCTGAGCACACAAGCAAAGCGATGGCAAAATTCAGCCAAAGTTCCACATTTTGGAGTCTTGACAGATCAACCCCATCAGAGGTATGACTCCTAATGAAAATGTGCTAGTAAAATATAAATACTGCTCGTTCACCTTGACTGGAGCATGGGTTTAAGTATTGAATGACACTATGCATGACACACACATATAAAGAGAGAGCTAGAGACTTGCAATGTTGTGAGGTTCCCCAAGCAGAGCTGTCATCCACAACCAATAACTGCAGTGTGGAGATGTACACCGGCCCAGCTATCTGAATAGTCTGAGGCTGCCCTCTTATGTTAACCTGATTTATTCTGTGGGAGGGTAAGAAGAGACAGGAAAAGGCTTGCTTATAATGCTATTGCATCTCCCAGTTCCCAAGGATGTGTGCATTTTCTGTTTTAAGATTGCCTCCTTGCAACCATGAGGACTGGAAACTATGTTTTAACCACTACCCCTTTCCTCATCCATAACCACGAAGACTAGAAATATAGCTTGTCTGGTTAAGAGTATCAAACTAGGATCTGGGAAGCCAGGGTTCAAATTCCCACACAGCTATAAGGTCACACACACACCATATATTTAAAGCACAATTTTGCCATTTTAACAGTTACGGGGAATACTGGGAACTGTAGTGGGGTTTTTTTTTTTTAGTGTGCTGGGAATTGTAGCTCTGTGAGGTCAGCACCCTTAAGAAAACTGTTCCTAGGATTCCCCATTACAGTTGAAGTAGTATAATAGTGCCTCAAATGTATGGTGTGGATTTGAAGCTCAGTAGTGTACCCTAACCTGCCTACAAGGTTGCTATGAAGATAAAATGAGGAGACCATGTAAGCCACCATGAGCTCCTTGGAGGAAAAGATGGGCTATAAATGCAATGATAAGTGAAAATTGAGAAACACATAGACATGGAACCCTGCATTTCCCCCATATCAATATGGGAATTATATCCTGCCCTTCACTAAAAAGTCACAAAAAGAATATTGAATAAAAACGTAACATTCTAGTTTATGAATGTATAACTGGAAGGCAGCGGGGGGAGTTTATAATTTGCCAGTCGAGTCGAGCAAAAAAAATAATCAGAATTACTAGACATTTCTCCTCCATACAAAATTTCCCCTCAGTCGAGGGGCTGGTGCAAAGTTTCCCCTTTTTCCGAAACAGCCCTCTTCCTGCCCCATCCAAAGCCTGTCATATTTCCCTTCGCGGTGCCTCATTATCTCCCAGCCCTCGCGAGCTTCCTTTCTGAAACAGTCTCCATGGCAACCAGCAGCAGTGAGACAAACTGAGCGAGGGATGTGGTTTGGCAAGGGCCATTGGCGATGGAAAGTTGCCATGGCAACCCTCCCGCGTCGTCGATCCTTTACGTACGTCGCCCCGCGCCCGCCCCGCGCCGGGCAGCTACGAAGTCTCACACTGCGCATGTGCGCAGAACTAATCTTGAGGGTGGTAAAACGAGAGGCTTGAGAGGGAGGGGGGAGGAAGGAAGGAAGGAACTGTTAATTTCGCACATGCGCAGTGGGAATGCAGGCCTGTAAGGTAAAGGGATGGGCTTACCAGAAGGGGTGGGGCTTAGGGACTGCTGGGATCCTCTGTATGGTTTGAGTAAATTTGGAGAGGGCGAAGCAGGGGGACCTTGAGGGGTTTGTGTGATTGTGAGCTGATTATTCGGAGTCACGTGACTTTGCAGGACTTCCAGTGTGGCCTTCCAGGACATGGGGGGCTTGGCACATTCAAAGGAATTTGGCATGATTTGTAGGGGTTGCAGTGTGACTGAGCCCCATAGCCGCATGGCTACATGCGGGGTTTAGCATGATCTACCAGGACCTAGGGGGTGGTTCAGGTGCCTTGGCATGGTTATAGAGAACTTTGGTGAGGTCAGGCTTTGGGGTCACCTGCTGGGTCTTTGGAGTAGGCGTGTACCTCCAAACACATTAGTATTGGGATTTTAGTATTACCTTTGTATCCTATTTTTCCTCCAAGGAGCTCAAGGTGGTGTATATGGCTCTTCCCTGCCCCTATGTAGTCCTCAGAACAACCCTGTGAGGTAGTTTAGATTGATAAGACAATGGCTGGCTTAAGGTTGCTCAGTGAGCTTCACAGCTGAGTGGGGTTTTGAACCCTGGCCTGCTAGGTCCTACAGTCTAACCACTACACCACACTGCCACATCCTGTTAGGGTCCTTGGAGCTGCTAAACATCGTATGCCCTCACAGGATCTTAGCATGATCTTCAATGATATTGGCATGAGCTGTGACCCTTCACTTGGTTGATACCTGAACTCTCATGTCCTGGGTCTGGTACATTAAAGCTTTGGCATAACATGCTGGCAATAGGTCATGGAAGCAGATAGGACCTTTGGTGCATTTACTTGTTGCCCACCAACAATATACAATGCTAGGTAGGGTTGCCACCTCTTTTTCTAACTGTCGCTGTGGCATGGAACACAGAAATTAAGCAGATGAAGCACTTCCTGGGGAGAAGGGGCGCAGGGAGTAAATGGGAATATAGCTACTAAATTCCTGCTTTCTCGGGCTGTTGTGATTAGAAATGCACACAGCAGTAGTTGTAGGTGGCTGACATTCTGACCTGAGAAATCTATGGAACAAGATGACCTGACAATTATGATGATATGTCCTGGTAGAGCCTTAGGTACATCTGAAAGTATTAGGACCCTGTGTGGCATGGTGGAAAGTTAAAGGACTGTTGTATGTAGGGCTGGGGGGCAGGGATTGCAAAGTATAAGAAAGGGTAGGAAAATGAGGGAAATGTGTCTAAACTAACCAGATGTTCCTAGATAAGCCTTTTCTCTGTGTGTTTGACTTTCATGACTCTTATAACTCATTAGACCCTACTACCTTCCCAGTAGATTCAGAAGCTATTGCTCTATAACTCATACAAATGTAACCTCCCTTTATCTTTGAGAATTCAAAATAACTTGCTTTTTCTTGGGCTCTAAGACAGCAGTCTCATTTGAGCACATTTGGATCTCAGGTCCACCATAACCTTCAACCCCTGCTTTACCTTATCAAATAAACCCTGGAGTCCTCTTCTACATTTGCCCCCCTGTTTTAGCTGGCCCCCTAAATTACCCTTTTAGAGAACTCAGGAATCCTTATAATGCCTTCCTAATCAGTTGTATGAAACCTGCTCTCTTTTTCCTCTCCTCTTGCCCTTCCTCATTCATTAGGACTGGTGAAGAGCTGATGCATTTCCTGGAGACGGTTGCTAACAACTGAGTTGACAAAGGCAACGTGTGGTGCTGGCAGGAGAGCCCAGGAGTTTGCATCACAGCATCCCCCAAACAGATTGCCTATACATAAAGTGCATAGCTGTCAGAGTGGCTTTCCAGTAGAGAGCAAAGGTACTTCTAGTTAATGCTTTTGGAGCGGGAGGTGGGGCTGGCTTAATCCAGTTCACAGATGCTGAGAAAGCTGCATTTTAATACAGATTTTGGATAAGAGGGTGTTTAGGTATAGTGGGAAAACAGGTATGGGATGAATTTGGATGGAGAAGGGAGAATGGTATGTATATGAAGAAGGATGAGGTAGATGTGTGATTTGAATAGAGATGAGCGGATTTAAGTGTGGGCAAAATTTAGTGAGTGCTAATGCATTATGCTGCTTGCTGTGGTCGTAAAACTATTGGATGGGATATATTTAAGAAGTAACATAGTGCGTGTGTCTGTGTGTCTTGCGCTAAGTACCAGAGGTTATTCTGTTTCAGGACGGGTGGTTCTACTAAGATGTTACTTACAGCAGCAGCATTTTTGTGGTCATTCAGCTGGACCACAAGAAAGCAATAAAGGCAACAAAGGGAAATGCTGCATGCACACCTGATTTTAGTTTAAATGTTCATTTTAAAAATGAAAAGTGGATTGTCCTTTTCACCACACGGGCACCCACAGTGGAATTGTTTAAAAAACAACCACAAAACCCTCCAGCCCTGCTAATTACATTCATAGTTTTTCAGCCAATAAAATGTGAGGCAAAAGAGGTGGGCATTACAAGGTGTTCTCTGTGTTAATGAGAAGTTGATCTGTTAAGACACTAGTTTTAAGGGCTTGTTGTTACATGGTTGGCTGTTGCATTAGAGACTGCTTAAAAAGTTTTCACTCTGCAGCTGTATCGTGTGAGAGCCTTGCCAGTGTTCATATCACCCACACTGTATGGCTTACCCCTTTCTTGTATTTTGCAGCATTGCAAATACAGACCTTCCAAGTGTTGCTATTTTCCAGGGACAGTTCCAGATTTACAGAAGCCACTCCAGTTTTGATTTGATCCTGGAATGTCCTGCTTTTCCTTAGGATGTCCCTATTTTCATTGGAGAAATATTGGAGGGTGTGGTAGGGTGTCCCTATCTTCATTGGAGCTTTGTGACCACCGAGCCAAGGAGATAAGTAACTATACAACTATTAGAAGACACCTGAAGGCAGCCCTGCATCGGGAAGTTTTTAAATGTTTAATATTTTATTATGTTTTTATATATGTTGGAAGCTGCCTAGAGTGGCTGGGGCAACCCAGTCAGATTGGTGGGGTATAAATAATAAAATGATGGTTGTTGCTGCTGTTGAACAGAATTGCCCCTGTTTTCATCAGAGAAATGTTGGAGGATATGCAGATAAGTCTGCACAAGTTTCTGGCCCACAACTTTTTTTAATGCTACCACCACCTATGTTAATCATTTGTTTTAAGTAATTTATATATAGCCTTCTTAGCCCAAAGCCCCCCTAGATTTGATGTCTTAACACTGAAAGAAAGAGGGAACTCTTGTAAAGCTTCCTGGTTATAGGCATCTTGAGGCAGTTCTCCGCCACATCAGGCAAGCAGGGAAATGATTATATTTATAAGTCTGGGCTCTTGAACGTTATTGGTATCTTTAGAAGTCTTTCAATACTTCTTAAGGAACTACTAGGTGACGTCTCATGGTCAGAAATACTCAAAGAGAAGATAATTCAAGATGGATGGGAGTTTCTTAAAGGTGAAATACTGAAGGCACAAATTGACCCTCAGGTGGCACAATGGGCCAGTGTACCTGGCTGTTAACCAGAAGGTTGGTGGTTTGAACCCACCCAATGATGGCTGTGGGCAGGATTCCTGCATCGCAGCGGGCTGGACTAGAAAACTCTTGGGATCCCTTTATGATTCTGTGTAATGGAGAGACGTAGGCTGGCTATTGCAGCAGAAGAGACTGCATATGAAGTACTGAGTTAGAATGAAGTTTATTTTTTAAAACCTGCCTTTCAGGGTGCATTGATCTCGCAAGGCCGTTTGTCAGACTCTAAAACACATGAAAATATAATTGCCAGGAACAAAGCAGAGCCCTGAATTAGATGCATGCAGCTGGTTAGAGGTTTTTGTGGCGTCATGCACGCTGGTAGGATGAATGTCAGTTGGCGGGAGAAAATGGCGGGATTGCCATTTTATATGTGTGCTTTAATTTGGATTTATTTATGTTTTTATTTAGGGAGCTCAGAATACAGAATGGAGGTGTCTTGCTCCCTTGCCGTTAATTGTCCTAGCACCCCTGAGGTGTGGCAAGAGATGATGGCAAGTGTGGTGGAAAGATTTGTGGACAATCAAAGAAACATTTAAACACTTCAGTGTAGCGTAGTGTAAATTAGTATCAAATATTTGTTTTTTTATTTGCATAATATGTGTGATGGGATGATGAGCTGCTTGTGCGTAAAAGCTTAGTCCCTCAGAGTTTGGCCAAGACAGCAAACCTCTGTCTATAACGGAGCCCCTTAAGCATGGCTCCGTCAGTCGCTGGCAGAATCCGACAGTGGGCGTTTACGGAATCTCTTCCAACATAAAAGCTCCTTAACGGAAACGCGTCTTCTGGACTCTCGGCGCGACAGTTTCCGGCGAGGAGTGGGTGTCCCTATAGGAGGTCCTGAAACCTCCCCACTGTTTTCGCTGGAAGTGTCTCTGAGCCATCCCTCCGACTTACTTTCCCTCGGAGCTCCTTCTCTCCCCCTGCTGGTTCCCTCTTCTGCTGCTAAGTCTCTCCTAACCTCTGTGAGCCCTTCCACCTCCTGTCCTTCCGATGGCAGTTCCCTGACAATATGGATGGATAGTTTTTCATAGTGTTGCGTTCATTGTTATAAATCAAGCACAGCTAGGAGTTGTTTCTTTTTGTTTTCCATTGTATTTCTTATCAATAAAAAAATCAGTGTGGCGCAAGCAAATTTTTATTCTGAAAGCCTGGCCCAGAAAAAAAAACTTTGAGAACCACTGGCCATGGGCGTAGCCAGATTTTTGTTGGGGGGGGGAGAACCGATGTGATTGGTCAGTTAAGTATTTCTATTGTTTTACTTGATCTGGGGGGGACAGCTGCCCCCTCCCCCACCCCACTTGGTTAAGCTCATGTGATTGGCCCAAGATCAGACTGGGAAATGTCATGGTGAGCAGTGTTCCAACCAGGGTCTCCCCTTTCAAATGTTTTATGCAGTATGCTGCACTGTTTTTCATGAATGAGTTATTTTATGACAGTGATTCTTACCTGATAGCCTCCCACTTTGTTTTATCATTTTTTTCCACCAGCAGGAAGAAACAGAAGATGCCGTTCTTCAAATCTGCTTCAAGCCTCCGCTCAGATGGCAGTGACGTGGACTTGGAAGGCCTTGGTAAATTCCTATGGAGGGAAGTGAGGATACCACTGTAGGAACACTTGCATAGCCAGAATTTGCATTTGGGAATATTGTTGTGGGAAGCTTGTAACACTAGATTCCCTGGATGCAGCTTGTGATGTGATCCCAGTGTCATTTGAATGGAAAATCCCCCCCCCCCCCAACACACATTGGAATAGGGAAACAGAAAGTTCATTCTCTGGCCCACTTTCTCTATTCAGTTTGCTTTTTCTAAGTCTGTGCACATAAAAGTCTCCTTGGATTGGATTAAGTCTCTCTGGATCCAAGACATTCTGTTTCTGACAGCTGGCCAGATGCTTTTGGAAACTCACAAGCAGAACATGGAAGTGACAGTCCCTATTTCGTCCCAAACATGTGGTATTTAGAGGTCTACTTTCTCTGAACAGGGAGACATCCTTTAACGATGATGGCTGAAGTCTGGATTTGGTGAGGGCCTGCCCTGATTTCGCTTAGCTCACTGCAATATTGTTTCCGCCAATGTGATTATTCCAGGCTGAAATCCATATATATTCTTGCTCTTCCCATAGTGTTTTAGCAGCTGCTGTTTTCCCTCACGGCATCCTTCCGCCCCCAAACTTTGTGAAATATCAGCAGAGCACTCTTGCTGTTTCACAGAGCAGTTTAAACTTTTGAAGTTTGGGGTTAGTGCAGGCTGCTCTGAATTGCTGCATGTTTTAATGCATTGACAACATGTGGATATTCAGCTGATGTTATGGCAAACGTTCTTGTGGTTAGGGAACTTCCTATGACACTTCTTAGCCTAAGTCTCTGCTATAAAGCACCCATGTCATCATATATATACATATACACACATATACATGTACATATGCATATACATGTATATGTATTTGGTATTTTTATAAAGGTTTTTCATGGACAATATTGCTGTGGTCTTAGGCCAGTGCATGTATGTGGAAAGCTATGAAACCAGCAATAATAAACATTTTTACTGAGAAGATTTATGCTAGTAGCTCACTGTCTTCAGTGAAATGTGTATAACTACATCAGACTCACTGAAACTGATCCCAGTTGAAGCAAACTGAAGGTACCAGACAGTTCTGCAAAATCTGATACAAAAATAAAGCTAAGAGGGTATCTCCTTCTTTGACAGCTACATGAAATAATATATATTTCCTTTCAGTTTTTGCCAGGGTGACTAGGAAGGACTTGGGGGATATTTTTCAAGCCAAGCAAAAACGTTGCTAAAGGGGACTGCTTTTGAAAGGGAGTAGAGGGATGAGAAATAAGGCCTTTGTATCCAAAGAATGAGGCCAAAGAGACAGAACCAGGGCGCCTTGGCCGTTTTCCACATGTCTTGGTTAGCTTGTAAGAATTGCTCTTTGAACTAGGCCTCTTAAGTGAATGTTGGCTTTGAAAAGCAGCAGGGACTAAATTAAAGTAGCGGAGGTACAAATTGTCCAAATCCTTGCTAGCATACGGGGGACACATGTGGGCATGAGTCAGTGGCTTTGTGAGGATCCAGAGACTGAGTCATTCGCTTTGCTGGGAATGAACAAAAAATGGCAGTCGAGGAACAAAACAAGAGCCTGTCTGCCGCCAAGGGACCAGAAGTCCATAAGGCTGGAGTGTAGAATAAAGGTTTGTCTGTTCTTGGCACGATTAGCACCTGATCAGAAAAGCAATCATGTCCTGAGGAGGAGGGAACAGGTATTGCCTCGCTCCCCTGAAAGACAGCACAGCCTCTTCTGTTCCTCAGTCCTTTCCACAATCCATTCCTGATAAACTGCACTGAATGCTTGGGCTTGGCACCGATCAAAGCATGCCACACATCAGGGCTGCCTAGATCAGGAGCACCAAAGCAGCTCTACCAGTTCCTCCCAGAACTGACCAAGCTCTGAAGACCCAAGGATGCCCTGGTCCAGGAACCTGAAAGTGACCAAAGAGACCTATCATTTGGCTACATGGAAGTCATTGACACTTGTGTGTGTGTTTCTTCTTCAGAGAATTGAAGGCTCTTTGAAAGAAGGATTGCTGTGTACATGAAGGCTGTGTATACACCAGACCTTTAAAGCACATTCTTTCCCTCAAAGAATTCTGGGCACTCGCATACCACCCAACATTTATCCAATGAAAATAAGGATGTCCCATTCCTTAATGATAATTTCAATATTCATACCCTACACATCAGACTGGGTTGCCCCAGCCCCTCTGGGAAGCTTCCAACATACATAAAAAGGTAATAAAACATTGAACATTAAAAAACATCCCTATATAGGATTGCTTTCAGATGGCTTGGGAGTCAGATAACTCCATACCCTTCAACATTTCTCCAGTGAAAATAGGGACATTCTAAGGAAAAGTGGGACATTCCAGGATCAAATCAGAAACTGGGATGGCTTCTCTAAATTGGGGGTGTCCCTGGAAAATAGGGACACTTGGAGGGTCCACACTCACCGAGTTATAATTCTCAGCAACTCTTAACTAACCACATTGCCCAGAATTCTATGAGGAAAAGCATGTTCTCTGGCACACAGGTCTTAGAGGCTTTTTTATTGTTGCAGGAACCTGCAAAACCTGTTTGTTCAGAAGTGACATTGGGACAAAACCTGTGGGCATGTTCATGGAAAGTGAAGCCTCTCTCAACCCCCTTTTGGCTCTCTTGAAAACAGCTGTTTGTCTCAAGCCTAACAAAGCCAACTGGAGCTCATTATATAAATGGAATACCACTGGTAGTCATTAAGTTGCTCATGATTGTGCTCATCAAATCTGTGCCAATCACAGCAGGGAAGTTCCCTTCTTTCTGCAATCCTGGACCACATTAGTCTCTGCCCTAATTCTTGCGCCAGGTGTGATAGGTGGGGTCTTTAAGAGAAGGCCATCATGCTGGACTTTCTAACCACCTTTCTTTCCTCTGTCTCCCCAAACCACCTGTTGCTTTGTGTCCCACTAGCCGAAAGCGAGTTAGCCAAACTCCAGCGCCAGTTTCGTCTCCTAGAAGGCAACCGCCATGCCTACACTTTCGAATCCCATGAAATCATTCGCAGGCAGAAGTATGTATTCATCTCATATCCTTGCTAAAATTCTGGATCCATTTTGTTTTTCCCTGTTCACAGCAGGAACGTCATGGTTTTACTGTCCTCTTACGCCAGAGATGGACATAGTTCTTTAGATAGCTGGAAATGGTCTGGGAGAGACCATCACACTGTATGCATTTGGGTTTTGGAGGCTATACCAAAAACTGCAAAATATTTTTATTGGGGGCAAGAATGAGCTGTGCGTGCACCATGAAGTGATCCCTCTTTTACATCATATTCAGATTTCTAAGAGAAACAAGCCTGTTGCCCATCACCAGCCTTAAATTGCTTTCATTGGACCAGTTGTCTAACTTTTAGTTTTCAGTTGTGCCACAATTTGATGAGAGAGTGGTATATAATCGCATTGAGGGGTGTTATCTCCTGTCCATTTTTCTTGGCACAGAGCACAGCCTGTCCTCTTTTGCTCTGAAACATCCAGTTTTGGATTTGGGGAGCATTTGAATATTGTACATCCTACTGCAAGGAGAGAGCTGTAAGCTGAGCATTAAGAAATAATCCCCACCTCATGTACTGAAGCAGATACTGACTTAACACAAGGGCACATAGCAACTGATATGCTCCTGGCAACACACAGCTGACAATTGGCTTGGTCACATCATGTATGGACATGTTTGTGCATATAACCTGCCTTTCTTTAGCACATGCGGCCAAATTCCACCCCCCACAATCTATCACATATGTGTACATGCATGTACAAACATTTGATTCTTGCCATTATGCGCTTTGGCACGCTGACATGGTTTCAGATCTTGTACTCATGATTCTGTGTGTCCCACCTCTTCCTGCCCCTTTAGTATAAAACGTTCCCAGAGAATTTAGGATTCTTCTCTCTCTTTGTACTCTGGTTTAGATCACTTAATGAACGTTACTCATCATCCCTGCCCCTGAGAACCTTGAAGTTCTGGCCTTCTACCCTGGCCTACAAAACACAGTACTTTCTTTGTAGGGAAATCAGAAATTCTGCGTTCCCAACACTGCTTGTTTCACTGGGATGTAAAGGCACAACAAGTCACCCTAAGGCCTGAAATCTATTGTGTCTTTTTACACAGAGCTGCTAATTTTGAACTCTTGAAGCCTGCTCTCTTTTGAGAGTATATCCTGTCCCGATTCCCCCCTTCCCCATTCCATCTTGTCCCATCCAGAGTTGGGGAGATGCATGCTCAGATTAAAATCGCCAGCTTTCCAGGAGTTTCTGTAGCAGTGTCTCAAAAGCTCCTCTGAGCTGGCGCTGCCACCAATCCCAACCAAAACTCACCAGCACACCTGCTGCCATGGCGCTCCCGTACGTGCCCACGCAGCTGTATCTCGCCGTGTCATCCTGCCGCCCCTCAGAGTCTCTGCCCCGCTTCCCTTGGACAGGGCAGAGATAAAGCGCCTGGAGAAGGATAACAAAGAGCTGCTTCAGAGGCACGCTGTGGCTGAGAGCAAGGCCAACGCACAGCAGGAAAAGGTCCACGGTGACACTCTCCGTTCCTTGTTGGGACAGCGGGATGAAGTGAAGCAGCAAATAATTCAAGAGAAGAAGCAGGTAGCCCTGCTTGATAAAGAGGTATGGAGAAGGGAGCTAAGTACCAAGTTGTTTGGCATTTATTGATGTGAAGTAGTGTCCTGTGCTAGGATTTTGAAGCCTTCCAGGTGGGGAGTGGAGTATAATAGCAGGTACAGAGAACAAGTAGCGTGAAGCGAGGCCCTGAGAGCAGAATGGAAGTCTCTAAGAAAAAGATTGTTTCCTTCACCTTCACCTTCACCTTCCCCCACCCCCCAAAAAAATCCAGGCAAAGAGAAACTCCAGAAAGGAGAGGAGGATCTTTTGGGTTAAAAATGGGTGTGAGGGCTTTAAAAAATGCAGAGGGAATTGGCAGCTAGGACTTCGAATTCATTAGAACAGGAGATCCAAGAGCCAAGGATTCTTTAGTCCTATCCCAAATATTAGTTTCTCATCCCATTTCCCTGCTTTCATTCTTCATTTCTGACAGATCGAAAACTGGAACAAGCGTTTGACTGACCAGAAGCTGGTGGTGGGCACTGGGACCCTGATCCAGGAACAGAAGGGCAACTTGCTGAAGCGGATAGGAACAGTTGAGAATCAGCTTGACCGGGTAAAAATGGTTGCAAGTGCCCAGGGTTTCTGAGAGCCAGGATTCTTGGCTTGTCTTTAGTTTCTCACTCCACTTTTCTATTTCCAGACCACCACAGAATTCAATTCTCAACTCGTCTTGAATTCACAGCTACGTGAGGATCTAGAAATTCTCCGGCTTGAACACGATCGCTTTGAACAGCTTTATAAACGTCTAGAGACGGTACATTCACACTAAGAGAAAATTGAGGAGAGTTGACAGGATGTAATTGCCCAAGAGAGTTTCTGAGAGGGACTGGAGTCGTGATATAGACTAATGAAGGTTCTGTTATAGAATTGTGAGATCTGGTTGCTTGGAGAGAACTCCAGCATGGAATGGAAGGATATGATTGACTGTTGAGAGTGGTATTAAAATAAATATCAAGGCTTTTTATTGACTGGGAGAGAATCACAAAGCTAAACCATGCATTTTGGAAAGTATGTTTTTTCTTATTAAACTAGGGATTGTAACTGACCAACTAGATTCTGACAACAGAAATTATGATGCCCCTCTGCCTTATTCCTATCCTCTTGGACCCAAGGATTTCTGATTCTTGGCTTTGATAGGGCAGGGTCTGAAGGACCTCTTTAACACTTGCAGATTGATGTGGAGTTGAAATCTATTGACTGTGCTTCTGCTATGGTGTGGATGACAATGGTTAGGAAAGAAGGGAAGGGCTGTGATTGGGCTCCAGTGAGGAGATAGAACTTTATGAACAGGATGGTACGGCTGTGTTGCAATTAGGGACTAGATCTGAAGGCTTCCTCTCTCTCCCTCTAGGAGCTGTTGGAAACTCGTAGAGCCATTGGCGCAGTCATCAGCACATCCTCTGCAGCCTACGAAGCAAGGTTGGGGGAAGGGGAGTACTCAAGCACGGTGGGGCAGGGAGGAGTGTCCCTGCAGAAACCTTGCTCATGTTCATACCCTGCTTCTTCATTGCTCCTCCGTTGTCCTGCTGCCTCCACCCATTCATGCACTGGGACAACTTAATCAACAATAGCCATGCTCCCTCCAAGTCCTAGCTTCTAAGCATCACTCTAATATAAAAGACAGGGCTATATATCCTCTGCACTAAAATGGAAATTCTGCTTCAGAGAAATAAAAATTCTGCACCAGGAAAAGCAGGATTCTGCGACCTGTGCAGCAAGCCTGAGGAACCTTTTTGGCTCTGTAGGTCAGATCCAAGCCACACACGCCAAATTTGACATGCGGGCAGGGCTGCTGATGTCACATGGGACTTCACGGCACCACCCAAAGCTTGCAAAGAGGGTTGCATGGTGCTTAAAAGAATGTGAGGCTTTACCAAACCGTCAGGTGATGAGGTGGTACAGCCAAAGGCTGCTTTCCCTTTCCAGTGCACAAAGGAGTGCACTTTGAGGCTCTCGATTGCACATTGGCACCTGCATCTTCCATTAGAGTAGACCAGGCCATCAGCCCATTGAACACAATGCACTGTCAGTCCTGACTTATGGCCGCTCTCCGATATCATGGACTGAAGCCTTTCCCAGCCTTTTCTACCTGAGATTCCGTAATTGGAGATGGCAGCAGTTGAGCATAGGATCTTCTGCACGCAGAGGTGTTTTATGCCCGGGAAGCTGTGGCCTCTCCTAAATGGGGAAGTAATATGTGAAACAAGGACTACCTGCCCGTCACTCACGCTCTTCATCGTTATGCTAGATTTCAGAGGTGGTGAAGGAATGGGGATCAGAACATGAAGAAAAGTTGGGAAGTGGAATTGCTGGCGGTTCTCTCTCACATATCCAAAACTTGTTCCCCATCCCATTTGTCCACTGGGGTAAATATAGGGATGAGGCCCATACGCGCCTAGGCCAGCTGCAGGACAAGGCAAAGAAAGATGTAGCGCAGTATGAATCGGAGATGAAAGAATTATGCCGCCAGATAGAGAATGACCAGCGCTTGAATGATTTCATTTCCGTCAAGCTGCAGGAGAGGACATTGACGGAGGAGGCACTAAAGGCCAAGAAAAAGAAAGGTTTGTGTGTGTGTTTCATGTATGGTATGGGGCTATTTATTGAGTCATTCATTCATTCCCACATGCCCAGAAGTGGTCTCATGGCAAGACAGAACAGGGGTACAGAACAAATAGAAACTAAGCAATGGCTCAGGTGGCCTCAGCGATTTGGAGTGCCACTTTCCAGCTCTGGCTCGTTTGTCAGCCACGGAGCCTTTTGGACAAAAATAACTTACCCATGCTCTGGCAACTTCCAGAACTGGATTATTGCAACATGTTCTCTGTAGGGCTGCCCTTGAAGATGACTTGGGAGACTTCAACACATCCAAAAGACAGCTACTGGCTGGGGTCCATTTAGAACTCACATAGCCAGTTTCAAAGCAGGTGCATTGGTTGCCGATTCATTTCCAGGCTCAGTTCAAAGTGCTTATGCTAGGATTGAAAGCTTTAAATGACCTAGGCACCAAATGTATGAAAGACCCGCTTGCTTCCCTACAGACCCTCTCCGGGATTTAGAATGTCGTAGGGTAGTTCCTCCATCTTCAAAAGTAGAGGGGGACAGCCCAGGAGAGGGCATTATCTGTGGCAGCCCCTAAACTATGTTCCCTTCCCACAGATGTGTGTCTTGCACCTTTGCCATGTGGTTTTCATCATTTGCTGAAGATGCACCTCTTTATCCTGGCCTCTGACGCCTGAGATACATATCTCAGGGTCCACCCTATTCTCTTAATTGTATTCTGTTTTAACTGTTCTTAATGTCATGTTTTTAAATTGTTGTAACCTGCCCTAGGAACTCACAGTGAAAGGCAGTTAGAAAATCAAGATGTCCTGAATAATAATACGTAATGAGCAAAACTAAAAGTTATGTATTAAATTCCACAAAAGCTTGTAGTAAATTCCCCCCCACAATAGCAAGATCTGTTTGGATCTACAGAAGCAAAATCACCATACAGTATAACTTACCAACAGCAGATATCACCAGCAGCCAAAAACTGCACAATCAGACGCTTGTGAGAAAAGGGCCAGTGTTTGCTTCTTTGTCTGGTGCCAGAAGTATTCCTTGGCCTTTGGGAGGCAGGTGTGTGTTGTGGTTTATAGTGGGACAGCTCAGAGCCAGGACTGCTGCCTTCTCTGGGAAGAATTTTGTGAATTAAAGCAGAGGATCTTGGGGGTTAATACCTAATCAATCTGTGTTATCTTAAGTTACCCCCCAAAACACACACACACACATTTTAATGAACTTTTTTGTATTCAGAGAAATAGTTGGCTAAAGAGTATGGCTGCAGCCCAATTAAAACATTTTAATAAGTTATCATGTGAGTTTTAATAAATTATCATGTGAGTTTGATTTAAATTCGCATGTGGGTAAAACAGTATTTCTAAAGCAATCTGCCTACTTCCTTTGGCATAGCAATTATTAACAGTAATTGGGTCAGCGGCAAGCCATTGCTAAACAGACTATGGCTTACTGAAAAGCAGCAACAAACCACCACTTATGGTTTGTTTCTCTCCATGCAAATCTTCCAACGCTCACCTTCATGGGGGATTTCTCTATTTCTCTTGCCGTGAGAGAGGGAGAAAACCTTTTTTCCATGCCACGCATAATTTTATAAATGTCCGTCTTGCCGCCTCTTGCGCCCCTTTTCTCTAAGCTAAAAAGCCCCCAGTGCTGCAACCTTGTCATAGGGGACATCAACCTTGCTTTCTTCGTGTGGTTTGTTGGAGGAGAATCGAGCCACGAGCGCTGGTTTACACGTCACATCTTGCTTCCTCTTGCGGTTTATAACAATTGAAATGTTGCAGCTTTGGTCAAGACAAGGGATTAAAAAAGATGGGCGGCTTTTCCACTCCTTTAATGCATGTCTCTGATTGAGGTGGGGATTCACATGACTTTGAGGTTGCCCTAGGAACCGGGGCTCCTAGATTCTCTTTATTTTCAATCAGAGGAAGAGTCCAAACGGAAAGACCCCGAGGAGGAGATGCTTGAATCTTTACACACCACCGTGGATCAAGTCCTGGAACTCACCGAGGCGCCAACCTTGGATGCTGCATTGAATATATACGTGCAAGGTGATAGGCAAGGCAGGGGGCTGCAATGGGAGAGGGTCCATTTTCCTTTTGAACCATGACTGTCCTCTGGGTCTTTTTGGCTCAGGAAGAACAGGATGAGATCTGGGACCTTACCCTCCATAGGGGCTGCCCTTGAAGCAGTTTGGGTACTGGCTGGTTCAGGCAGTGGGATGCGAGTTAAGATCTGCTACCGATGTTTCTCTTTCCCACTTCAGAGGAGGAGCGGAACTTTGCTCAGTTCAACTACGTCAATGATCAGAACGATCAGAAGGAGCAGATATGGGAACAAATCACTGAGGTGAGTACTGTGTCTTGGGTCCCCCCCCCCCCGTATTACAGTTTATCATAGAATTAGTGATATTCGTGCAAGCAAGGTTTTTTTGCAGTCTCTGCACAATGCTGTCATCATCACAATGCCAGCCCATACTTCCCCACCCTCTTCCCCAATTCTTCCAACCTTTGCTGCTGTTAGCAAGCAGGGATTCCTGCCGCATCTTGCTGAACGAGGCTGAAGTTTGCTTCCTGGTTCCCAGTTCCTTATTCAACACAAGTGCAGAAACAAGTAGTATGTGTCCCCACCATATAGATTTAAAGCATGCGGCTTGGGGACGACGACTGTAGTTTGTTAAGGGTGCTGGGGCAAACTAGAATTCCAAGATTCTTTGTGGAAAGCTATGTGCATTGAATCTGCTTTAAATGTATGCTGTGGCTGCCCTCTGCTTACCCAAATACACCTTGGGCTGCACCACATTGCATCAGGGCTCTTTCCCTTTTGAGGTGTCCTAGCATCACAGTGTTATTTTTGCACAAGCTTCTTTCAGGAACGATGCACTCCCACCCTCTTATCTCTTATTTGCACCTTGTTTTTTCCAACTTCCTGTAATAGTGAAATTAATGACACCCCCCCCCCTGCTTTCTCCATCTTGCTCCTCCACTCTTCTAGCTCTACCATGAGATACAGGAGGCGCAAAAGCAAAGTGCCCAGGACGAAGGAGAGCAGCTGTTGCGGCTCAAGGAGGCTGAAGCGCAGCAGGAGGAAGCTGTGAAAGAGGCGAACCGGATTGAGCTGGCATTGAAGGGTCACCACAAGATTTGGGAGCAGCTCAAGAACGGTAAGCAGGGACTGTGTTTGTGTGCCAGGAAGAGAAAGATGGTGGAGGCACCATCATAGGAACTGGAAACATGTTCTGAAGCTTTCCTTTGCAACCTGCTGAACTCGGGGCTTGGTTTTGTCTTTGCACTGAAAATGTAGATTCTCGGGATGCCCCTTTTCATAGCAGTTGCTGAGCTCTCGCAGCAAGGAATCTGGCCAGCGCTTGATTGATTGATTGATTGATTGATTGATTGCACTCACCTTTTTCTCCAAAGAGCTCAAGGTGGCATACACAGTTCACTCGCTCCACATTTAATCCCCACAACGCTCCTGTGGGGTAAGTTAAGCTGAGAGGCAGTGGCTGGCCCAGGGTCACCCAATGAGCTTCATGTCTGAGGAGGGATTTGAACCCTGGTCTCCCATGTTCTAGTCTTACACTCTAACTACTACACCACACTGGCTCTCACTGTTGGGCAGGTTTGAGTGCTAGGCTAGCACTACACAGATAGTGGAGGATGAGAGGCTTCACTTTCTAACAGTGAATGCCAGTGCCCAGCCCTGGTCACCAGGCCCTGTTACGTTCAGCACCATTATTTTTTTTAAAAAAGGAAGAAGCGGTTGTGGTTCCTTGCCAGTAGTTGGGATGGTGGTGGGGAGGGAAATGGCTCTGTGTTCTGGTTTGAAAAGGCTGTATGGGCCTGATGCAGTCCACAGACTCCCTTGAGGAACAGGATGATCAGCCAACAGGCACAGCTAGTCACAGAAAATAGCACAGATCCTGGTTGTATCATCCTCAGCAGACAGATAAGCTTGAGGAGGGGGGAGGTTTGAAAGGCAAAATTGGAAAAGGGAGAGAATATCATTTTGTCAAAATACTCAGGCTTATCCTGTGGAATTGGTTGCCAGTAGGTGTGGGACAAAGGAAATAATTTCTTTTATTATTTTTATTTTCCATGCAATGTGTAATTAGGACTGAAGACAAACTGCAGTATTTAAGAAAGCTGAGTGATTTTAAGAGGCTTTCCTTTCCCAAAGGACCCTTCTTTCAAATTGCCTTCAGCTTTCTGGGAAAACAGACAAAAGAAAGCTGTCACCTGACTCCAGCCTGCCTCTTGGAATTCATAGTCACAAGATGGGCTGATGGCTGGCCAGTTGAAGATAGCTTCCAAAGAGCCATGTAGACAAAAAGTACAGAACATGCAGGGCAAATCTGCACTATCATATCCTGGCTCAATAAGCCAGGATGTGAATGAGTGTTATCTGCTGCTTCGCTCTGCCCACAAGTAAGCAGATGAACAAGCCAGGACTCAGCTATCAATTATAGCTTCCCATAGGGAATGGGATGGGAATGGGGGTGGAAATTGCCAGTGCTCATTTATACATCCCATGCCAGGGATGGAAAGCAATCTCGCGAATATGAGCGGTATTTGTTGCTGCCATTTAAAGCTTGCAAAAGATACACAATTGATGACTCTCCCTCCCGCTTTGCCTCGTGTTTCCTTTGCAGGGCAGCGAATGGTGTGAAATAATGCCAGAAGTTCTGTCAAGTTCCACCACAGTGGACAGTGAGCTGAATAACATAGGGGTTGGTTTTTTTTGTTTGTCAGAAGCCAAACTGTAGTGGAATGGAAACAGCGCTGCATGCAGCAAACGCAGGTTGGAATGGAAATCGATGGCTTCTTCCTCACTTCCTGACATGTGTGAACCTGGACGCTATGGTTAATTGCTTACAAACTAGCCAGGATATCAAGCCATGGCTTAAAGTTGATTTTAAGACCCTGGCTGGTTTGTAAGCCATTCACCATAGTTTCTGGGTTTTCAGATAATGGGCAGCTATGATAGACAGCTGGGTCCTGGCTTGTTCAGCCGCCTGCTTGCTGGGCTGAGGAAAGGAGCTGCCTGGCACCTGCGAGCAATGGTAGCTCATGCATATCCTGGCTTATTAAATGCCAAGATAAGACCATGCAAACCAGGCCACCATTTATCAAGTTGACTCTTAGGAGGGCTGGAGCTACCATTGCCTTGGGCAGCGAATTCTGTGTGTCATGAAAGAGCAGAAAAATGATAAATCATCATCATCATCATCATCATCATCATCATTATTATTATTATATTTCTGCTCCCAGGGAGAGGTGTTTATTTTGGGGGACGGGGTGTTGTCTCATGTGCAGAATAATTTGGCGAGCCTTAGGTACTGGGCACCTTGAAGTGAGTGGAAATGAGTGCTTGAAGTTAAGAGCTGTGTGGGTGGGCAGGGGTTCATTCATTTTGCTTTCTTTCCTCCTCTCAAAGCAATCGAGGCTCTCTTTTGGAAACTGCAGTGTGACTACTCAGTGCTGGAAAAGAAGCTAGGGGGGTCGACGACTGCCCAGGACGAGAATGTTGCCATCTACCTGGGCTTGATTGAACAAAAGACCAACCAGCTGTTGGCTATGTATTCTTTCGCCAAGGCTGAGGTATGCAGGGTGGATGGGCAGGACACAACAACAGGGGCAGGAGAAAAGGATGGCTCAGGGATCATGGAGAAAGGGAGAGGAGAAGACAACCTTTTGACTCACTTCTCTGAGTCCAATTCCCTGCTGCAATTACCGTGTGCAAAATATTTTACCGAGAGTGAGAACCCCTATCGATTTTGCAGGACAAACCTGCTTGCAAATCTTTCCTGTTGAATAGTCTAGGGTTTTAATCCCATTCTGATATAACTGTTTGTATGTGTTCCTTTCAAAATGTCCTGGTACAGAGGGAAATAACTTTGCAACTCTGCAGTGGAGTCCACAGGGCTTGAAAGCATGATATTACTTTTGCTTTGCCAGCCTCATTTCAAATCCCTTAACACATTTCCTTTTATTTTATCAAATGCATTTCTGCAATTGTGAGGGTTAGTAACCTTTTAAAAAAACTGAAAACCAAAATTCTCATATTAGCTGCAGCTAGCGAAGTCACTCGGTTTTTAATTGATCTAGTAGGAAGAATAGATAGATCTGGATTAATAGGTGGGGCAGTGTGGTTGACCTCAGGCTGTTTTATTTTAAATCTCTACTGGGAGGGGAAGCAATCAATAAACCTTGCCTCTTCTTTTCTCAGGAATATGATCAGCCCTACGACACTCTGGAGACAGTGCAGCTGCTTCTGGGGCAGAAACCTGAGATTCGGGCACAGCCTATGCTTGTTCGGCCACCCACTGCTGGGTAAGGAGACCTGCCTAACCCCACATGAACCTGCCTGTATGCTTAAGATTTTCTGTATCAACCTGTTTTGGACTACAATTCCTATCAGCTCCTGCCAGCCCAGCAGCTGGAGGTTACTGGGTTGGCAAAGGGTATTCTATACTGAGATCATGGAAAGTTCAAATATTTTGGGTTGCGGTAACAAGGAAAATTGGAGGGCATAGGATATGAGTTTATGAGGGACCCCATGGTTATGTTATTAGGAAAACTGTATTAGCATATGTTAAGGGAAGATGTTAGAGAATATTGTTATGAGTGTGTATTCTTTTTGTAATGGCTTTAGCTGTCCAGTTTAACTGCTCGTCAGCATCTCAAAGAATGAGCTAAGTGATGATTCTGTCTGGGAAAATGGGGTAGGTGTTGTCGTGCATGTGGAGGAGGACTTAAACACGTTGCAGAGTTCCCAAAAAATAGACTAGAGGCAATTGTATTTCATCCAGCAGAGCTTTACTGCTACTGAAGGCAAATGAGCATAATGGTCACAAATCCAATACATTCAGAATTGGCACAGTCCATAAGAAATCCAGTTGCAGCAGACTTAACTTAAACTTAAAAAGAACTTATAATAAGACTAAACCTTAACATTATAGCATACAGAACGGAACACCACACCAGAACAAAGAGATAGAAAAAGAAAGTGTGTGAAACCCAGGCTCCTCCTGACCTGACTATTATAGTCAGCATGACCTTGAGAGAAAGATAACAGAACCAGTTTTAAACCAGCTGTACTCGGCTTCCCAGAAGGAATAACCCAAACATCTGAAACCTTCTGCCTGTTTCTTTCACATAGAAAGAAACCTTCCAGAACACTCTTGAACTAAGTAGAATAGGAAAGATCTCTACACATCAGATCAATACTTTCTGCACTAAGAAATGCAAACTGACAGGTGTCCCCCTTCACTCCCCTCAACTGGCTGGAGACCATGTGAGTCTAGGCAGAAGAACAATAGCCAAAATAGTTGTTGTGTGCAAGAGCTGGAAGCTGGGAAACAAAAACGTGTCGTGGACTTTGAGGCTTCTCTGGAAACCTAAAGGGGAAGTAGGACCCATGTGTTAATGTTGTGAACCCCCGAATCCTATATCCAGGTTGTACACATGTACATATAAAACCATACACCCTAAAGACACCTCAGTCTCCACTGACTTTCATTCCAAGACTTAGGAGCCAACTCCTAGGGGCCAAAGGTCTTTTGCACACCCATAAAATATTTGAGGGAGCTAGCCCCCCCCAAATATTGATTGGCGTTGCCCATTTTATTCAAGTGAGCTCCCCTGTTCCAAGGAAGCCAAACCCCGAGTGAGCGCTTGGAACCCCTGGAATCTCTCACTGCTTAGAGATTGGGGTTGTGCATAACATTATGTTTGTAACATCCCAAGATACGGATAGCTAAACACTGGAAGAAACATCTATGGGAATGAGAAAAAGATATCTGGTATGGAATGTTATTGCAGAAAATGTTTTACAGTTAAAAAAAATTACAAGGGAAAACGATGAGATCATAGGATATGAATAAATTATGGATCCTATGATTATGCTATTAGGAAAGAAAAATGGTGGGCAATATGTTGGCAGTGTCCCCAGATACGGATAGCTAAACATCGGAAGAAACAGCAAATGCCATCTGTGTGGGACTGAGCAAAAGATATTTGGCATAGAATATTAATGCATAAAATATTTTACTATAAAACAATCTGGAATAGTACTGTGATGATGATGATGATGATGATGATGATGATAAAGTCCTTAAAGTGTTTGCATGAATGTATTTTGTATTGGAATTGTAAAACTCAATATAAAATATTTGGAAAGCACTACTGGAAATTAATATAAGATTCAAATTATGCCTAATTTGTAAAAGAAAGAACTGCCGTAGTAAGAATTAATTAATTATAAAGCAATTATATCTTTATGTTGTATAGGAATGTATTATTTATATAGAGAAAGCCTCTGGTAGAATATCAAGATCGTTTGTGGATTTCTATAAAACAATGTTAATTTGCAGTGCCTTAATGTTGATAGATGACATGAGGATCATTAGTTAGAATGTATAGTTTATTTTTGTTTCTATAAAATAAGACACATTAAAAGCTGGGGAAACAAATAATTCTACTGCGGCTCTCTTCTGGCTGCTCCCACCTCCAGCATTAAAGGAGAAGAAATGGAGAACGGGGCCTTTTCTAGGATGGCCCCTGCTCTTTGATGCACCCTGTCTAGCTTCTGTCATTGGGTGCCTACATTATTAAGTTGTAGTTGCCAATTCTGTGTGTTCTTGTTTGCTCAAGAGACATGTTTGTTTTGACTGATTTCCTGCTTTCTGTTTTGTGTATATGTTTGTGTGTTGCTGATTCTGTAATTATTTTTTAATTGTTATATTGAAATGGATGGTTTTAATTATGTTTGAAGCTGCCTTGGAGACCCATGTTGGATAAATATTTAAAAAATGAAATCAATGCTAAATGCCATAAGAGGCCTTGGTTTACACACACACACACACACACACACACACACACACACACACGGTAGGAAAAGCACTCATGCAGAGGAGAATATTAGCAGATTTTCTGAGCAGAAAGGTTTACTGTGTTAAACCCATAGAAGAAATTTTAGGATGGGATGCAATGGGTTAGATCCAGCTGCCCACATCCCAAGAAATATTTTACTCTGAATAACTTGGCAGCAGGCAGAACATTCAAGAGATGCAGCGTATTCCATCTCTCTGGGTGCCTCCAGACTGCCAGTGTTTTGCAGGAGGGATTCAAGAGCAAAACTTTAGGTTTGTGCCTTTAAAGTAGGTTAAAGCACTCCGTCACCCTAGTACAACAAATCCACTTTAAAAACCCACAAAACTGGACTTCTTAGAAAGTTATGGGGAAATGCATTGAAAATTGTGGGGTAAATGAATGATTAACAGGAAGATGTGTACATCAGGATGATTGCTGATCGTCATATAAATGCCACATGAACAAGTTGGAATAAATGCTGAATAAAAACTGGTCTTGGGAGGAGCCCTGAAAAAAAAACTGTTTTTAAAAGGACTGGTTTGCAGTACTTAGTGCAAAAGACACTTTTCGTTTTTATCATCTTAATGTTTGCTCTTTGCAGAACTGGCCATGAGCCAATAACAGAAGAAGACGAGAAACCCTTAACTCATGAAGAGCTCAAGCAAAAAATTATGAATGATGTGAGTACAAAAGGCCAGACAGAGTCCTGGATGCAGAGCTACTATTACTATTACTATTACTATTACTATTACTATTACTCAGATCGGGGTCTTCTGAAGCAAGTTCCTTACTGGATTATTATTTATATACCTTTTGTGACTGAAGTATATTTATATACAGCAAAATTAATTTCGAACAGCCATACAATAATTTCCTCTTCTTTGCTTTCTGCAACTCTCCTTGCCTCTTGGAGCAGGGGGAATAGATTAGGCCCCTGCTCTAAAAACATTTTCATGAAGAAGCAGTTTGGCAGTCGGAGTAAACAATCCTCACACAGGGGCAGATATTTTCCCTACCTCTTGGCATATTTATTAGTTTACTTGTCTAAGCCAAAAGGTCATGGCAAAATGCAAATAACTTGAGTCATAAAACAAGCCTGGAGACAACAAAATCCATAGAGCTTTTAAAAAATGAAATCTGAAGGGCAACACAAAATCAAGGCAGGCTGCCCTAAAAGCAATCACGGGTGTGCTTGGATACAAACGTTTAGTGTCCCTTATGGCCCCAAGAAGCAAAGAAAGGAACTTTTATCAACAACAGTCTTATCCCTTAATTATTCTTAATTATGTAATATGTATATCTAAAATAAATGCATGTCCTGCTCCCAGGATTTATCAACTCCTCCATTTCCCTCCCTTCCTCTATTGTCTCCCCTGTTCCACCTTTTAGATAGTGAGTTCCTGAAGGCAGGGACCTGCCCACTTGTACTTTGTATATGCCATGCAGATTGATGGTGCTTCATATAACAGCAACACTTAAACACAAATTCAGGATTTTGCTGTATTTCGCCATCTAGTCAGTAGCAGGTTTTGGGGAGCCCTTGGGAAAGATACTCTCAGCATCCCCCCCTCCTGTGTGGGCCCACCTCCCTCCTTGCCACTGTTACTGCTGCAGCTTCCCCTCTCCTTCCTATGGGCGCATCTTGCACAATGCAGGAAGTTGGGCTAGATGATCCTTTTCGTCCCTTCCAGCTATACGGTTCTATGATTCTATTCTCTGTCAAGAGAGAGAGAGAGAGCCCAGGGCAAGTGGAGATGGACACTTTTCCTTCTCTTTACACTTGTCCTTCTTGCATCTTCAAAAAGGTGCAATGGACTGGCAGCAACAGTGAAAAGGAGGAGCGACAGGCCCCCAGAGGTTACGGGACTTGGCAGAGGGTCCCATGCAGGGAACCCAAGATGCCAACCTCTGACACCATACAGTAGCAGTTAAGGCATTCAATAAGTTACTGATCCAGGTATTCTGATCTCAAGAGTCTTGTATGTGACGCCGAAGAGTCTTCCCCTGAGCCTTTTCCACAGATGCATGCGGTTACGAAACCATTTCACAAAATTAACTGAGGTTTCTCTTCCCCCGGCCTCCAGATCGCAAGCAAGACAGCAGCGCTTTCCATAAAGAGGAACACACAACCTGATTTAGCGGATGAACGTGGTGGGTTAAGTTCGGCCAAGAAACAATCTCAGGCCTCTTGACTGGAGTAGGAAGGTATATACGCGGTCTGTGTCCCGTGCCACGCAAAAGACGGAAGCCAAGTTTGCCACTGGCAGGGTTGTGTTACGGAGTGGTCTTGCACCACTGCCTTTACACCTGTAGCCTCTGCAGCCTTCTTCCCATTTGGGATGATCGGCATGCTTGGATGTAGCCTCCACCCTGCCGTGGATCTCCAAAGATCTCCCTCCTCCTGGTGCAACGCCCCTCTTCTTGGCTGCTCGCTCGATCAGGACAGATGGACTGTGCCGATGATACATAACACATGGTCCGCCATATCAGCAACGCTCATCTCTCCCGTGCTGCCCACTTGCTTAAATTCTTCATAATTTGACTCTAGATCCTCTTGCAAAGAAAGAATGCGTCTTAAAAAACAACAACCTCTGCCTGTTTTCATGGTACATCGACTTGCGACCTCTCTGATAAAGGAATCTATCCCTCGAGTCTCTGGTTTAGTGAGCTGGCACTTCTAGAAGCTTTCTGGAGCAAGGGGGCCCAGCTCCCTGTCCTAACAGGATTCACCATTGGGCTTAGAAGCAGGTGACTAAAACTCGGCTCTGTTCCCCAGCAGCCATCTTGTGTCAGGAAACCGGCATGTTAGCTCCCTCATGCTATGAATTGCCAGAGTCTAATGAAGTCTCGTTCGCTGTCTTAGACAGAGTGGTTGAGGCCCATGAAGGGTATAAAGTGTCTGCTCTGCTGTGTGAGAGGAAACTGGGTGTGTTCAAAGCATTGGCCACATGTTTTAACTTCTTTTTTTTTTTTTAACCAACTAGCCTGTTCCTCAGAGTGTGTTTTTTACCACATGGGTATCTAAAATGAGACTGTGTCAGTTCCACCCAGAGCACTCGTTTACCACTGCTAAACTGCAGCGTCTTGAGTTTTGAAGATTACATGTAAACGTCTATGCAAAAATTCTGCTTTTTATGGTAAGGAGCAGTTTCCTCAAGGTGTGGGTTGTTGTTTTTTAAGTTCTTTTAGCCCTGATTTTAGAATGAGTGTTTTGTTTTTTTTTAATCCTCAAAAAGAGTGATACTCCCATCATATTCACCTCACCCAAACCCTCCCCTGCAGTGCCCTCTTCCTACAGTGTCGCCAGAGAATAATCTTGGGGAATCCATTCCTCTCCCAAAGATAATCATCATGGAAAAAATCTCTGTCGTTCCCATGGGTGTGGAATGTGGGAGTGGTGCGTGTTGGGGAGGCCGCAGCAGTGGGTGGGGCCTGCCCTCTGATGGGGGCAACTCATGCACAGTCCCTGTGACAAGTGGGGAAAAACTATCGCGTTTTTTGATTATCAGTGTAAATTGGAAAGTAAAATGATTAAAATGTTTAACTGGTGAGGTAACGACTGTGTATTTTTTTTGTGGGTGGGGAGAGGGAAGTAGACTCAGAGATAGTGTGATGCAGGTTGAATGTGCCTCTGGATGAGGCAAAGGTCGTATCATCCATCCAAATTTAAAGAATTTTATCTAAATTCGTCTCCCAGAAATTTGAGACTGTGAGAGGGGAAACAGAACAAGAAACAGTAAAGCAACAGGACCTCCAAGGAATAATCTTTTCATTAACGTTGCAGGTGAACTTTGCTAAACAGGCCTTCCTTGTGTGAGTAAAGGTAGCAGAAGATTTTGATCATGGGAAAATGCTTTGCTAGATGGGTAGCCAATGTGATGTCCTCCAAATATTTTGGATTACAACCCCATCAGAACTAGCCAGCCTGGCCAGCAGCCAAAAGATTATGGGAGTTGTAGTCCAACAACATACACTATATTTTATGGTTGTAGTTTAAACTCCACGTTCAACCTAAGCACAGAAAAGATGTGCCTCTATAATCGTCTTGTGTTTAAGGAAGTAAACAATATGGTTGGGAATTTGTTGTTTTATTATTTATTGCAATCTTAGCCTAACTCCCCCCCCCCCCCCAGGAGCGCAAAGTAATGCTCATGGTTCTCCGCCTCATTTAATCCCCACAACAACCCCGTGAGGTAGATTAAACAGAGGCAGTGAGCTTCATGGTCAAGTAGGGATTTGAGCCCTGGTCTCCCAGGTTACGCATAGTCCCATGCTCTAACCACTACACCACACTCCCCAAATACATTTTTCAGTGTGAGGTGAGAGACAGAATGTCCCTGCTCCAGCCATTGCGGGTGTACACACAAGCCTGGAAGCTGAATCTTAGTATCATAACCGGCAATGAGATACTGTCCTCCACTGTGAAGTTATTAAGTTGCAAGTTGGGACATATAGCAGACTACTCTGTCCTTCAGTAGAAGGATACAGCCAGTGGACTTTGGAGGACCAGCTAGGAGTGGGATGCCTGAAGCGCTTGCCTCATGCTGCCTAATGGTAGAGCTGGCCTTGGAGACTTGGTTGTGGGAGAAAAAGCCCAATCAGCCTTCAGGGAAGTCCTACTCAAGCTTTTTAAGGAACCATTTGTTTGCCACAAGGTGTCAGCAGTGTCCCAAAAAGAGGATAAGCATATAATTATGGGAAGAGCCATGGGAGGACAGTGGGGTGCTGGGGATTGGAATAAATAAGGCAAGGAGGTGGGGAGACTGGGTTTACTGGCAGAGCCAAAGTGGGTCAAGTCCAGTAGATAAAACCTCTGGATTTTCTGTAATGCTGCATATACGTAATTGCCCTGCTGAATTCTGGATGAACTGATCCAGAATAAGTGCTACCTGTTTGTTCTGGACTATTGCGGATTAGAACCCTCACTTTTGCTAATAGGGGTGTTTTGGGGATAGGTGCGGAGAGACTGTGCATACTGTGGGTGGGGGTTGAAACCAAGGATGAATAAAAGACAGATTAGGAATTTACAGGTAGGTTTCTAGGCGATTTGCAAAAGGCTCTGATTCCAAATTCTCTAACTTTTTATTTGCATGATGCTCCTGTGGCCACCCAGCTTGGATCAGGCTGTGCCCCACCAGTGGAAGACCAGTGCTGTAAGATTTTGTTGTTGTTTATAGTTGTTTAGTCGTGTCCAACTCTTCGTGACCCCATGGACCAGAGCACACCAGGCACTTCTGTCTTCCGCTGCCTCCCGCAGTTTGGTCAAACTCATGCTGGTAGCTTTGAGAACACTGTCCAACCATCTCTGTCGTCCCCTTCTCCTTGTGCCCCCCATCTTTCCCAACATCAGGGTCTTTTCCAGGGAGTCTTCTCATGAGGTAGTATTATTATTCCCCATACTGCAAATGGTGTGGGGAGGACTAAGGCCACATACATTTAAAGCACACACAAAAAGGAAAATATTGGGAACCATAGGTTTTTTTTTTAAAAGGGTACTGGGATCTGTAGCTCTGGGGGTAAACTACAGTTCCCAATATTCTTTGAATGAAAGCCATGTGCTTTAAATGTATGGAGTGTAGGCAGCCAAGGGTAGTTTGCCCTAACACCATGTACAGTGGTACCTCTGGTTATGTACTTAATTCGTTCCTGAGGTCCATTCTTAACCTCAAACTGTTCTTAACCTGAAGCACCACTTTAGCTAATGGGGCCTCCTGCTGTCACCGCACCGCCGAAGCACGATTTCTGTTCTCATCCTGAAGCAAAGTTCTTAACCCGAGGTACTATTTATGGGTTAGCAGAGTCTGTAACCTGAAGCATACGTAACCTGAAGCGTATGTAACCCGAGGTACCACTGTATTCATTCATTCATTCATTCATTCGTTGCAGTTATATACAGTGGTACCTTGGGTTACAAACGCTTCAGGTTACAGACTCTGCTAACCCAGAAATAGTGCTTCAGGTTAAGAACTTTGCTTCAGGATAAGAACAGAAATCAGGCTCCGGCGGCGCGGCGGCAGCGGGAGACCCCATTAGCTAAAGTGGTGCTTCAGGTTAAGAACAGTTTCAGGTTAAGAACGGACCTCCGGAACGAATTAAGTACTTAACCCGAGGTACCACTGTACTGCCTTGTTGTTGTTGTTGTTGTTGTGTACTGTACTGAGTTCATGGCAGAGGTGATATTCAAATGGGATGCTAGCACCCCCTTTGCCGCTATGCTGCATGAGCCCTAAAAAAGGCTGTTCTTTGTTTTTGTGTTTACATGGGAGAGGCCATCTAATTTGATTTTCCCTTTCTATAAAAGGAGGGGAGAGGTTAGGTGTGAAAGAACCTTCTGTTCTGCAGAGATGGGCAGTGGAAATACGACAGGAAGAAGAGGAGGAGACAGGTCTGCTGTAATGGGATCAGCCTGTAACAGTGGGGAGTGGCAGCCTAGCCAGACCTTCAGCAGGCACTTTTTAAGAAGCCCAAAGCTGGAGAAGAAACAGAAAATGCCAGTGAAAATAACCACGGGGGTTTTTTTGGAGCATGAAAGAGAAAGGATATAAATATGGGCAGGGGGTGGGGTAGCGGGTAAGACTACCAAAAGGGGTAGTGGTAAAGTTAATAAAATACTGTAATAACGTAAGAGCTTCGAGACCAGCCAGTGGAATTAGCGGCAGCAGATTCAGAACAAGAGAAAGAAAGGTGTTTAAATTATGCAAATGTAACTGATGGAATTCACTGCCGCAGGATATGAGGCGGACGTGCCACTGGCTTAGATAGAAGGAAAAGATTCACTACCGAGGGGGGATTTGAACGTGGTCCTCCCTATCACACCGATCTCTCAGTCTGCCTCCGCAGAGCTCTTTTGGTAGCGGGTGCGGATGCAAAGGGGAAGGGGCTTCTGCCTTATGCTTTCCTGACCTTGGGTGCGTTTTAGAAGCATCTGTTTATAGGCAAGGTAGATCTTTGGACTATGCATGCACCCTGCATTTTAAGCACACACACGCCCCAGAAGGAATCCTGGCAACTGTGGTTTGAAGGTGATGGGAATTGTAGCGCGGCGAGGGGTCCTCCAGCCTTTCGCACGCCTGGATCTGGCAGACGAAGTTTCCTCTCAGTACTTCTGTCTCCACGGTCTGCTGGGTGTCGAGGGCTTTCGCCGCCGCCGGCTAAATCATTCCGGTGTTAAAGGCAGAGGATCAGGACACGTTAAAAAAAAAAAAAGGTGGGGGGAGGAAAGCAGGGAAATGCTATCTCTGCGTCTCGCGTGCCCAGCTGGCTTACGGAACTCACTGCCACGTGATTAAAGAGTAAAGCAAAATGCAGGGAGGGCTGGATCTCTCGACCGCGCGGGATAAATGAAACCTCCATGGCTAGGCGCAGCGTGCGTGCAAAACGCCTGTTGCTTTGAGCGCCGGGCGCGCAACAAGCCTGCAGGCCCTGCTGCTGAACCAGCGTCTTGCACGCATCTGGCTGCCCGCTTTGAGTAATGCGTAGCCGGGTCGAGAACCGTGAATCGTTTGTGTCTGAGTCAGCGGGGGGGACCCTCCGGGCGGGTGCGGTGGTGTGTGTATCGTTGTGTACTTTTTGGCTCCCGGCAACAGCAATAACACAAAGTCCACTCTCCGCCTTCCCGGGTCTTCTCCCCTCAACCTCGCCCGCCTTCTCCTCCTCGCCGCCCCCGCCTCCTCTACTACCTCCCTGTCTCCGCCCACGGCCCACCCTCTCCCAACCTCCTGCCTGCCTGTCTGTGTGTGTGGGGGGGGGACTCGCCCCACCCCTCTCTCCTCCTGTCCCAGCCACGAGTCCCTCGCCTTGCCGTTTTCCCGTGATCAGACCAGAGCATCTTCTCCCAGCCTCGGTTGCTGCAACGTGCGTGCCCACCTTCAGGCTACCTTCCAGACGTGCACTCTCCACCCCGCTCTGGAAGTAAGTCGCTTCTTCAGGAAAGAAAAGTCTTGGGTGCTGGAGGGAGGGAGGCGCGCTGCTGCGCTGGGGGCGAAGGGGTTCGAGCCAGAATTCCTGGGTTCTCTGTAGGAGAAAGGGAAGGATACAGTGAAGAGAGAGAGAGAGAGTTGGGGAGCCGAGAGGAGGTTCCAGAGGGTTAAAACTAGGAGGGGGAGGGAGAA
Source organism: Podarcis melisellensis (assembly GCF_964234715.1). Taxonomy (NCBI): domain Eukaryota; kingdom Metazoa; phylum Chordata; class Lepidosauria; order Squamata; family Lacertidae; genus Podarcis; species Podarcis melisellensis. Next base: position 18,967,957 of record NC_138545.1, read on the forward strand.
TCAGGGAACCCGCCCGGATTCCTGGTTCATTAGAAAAGTCCGTGGGAAGTTAAACCCAAGAAGCGCTGGGACGCAGGATATTGGGGATAGTGGGTGGCTGGGAGCTTACTGGATTTCCCGAGGAATGGTGTGTATTCCAGCTTCTGCCAACTTGGGAAAAGGGCGTGACCGCCATGAGATTTCCTTAGGATGCTGCTCTGTTTATGAACTTTTTGTGCATCACCATTTTTGGGGCACCACACCATGCCAATAACACCTCTCCCTCTTGATTTTTTATTTTTATAAGTGATCCACTTACTGTTTGTCGAAACAAACAAACAAACAAAAATTCCTTCCCGTAGCACCTTAGAGACCAACTAAGTTTGTTACTGGTATGAGCTTTCGTGTGCATGCACACTTCTTCAGATACACTGAAACAGAAGTCACCAGACCCATATATATAGAGTTTGGTTAGTTTTGAGGGGTAGGTGTGGCCGACTTGGAACTTAATGGGATTTGATTGATACCTCTGCTTCCACTTCCTCATTCCCTTAAAAAAGTAGCAATAATAGAAACAATGGAATGCCTTGTGAACCTAATTTTGGCAGCTGTTTGTGTGTAGGGATGCCAGGGCAGGGCATGTTGGCCTGGGTGTGTTCTGGAAGGTGTGACTATCGGTAAGAACAACAACAAGACTTTTAAGGTGCCACAGGGCTCTGACAGTGAAACGCAGTTCGCACCAGAAACACTTCAGGGACAAAATAAAATAAACCATTAAAGGAAGAAGCCTGGCAACTAAATATACGCAAGTCCGTGCAGAAGAGGAGGGTCAGTACCTCTGGTGGGGGATTTGCCGTGCTCCTTCTGGGGTAGTTTGTCCACCTTTGTTGCCAGAAGGCTTTTAGTCTATTATTAGCAAGGGAAGAAACCAAAGAGAACCATGGTTGTCTCTCTGGAACGCATGCAGGAAATTATCCCTGAGAGGTTGCAATCCCGAATACTCAAAAGCAAACCCCATTGGTCGCAGTGGGGCTTGTTTCTGCACAAACTGTATCAGATACGTCTCTATAATTCCCAGGTTTGTCCATGGGGTGCGGCCACAGTGGGAGTGTTTGCATTTCTCAAGATGGAAGTCATGTTTCACAGCGTCTGTGTGCTACATATGTCATGCATGATGCGTACAGCAGGATGGCTGATTTCCCTCGATTGATAGCTTATGCCATTTTGGGGGGGAATACATGTGTGATGTGCATTTGTGACAGTACTGCGTGCTTTGCAGTGTGAGAGAGCATGCCTCAGAGTGTGTGATGCATTTTTGTAAAGGAGACTTCACAAAAGCCTGCAGGCTGTTTTAATGCACAGTGACTTTTCTAGCCAGTGAATGCCACTGTTAGCTACTTGTGGCACGTACTGAAGACCTGTAGCTCCACTTACACGCTTTAGTGCAAAAGAAAACCGCCTGGACTGACAGATTTTGGAACTAACTTTCTAAAATATTAACCTTTGGTTTTCTTCCATTCTCCTCCAGTTGCATGGAAAGATTCCTTTTTCAAATCCGGTGTCTTGATTTGCTGATCAATAAATCATCATGTTTGGAAAGTTATAGGATGAAATGCTTAGAATGTCTCATGGCTGTTAATACTTAAAAAGGAGAGATTCCTAGAGTCTTATTTATGTAAACCTTGAATCACCCCCCATCCCGTACCCTCTTGATCTCTTTAGATGCTTTGTCCAGAGAATCCCAAACTCCCAATCTTGCCTTCCCATTATACTCTCATCCTGCTCACGGGATTTGAGTTTTTCCGGACAATCTGGTCATGAAGACCCTAGCTCTTTATTTTCCCCGGGTGGCACCTCTCCTACAGCTCGACCATTTTCCAGCCTCCTTATCTGAAGTGGGCATGAGTGTGTGTATGGGGGGGTGGTGGCTGTTCTTCTGCCACATGTTTAGTTCCTTACCTTGGGCATTTCCTCCTTGTATGCTCAAGGTTTCTAGCTAAGAGTTAGCTAATACTTTCTTGATAATGATCTGTGTCGCTTAGTGGAACCGCAGAGCCATTTCTTCAGAGAGCCTTTTTAGTAGCATTAAAGAGCTGTGTGAGGTTGCATCATGCTTCATTGCATATAGATAATGGATCATGTGAAGTTTTGCCTTAAAGCGGGGGTGGGGAGCCTCAGGCATAAGGGTGAAATGTGGCCCTCAAGCATGGGCATAGCCAGTGGGAGCAGCTGCCCCCCCCCGAATCAAGTAAATCAATAAAAATACTTAACTAACTGAGGTTCTGCCCTCTCCCCAACATAAATTCTGACCACGCCCATGCCCTCAAGTCTTCTCAGTCTGGTCCTCAAGGCTCTCTTGAGGCCACACCTTTCTCCTCAGTCTGCTCTCCACACCAGTCCTCCTCAAATGCTTTTTTGCCTGTCTTGAGATGTGTTCTTGAGGTGTACTAGTCCCTTTTACTTGCTTGGACGGGGAAGCTGGAAATGTCCTGCTTTGCATGCCTGGAATATAGCCTAGTTTTCACATCCCTGAGCATCACGTCCCTTTTTCTGACCACACCCATCACTGGGATGCGGCCCCAGGGAGCTTCTCCTTGCGACAGTGTGGCCCCCGGCTGAGAGAGGCTCCTCAACCCTGCTTGAAAACACTCCTTCTTTCATGGATTTTGAGGGCAGCCTTAAGTAACCTGCTGCCCTCTCAGCTGCCTCACATTTGCCAAATGGAGATTATAATCTGGTTCTTGTTCTTGGAAGAGCCTTCCACAGCACTGCTGAGGTGCTTCAGTATTTTTAGCTGCATAAATCAGCTGATGGGGGACTCAGTGTGTGATGGGCATGAGCTGCCTATGCCCACTCTTTGGGCACGGCCGCCAGCGACATGCAACCCCCAGAAACATTGCAATAAGGCGATGCAGCCTTCAACATAAAAAAAAAGTTAGCCACTCCCTGTTGTCCATGTGATGATAATGTAAAGAGCTCTGGGCACTCTTCCCTCTTTAAAGCCTTGAAAGCTGTAGTGGTGGGTTTTGATAATGCTCTTGGAATAATTTGGGACTGTGAATAGTCGCTCAGTTCATATGCACGGGGGAATAATATGGAATCTACTTTTTCAGGTTGCAGGTAGGGAGTAACATCTTAGGCTGCTGCTTTGGAGGGGGAAAATGGTCCTCTGCACACAGTAAACCAGCCTGCTAGGGTTAAACTCTCCACGAGGCATTAGTTTTCTAAATGCAAGGGGTGTGTGGCAGTGGCAGGTCCTTCCTTGCAGCCTGAAGTGGCACTGTCCAAGAAAGGTCCCCACCCCCTTGATTCTGCTGTTATGTATAAACTGGACCTGTGCATTACTGCTGGAAAACAGGACAGGAAAGTGTCACAGGAACTGGTCCTCTCTCTTAATTCCCTGCCCCTCACTTCTTTGGTCTCTTCCCCCAAATAACTGACATAGCTGCATTTTTCTGGGCAGGCTGGTTAGATTTTACTGGGCAACCCTACTTTTGTGGCACGACTTGCACAACTGCTTTGATTACCCCTTTGCCCAATCAGTGACCCAAATGCGAAGAGGGTGGGTAGCTCAGAAGAGGTTCTTGCGACATGCCAGGCAAGGTTTGAAACGCCTTTTTATTGTCGCCTCTCTCCTTCCACAGCTGCTTCCCTTCTCTTTCTGCCATTCCCTCCTTCCACCTCTTCGCCCACCCAAACCAGCATCTTGGCGAAAGGGACTTTGGCTTCCAAAACACAAACAAGGAAAGGAAGTTGTAGCTGCTGATGGAGGCGGGGTGGTGGTAGTGGGGGGAACTGTCCTCCGCTTCTAAAAGGGAGGGAAGGGAATTGGGATTTTTTGAGAGATGGCCCAGAAGGAAGACAGAGGAGATGGCTGTGAGCCCAGCCAGAGCATTCCCTCCTCCCTTCCAGCTGGGAAGCAGCGCATGATTGAAACCAAATGTCCAACTTTGGGTAAAGCGGGATTTTCTCCTGGCCTTATATGGATATCAGTGCAAATGGCTCCCAGCTCCCCACCTCCAGGCAAATATCTCTGCCTGCTGGCCTTGCCTGGGCCCTTGCAGGAAATCCAGATGAGGAAGTGTCTTCCCCTGACGAAAGGCCAAGAGCAGTTCTGCCTTTGTCTGACAGACACACAGAGAGAATGTTGCTCCCAACGCCTCTAACCTAATTTTAACCCAGCTGAGATGCTTTTCCAGACCCTCCTCCCCTAGGAATTCCCATCTGCTCTCGCCCAGTTGTTTGGAAGTCACAGTTAGGACTGACCACTTTTTGCGTTGCCAAAAAAGAGGAAATGAAAAGAAATGCATCGCTAAAAATGGGATAAAAGGAAATGGTGCAGGTTTGCATAAGATTTGCATATACAGTGGTACCTCGGGTTACATACTCTTCAGGTTACAGACGCTTCAGGTTACAGACTCCACTAACCCAGAAATAGTACCTCCGGTTAAGAACTTTGCTTCAGGAGAACGGAAATCATGCAGCAGCGGGAGGCCCCATTAGCTAAAGTGGTGCTTCAGGTTAAGAACAGTTTCAGGTTAAGAACGGACCTCCAGAATGAATTAAGTACTTAACCCAAGGTATCACTGTACTGGCTATTTACTGATTTGTACATCTTGTTACAAAACATTGATATCCCAGCTTTCCTCCTAGGAGCTTAAGGTGGTGTGCACGGTTTCTCTCCCCCCTCCCCTACTTTCCAATTACATCCTCCCCACAACCCTGTGAGGTAGGCTGGTCTGAGAGATGTCTTGCCCTAGTGGGAAACACTGTGGCCAGGTTGAGCTCCTGTGTGTTCTGCGAAGTCTGCTGTCCAGATGCTCACTGTTGATTTTTTTAAAGAAATGAATTTTTGCATCGCATTTATTGCATTGCATTTATTCTATTTTTATACGTGTTTATTTATATCTTTATCTTTAAACCAGACAGAGAGGACGTCTTCTGTAAAGCAGGATACCTGGTTATGCCTGCATAACACCGCTCTTAGTGGTTAAGGACCACGTGGGATGCCCTCAGTGGCAAAGGCTGGGTTAGCCACCCCACCCCCATCTTTTTGATGCTAATTTATTATTTGTTTATGTTTATATATATTATTTATTTAAGCTCATTTATTTTAAAACATTTATATGCCACCCTTTGCCATGGTAGATTTCAGGGTGATGTGCAAAATCTAAAAGCTGAGCAATTCAATAATAATAAAAACAGGCGAAAGAGCAGGAAGCCAAGGGAGAAAACCTCAAAAGGGACTAATGCTAACATTTCAAATGCCTGGGTACATAATAATCTTTCTGCCTGGCACCTAAAGGATACTGGTGTTGATGCCAGGCTACTTTATAGCCTTTTTTCTTCTTCCAAGGGAGAAGGAAAATAAATTATTATCCCTTAAAACATATCCCTATGGTAACGTTCTGTGTGTTTTGTTCCCATCTCAGTAAGCTTATGTTTGATCCCTAAACTTTAGGAAGAACTTCTCCTAAGTCCTTTGTAGCTAGACTTAACTGAAACAGGCTGAGGTACCAAGTGGGATACCTGTATGTTTAGCCCCACGAGAGACAAGGGGAGACTACCGAATCCTCCTTCCTCTGCATTGCAGTCATGATCCAAATTGTCTTCATATCCTGTGGCTGCATTAGCTATTTTTCAAACAAACTCGGGCGATGCAACCATGCCTCCCCCCATCGTCTTGTTTTGTCTTCAGGAGAACTTAACATTGAAGTAGTTTAAAAATAAATAAGAGTTATCTCGCTCTCTAACAACATGTCTGTGGTCTATAAAGATTCTGGGTTGTTTTTTTTTTTTAAAAAATACATCACCCCACTTTTCATTTTTATAATTTAAGTACAGTTTGCCATGCTTTCACATCAGCTTGTATTTTTTTCAAGAGACATGCAAAGATTTATACACATCTGTTGTGAGCGTTTTTGTATGCCATTTTACCCAAACAGGCTTTTTTTGCATATTGTTTTCATTTATATAAGCAATTTCTGTACATTTTTCTCTAATGCAATCTTTGTACGCTTTCCTTTTTATATGGTTATTTTTGGACCGGCGTTGCAAAATTAAAAGAAACATGAATTTCGAAAGATAGCTGTGCTCTGGTTGGTATATTTCTTTGGAGGAAGTGTGAATGCAGTGAAGCAAATGTATCTCCCCCATGCAAAAGTAAAATCTCTCTCTCTCTCTCTCTCTCACACACACACACACACACACCTTTGCTCTCTAGTATCTGACCATTTTTCCAAAATCGTTCTGGGGGACTTGAAAATGCAGTGGTTTTAAACCTGTCCTTCCTCTGAGAGAGTTCAGGATTAGGTATGTTGTCCTCCCCCCCCCCTTTTATCCTTCAAAACAACCCTGTGAGGTAGGTTAGACTGCAGGACTTTGACTTGCCAAGTGTTACTTTAGTATACGGTACTTCTTGGATGAGTGAGGATTTGAACCTGGTTCTCACTGATCTTAGGCCAGCATTTTAACTGCGGCACCACACAAGTCGTCTGAAGGGCAGTGCTGTTGGCGCAATGGGTTCTGGAGTAGTCTTGGGACCCCCAACAAACGCATTGCTGAAGGCAAGCCCCTTTCCTAATAGCACACAATCACTAAGGGAGATTAGAAAGTCAGTTGAAAGTCAGATGGTGGGAAAGGCATGCTCTTTAACCATGCTGATTGGGAGTAGGAGAACAGGATGATTAAAACTCTTACATTATTTTGAAGGTGTGTGCTTGAATTCCTGCCTGGGGAAGTGTCTTAAGTCAGTGGTGGAGCATCTCCCTTGCAGGTAGGAGGGTTCCAGGTTGAATCCCTGGCATCTCCAGGTAGGACTGGGAGAACCCAGAAGAGCCTCTGCCAGTCAGTGGAATATTCAGCCAGATGGACCCAAAGAAGGCAGCTTTACATGCTGCCCATTTCTGAGTCCCCTCACTGGCAGCTTTTAACTGGATTTGGGGCAGGGGGGAATTCTTCCACCTTTTTTCCACCTTTGCTTTTATGTTGGCCCTAACTGCTGCCGGTTTTGGTAGTTTTAAAGGTCTTAAGTATTTTGTTACACCTTTTTTATGGACTCTTTGCTAGCCGCCTTGGAAGGGTTAGTACCCTAAAAGACAAATACACCCAATTAATAAATTTGAGGTGGCTTCTGGGTAAAAGGTTAAAGGTAAAGGGACCCCTGACCATTAGGTCCAGTCGTGGCCGACTCTGGGGTTGCGGCGCTCATCTCACTTTATTGGCCGAGGGAGCCGGTGTACAGCTTCCGGGTCATGTGGCCAGCATGACTAAGCCGCTTCTGGTGAACCAGAGCAGCGCGTGGAAGCGCTGTTTACCTTCCCTTCGGAGCGGTTCCTATTTGTCTACTTGCACTTTGATGTGCTTTCGAACTGCTAGGTTGGCAGGAGCAGGGACCAAGCAACGGGAGCTCACCCTGTCGCGGGGATTCGAACTGCCGACCTTCTGATCGGCTAGTCCTAGGCTCTGTGGTTTAACCCACAGTGCCACCCGCGTCCCCATGAGGTGAATTGGAGGTGGCTTCTGGGTACACCAGTGTATGTATATGAGAGAGAGAGAGGCTGCGCCCAGGCTCTGCAAGCCTCGCCATGCCTGTGCACTGCTGACCCCTGTTGCGATTGCTGCTAACTTTCAAACACGCCAGCAGAATTGGCACAGACAGCACAATGATGGAAACGATAAGACCGTGCAGCAAAAGCGACTACCTCTTTGAGGTGCTTCCTGTTGCACTTCCTGTGGTGATGCTCCGGATGTGAGAGGACCCGCCTTTTGGTAGACCCCTTGCACTCTTCCCCCACATCTGCTTCCTCATTGCTCATGCGTTGCTAAACAGTTTTATTGTCCTGGCAACAGCCATGCTGATAAACCCCCCAGCATTATTTTATACCACAAGCGTTTCCTACCTCAACCTTATTGAGGTCACTTCTTTCTTGCTGTAGGCGAGTGGTGGTTCTGAGGCTTGCAATATCTGGCCAGGCATCTGATACCAATCTGGATTCGCTGAAGTCAGCTCAGATATCTCCTGCGAAGACTGGTGGATCACAATTTGTGTCTGGCATCATATATCCAACTGCCATTGTTTATTTTGATAGACTCTAGGCACCTATTTAAAGGTGTTCATCTCTCATTAATATTTATTCCATGGCAAGAGCAAAACTGTTGCTCTCTGCTTTGTGGGGGTTACCTCGGTTTCTATCATGGGAGAGGGGCAGTAACACTGCTGGGAACATACATGTCACAGATTGGGTAACAGGACGAGACAGGTATGTATTGCAGTTATATCCTATCCTTACTCCAAGGAGCTCAGGAATGGTGCATGTGGTCCTCTTCCCAGGTTTTTTATTTTTATTAGACTCTTGTGGGCCCAAGTTTACTCAGTAAGTGGGGATTTGAACCTGTGTCTCCCCGGACCTAGTCTGACACTCTAACCACTACACCACACTGGCTTTCCGAGAGACAGCAACATTGAAGGCAGAGATGGGGAGCCAGTGGCCCTCCAGATGTTGTAGGGATCCAGACAGGGATGGAAGTGATGGGAGCCATACCCAGCAACATCTGGAGGGCCACAGGTTCCTCAAACCTGAACTAACGTGAATCACTGAGTGTAATGAGATACTTTCCAGATCATCACCCTGACTACTGGGCCATGAACTGCTCCATCATAATCTTGCATTGTGTGTTTTGTATTCTTTCCCCTAGATCTTTGCACGATGCCGGTAACCCGCTCAAAGTCCGTGGGCAACACCTCTGCCTTGACCTCTCAGCTGGGCATTGTCCGTCTGCTGGAGGTCCTCTTCACGTGTGTCACCTTCAGCCTGGTGGTCCACATCGACAAGTGGCATAGTCGCAATGGCGACTGGTGCATGTTCTCGTGGTGCGCTTCCTTCGCCATCACTATTGTCATCTTGGTGGTGGAGTTTGCCGGCCTCCAGCACCGCATGCCAGTTTCCTGGAAGAACTTCCCCATCACATTCGCCATGTATGCCACCCTGATGTGCCTCTCGGCTTCCATCATCTACCCGGTCACCTATATTCAGAACCAAAGTCCCTCCCGCAGAGAACGTCCGTACCTCATTTCTGCCACTGTGTTCTCATGCCTCTCCTTCTTGGCATACTCCACAGAGGTTGGCATAACCAAAGCCAAACCAGGAGAAGTCACTGGCTACATGGCCACTGTCCCTGGGCTGCTCAAGGTGGTGGAGACCTTTATTGCCTGCATCATCTTCGTCTTCATCAGTGATCCGGTTTCCTACGATAGACCAGAAGGTCTCCAGTGGTGCATGGCTGTCTACTGCATCTGTTTCATCCTCTCGCTGTTGGTCATCATCCTCTGCATTGGCGAATGCACTGGCTGGCTGCCGTGTCCGTTCAACAAGTTCCTCAGTGGCTATACGCTCTTGGCTGTGCTCATGTATGCGACAGCCACCATCATCTGGCCCATCTATAAGTTCGACAGCAAGCATAGTGGCACTCCGTCTCGACCCCGTTATTGCAGTTCAACCACAATGTGTGACTGGGACAAGCTTGTTGCTATAGCTGTCCTGACAGCCATCAATCTCCTGGTGTATGTGGCTGACCTGGTGTATTCCGCACGGCTGATATTCATCCAAGGGTAGAGAACAGCTGGTGGCAACGCGAGTCAGGACAGAGAAGGTCAAGAAGGAGGGAGGATGTAAAGAGATGGGGAAGGGGAGCAGAAGGGGAAAGCAAAGGCATCTTTTAAGCACTGCCTTCCCATCTTTTTCCATGCTCCCACCCTCTTCTTTTTTGCTTTTGTCTCTTCCCCTCTTTTCTTCCATTTTTCTCTTTCCATTAATCTTTTCACATTTTTACATTCCTCCTTCCCAGTTAACCTTTTTTGGTTTTGCCTTGTGCTCGTCACTTGTTGCACGCTCGATCTTTTCTCCACCCCCGCTGTTTGCACAAGTGTGTCAGTTTCAAAACCTCACACGCTTCACGTTTCCCATGCTCATTCTGCCCCCTTCATTCCCTGCCCTTTGCACAAGCATCATTTCCTTTTTGCATGCTTGTCCTTTGCCACTCCCTGTACATTTGCAAGGCGTGGCTAGCTAAGAGCTCCAATATTCAGGTTTTTGAGGGTGGTTCTGTTTGTTTTCTAATGGTGGTACTGGAGGTGCACATCCCTGTGAGGGGGGAATTGCACTGGGGGCATTATCCTTGATTGAAGGAGATTGCCAGAATATTCCCATGTTGATCCCCGGCCAGATGTTTTTATATGAACACAAGACCTTCCTGCATTCTTCTTGCACAGTTCTTAGACACCTCTTTCTTTTCCACTGCATGCATGCTCCTTCACCAGCCACGAAATCTTCCACCTTCATGGCTGCTTTCTGTCCAGGCCGCCAGCTTGCATTTCTGATAGTTGCATGGGTGTGTGTGTGAGTTTGTAGGGAGAGAGGACCCTGGCTTACTCAAATGTGTATAACCAGCATCTTCTTTTCAAAGGGCAAGGGGATACTGGTTCGGGGCTCAGAGGGCATTAAAAGTGCCGGAGCCTTGAGAGAACAGACCTCTCTGTTTGCAGACAGGAAGGGTTGAGAGACCTCTCCTTTCATTAACATATTTGCCTGGCAGTTTAAAAAAAGAAAAGTTTTTGATGAGCCTTAAAGGCATTGTCTCACTTTGCAAGATGTCACTTGGGGGCTGTTGGCTGCTAATGAACACAGATGCCTGAAAGGTAGTTGAGATGTGCTTGAAGAGGTCTCTGAAACAAAGGGGCAATTTGCTGCATGTGGCTTATGTCAGAACGCACAGGAGCTGCACAGAAGCAGGGCTGCAGGGCAAGTTCTCCAGAAGTTGCCTCTGCCACCTCCATGGAGAGTTTATTCTATGGTTTATTCTTATTGATGTCTGGGGAGTAAAGACTTCTCATCCTGCTTGGTGGGAGATTAAAGGCAACGTGCTTGCTTCTGGTTGACGGTTTTTGGTGACAGAAAGACACACCATTCTCAAAAGTGCTCGTGTGTGAGCTGTTTACCATCGCAGTGCCTTGAATCTCTAAAGGGGACTTCACTCCTCTGCATTCAGAAGTTGCCTCTAGTTGCCTTTAGCAAAATAAGCAGTATTTTCTTGGAGGTTGAAAGCAAAATGACTCGGGGGGGGGGGGGGCTTAAAGCCAACAATTTGCTATCCTGAAAAACAGCATCTACGCTGTAAAAGCGCCTTTAATTATTCACCTAAGGATTAAAAATCCTTGCCTGCATTGTTCTTAAAAGCAAAACATTACACTTAGGGCAATATTGTTCCTGAAAAATAAGCTTGCTTAATTATTATTTTTTACACTTCTTTGAAAACTGCCTTCTATTGAGTGCCTAATAATCTGCTTTAAGTGTTCTTGCTGGAAAAAAAATAGCAAGATATTCTTATGGGGGGGGGTGGATAGAAAAATTGAACATACATGTTCAGTGGAGTGTTAAATATGTTATTTTGCCTCTGTTTTGGTTGCTGAACCAGTATTTAAAAAGAGAATATATACCAGGGGACACATCCTTCAGCCTAAAAAGACAACAACGTTCTCTTCCCTTCTGCTCAGCACTAGAGTTTAGTTTCATGTACTTAAAAGAAATGATTTTACAATATTATTTTCATAATTTGCCTTTTTTATACTTCTAGATGTCATATAGCATAGAGACAGAAATATAGGCTCTTCCTGCTCCATTTCACCCTAACTGCGGTGCTCTTGTTTGTGAATGTGTGGGGTTTTTTTTTTGTTTTTTTTAAATGCAAGTAAATATATGTGTATAAAATAAAGGAGCAATGATATAATAAACAGTGGCGATTTCCCTTTCTTTTGTGTCTGCAAAGAGGCTCACAATACATTCAGACATTTAGAGCTGGAGCAACTGGGGGAGGGGGGAACCACCACCACCAGGTGGGTCTGTCTTCAGAGTTATACGGTGAAGCCTGTGTTGTTAGAGTGTTTGAACGGGCACCTTGGAGACCAGGGTTCAAATCCTCCCTCGGCCATGAAGCTCACTGGGAGACCTTGGACCAGTCACTCCCTCTCAGCCGAATCCACCTCACAGGATTGCCTTACATGGTTTTCCTCCCCTTTTCAACTTCACAACAACCCTCTGAGGTAAGCCAAGAGATTTCATCTGGTGTGGATTTTCCTAAACCCACTACACCTTTACAAATGTTGGCTCCCAATACATTTCTGAGCACAATTCAAAGTGTTGGTGCTGACCTTTAAAGCCCTAAATGGCCTCGGAACCAGTATATCTGAAGGAGCATCTCCACCCGCATCGTTCAGCCCAGACACTGAGGTCCAGCTCTGAGGGCCTTCTGGTGGTTCCCTCCCTGTGAGCAGTGAGGTTACAGGGAACCAGGCAGAGGGCCTTCCCATCAGATGTCAAGGAAATAACTATCTGACTTTTAGAAGACATCTGAAGGCAGCCCTGTTTAGGGAAGTTTTTAATGATTGATGTTTTAATGTATTTTTAATCTTTTGTTGGAAATCACCTAGAGTCCTTGGGGAAACCCAGCCAAATGGGCGGGGTATAAATAAATTATTATTATTATTATGACCAGCTACGCTTACCTGTCGAAATGCCCTCTTCTATAGGAGCCGTTTCATCTTTTGCATTTCGTTGCTCTTAGCTTGGGGTCCTCAAGGGGACACCCACCAGCATCATGGCACTCTCAGATGCCCTTCTGCTCTCTTAAATTTTCTTAATTGAGTTTCTTTTATTTTTTACATGGGTTGCTTGCTTGCTTGAGTGGTTTGCCTGTTGTTGGGGGTTGGGAGTTGTGCCTGCTTTTTATTTTTTATTTTTTGGTCTCCGTGTATTTGGGGTGTGTGTGTGTGTGTATTTGTGTGTTTTGCTTGTCATGGATGGATTCTGAGACGTGAGTATTTTGTGGTGCTCACCGCAGTTTCCAAATGTGCTTCTTGGACACAAAACAGGTTGGGGCTCCTGCTCTGAGCAGAGTGATCTTCTGTCATTCTGCACCTGCAATTACGTGTAGAAGCAGTGATGGCATCTGGTTATGCTTGGACAGAATACAGGCCTACCTTGGGCCTTATCCTACCCACCCACCCTGGCCTGGCACACTGCACCACAACAGGTGGCTGGATCTGAGCAACCTTCCAGTTTCCCACAATTCCCCAGACCTAGCATTGCTAAGGCATTGTGGGGAACTAAATAAATGTCCCAGCAGTGCAGGAAGTGCTGCCACTGCAGCCAGATAAATCTGCCAGGAACCACTGACAGAGAAGGAGCCCATCAGAGGACTCTGCCTGGAAATACTGTGTGTGTGTGTGTGTGTGTGTGTGTGTGTGTGTGTGAGAGAGAGAGAGAGAGAGAGAGAGAGAGAGAGAGAGAGAGAGAAAGGCCAGGCTCTGAAAGTTACAGAGAAGGGGAATTTAGGTGAGTACACCTCAGTCCTTCAGCCTAGTAACATGGCAGGGTCCACCTGTCAAGCATTCTTTCTGGAATACGCTTTGCACATTCAATAGAAACAAGGGGTAAAGCAAGGGGGTGGGGAAGCTGTAGCCTGAGAGGTGCTGATGGACTACAACTCCCATCATTCATGACCATCAGCCTTGCTAGCTGGGGCTGAGGGGAGTTGGAGTCCAGCAGCATCTAGAGCAGGGCTGCCCAACTTTTCATACACTGCCTTGTTTCGTGGCGGGGGGTGGGGGTGGAACACGAGGCCAACATTTGACACACACACACCCACACCCACACACACCCATGCTGCCTTCCCAAAGCTGGCTAAGTGAGGCACCAGTCTTTGGGAAGAAGGCGCAAGGCTCCAGCAGGGTCCTACAGCACCCCTGATCTCCCCAAAGCTGGCAAAGAGCTAACCAGGTTTCGGGAAGGAGGCAAGAAGACTCTAGGAACCCGTCGGGGCCATCACACCTTCTTCACAAAGCCCAGCGCCTCCTTTACCCAGTTCCTGAAAGGTAGCACAAGGAGTGGGGGGGGGGGCATCAAATGTTTCTGAGGGCCACCAAAAAATTTATAACATGTGGACCCCAGGCCATGTGTTGCACTGCCCTGATCCAGAGGGCAACAGTTTCCTCGTCTCCTGGGAAATCTACCTGCTTGTGGGTTTCCAACACACACCTGGGTGTCCACTGTGAGGACAAGATGTTGGACTGGATAGGCCATTGGCCTGATCCTGCAGGTCTCTTCTGCGCTAAGCCACTTTAGCCTATGGGCAGGGGTGGAATTGCATGCTTGAATGTGACTCCTTTTCATTGAGAAACCCCCTCCGGTCTCTGATACTCTGTTTTCCTATAGGTGTGGAGTTCTGCCCCCAACTTGGGAGACTATTCAAACTTGCAACCTGAATCAGAAAGTGGTATGGTCCATACACAGCTTTACCACTTGATTCTGGTGATGGTATGAACAGGCCTTACAAACATGCACCCCTTGTTTAGGGGACAGGACAGCAGTTTTCTTCTATGCTGGGTCACAGTCTGGCTGGCTAACCTTGCAACTGGAGCAGGGTGGAGGGAAAATCTTGCTTGCAGTGGGAAGCGAAAAGCCTCTGGAGCTTGAGGTTAGGGCTGAGTTGGGAGAGAGAGAAGGAGCAGAGCACAATGTCACCCGATGGAAATTCTCACTCACTCGCTGAGGAGTTTCCGCTTTGGAAAGCTGACTGAACGCAGCTGTTGTTCATGGGATGCGCTGGGAGCATGGACAAAGTTAGCTGAGTGGCGGTGAAGAAAGATACTGGCACAGTGGACGTGTAGTTAATTGTGCAAAACCACTTTCACACATCTGGATCAAACTGCGCCTGTCCAATGCGTGGCCCTGCCTGGACTGCCTGTGTAACCCAGCCAGACACTGGAGGAAAACCCCAATTTTGGTGACCCTGGGCCAAAACTGCACATGCACACTCTCCTCTCCTCAGTACTAGGTACGAGAGCCTTGTATGGGGCTGCCCACAACTTGGAGGCAGCTTTGTTGAGCAAGAAGGGATCTCTGGCTGAATGTTTCAGTTCCAGGGGAATTAAAGGAGGCAGTGGTGTGCCTGCTCTTAAAGAAAACATCATTAGATTCTTTAGAACTGGGCGGCAGTTTCTAATCTTCCGTTTCTGGGTAAGGTAATTAAGAGAGCGGTTGCTGAACAGCTTGGTGGGTTTCTGGATGAAACGTCGGCTCTGGATCCACTCCAATCCGGCTTCCACTCTGGTCATGGGACTGAGATGGCTCTGGTCGCCCTAACAGATTATCTCCGTAGGCAGCTGGATCGAGGTGGGTCAGGGCTGCTGATTCTTTTAGACCTGTCAGTAGCCTTTGACATGGTCAGTCACAAACTCCTGGACCACCGCCTCGCCGACGTGGGGACCCAGGGCACAGTCCTTCAATGGCTGTGCTCGTTTCTCTCTGGTCGGGGACAGAGGGTGGTGCTTCGGGTGGGGGGAACTGTTGTCGCGCCACTCCTTGTTGTGTGGAGTGCTGCAGAGTGCAATACTCTCCCAGATGCTTTTCAACATCTTTATGCGCCCCCTTGCCCAGCTTGCCCGAAGTTTTGGTTTGGGTTGCCATCAGTATGCTGATGACACCCAACTCTATCTGTTGATGGGTGGCCATCCTGACTCGGCCCCAGACACACTGATCAGATGTTTGGAAGCTGTGGCTGGATGGTTATGTGGGAGCCAGCTGAAGTTAAATCCTTCGAAGACATAGGTCCTTTGGCTGGGTCGGGAATATGGGATTGGGGGAGCAACTCCCATCTCTTATGGGGGCACAATTAGTGCCAGCACTGTCCGTTAAGAGTTTGGGTGTAATCTTCGACACCTCCCTTTCCATGGAGGCGCAGATTGCAGGTATAACAAAGGCGGCATTTTTTCATCTCCACCAAGCTAAGCAGTTGGCTCCTTATCTCTGTCGCCCTGACCTAGCCACAGTGATCCACGCAACGGTCATCTCCAGGCTGGATTATTGTAACTCACTCTACGTGGGGCTGCCCTTGAGACTGACCCAGAAACTCCAGCGGGTGCAGAATGCCACGTCGAGACTCCTTACGGGGTCCTCGCCACAGGATCACATTCACCCGGTGCTATACCAGCTGCACCGGCTCCTGGTGGAGTACAGGATCAGGTTTAAGGTGTTGGTTTTAACCTTTAAAACCCTATACGGCCTAGGACCCTCATACCTATGGGACCGCCTCTCCTGGTATGTCCCACAGAGGACCTTACAGTCTTCAGACAAAAACATCTTGGAGGTCCCGGGCCACAGGGAGGTTAGGCTGGCCTCAACCAGAGCCAGGGCTTTTTTGGCTGTGGCTCTGATCTGGTGGAACGCTCTGTCACAGAGACTAGGGCCCTGCGGGACTTGACATCTTTCTGCAGGGCCTGCAAGACAGAGCTGTTCCACCAGGCCTTTGGCCAAGGCACAGTCTGACCCCCCTGCTTTGGTAATCCTCACAGAACTCTAGCCCAATGGTTGCCATTAATTTGATTTTGAATTGATTTTAGAATGAATTGATTTTAGAATGCTGTGTTACTTTTATTCTTGTTAGCCGTTATGATTATTATGTCCACCTCCGCCTCCCCCGAGGATTGTGCAAAGGATTCCTGCGGCTGCAGCTGCTTCCACTCCAGTGGAAGTTCTGGCTGTGCCTCAGCCTTGGGATGAGGTCATCGTAATGTGTGTGTGTGTGTGTGTGTTTTGTGTGTATATCTGGCAGGAATGTGTTTTCCCAATACTGTGGCTCGCCTTGACGCTAAATCCACGCCCAGGCTGAGAGCAGGATCCAGGTCTATGGGTGTGGGTGAGGGAGAGGGAGACTCTTCATCGCTCCCGTTGTAGAATAATACATAAGGAGTCTTCTATGTTTAGTCCTCGAACTCTGGCTAGCCGGGTGTGTCCAGCAGCTATTATTAGGCATTACCTCCCGTTCACCATTTCCAGTTCATTCTCGATACTTATTTAGAATATTTATAGATTGCCATTAAGAAAAAACCCTAAAACAAACATTTTTTTAAGCAGAGTAAAATTGGGCAAGAACAAAACAAACAAACAAACAAACAAACAAACAAACAAAAAGCCCTCCTGAAACAGCTTAAGGTTTTCCCTAGAGTAGGGGTGTCTAATGTGTTTCAGCAGGAGGGCAGCATTCCCTGTCTTCAATAAGCATATTTAGGCACCAGACAGAAACATTCCTCTAATCCCAGGCCTTTGGCTAATTAAACAATCTATGGCCCTTTTAATGCGGAGATGGAGGCAGTGTTTTCCTTTTTTTAATATAGAAAAAAAGGTGAAGGTACATGCCATGAAGTTGCTACAGTAAGCGCCACACTTTTAACATGGGGGGGGGGCATGGGCGCAGCCAGGATTTTTATTAGGCGGGGCAGGCCTTTTGTTTGGGGGGGCGGTTAGAACCTCAGTTTGCTATGTATTTTTATTGATGGGGGGCAGCTGCCCCTCCCTGGCTATGCCCATGGGGTGCTGGTACTGGGTACCCTTGAGCACCCCCAGGGGGGAAAAGCACTGGTTGGGGATATTGTTTTTGCTCGATACTATGGTATGTACAGGGGACGTGGGTGGAGCTGTGGGTTAAACCACAGAGCCTAGGACTTGCCGATCAGAAGATTGGCGGTTCGAATCCCCGAGACGGGGTGAGCTCCCGTTGCTCGGTCCCTGCTCCTGCCCACCTAGCAGTTTGAAAGCACGTCAAAGTGCAAGTAGATAAATAGGTACTGCTCCGGTGGGAAGGTAATCGGCGTTTCTATGCGCTGCTCTGGTTTGCCAGAAGTGGCTTAGTCATGCTGGCCACATGACCTGGAAGCTGTATGCCGGCTCCCTCGGCAAGTAAAACGAGATGAGCGCCGCCACCCCAGTCATCCGCATCTGGACCTAATGGTCAGGTATGTACAGGGTGAGTCTTTTAAAAGAGGCCTCGTGAAACATGTGTACTCTGTATCCACGGGGTCTCTTTTAAAGGACTCACCCTGTATTTTTGTGTTTTTATGCTGTAAACCACCCTGTGATCCTTGGATGAAGGGAGGTATAAAAATCAAACCAATAAACAAAAACCGAAACCCTCTGAGGGGCACATGCCAGCGGTGGCCATGGCCAAAGCAAAATGGGTATGGCTGCATTACTTCCACCCCACCCCATCCTCTCTCTCGCCAGAGCAGTTATACACATGCAGATTTTGTTATTAGGAAGCTGGGGCTGATGGGAATACTAGTTCAAAATGTCTGGAGGGCACCCAGTTAGGGAAGGCCATTGCCTTTTGGCCTAGTAGCTTTTGAGAGCCCACATGCATATTTCCAGCTAAAAGTCAGAAACAGAATGCTGGCCTAGAGAGTTCTTCGGTGCATCTAGACTACAGTTGCATGGACACCATACATTTTTAAAAGTACACACATACCCCCAGAATCCTGGGAACTGTAGCTTACTATAATTCACAGCACCCTTAACAAACTTGCTGGGTTTGTTTTGGGTGGGGAAAATGTGCTTTAAATGTATGGCTGTGTACTAGACATTCTACGTGGGTGTAATCCTGCCCATTTTGGGGTGACCCCTCCCCCTTCTCTTTCAGCCCGCCCACCTCTGGCATGCAGACCTTAAAAGAGTAGCCGTGAGGGAAGGAGGCCCTTGGGGTGAATAGTGTCCCTGCCACCTTCAGATCTAGAGCCAGAGATATTGTACACGGGAGACTTTTTCAACCATTAATTTTATGAGCTGATCACTAACTTTCAGCCTGGCCTACGTCATAGAGTTATGAAAGAGGTGGTGAGAAGAGAACCAAATCTTTTGCCCCGAGTTTGTCCTTGAAGGAAGGGCAGGAGAAAACGGTACTTTAGATTAGAAGAACGTTCTGACCTAGAACAACTCTGATTTTTAAATTTTTTTGGGTAACCTTTAAACCTGGCTCTCCTCCTTTTGCAAACCAGCATCTCCACCTTTGGCTTTGCTAAATTAAGGGCTTGCAAGACAGTGTTCCTCAACATTTTTGAGGACGAGCCAGTTCTCATGCACAGACTTGTTTTCATGCAGAAGAGATTTTGGCTTCCCAAATTCCATTAATGGAGCAGGGGAGGATTCAGCAACATAGGCACGGACTCAAATAGTGTGGTCCAGTTTGCACCTGTGATCTATGGCAGGAATGGGGAACCTTTGGTCTCCCACTTGTTCCTGAACTACAGCTCCCATCAGCCCTAGCAGGCATGGCCAATGGTCAGGGATGGTGGAAATTGCAGTTTAGTAAAATCTGGAGGGCCAAAAGTCTCTTGCACCTGATGTAGGGTTATACGCTTTAATAGATCTAATTTATAGCATTACTTACTGGTTAAAATGTGTCCTTCCACTAAACTGGTGTTTCTCAAACTTGGATCTCTAGCTGTTTTGGGATCACAGTTCCCATCATCCCTTCCCACTGGTCTTGCTAGCTAGGGATGATGGGAGTTGTAGTCCAAAAACAGATGGAGACCCAAGTTTGGGAAGCGCTGCACTAAACTGTGGAGCAGGCGGCAAATGCTTTGGTTTAGGCTACTCTACTCATGGTGTCTGGGCTGAGCCTGACTCCCGTGTCTCCAGCTCAGAAGGAGACAAGAAGGAGATGAGCTGATGCAATAGGGACAAGGCGGCAATTTGGAAGAGAGCGTGTGTGTACATACTTCCAGTGAGTCCTTAGCTCTTGTCTAAAAAGTGACCCATCACCAAAACTAGTTGCTAACCAAGGCCTGAGAGCAGGGATAGGCAACTACTACATGCCTATGAGTTGTATCCAGCATCAAAGTAGTTCTAGCCAACCCATGCAATGGGTGGGGAGTGATGTGACCTGCCAACATTTAAGCAACATGTTGTAACGTTTTTGCTTGCAACGAGGAAAAGGCATATAACCGTCCGTCCTTATTTCTCAGGGCAACTCCCAACTCTCTGGATTTAGTCTTGTCTTTGGTTATTTACTATCTCTAGTTTCACCTCCTCAAATGCTTGAGTCAGCCGTGTTCTTGTTCTTCAGCAAATTTAGGGAATGTGTGGCCCTGCAGATCTTCTTTGACTCCCGCTGCCAACAGTACCAGGGTCAGGGATGCTGGGAGTTCTATTTTGCCAGTATCTGCAAGGTTCTCTAGGTCTGTAGACGTTAAAGCCCCTGAGGGCCAAACTTGGTATGATGTTCCTTGTACAGTGCTCTTGCTTCTTCTCCATATGTCAAATGTTATTTATAAAAGAATTTTTTAGGAAGTAGAGAGCCCACAGTATAAGCTTCTCTTTGTGGTTTTGCATGTGATGCCTGAGCATGTGACTCATAGAATCAGAGAACTGTAGAGTTGGAAGGGACACCGAGGATCATCTAGTCCAACCCCCTGCAAGGCAGGAATCTCAACATACAGTCTCCCATCCAATTTGAAAGCATAGCGGACCCTGCTTAGCTTTGCAAATGTGCTGGCTGTTTTATTGCTGCACCACTGTTCTGTACTTCATGATTTCATAATTTTACAGTTTTGTGATCATTTTTTTTGTTGAACCTCATCTTATTTTTTTTAAATGAGTTTGAGGGTTACAAATATTCTTATAAAATAAAAATATGTGATCTGTAGCTGTGAGGTCCTTTCTGCTAAATTGGGTGAGAGGGAATAGCTTTATAATGGGGTCAGCTTGGGAAACAAAATCCACTTTCCAGCTCCAGAGCAGAGTAAAAAAAAAAAAAAGCACAGTATGCAAACTAGACTAAAATACTTCTTTCTGTTGTCCTGGCTGACCTTCATGGGGCAGCTTTCAAGTATGATATCTGTCTGATACCTGCAGTGTGAAGCCCATTCTGCTGTCTCATTCCCCCTTGCTTTGGCACACATTTTACACGCAGGCAGCTTGGCCTCTGCAATGGGGGACAATGAACAGCACTGTATGGAGAAGTGTACAGTGGTACCTTGGGTTAAGTACTTAATTCGTTCCGGAGGTCTGTACTTAACCTGAAACTGTTCTTAACCTGAAGCACCACTTTAGCTAATGGGGCTTCCTGCTGCTGCCGTGCCCCCGGAGCACGATTTCTGTTCTTATCCTGAAGCAAAGTTCTTAACCTGAAGCACTATTTCTGGGTTAGCGGAGTCTGTAACCTGAAGCGTATGTAACCTGAAGCATATGTAACCCGAGGTACCACTGTACTTACTTTTCTCTGTCCTGTGTCTTTGTCACTTTTCACTTAAAATCAGCACCTGTGCATCTATTAAATTTTGGTCTTTTCATCACACAGCTGCATTTTGAAGTTGTTTTTTAAAAAAGCTATTTCTATTCCTTATCTATTCCCCAGTAAAGATTAAGTGAAATTGTTAAAGATGCCCTTTTCTCCTGGCCAAAGGTAGCAGATGGCGTTTATTTGGTAAATGTCAAGTCATCCAATGGCCTGTTCACATAATAAAATGATATATGGGAGCCATGAGCTAGAGGTTTATAAAATTAGGTATGGAGTATAGAGAAAGTGGATAGAGGGAAGTCCCGTCCCCCCCCAGCCCCCAGTCTCAAAATTCTAAGGTAAAACTCTGGGTCACCAAATGAAATTGATGGGCAGGTCATTCAGGGCAGGCAAAATAAAAATTTACTTCATAGGACATCGGTTAATTTATGTTCACTGCCGCAAGATGTGACAATAGCCTTAGGCAATTTTTAAAATGGGATTAGATAACTTTGCAGAGAGTAGTCTTAACCAATGGCTATCAGCCATGACTGTCTTATTTTTTAATCTTTGTACAGCACTTAGAAAATTCTAGACACTTTTCTAGACACTTACGGTATAGAGTGATAAATAATAAAAAAAAGATGATGGTAATGGCAAATTGGATCCTCTGGATTCAGAAGCAGTGCTGTATACCACTGAAAATGTTGCTGTCCTAGCAGAGGCTTCCTGGAGGAAATTGGTTGAGTAATTAAGGGAAGCAAGATATGGAACTAGATGGATCAATTTGTTGGATCCAATAAAGGCTCTTCTTGTGCAATACGTTTTTCTGCCAATGTGAAGGATCCTGCCTTTTTATCAGGTTCCAGTTCAGGTGGACAAAAGTAATTTGTAATGATTATGGCTACAAACGGCAAGCAAGTCCTGTGATGTTTCTAGTGAGGACCAAAATACTGAGTTTTATGTAAATTCTGATGGGAAGCTGGTGCTGAATGAGACCTTGCTATTTGGTTCCAATCCCAGAAGCTCAACTCTGAATTTCAAAGGATGCAATGCAACACCCCCACCCCCTGCGCAAACTCAGCCAAATGAGCAAAATTGCATGAAGGTTATTGATTTGTGTTATTTATTTTGCATACTGTTTTTTAAAAAAATGTGTGTAATATACCGATACCGCACAGGCTGCCCTGTACAATGTGTCATATTTCCTGTTTCTGATTCTATCTGTTCTTTTAATCTGAAAAACAAACTAGTGGTAGAAAGGGGTGGGGAGGGGATGTTTTGACTGACTAGTCTTTGCTACACCAGTTTAAGACTCAATATATAAAATTGGGGCTACTCGGTTTTTTCTTCCCTCTCCCCCGCCCTGCAATATTGATTGATGTGAAATGTAATGAAAATGCAGGAATTATTCTCTCCAGGTGCTTCAAGGTGGAGCTTAATATTGTCAATGGGTTGTTCAGATGTTGCAGGAAAGGTATTGGGAACAGGGTTTATTTTTTCCTTAAATATTTTTTTTTACTGTACAGTACTTGGATTCTTCCCGGAAAGAGTAAATCTGGATTAGATGGGAAAGGGGGAAATATGGGCTGCCATTTTTATGCCAACAGTGTCACGTGGATACGGTAAAATAAAATGCATTTATTATGAACGTCTCACAATGGAAGCCCCCCCCCCCCGCCGCAAGCGTCCTCTGCTTTCCCCCAGGCTGCAACAATAAATTAACCTACTACTGTAGTAAATTTCATGTAGACAGGAGGATTGAGCAGAAAGTGTCTCCATTTCTTTGCTCCTTCTAGCTCTTTCCTCCCTGCAATAATAAATCGCTTCCTTCCCAGACTCCTGCCTTGTTCTGTAAATATGGTTTAATAGGATTGCTTTTCGATCCCTGGAGAGGTGGGGTGAGGATGGTCCGGCCATGAGCTAAGAGGGTGGTTCCCTCCTTCTCTCCGATGAATCATTCAGAAGTCATTTCCGAGAGAGCTGCTAATGGATTGAGAAACAGAAGAAAGAGGGGGGAAAACCCTTTATGACCAGCAGTCTAGCTTGGGCTTAGGGAGCCACTACACTAGGGACAGATGTCTGCACAAGTCTGCACAGGGGTGAGCCTGAAGTAGATTGTGGTAGACCGCTGGCCAATTTCTGCTGAACCACAGAGTGTCTGTTGGTTATTGGGGATTTCTGCAAAGAATGCCAGACGGGTGTACTTTGGTCTGACCTTGTGGGGGCAGGTCAATATATTTCTAGGCAAGACAACAGGATCTCTTAACCCAGATAAGTTGTGCCTGAACTCTGAAGAGATCTTGAGATTTGTAACGGCTGCTTGCTTTGTATGCTTATTTTCATTTTCGTTTTCCTCACTGACTTTTTATTCGTTTGCACATTTAAAACACACAGGTGGAGCAGGGGGAATTATCGTTAAGGAAGTAGGCAATGCAAGACTGCTGTCAGCCCAACCTTAAATTAGGAGTAAGAAATAAAACTACCAGGAGGGTAAAGAGATAAGCATTGTGTACTAAATGAATACAATGCGTGTCTGGTTTGCCGGAGGGCAAAAGTAAACATTACACAAAGATGCAGGTAAGATTTCTGCTATTTAACCAGAACAGGTTACTTCTGGAGAAGCAGCTAGGATTGAAAATGTGGAAGGGGGAGGGCGCTTAACCCTTTCCCAAACTTCCTCGTACTGCCCCCAGGTGCTTTTTCAAAAAAACGAGAAACTGACCACATTTTTGAACTTTGCAAAATGGTTTCTTAGAAGCCATTTGGACCACCCTCCCACAATTGGCTTTTCCTGCTTAAAAACACCAATAGGAGTTCAAAGTTACAAACATCTCTGCGTAATCTCTACTCTGACTTCTTAAAAATGTCTTGTTGGTTCTGCTTCAAGCTGGAACCATCTACTCCAGGGTAAAATGAACAGTTGTGAATTATGAATCAGTTCCCACACTACAACCCAAACTCCTTGACGATGGTGTCTAGCCACCTGCAGTTTTTATAAGTGTTTGTAGTAATATATGCAGAGACACTTTTTTAGTAAATCTATTGATTAAATGTTACACCCATGGCCCCAGTTCTGATTTACAGGTTCAACATACTGAGCTAGGAATTCGAGGTTAAACTATTGAGGAGATGGTACATTCAGGTTTCAAATGTGGGGATTGTAATGTTAGCAATCTCTCTGTCTACGTAGAACCGTAGAGATTAAGATATCTAGTATGGCTGGGAGTATCCTCGGACAGAACATTCCCCCAGTTATGGTTTAATTCTTATTATTTAACCTTGTGGTGTAGTTTTCACAAGGCGGCATTTAAAAATGTGGTGCACACCCTTGCAGTCAGATTGGGACAGCCCCCTCAGACATCCAGCCCCCTCATTCTGCCACATGGGAAGGCCAGGTCCGAATGTTGAGTCGTTCCTCATGGAGTGCATGTTCCTGTACGTAGCAGCAGCCCTTTGTAAGCTTCTAACGTCACACACTGGCAGGGAAATTAAGTGCCAAGAGATCAAACGTGATAGGTCATGCCAGTGCTGTGGCCAGATGCACAAAATCCAGGCCCAGAAGGGTATGTTCTGCAACTCATGATCCCTGACACCATGCTGGTGCCTGGGGCTTGAGCCACAGCGCTGGAGTAGCTGGAAGAAGTATCTACTTTGATAGCCAGGCAAAGGCAGAAAGGAAAACCAGCGGGAAGCTGGACTATCTCCAGTGTGGAAAATTGCCACCCAGAGGCTCACTTCCTCCTCAGTGAGCATCCTTCCTGATGCTGGGTGCCTCGGAAACCGCCATTTAAAATGGGCAACAAGCACCAGATGTAGGTTGTGTACTCTCTACACTTCAAAAGCACATTCAAAGCACATTTTCAGCCCTCCCTGAAGGATTCTGGGCTGTGTTACAGTGGTACCTTGGGTTACGGACACTTCAGGTTACAGACTCCGCTAACCCAGAAATAGTACCTCGGGTTAAGAACTTTGCTTCAGGATGAGAACAGAAATTGCGTGGCGGCGGCGTGGCAGCAGCGGGAGGCCCCATTAGCTAAAGTGGTACCTCAGGTTAAGAGCGGTTTCAGGTAAATAATGGACCTCTGGAACGAATTAAGTTCTTAATCCGAGGTACCACTTTAGTTTGTTAAGGGTTGCTGTAATTTGTGTGGGATAAACTGCTGTGCCCAGAATTCTCCTGAGGATAACAAAGGGGCTTTGAATGTTGTTTGAATGTATTCCCACTCTGGGGCATTGTGGGAAATTTAAATGGTGGCCTGTCATATTCACATACTGTCCAGCATTCCTCTGATGAAAATCGGGATGTGCGTTTTTTGATGTCACACTTGTGGGAGCCAGCTGAATCAGCTCATCCTCCTTTCTGAGCTTGGTGGTGGCGGTGCAGGGAAGGGATCAGATCAGATCAGAAGCTGGGGTGGCTTCTGTAATTCTGGGAATGTCTCTGAAGGGCATGTTCTCAACCATCCAGTATGGTGGGGCTGGGAGAGGCGTTGATACTGAATCCAAGGGACGCGGGTGGCGCTGTGGGTTAAACCACAGAGCCTAGGACTTGCTGATCAGAAGGATGGCGGTTCGAAACCCCGTAACGGGGTGAGCTCCCGTTGCTCGGTCCCTGCTCCTGCCAACCTAGCAGTTCGAAAGCACATCAAAGTGCAAGTAGATAAATAGGTACCGCTCCGGCGGGAAGGTAAACGGCATTTCCGTGCGCTGCTCTGGTTCGCCAGAAGCGGCTTAGTCATGCTGGCCACATGACCCAGAAGCTGTACGCTGGCTCCCTCGACCAGTAAAGCAAGATGAGCACCGCAACCCCAGAGTCGGCCACGACTGGACCTAATGGTCAGGGGTCCCTTTACCTTTACCTAGTCAATCCAAGGGCTTCATACCGCTAATTAGACACTGTTTCCTTCAGTACCTCAAGGGAATTGTGGCCTGAACTCGCAATCACTGGACCAAGTCCCTGCCCCAGGTTATAAGATTCTGGATTGAATCCTTCACACATGGCCGGAGGAGGGGCTCTGATCAGGATTGGGAACCTAAGTATGGAAATAGGGGATTTAAACCCTTTACCCTTGCTGATCCAGATTGGGCCCTGGTGTCTGCAATTTGCCTTTGGAACAAAATATCCCATTCACAACAATGACTGGGATTTGGCTTGATCAACAAGAGAAAAGGAAATGTGTTCTGTGAAAAAAACAACACACCTTAAGACCTAGAGAAAAATATTGATGGGTAAGCATAATCTTCAAAGTTGCTGTCCCAGAACATGATGGATGATGCCTACTTTTTAATACAATTGTTTGTTTGGTGTTTTTTTAATAGAAATAAAAGTTTAGGAGAATTGCATCAAATAAACAATACGTTGTACACAATCTTGGCTTCAATACATCACAGCACTCTTAAACGCCCTGCTATTATTTCTCATATGTTCTTATATATTACATTGCAACTTGTTATATCAAGCCCTTGCTTCTGTTCTGCAAAAGGATGGAACTTCCTCATTGATATATTGAGGTTCTTGCCCCCCAAAATCTGTTATCCAGCTGAAATAATATGACATCACTACAATATATATTAAAAAGAATACTCCCCCAGTATAGGGTTGCCAATATTTCACAAAGTGAAAATCCGGACATATGGCAACCCTACCCAGTACATACTTACTATCCAGCCAACATCTTGAAACTTGTGGCAGTAGCACCATCTGGTGGATACTGTAGTATCTTGTAAACTGCAACTTTGAATTTTTGCCAACAAGTCAGAAGGCAAAGTTAGTTCCCCCTCATTGTCGTCCAAACTCCCCACAAACAAATCAGATGTTCAATACTCAGTGAAGGCTGGGTACAGTTTAAGCTTTGTGTAAGTTCTGGCAAGCAAATCGGTATGAATGCTAAAAGAACAGTTTGTCTGGAGGAGCCTGCTGTAATTTTTTTGGGGGGGGTGGGGAGTGGGATTGTGCCTGCTAATTACATATTCAGTATGTTTGCAAGCCAAGCTGAGTGGACGTTCATTTGCTGGCGGTTTGAAACAAGATCTCTGCAAATTCAGATTTGGGTTTCCAGGGTATATATGAGCCCTGTAAGCAGACATCTGCATACCTACATGTAAAATCATTTTACTCTGCTGCTAGAAGTGTGGCTAGTGGGTGCATCAGGTGGGGGTAGTGGGGTAGCTGTAATTCCAGTCAGGCATTCACTGAATGGTGGTGTGTTTGTGTATACTTTGTTTCTCAAAACCTTGGTGCTCAAACAACTTGGAACCCAAACACTGCAAACCCGGTAGTAAGTGTTCTGGTTTGCGAACTTTTTTCGGAAGCTGGGCATGCTCCGTTTTGAGTGTTACGCTTCCGTTTTGAGTGTTACACTGAGGTCTGCCTGTTTTTGCTATTTATTTTGCGGCTCTTTTTTGTTTTGTTTTTGTGACTGTGTGGAACCCAGTTCAGCTACTGACTCATTAATTGTGTGACTGTAGTACATTGTTTATTGCTTTAATTTTATGGATCAATGGTCTCGTTAGAGAGTAAAATTCATGTTAAATTGCTGTTTTAGGGGTTGTTTTTAAAAGTCTGGAATGGATCAATCCATTTTGCATTACTTTCTAGGGGAAAGCGCGCCTTGGTTTTGGAACCCTTCGGTTTTGGAACGGACTTCCGGAATGGATTAAAGTTTGAGAACCAAGGCACCACTGTATGTGTGGATGTGGAAGCCATTTGCATGTGCCTTGTGTTTGGCAAGAGAAATCTCTCCTATGCCGCATCCTTAGGCCTAGTTTATCGATGCAGCAGAATGAGATGGAAGAAGGCTGTTAGACTTATTGGACTGTATTACTTCAGAGAGACCCATTTATGAACTATTATTACTATTATTTATTTATCTATAACTTATTATCTTTTCTAACCACCGTATAGAGAATAAAAGACAGTCCTTGCCCACAGGCTCAGTATCTAAAAGGCTGGATTACAAGAGGGGGACGTGGGTGGCGCTGTGGGTTAAACCACAGAGCCTAGGATTTGCTGATCAGCAGGTTGGTGGTTCGAATCCCTGCGATGGGGTAAGCTCCCGCTGCTCGGTCCCTGCTCCTGCCAAAGCACGTCAAAGTGCAAGTAAATAAATAGGTACCACTCTGGCGGGAAGGTAAACAGCGTTTCCGTGCGCTGCTCTGGTTCGCCAGAAGTGGCTTAGCCATGCTGGCCACATGACCCGGAAGCTGTACTTTGGTTCCCTTGGCCAATAAAGTGAGATGAGCGCCACAACCCCAGAGTCGGCCACGACTGGACCTAATGGTCAGGGGTCCCTTTACCTTTTTTACAAGAGGAAGGCAGGGAACAATTATGATAAACAAATTCAAGCCCCAATTCTTGAAGTTGCGTAACTGGTCAGCATTATTATCTGACCTAGACAGGTGGGCCTCCCTGCTTTTAAGTGCACCAGTCCTCACTGACCTGATGCCCTCTGGATGATTGGCAAAGCTGTTGGCACCAGGTTGACAAAGGATGAAACATGCATACAACCTAGCAGCCCTTAGTCCACTGGTCTGTGGCCAAGGGCAGAGTCTGTTCCCTTCAGCTCTGCAGTCTCGGGACAGCTAGTACCTTAGTTTATTGCACAATCCCATTAAGGAGAGGAGTCAATTTAACTCAGCAGGTCACCTACAATGTCAGAATTCCACTCTCTCATCACTCCCTTTAATAGCAAACACAAGTGGTAAGTGCTATCGACAGAAATGAAGCTTTAAAATGGGGCTGCTGAGAAATAAGTTAGGGAGGTATCAGCACATTAAATGGAATCATGAGGATTGTGTTGGTGCAAGGGCGAAAAGTAGGTGTACAGAAAGGATAATTCCCTGGATGCCAAATCCAAGTACAGTGGTACCTCGGGTTAAGTACTTAATTCGTTCCGGAGGTCTGTACTTAACCTGAAACTGTTCTTAACCTGAAGCACCACTTTAGCTAATGTGGCCTCCTGCTGCTGCCGCACTGCCAGAGCACGATTTCTGTTCTTATCCTGAAGCAAAGTTCTTAACCTGAAGCACTATTTCTAGATTAGTGGAGTCTGTAACCTGAAGCGTATGTAACCTGAAGTGTATGTAACCTGAGGTACCACTGTATTTAGCGAGGGCAAATGGAATGGCATTGCCTGCCGGAAGACAGCATTGCTAGTGGGAACCTGAAATAAGAGCACTCCTATTCAAAAGTGAGAATATATTCCAATTTTGTCCTACTTGTCCTGTATACTAATAGCAAACTCCTTTTCCTTATACAGCCAAAACAGCACCACCCATGCACAAGAGAGAAGCATTGGTAGGCTTGAGGAAACTGCAAGGTTTGCTGAAGATTTTTAGTTTTAAAAATCCCTAAGCAGAGGAAACCTTGAAAACAGCCTGGAGGGAATTGCATATGCTCAGTAACTATGGAATGCTGGGTGGCTGTTGAGAGGAAAAAAATTAAGAAGTGGAGGGGAATGGAGTGGCAGATCATGGAAGAAGAAGGCATGCCTGGAACACCAAACAGGTGCACTCCATACTGCAACATTTTGTTGCAGTTTCCCACCGCCTTTCCTGCCTTTCCCGCCTTTCCCTGAATCTGCAACTTAAATCACTGCAACTTAAATTTCCACTGCACATTTAAACCAGTTTCAGGCTCCTGAACTCAATCCAATGTACAAAGATGTACACAGAGGCTATAAGGGATCTTAAAACAAAGACTTCTCAGCACTCACAAACTAGTTCCCAGGGTTTTTGTGGGGGAAACCCAGTACAAGCAACGCTTCCTTATCTAGCCGCTTGGTGTATTTGCCTGTGGTGACCAAGCAAGTGCTATTTACAAATTCAATTTCCCATTTGTATTCCAAACACAGGGAAAGGCAAAGAGCACTTTTAATGCTATGCGTGAAAGTCATCTCCATAATTGACTGAGTCTGCTTCCAGGCTAAGATGTGTTTCCTCTGTGTTTATGTGTAACTGGAATTAGTTTTTCTTACTGACTCTGCAAGGACGCTCTCTCACCACTGAGTGCTGTGGGCTCTTCTGATCAGACAACCTAGGAACATACCTGCTGCCAAACTGGAGGATAGCAGTTTTTCCAGGAATCCCTCACTAGAGGCCAGCCTGTACCTTTTAGGAAAACTATGGACAGGGAACTGTGTCCTCTGCTCTTGGGCAAGACCCTACCTCTTTCCTACCCACTCCTCCCTGCCATTGACTTCACACTCTGTTCCTTTGCTCATGGCTTGCAAATCATTAATAGGTCCAAGGACGGGACAGATAGGACAACTGTCGGAAGGTTCAGAATCAGCCATCATGCGACAATTCAGCAAGAGCCAGGAGCAGCAATGGAGGAAAACCCCGACTCGGTTCGAATTTAAAGCCTAAACTATCACTTTTGCACTTTCTGAAGCAATATGAGAACTGAATCTCAGCCGTCCTTTGAAATTTTTGGCTTATCTGCATTTTGTGATGCAGTTCTCTAACCAACCAGTGTTTACAACAATGCATATGGAAGGCGAAAGTGTGCATTAAAAAGAAAATAGTATTAAAAATGCCTTATATCAGGAGACAACGATATGTATGCTAGTCAAAATTACATACAAAACTGTGTATAGTAGGATAAATATGTGCTATAATACTAGAAAAAAAATTCATGTGGGTTTTCAAAGAAATTGCAGAAATAGGGAGAACTGAATTCCAGATGAGAAAAAGGAGAGGACCGAAACCGACAAAACTTTCCATCCTTAGCTAGGAGCAGACTCTTCTTCACCATGTAGAAGCTACTGCCTGCTGTCAACACTCATCAGTGCTATTGAGCTTAGAAGGCCCTGCCATTAAACAATGGGCCTCACTCACTGCCCCAAATACCTTACTTAGTACAGTGGTACCTCGGGTTAAGTATTTAATTCGTTCCTGAGGTCCGTTCTTAACCTGAAACTGCGTAGAAACTCATATGTTAGTGAAAGAATACTATACAGAAATGCTTTCCGTCTGGGAAAATTGCTTTGTGAAAGAGGTATATTTGGCAAAATTCCATAGAAAAATGTATATATTAGGGTAATTTCGCACTAAAATGTAGATGATTTTTCAAAAGGACTTTAAAAATAAATCTCATTCTGACATGTGGAGGACTAAATTTAAGGCTAGAAAAATGAGAAACTAAGAGGAATAGAAACTGACAGATTCAGCCCTTCTGAAATTCAGAGTCTGATTTATTTCAGATTTTGGGCTGGGATAACATGTTTCTCTAGGTCAGCTTAGCTAGCAAGTGACCTAGGTTTTGTTTGGGCATTTCTCTCCCCCTGCGTTGTGTGGCTCCACATATTGGCTTAAACCATCTCTGCTCTGCAAGTAAAGGTAAAGGGACCCCTGACCATTAGGTCCATTTGTGACTGACTCTGGGGTTGCAGCGCTCATCTTGCTTTATTGGCCGAGGGAGCCGGCGTACAGCTTCCAGGTCATGTGGCCAGCATGACTAAGCCACTTCTGGCAAACCAGAGCAGCACATGGAAACGATGTTTGCCTTCCTGCCAGAGCGGTACCTATTTATCTACTTGCACTTTGATGTGCTTTCGAACTACTAGGTTGGCAGGAGCAGGGTCTGGGCAACGGGAGCTCACCCTGTCGCGGGGATTCGAACCACCGACCTTCTGATCGGCAAGTCCTAGGCTCTTTGGTTTAACCCACAGCGCCACCTGCATCTGCAATTTTCCTGTTCCTTCTCTTGTCTGGAATGTACTTCCACTGACTGTCGTTGGCAAGAGGAGCAAAGAGAAGGTGGGTTCTGCTTTGCAACCAGATCTTCGTAGCATCCTTCTGTTCTGCTTCTGCTAACATGTCATCCAGGAATGTAGTTCATGCAAACATTCTGCAGGGAGTTCAAGAGATGTATGCCAGCATTATCTGGAAAAATAAATGGCGCAGTTCCTTCTTCCTTAAGCCTAGACAGTTGCAGCAGGAGTAGGTCCAGAAATGAAAGAGACATTGCTGAAAATGGCTGTCCCCTGGAGAAGAGCTTCAATTCCCCATCCCACACCCTCCAACATTTCGTAGCTGAAATTAAGGCCATGCTTGTGCCCCCCCCCCGGTTATTGCTTGTCCAGTCCCAGCCCCTCCATTATTTCACATGCTTACAGGCTCTTTGCCTGCAGTATGCTGCATTCATTTATTCTGAAATTGCCCAGTGGGTGCTCCTAGAAACCATAAGAGTAACTGATGGCACTTTACAGAAAACATAATTGTCCTAGAATATCTTGTCAACTCAGCAGTGGAAGCAGCGGGCTATGCTCATGCTTTGTGATCATGCCTAAGGCTTGATGCCATAGTTTTTGTGCATGTGCTGTGCAGCAGCGGTTGCCAACGTGGTGCTCTGCCACCAAGTTTTGCACTACAACCCCTATCAGTCCCAGCTGAAGATCAATGATCAGGGATGATGGGATTTGTAGGCCAGAGCATCTGGCAGGACAATGCGCACCCATTCCCCACTTAGAGATGATGGCTGCCCTGGCAGCTTTCATTTTGGAGGAATAAGATCTGGAGGGTGGGGGGTTTTGTTGATAGTACAGAAGAAAGAGGTACCTCTCTGTCCTCATCGGCTGTGGTCCTAACTCTGGTTGTTTCTTCTACACCTTGGCTTCCTTCGTTCCTTCCAACAGGTACATGAAATGCAAACACACATTTCACATATTTCTGGATTGACCCTGAAACACTGAATATTTGCAATGCCAGCAACTCAACTCACACAGTGATGCACTTAGGTAATTTTTAGACTCTTATGGGGCTGCTCATCTTTAGATGGCAATGGGTATTACTTGGTTTGCTTAATAATGTAAGGCAGCAATGCTGCATTTTTTTGAAGGGGTCTGTTTATTCTGGTTGTTGGGTTCCTGGATTCCGCCCCCCCTCCCCCAAGTCCTGCCATGAATACCACACAGCTCACACTCCATTAACATTTTCACAAGGCATCTCATTTAAAAGCAAAAACTAGGGACAAGAAAATAGGCTTGGCTATATTTACCAGAGTCTGGATAATAGGGGCTGTCCCTGGCAGTTGGAGCATATAGCATCCTAGTTACTCACTAGGTCACTCACCCTTTTCAGGTGGCTTCCAGGAACTTGGAGGGATGTGGAGGCTGTGTTTTTGCTTTTATCCCAGTGGCAACCATTACTTATACTTGGCCTGGTGGTTTGGCAGGCAAGAGAGATAGAGAGATCATTTTGTCGTCAATAGTGACCTTCACCTCTTTTTCCTACACACATGGTCACACATTGCATACAAAAACTGTCGGATTATTTTTTTTCTGGAATAAATGCCTGTGTACATGACCTTTGCTAGCAGCTGGCAGCTATACTTTGCATATCCAAAAACTGAAGGTTTTTATTTTATTTTAGAAAAGCGATGATTAACACAAAGGGCAATCCTGTGCCCAGCCATTTTGTTCACCTTTTGCCTCGTTTTATCTTTTGTTATCTTTAGCTTGCATGCAGTTTGTAAATCTTCCGTTTACATGCTTCTCTCCTCTGTTTTGTTTTTGTTTTAAACCAAGTCCAGACTGTCAGTATTTTGAGAGAGCAATTCATGGGCATACCAGGGAAGTTTGGTTTGCTCAAGTGGATCAAAGTCCTTCTAGCATATCAAATGCATTTTTTTAAAAAAACTTTTTGCAGCTAGGAAAGTGACAGGGAAATGTCTTGAAAAATGTGAGATGGGAATTAATGGGAAGACAAATGCAAACCCCATAAGCAAATTGGAATGACTGCTCAGTGTCATATAACCTCCCCAGAACCAAATCAGAACAAATGCTCCATAAAGACTGGATATAATCTAAGCACCCCATAAGCTTTGGGCAGCCTGTTGATTGAGCATTCATTTTGATTTGTTTGCAGGGACAGTGAGGATTAGTAGACAGTGGCTATTTAATCAGCATTCATTCTGAATTGTTTGCAAGTGAGGTTAGATGACACTGCATCAAAGCAAGTGTTATCCCTCACTTTCCGGTGCATTTTCCCATTGCTTTCCTCATTGCAAAGAAGTCTGACCTTTGGGGGAAGAAGGTTTGCTCTGCAAGCCCTCCTAATCAACTATAATTGTGCAACCTGCAATTGCAGGGATGTGATTGCATCCTTCCCCAAAATGATGAGAGTCTGGATGCACCAATTCACTCAAGCAAATCAGGATGAATGCTCAACAAATAGGTTGACTGGGTGAGCCCTAAGTTTTCTTTGTCTGGTTTGTGAGCAATAATGAACATATTTGAACATGGTGATTATTTCAATGTTTCTTCATATTTAGTCCCAATGGCTTTATTCTGTGGTTGTGCATGATTTTCTCAGTCAAACAGTTTTGATGTCTTTTCAAGTCTGTAATAGTAACTTTGATAACCAGTGACATGGGCTTGAAACTAGAGTCACTCTAGCTCAAAGTGCACTGGGTAGGACTCACTGAAGGGCATCATAAAAAAGGTAAAGGTACCCCTGCTAAATTTCCTGGTTTTGTGTTGGTTTTGGATTTGTGTAGCCTTTAGATTTACTGCCTCCCTTTTTTACACGTTAGGTAGTGAGGTGAAATCCAGTTCCCACCCAACATCTTGTCACCTCTTTGTTAATCTAAGGGGTTGAGATCACCTCACTTGCAGATCTTTGTGGGAACTTTAAGGCCCTCCTCAGAGACTCACACCTCCCCCCACACTCCATCCCAGGCCCCATGTTCCTTTTATTTCTCTCAGTTTAGGCGCTGGTGTCATACCCCAACCCCTGTCACCATTGCTAAGGCTCCAGGGGGAAATAGGCCTGTTGCCTAGCAACAAGCCGGGAAGGGGTTGGGGAGCACTTTGTGACAGAAAGGGGACTGCTAAATGTTTCCCATCTCTGTTTGTAGAGGAGCTTAAAAATGGAGGCATAAGACATATGGTTTTCCCTTCCACATTTTCATCAGGCTGAAATATGCTTGGCCCCAGTCAGTCTAAATCTCGGCCTAGGCTCTCTCCCCTTGAATTGGTAAAATGGTTGGCCAAAAAGCATGGAGTGGAGAGAAGAGGGTACATGTAAATTCTAGCCAGTAACCTCAAATTGCTGTGTCCCTGTCAAGTAGTGCTCCTTTGTCTTTTAAGAGCTACAAGAAATGCAGAAATTCAACAGATGTAGACCTTCCAAGTGTCCCTATTTTCCAGGGACTTCCCTCATTTAGATAAGACATCCCAGTTTCTGATTTGATCCCAGAATGTCCAACTTTTCCTTAGGGTGTCCCTATTTTCATTGGATAAATGTTGGAAGGTAGGGAGTTATCCGGCCCCAAGCCATCTGAAGACAATCCTGTACAGCAAAGTTTTTTTAAAAAATGTTTAATGTTTAATTATCTTTTTATATATGTTGGAAGCTGCCCAGAGTGGCCGGGGCAATGCAGGAAGATGTGGGGGGGGGGTATAAATATTAAAATTACCATTATGGAACGGGACATCCCTGTTTTCATTGGAGAAATGTTGGCGGGTATGCATATGCGGCCAGAGCCCTCAGTTCAGGGGGCCCTCAAGACAGTGCTACTTGTAGGCCTTGCCCTAGTTAGAGTGGTATGGGCTACATTTGTAGTCCAGGTAGAATGGTAAAATCTGAATTTGTTGTGGATTCCCTGCATTCCGAATTGGCACAAGCTCTTCTTGGTGTCCTTCTACCTGCTGATAGCGGACTGTAAGCTATTGTAATTAGAAACTGACTTAGAGCAGACATATCAGTGCTGGGGAAGCAAGGTATGATCAGAAATGCCTACCTGTTGTGTTGATCGCAGTGGGTCTCAGGTCATGACATTCACCTGGGTCCCATTTAATGACACCCCAGGTTATCAAAACATGGCGGACAGCCACTTTGGATGGCAGCCAAGGTTTGCTTACATTAAGGAGTTTCAGTGCCACCCACCCAAGTGATGGGGATGTCCCTAATTTCATCTGTGGAAAAGCCCTGCTATAAAGAGTGACAACTCTAAAACCATCTGCAGCAGCACGACCAGCGCGCCTCAGAGGTCTGTTTTGTTTCTCCATGTTGCATGGTGAGCACAAGTTCACACTGTTGTATAACAAGTGCAGTTTATTATGTACAAATCAATTTACACGAGTATCCAATAGCATCAGCTGTAAACCTCATTCCAGGCTTGTTTTTCAGTTGCCTTATGTTTCCATTCTCTTCATACACAGCCCCATGTCACAAGGCCTCGGGGCCTGGGACGAATGTTGCACCTGCCCATTGTTACGATTGGCTCCAGCTTGCTTCCTGTAGCACCACCAATCTGAGGCTATGTTCAGTTTTTTTTGCCTGTTGCACAGCTCAGTTCTGTGGATGAGTTGTAAGAAAGAAGGCTGCAGTTCTACATCAGCTTCCCTGGGAGTAAGCTCCGTTCAGCTCAATGGGACATACTTCTGATGAGATGTGTAGGACTGCATTGTAAGCCTCCCTCATCAAGTTAATTTATGTTTATTCCAAGTAAGAATGCATAAGATTGCAACTTTAAACTCTTTGCCTTCCCCCTTTTTAATTTACTTGAATACAATGCCTTTTGTGGTAGAGGAATATTTTCTAAGCATACAGAAAGCTGGTGTGGCATAATTCGTAAGATATGAACTGCAATACAGTGGTACCTCGGGTTAAGTACTTAATTCGTTCTGGAGGTCTGTTCTTAACCTGAAACTGTTCTTAACCTGAAGCACCACTTTAGCTAATGGGGCCTCCTGCTGCTGCCGCGCTGCCAGAGCACGATTTCTGTTCTCATCCTGAAGCAAAGTTCTTAACCCGAGGTATTATTTCTGGATTAGTGGAGTCTGTAACTTGAAGCGTATGTAACCTGAAGCGTATGTAACTCGAGGTACCACTGTATAAGATCAGAAGTCCTTGGTACAGATTAACTTCCTTGAGCCACATATACTCTCTGGGTAACCTTAGCCATTCACTGTTTACTCAGACTCAGCCCTTCCCTCATATATAATGGATAATTCAAATCTCACCTTCCAGGGCTATTGGTAGGATCACTGCAATTAATTTATGTGAAGTGTACTGAATGCTTGACACACTATATAAAAACTACTGCATGAAACTGCCTTCATGTTTAAAAAGCCCTCCAGTGGTATCATGTTGGCACTGATTTGTCAATCCAGCCATACAGCTTGATGAATGGAGAAAAACAAGGGGTACATAGGAAATTGACTTGCATGTTTTTATGACCTGAAAGGGATCTCTTGCTCATCTGGGGAGCAACAAAGATAGAAAATAAATAGAGTACAATAAAATAACTAGCTGTTGGCCATCAGGATTCCCAGGCCCGATCTCTGTTTCAAATGTGGCTGGTTTCCTATTTGCTTGTGTTGATTGCCTCTTTTCCATCTGTCTTTTCCGCACTTCCAAGAGGCCTGCTGAGCCAGAACAAGAAGAGAAGGAAGCATCTCATTGGGGAATGTATGGGTTGAAGGGGTGCTCAACAAGCAGGTATTTCAGATACAACTCTTTTGGGGAACAGGTGGTATTGCAGATAGGTAGGCTCTGTAAGAAGAAAGAGAAGGGAATCAACAAGGCTGTTTGCAATGAGGGTTGGTATATAATAAAAATGGACCCTCTTGACTATGTATGGTGTCCCCCATCCCTCAAACGGGGTGGTGTAAATCCTCTGTGAAGCTAGCAGAATATCTAAAATAGGAATACTAAGATTTTATGCTATGCATTTCCCAATCCCATCTCAAGCTCTTTGATCAGAAACGAACGGTTCTATAATTGCGGTTAATTACTCAAGTGTACTTTGGTTCCTTTGCGTGCTGATTGCACAATTTTGGTGTTAGAGGGATGAATTTTTTTATATACTTGTACAGACTTCAAGTTTGTTTTAATGAGGAACTGAACTTCTCCACAATGAAATCTGGAAGTGGAACCCTAAATCGGGGACAGTGCCTGGAATATGGCACATACCGCACCAGTCATGAGCTCAATGTTCTGAGATATATTGCAAGAGAGACTGGCTTGTGGAGATCTTCCTTCCAAGAACAATAAAGCAATCATATTCGTAACAGTTCCAGTCTCCTGCCCCCAGTCTACCAAAACTTAACACCCAATGTTGTTTTGTGCAGGGTTGTTTTCTGTCTCACCATCGTAGCAGTCGGGCATCTTCAACAAACCATCGAAACACTGGCTGTCGGCCGTAAAACTGCAGGTCTTGTTCTCACTACGGCAGAAAAATGTGACAATTTCTCCATGATGAACCAGACCTTCAGGGATCTCATAGACCCAGAGCTTACGCCCTTGGTAGATCATCCGGCTCCTCTTGGCAGTGATGGGACAGCGGGCTGGTGAGGGTAAGAAACAAAGCCTGTTAAGTATGGTTGACAGACCCATTGGCTTTTCACCATCTGGAACCTCAAAGACAATGGGGATGCTGGTATGGAATATAATGTATGGGTTGGTAAAGTAAGGAAAGTACCTCTGCAGTAGGGTAGTTGGGACCAGTTTCCATTCTCCAGGCAAACCACTCTGTTAGAGCCATCTAAGAGGAAGTCCTTGTTACACAAGTAATAGATGACAGTTCCCACAGGGTATTCAGACTGGTGCACAGCAACCAGGGTTGCTTCAGCAATATTGGGGGGTCGGGAACAGGTCACAGCTAGGGAGAGAAAAAGAAAAGTATTCTAAGTATGTGTGTGAATGTGTGTGTGTAAATGGATGGAATGGATGGAATGGATGGACAGATAGAGAACTCATGGATGGGTGTTTATTTGGATTTATGAACAGAGAAATAAATATGGAGTGATCTATAGAAGGATGATGGATGCTTTATTGGGTAGGTCAGCATGTGAATGAATGGATATATCAGCCTATTGGTTGGTAAAGGCAGAAGTTGCTTCGCCTTTGACTCAGAACTTATAATGTACTTCCAGGTGTGGTGAAATGTGTGGATCTGTGTTACTAAGGAATAGAACATTTCTACTAATCCAGAATGCGGCAGCTAGACTGGTGACTGGGGGCGGCCGCCGAGACCACATAACA
Organism: Podarcis melisellensis; assembly: GCF_964234715.1. Lineage (NCBI taxonomy): Eukaryota > Metazoa > Chordata > Lepidosauria > Squamata > Lacertidae > Podarcis > Podarcis melisellensis. The sequence goes on from NC_138545.1 coordinate 19,007,032, forward strand.
CCGGTCTTGAAAGACCTACATTGGCTCCCAGTACGTTTCTGAGCACAATTCAAAGTGTTGGTGTTGACCTTTAAAGCCCTAAACGGCCTCGGCCCAGTATACCTGAAGGAGCATCTCCACCCCCATCGTTCTGCCCGGACGCTGAGGTCCAGTGCCGAGGGCCTTCTGGCGGTTCCCTCATTGCGAGAAGCAAAGCTACAGGGAACCAGGCAGAGGGCCTTTTCGGTAGTGGCACCCGTCCTGTGGAACGCCCTCCCATCAGATGTCAAAACGATAAACAACTACTTGACATTCAGAAGACATCTTAAGGCAGCCCTGTTCAGGGAAGTTTTTAATGTATGATATTTTAGTGTTTTCTGGTTTCTATGGAAGCCGCCCAGAGTGGCTGGGGAAACCCAGCCAGATGGGCGGGGTACAAATAATAAATTATTATTATTATTATTATTATTATTATTATTATTATTATTATTATTACTAATCAAGCAGCCAGAAGCTTGGTCCCCACCACCCCAATAATCTTAACTACTTACGGTGGCAGGTTGGGGCTGCATGTGACCATTCCTCATTCTCTTGGCATAAAAGAGAACTGGGTCCCTCTAGGCGATATCTGTGAGGTAGGAAGAAGAAGAAATCAGAAGGAAGTATTCAGTAGCTTTCCGCTTGAGGCCAGATATGAGATAGTATTTATTAGATTTATATTTTGAGGCAGACAATGTTTTTATGCTTTTTAAAAACAGCTGACTGACTTTTTTATTGTTCTACCTCGTTTTATGAAATTGTAACATTATATATATGTTCAGACACTCTCAGTGGTGTTTTTGCATGAGAATGGTATGATAAAGGTAAAGGACCCCTGACAGGTCCAGTCGCGAATGACTCTGGGGTTGTGGTGCTCATCTCGCTTTACTGGCCGAGGGAGCCGACGTTTGTCCACAGACAGTTTTCTGGGTCATGTGGCCAGCATGACTAAGCTGCTTCTGGTGAAACCAAAGCAGCACACGAAAATGCTATTTACCTTCCCCCTGGAGCAGTGCCTATTTATCTACTTGCACTTAGACGTGCTTTCGAACTGCTAGGTTGGCAGGAGCTGGGACCGAGCAATGGGAGCTCACCCCTTTGCAGGGATTCAAACCGCCGAACTTCCAGTCGGCAAGCCCTAGGCTCAGTGGTTTAGACCACAGCGCCAGAAATAAAATAAAATAAAATGGGATGTGTATGCTGATCAGCGTGTTGGAGTAAGTGATGGAGTTGAGGATAGTTTTATTTACATCATTTCTAACACGCTCTTTAGCCCAGAAAGACACAAATCAGTTCTAAGACAGTCCCTGCCCTCAGGCTCACAACCTGAACAACTGACTTACCCATAGTCACACCAGTAGTGCACTTCCCTTCCTGTGTTGTAAGGGCCCCCTTCATGGGATCCATTTTCGATCTCTGGTGGAGATTTGCAGTGGGATGGTGGGTTAAGAGCATCTGATAAAGAAGAGGAAGGGGGAGGAAAAAAAATGCTTGATAAGTCTGTATCCTTGGTGCATTAGACCAATTGTTGGGTTTTGTTTGTCATCTGGTGGAGGCACTGTAGTGGTGGAGGGTTATCAGTGGCTGTTCTAGATTGAATAAGAGGTGCTTGCGAGCTTGGTCCCTCCTGGTAATTATTGATGACAATGGTAGGAAATGGTTGATTACCTTCACAGGGTAAAGTGAAGCTCCACTTCGCATCTCCTTGGCAGCGACTTATTGCCACTTCCTGCCCATCAGTCATTATAAATCCAGGCTTGCATGTCACCTCCATTAAGTCCCCAAACATAGTGGATTCCTGGACCAGTTGTGTCTCTGCATTGTCAATTGTCACCGGCCATGCACACCTCAAGCCTTGGAAGAATACAGAAAGAAAGATGGCGGCTGATGAGAACCCGGAATTTTGTGGGAAAGAGTTGAGCCTGGATTCTCAGGGTCTAGTGATCCATGTTGGAAGAAGAACTCCTGGGTTCTTGTGAGGAAATAGAAGGTCTAATGGACAGAAAGAGATGAAAACCAGGAGCGCTGATCTTTTGGGGTGTAGTAGGTTGAAGCAACAGGGAACTGGCAATCAGGAATATTGAATTTTCTTAAATGGGGCAAAGGAGGGGTTAAGGAATCTGGAGACCAGGACTCCTCTGGAAAAGGAATAAATGGAAGGCTAGATGCAAGAGCAGGGCTGGGAATACTAGAAAACAGTTCTTTCCACCTAATGGGATGGTGAATGTGGGCTAGGTGGTTTTTTGGGGTTATGGGAGCCAGAAGAGGAATGAAACCTGTTTCATAAGGAAAAATGAGAGGCTGTGACCTAGCATCTTGGGATCATTGTAAGTGGAATGTGATTGGAGATGTGCAGGGAGGAGAAACGGATCTGGGAACGATTATTGATTATTTATTGATTTTTTAAAAAACAACCAAAGTAACTCAAAGCAACTTTCAATATATAAACAAGCACATACATATCTTGAAACTGACATAAAACTACAAATCTTAGGTTCTTCTGGAATGAGGGATGAAGACTGGCTGAAGTTTGGAGTTTGGGAATCAGAGGTCTCAAGCTCTCTAAACTGGTTTAAAGGATTTTTTCCTGGTAACGGAGCACTTCTGAAATCTCTATAAAGTGGCTAGGGCAGAGTTAGGTAGGAAGGACTGGGAAGCATGTAAATGCCTGGATTTTCTGTGAATATTCCTGTGTGTGGACTAGGTAGTCAAGTTTCTACCTGTAGAAATGCAGCTCATTCCACATTCCCCGTCACATTCACACTTCCTGCTTTTAGAGCATCTGCGGCGCTCACAGTTCTTTTGGCAGGTCTGCCCTGTCAGCATTGTAAAATTCTTCTTCCGCAGTGGACATTTGGGGTCGGTCAGATTCCTGACTGCAAATAGAAGAAAAGATAAGTGGTTACACAGATATGAGGGAATGAGACTGGGGAAAGAGGCAAGTGATATACAATCGTATTTAAGAGCTACGTCTGTGTGTCTGTAATGGGGGAATCGAAGGTGAAAATACCTTCCTTCCCTTCCCTAACACATAGCTGTCAACGTTTCCCTTTTTTTAAGGGGAAATTCCCTTATTCCGAATAGGATTCCTCACAAGAAAAGGGGAAAGTTGACAGCTATGCCCTAACAAGAAGCTCTAAGATGCTTTGTTGCCTCAAACAAAAAATTCAAATAGTGTCTTCTCCTCTTGAGGCGATACAAAATATCACAGTAAACTAAATAATTGGCAATTGGCTGTCCTTTAACGTTGTTTTGAAATCTCCCATCTGAGTGGGCTGCCTCATGGTAGTCCTGGTCCTGCTTTTCCCTGTGGTGAATGAGATAATTTCGGTATCGTGGCTCATTTCCTCCTAGCGAGCTTCTCAAATGTCCCTCAGCTGAACCTAATTTTTAAGCTGTGCCTCATTACTCTCGCAATGTCTCTGACTCCTGCCTGTGTGCTTGTTTGTTTAGGTTTGCGTACAAGCAGGATGTCAGACTGAACCTAAATCTGAACTCAAAAAACCACACAGAACCTTCACCCCCCCAACCGAATTGTAACAGAATAAGAATTATTATCCATTGAATCTGTTGACAGCAATCAACAACAATTGGGTTACCTGTTAGAATATGAACCTAGCTTTTTTTTTTTTAAAAAAAGCCAAATCTTTTGTTTTTATTATTTTTAAAAATTTTAAACCGTTTGTAAACTGCTTATTATTAAAACAATATTTAAGTGATATATATCAGAACATAAAAACCAATCCCCCCACCCTAAAAACAGCATGTTGTGCTAACCCCACTGGCTCCAACCAGAATGAATCACGATGAGCACATAAAAACAAAATAATATCTGGAGATTTTGGGAAAGATATTTGGGGGCTCAGTGAAGAGAAAGGCTGACAGCAGGGAATATCCATTGAGGTGGGAGAGAAGTGAGAGACACAGGCTCCCAGATGCCTTTAGGAAGCCTGAGAGCAAGGGCCCTCTCCCTCCTGTGGTTGCCACCAACTGGTATTCAGAAGCGTACTGCCTCTGACTGGGGAGGCAGAGTGTGGACTTTGTGACTTGTAGCCATTGAAAGCCTCTACCTCAGCGGACTTGTCTAATCCTCTTTTAAAGACATCCAAGATGGCGGCTATCACTGCCTCGAGTGGCGGCAAATTCTGTAGTTTTACTGTGTATGTACTGTGTGAGGAAGTACGTTCTTTTGTCTGTCCTGAATCCTCCAAAATTCAGTTTCATTGGATGTCCATGAGCTCTAATGATATGGCAGAAGGATTCCCCCCCTTCTCTATCCATGTTCTCCATGCCATGTGTAATTTCATAAACTTCTAGCCTTTTACTCGCCTCTTCTCTAAACCGAAAAGCCCCAAATGCTGCAATCTTCCCGCATTGGGGAGTACAGTGGTACCTCAGGTTACATACGCTTCAGGTTACATATGCTTCAGGTTACAGACTCCGCTAACCCAGAAATATTACCTCGGGTTAAGAACTTTGCTTCAGGATGAGAACAGAAATCGTGCTCCGGTGGCGCGGCGGCAGCAGGAGGCCCCATTAGCTAAAGTGGTGCTTCAGGTTAAGAACAGTTTCAGGTTAAGAACGGACCTCCGAAACGAATTAAGTACTTAACCCGAGGTACCACTGTAGTTGTTCCATCCCTTGTTTATTTTGGTTGCGCTTTCCTTAACCTCTTCCAACTCAACAATATCCTTTTTGAGGTAAGGCAACCAGAACTGTACACAGCATTCCAAATCGGATTTACCCATGGATTTGTGTAACCACTTTATGATATTGGCACTTTCAGTTCCTTTCCTAATGATTCTTAGCAGCGGTAGCCGGTGCCACCCCTTGGAAGGCAGGCACATGGGGGCTGGCCGAAGGCAACTTGAGGTTGGTGGGGCACTGCCCCATTCACTCTAATGGGCTGTAGTTCCACCGGCTGTAGTTTCCCAGTCCAAGGTAGACGACATGTTCCGGTCAGGGTTGTACTCCCTCTAAAACTCTTATTATCACGTCATTCACTTTCCGAAGCAAGTTGGGTCCATCAGTTACCCTGGTTCTCTTACAGATGACAGAATCACTGGTGGCCTGAACAAAAGCCCCAGAGTTGTGTTCCCTGTCTGCTAGGCTACCGTATTTTTTTAAAAAATAGCCATGAGTCTTGACTGTGTACTTGCAGTCTCAAATGTGGGGCTGAAATTCTACATATGCGAATGTCGAAAGGCTACTTTGTCACTGGTCCTGATTACGGGAAGGGTTACAAATGGACCAGAAAGAAACTTCTTTGGCATGCTGTTCCCATAGTTTTAAGAGCCTTTTTGCAAGTGCCAGTGAAATCAGCCAGTGGAACTTTCCACAATATGGAGATAATAAACATTATCACCTGCTAATTCCTGCAAAACTAATTGTGAGCATGACAGGAGTTGCTAGGGTGTTAATGGGAAGTAACACTCATTTGAAGAGATCTTGAGACTTTGGCTTAAATATATTCTGTATGGAAGGGCATGAGGGTTAAAAAGAGGGATATTTAGAGCTTTGTATCTTAAGCAAAATGAACATTTCCTTGCTTTCCAAACTTGAATGAGAAAAGTTGTGATGCTGGCAATGGCCACCAGGTGGAGAAATATATACTTGGCTTGAAAAGCTGCCTTTTACAAGAAATGCTGTCTACCTGTTTATGTCCATACATGTTGTTGTTTTTTTTAAAAAATATTTATTTTAATGTTTAGACTGCAACACTCGAAGGTGCCATGTGAGTAGCAATACATCCAAAGGTAACACGCCTAATTATAGCTGACCCAGAAAGGAAAAAACCTCCAAAATCCGTAGCTGGATTTTGGAAAAAACACACACCCCAAAGATCCACTTTTATAAGGACCAACCAAATTAAAAAATAATGGCAAGCTTTTACATTCTCCAGAGCTCTGCAACAGGCAAAGTGTTTCACAAAACAGGAAGCAAAGGGACAATGGGAAAGTACAAGGAAAAGTACAAGAATTCGATTGGATGTTGTAGCTCTAACATCAGCTTGTAAACTCAGTTCCCAAATTATATCGCACCGAGGTACAAATTTTAATGGTCCTGTAAGCTAACAAAATTAAAATAAAATGCACAGAATATTGAATAATAAATATATAAAAAGATACTATTATTAAACAGCTTACATTTAATAACATGACTTATGCAGTCCGTCATGAGGATGGTTTATTTGTGCAGGTAAGAACCTAGCTATGTAGCAGTCAGTGTGCTTACCCTGATGATCTGCAAAGTGAGCCTCAGTTGCCTTCCTTGCTATGTATAAGCTAAACTGCAATAGTGCTACATCCATTCTGCAGTCACGTTACTTCACATAGCCCTCTAAATTCAAGTACTAACGTGGGGGAGGGACAGGAAACCTATTTTCTGGGATTGGTAGGATATATATATATATATATATATATATATTTGCTTTCGTAGATTTTCACGGGTACAGGAATGCAGGTTTTGGTGTCCTCGGGTGTCTTCCCGTGTAAAAGTTGGGGTGTCTAGGCGACGTTTCGACGAGGTCTCACTCGTCATCTTCAGGCTGGTGCTTTCGGCTTCTTGTTACTGGAACAGAGCAGGATCTCAGTGTTTGAGTTCCTATAAATACTGTTGAGGGGGTGTGGTGTATAGCCTCCAATGTTCTGGGCAGAGAGGAAGTTCCCAGGCTAGTGTGCCTTTTCTTCTTTTGTTCCTTAATTACTTGAGGGATATCTTGAGTGATTTCTTGAGTGATATCCTCAGGATATCACTCAAGAAATCACTCAAGATATCCCTCAAGTAATTAAGGAACAAAAGAAGAAAAGGCACACTAGCCTGGGAACTTCCTCTCTGCCCAGAACATTGGAGGCTATACACCACACCCCCTCAACAGTATTTATAGGAACTCAAACACTGAGATCCTGCTCTGTTCCAGTAACAAGAAGCCGAAAGCACCAGCCTGAAGATGACGAGTGAGACCTCGTCGAAACGTCGCCTAGACACCCCAACTTTTACACGGGAAGACACCCGAGGACACCAAAACCTGCATATATATATATATATATATATATGTATGCTTTTAATTGCAGGGGAAATGTGATATCCTTGAAATAGAAGCGTGAGCTTAAAGAAAGATGTCTGGATCTTTCTCAAACCCATTAATCCTCAGCAACACATTAGTAACAACTGTGTGCATTTAAAAAAATTTTTTGACAATTTGCACCATGAGTAGATGGATAGATACATTGATTTAATAATAGACAGAGATAAAATTAGGCATAAAAGCTTGATACTTCCCATTTTAGAAATTGTACACTGGATGGAGAGAGAGAGAGAGAGAGAGAATATGTGTGGGAATAGGGAGAAGAAAAGTGAATGGAAGTTAGGAAAACAGCAGAAAGAAAGAAGCCCTACCTGGCAATCTTACACAGTAGGCAGAGAAGAAGGTATCTGGTTGGCCACTGTGAGGACAGGATGTTGGACTAAATGGGCCACTGGCCTGATCCAGCAAGCTCTTTTTAAGTTCTTATGAGTAAGGGGCTCAGACTTCAGTGAGCTAACTAGATTCCTATTGTAGCTCAGCCCAATTCCAGTCTCTCTCTTTGTATGCTTGGCTTTTGCTTCAGTTTTCTTTCTATAAAAAGTGTTGAAAGTGACTGCGAGGGAAGGGATTCTGGTTATACATCCTCAGTTTTAAGACTGCAGAGCCTAGAAATCTAAATATATGCAAGTGTCTTTATGAGAGTGGAGCGTGTTAGGAAAATGGAAAACTATTTGGACACAGGACAGGTCTAAGAGTCCTGGCGTCTTAAAGTATGTGTCAAAAGCCAACAGATAGTTCAGGATATATAAATTCCACAACTCTGTGGCTCTACAGTTCCTTCTCACAAAGTGGTGCTTTATACTTTGGGCTGCTTGTATTCTGTGATCCTCTCCAAACACAGAATGAGATCAGAAAGATCTGGCACCCTGAGCCTTTAGTGAAAAACGCTTTAGGGAAAAGTACAAAGGGGTGAGAGAAAATGAACAGATAATAAAGTGTTCATGGGAAGCTGTCCTATACCAAGTCAGACCATGGTTCATCTAGTTCAACACTGTCTGCACTAACTGGTAGCTAGCAAGTCTCCAGGATTTCAGACTGCTTTCTCTCCTAGCATAGATTGAACCTGGGTCTGTCTTCCTGCAAAGCAGCTGCTCTACCACTGAGCTTATGGCCCTTCCAACCTACTTGTCTTTGGGGGCAGGGGAGAGTATATTATTTTCTCCTGTGTCCTGTTTAAGGCACACAGCTGGTACAGCTGGGGGTTTTCTGCTCCAAGTGGCTGAGCACTACAATCGGATCCCCAGAATACTCCAGGACCCCCTGCAACATCACAGCTGATGCCAGGATATATCATTTCACTGATGGGCCTAACAAAAATTGTTGCTCTAACTATGTTTGGCTTGCTTGTGCCCAGCAGCCTGGATTTATATAAGATGGTAGCTTAAATTTGAAAATGGGCCGAACGCAAATACAGTGGTACCTCGGGTTACATATGCTCCAGGTTACAGAAACTTTAGGTTACAGACTCTGCTAACCCAGAAATAGTACCTCAGGTTAAGAACTTTGCTTCAGGATGAGAACAGAAATTGTGCTCCGGCGGCGCGGCAGCAGTGGAAGGCCCCATTAGCTAAAGTGGTACCTCAGGTTAAGAACAGTTTCAGCTTAAGAACGGATCTCCAGAACAAATTAAGTTCTTAACCTGAGATACCACTGTACAATCTTTCCACAGTGTGTAGAGATGGAGCACAGCTCTAGGGCCGGTCCAAGACATTTTTCTCCCTGAGGTAGAATAGCAAATGCTGCCTTCCCTTGTCCCTCCCTCAGCAAGTCAAGAGCTTTGAGTTTTGTCAGTGGCTGGAAGGTGGAGCGGAACTGGCCCAAGACATATTGCTGCCTGAGAAGGAGCGGCAGATGGCACATAACACACCTGCCCTGCCAAAGTGAAGGCACATAGTAGTACCTAAGGCTTGCTTTGGCACATGAGGCAGAAAATCTCTCACACACGCCTCTCCCAGGAAATGAAAAAGAAATCACAATAATCTAAATCGCTGTTGTTATTTTAAATCACCATTATTAATTTATACAATCCTTAATGAAAGATAAAAGTCTCCCAAGCAGCTTGCCAAATATAAAAACTAATCACACAATTCTATTGCCCTTTCATGATGCCCCAAATCATGACTGCCTCACACTTCCTAATGGTAGAGCCGGCCCAGCATTGCTCACTGCTTAACGTGCTGGACGTCCCAGGTTAAATCCCTGTCATCTGCAGTTAAAAGGAGCAGCTAGGAGCTGATGGGAAAGACCTCTTTCTGCCTGGGACAGACTCTGGAGAGCTCCTGCCTGTCAGACAACAGAGGACTAGATGGATAAATAGCCTGACCTGGTATATGGCACCTACCGACGTTCCTAATATAGCAGCTTGTAAGGGACGACTGAGCAAGGAATACGAGGAAGGGGAGGTGAAAAGTCAGGTAGAGGGACTGAAAGCAGAAAAGGGGTGAAGCGACTGTGGGGACTCACCTCCCACTTGTCCAGAGCCTTGTGAGAACCAGAGAACCGCCAGCAGTGCCAGGAAAAGGAGCGAGGACATGATGCGAGGAGGACACAACCCGTGTCTCTTGATTACACCTCTGTTTTGGGGAGACAGGTTCTCTCCTGCGTTCTCTGGGAGAGAGGCGATGGTTAGCTGGTCCAAGGAAAGTTTTTGGGAGTGGGTATTAGCGCCTCCTAGATAATGCAGTTTGAGAGAAGGGTGCAGAGACACAAGATTCCTGGGTGCTCTGAGAAAGGAACCAAAATTAATGGGTGCCAGGGTGGCAGCCGAAGCTCCTGGATTTTGTCTTGCAGGCTGACGGGACGGCCTTATAAGCAACTGGGATTTGAGCACCCCTCTGAAATATATGTCCATTTCTCCCACTGTGTGTCCAAAGTTATTCATTAACAAGGCCTGGATGGGACCCTGCCAAAGGGCAACCTGCCTTCCACATTTGTCACAGGGAACTCTGAACTCCAAAGCAAGACAACAGACAGCTGTGGGGGGGGGGTCAGCATACAGAGAGAGGAACCCAGGAGTCCTAAACCTCCACAAATCCCACACCTGCCTAAGCCCTACTCTTCTCCAAAAAGGATCACCCTAACTCTCTGGATTTCTCTGCTCCCCCAGAGAATCCAGAAAAGCTGGCTCCCTGTTGTGAGTCTTCTTTAATAGCACCACTTTATTCTTCCACAATCCCATTCAGGAGGCGATCCTTTTAGTATCTCAGCTTCTCCCCTCAGCTGCTTTCACCAATCTCTTTAGATTTTCCTTACTCTTGCTCAGAAATTCTGGTTTCTTCAGGGAGTGAGAAAGAAATCCGATGGGTGTGTGCGTGTGCCTGGCGTATGGGCGAGAGAGGGGTGGATACCAAGGCACCTGGTGGGTTTTCTTAGTGGGCAGCACAATGCAGAAAAAGGGTTAGAGGGGAGAGATCCCTGGCTGCTTCTGCGGGGGGAGAGAAAAGCCTTCCCAGCGATTCCTCTTTAAACTCTGACTCCTCCCCCTCCTCCCCCCTTGCTCAGCCTCAGCCTCCCCCGTCCAAATCTCCCATTCCTGGGCGAGAAACAGACACAGCCCAAATCCACAACCTGTTTGTTTCTCTCTCTCTCTCTCTCTCCATCTCTCTCTGTCTCTCGTTCTGTGGAGCTGTTGCTGGGAGCTTTCACCTCTGCCTCTTCTCTTTTTTTTCCATCAGCAGTTTTGCCATTCTCCCTATCACTATCTTCTTCTCTTTCTGTTCTCTCTTTTTCTTTTTTACTCCATTCACCTCTTCGTTGCCCATCCCTCCTTCATCTCCCATCCCTCCCCATTCCTTTTTCTCCCCATCCATCCTTCTACATCCCTCCAGTCCTTTTCCGTCCTCCACCTCTTCCTCTCCGTCCACTTTCCACCTCTTCTCTCATTCATTGCACGATCCACCGGTCCCTCTTCCTCATCCACCCATCTGCTCCCTCCAGCTCCCATATCTTTCTTGCCTGCTTTTAATCGCCTCTTCCCTCTGGTTCTTTCCTACCCCTCCGCCCCTCCCTCTTGAAGACCCTAGCAGTTAAGGTGCTGGGGCTTCCCCCAGGTGGCACCATGGCGCTGCTGAGCTCCCCAACAGAGACTGAATGCTTGACTAAGCCGCTTTTCTGCCGCAAGGGGGCGCTACGCCAGAAGGTCATCCACGAGGTGAAGAGCCACAAGTTCACCGCTCGCTTCTTCAAGCAACCCACCTTCTGCAGCCATTGCACAGACTTTATCTGGTGAGAGAACCTGACCCTGTGATGTGACCCTATTTGCACTGACCCCCTGTGACCCTTTGCCTTTGATCTTGCCACCCCTTTTACTGCTGCTTGTGCAATCCTGCGCCCCACATTCCATAACCCTGTGGTCCTATCACTCTTCTCCATAAAGGGCTACCTTATTCAGGGCTTCCTGTGTTTTGTAGTTCTGTCTAGATGCAGAAACAGTAGCAAGCACAGAATTCAGCACCCTGATAACCTGATAGTTCTGTTTTTATTTTTTTTAGGTACCTTTCTAGTCCTCATTGTGGTTGTGCAGATTAGTCTTGGGCCATGCTTGGTAAAATCTCTAAAACTCAGAGGTTACTAAGTAGGAATTCTAGTGGTTAGGGGGTAAGGCTGCAGTGTCCTGTGTAAGTCCTTGTTCGTCTCTGTAACAAAAAAGTGATGCTAATTTATGTAAAATTTGGATAGGTCATATAATTTCTTGCTGGAGAATTTGGGCAGTCTTGGTCCTGAAGCTGAGCTGACCAATGGTCCTGTCCTCCCCTACCATTACTGGCTTTTATTTCAAGTTTTTTTAAACTAAGGTATCTACTTTTACTCTGCCTCCCAAGATGATGCCAAGGTTCAAACGGAGGAATTTATACAAGCAAAGTGATTCTCTCTCTCTCTCTTTCTCTCTTTCTCTCTCTCTCTCTCTCTCTCTCTCTCTCTCTCTCTCTCTCTCTCTCGTCTTCCTTCTTGCAGATGTTCCTTGTCCTATAATCCCATTACTCCTCTATATGTCTCTGAAGCCCCATAGATCTACATGGTCTGATCACCTTTTACCACCCTAGTTTTGTTTCTGTAGATTTTCCTCAATCTATAAATCCATACTTCCATCCATGCAGCCTCTTATTTATATTTATTGTATTTGCATGTAATACCAAGCCTTTGGCACAATTGATCTAGTTACTTCTTTCCAATATATCTCTACATCTTGCCATATCCTCTGTCCCTCCATCTCCCCCATAACCCATGGCCCTATATAATTCAGTTTGACCCTGCAGAGCCTTTAGTTTCAGCCAAGAGCCCCCATGACTACCTGTGTGCATTCTGTGCTTCTCTCTTTTGCCCACATTTCTGCTTCCGGGAAATCTAATTCTGCAATCAGAATGTGTTGGGCGAATTGAGTGTATCAAAATATATTATGCAAATTAAGTGTATTTGCGTAATGTGTCTAGTTTTGCATAATTCATCTTACTTTCTGTGATTCAGCTGTGGAAATAAGTAGGATTTATTTGTGGCAAAGATGATGTTGATGGAGGTGAATAGAAGTGAGGGAAGGGCAAGGAGATGTTTCAACACATAATAACCAGGACTAGAAACTTGGATATATATTTTTAAAGGATGCGATCCTTAGGATGTCAAAACCCACACTAGAAATAACTGTTTAAATAGTCATCATCTCCAGGATCCATAATCCTGACCCATATTTTGGAAGTTTGGAAATAGGTTCTGAGTTTAAACAACAATGCATGGCCCATGCATTGCCTAGGAACACTCAGGTATTCCGGAGAGATACTGCTGGTCAGAGATATCCCTGACCTTTGGTTTCAATGTGTTTTGTTACTAGTTGTTCTCATTTTGGGATTGTTTTCCTACAGCCTGTAGTTCTGACAGGTGCACAATTGTGGTAGGGTTGCTGTGTTTGTAAATTCTCAAATGGTGGACTATCTCTCCATTAAACCCATTTAGTGAGGAAGAGCATTTAAGTTTTATATAGTAGGATATCAGGGGACTTGCTAAAATCACAGTACTCTCATGGGCTTCTTGTCATCTTGAAGAGATACATATGTTATTAAGTATGGGATATAGGTCCCTGCTGCCTAATACAGTCCTTTATATACCAAATGGCAATTTCAGCTTTCAGAGTGGGTGTAGCAAGAAAAAACTACAATGTGATGCCCTATATTTCTAAATATCAATGTGCCACAATTATGTATGATTCCCTCTCTGCAGCCTTTCTTATTTGGGGTTCCTCTTTGCTGCCTCCAGAAGCGCCTTTTCTCAAACACGCACGCGCACACACACACACACACACACACACACACATTTCTCTCAGACATATTCCTGAAGGCTGCAGAAGTGATGGAAATTTGTTCTGACACATGGTTCTGTGGTCACACACACACAACGCGCGCACACACCAAACAGCACATAATACATTTTCTGCTTATTATGGGCAGAGAACATGAAGGATCCGTAAAAATATAGCCAACAGGTGGGAGGCAAAGCAACGGTTGTAAGGCTCAGGTAACAACTGTTTTTCAAGTACGCAGAAAGGTTGGATTGCTATGAATAGACTAGGAGAGCAAGCCATATTCCTCTGCAGCTGAATGGAGAAAAGCAGGGGGATGGAAAGAAAGTGTTTTGTGTTAAATATATCATGCTGATGAGATCTTTCTCATGGTTAAGCTGCTCCCTTTATCACTCTGCGCTCAGATCCCAATACAGATCCCCTCTCCAAGACTATTGCTCCTTCAGCAGCTTCACCACCCTCAAGCTGAAGCCACACCATCCATTTAAAGGACTTTTATAGCGCTTTTAACAGTTATGGCTTCCCGCCCCACCCAAAAGAGAGAGGGTGCTGGGAACTGCAGCCTGCATCCTTAAAAAACCTACAGCTTCTAGGCTTCTCTGGGACTGTTAAAGCTATATGAGTGCTTTAAATGGATGCTGTGGATGTGACCTCAGTCATCTAAATGTCTCCTGTTCCCACAAATGACTCCAGCCTTTCTCCCATGCTGCAGTCAGTAGGGGACATGGCTCGATGGCAGAGGACATGCTCTGCGAGGAATGGATCTCAGGCTCAGTCCCTGGCATCCCCAGGTAGGCCTGGCAAAGACCACCTGAAACCCTGCCAGTCAGACAATAGACCAGTTTCCCAAATTTGGGTCTGCAGCTGTTTTTGAACTACAGTTCCCATCATCCCTGATCACTGCTCTTGTTAGCTAGGGATGATGGGAGTTGTAGTCCAAAAAACAGCTGCAAACCCAAGTTTGGGAAACCCTGCTATAGGCAGTGCTGTATTTAGGCCTTGCAGAATCCCTGTCTGCTGCTGCTTCTCTCACTTCCTTCAAATTCCATCTCAACCCTTCCCCTCGACCTTTTCTGTAACCCCTTAGTCCAGGGATGCAGAAGCTGTGGCCCTCCAGATGTTGTTGAACTACAACTACCACAGAATAGTACCAAAAGGCACACAGCTATAGCAACGATATATTGATAATAAGAAGTTTATATTGAGGTAGACAAAATACCAACACAATTGCAGCATATACATTTCAGCACAGCTTACAAAGAACCATATGGCTCAACAACTATTATTATTGTGTTGAAGAAGGCTCTGTAGTGCAGCTGCCTATAACTTTGCACCCTAGCAATGGTGTTATCCTCTTGGAATCAAGCAACTTCTTTGGAGATATAAACATTCTGGTTGTGAAAACTGCGGCTGGGGCCTTGAAATGCTTTTTGCAGCTTTGTCATCTGAGGAAGGCCTTCAAAGCAGGACCTTATCCAGAAGCCTGTCTGTTGTCAACTGCTTAGAGCATTCTTCGATGCAATAATAATTATCGTTGCGCCATATGTTTCTTTGCAAGCCTTGCTGAAATGTACATATTGCAACAATATTTTTCCTACCTCAGTGTAAGCTTCTTATTGCAGTTACAGTTGTATGCCTTTCCACACTTCTCAGTGGTGGTTTCATCTAGGACTGTGCCCTTGTATGTGATGTTGAACTACAACTCCCATCAGTCCTAGTCATCGTCCATGCTGGCCAGGGCTAATGGGAGCTGGAGTCCAACGACATCAGGAGGACAACAGCTTCCACACCCCTGCCTTAGTCCCTGACCCCTACTGAAACTGAAGCCTTAGTACAAGCACGTGAAGTTCTTAGCCTCCATCTCTCCCCTTCTCTTTTGCCTCCCTGAGGTCATTTGTTAAGAGCCGTGGATTTTATTGATTTTTAGAAACAACAAGCAAAAGAAGAAGCATAACAGGTACCTCATGTCAAATTTTAGATGGTAAGCTCCTTGCAGTAGGAACCTGTCTTCTTGTTCTTTGTAAAGGTAAAGGGACCCCTGACCATTAGGTCCAGTCGTGACCGACTCTGGGGTTGCGGCGCTCATCTCGCTTTATTGGCCGAGGGAGCGGGCATGACTAAGCCGCTTCTGGCGAACCAGAGCAGCGCACGGAAACGCCGTTTACCTTCCCGCCAAAGTGGTACCTATTTATCTACTTGCACTTTGACGTGCTTTCAAACTGCTAGGTTGGAAGGAGCAGGGACCGAGCAATGGGAGCTCACCCCGTGGCGGGGATTCGAACCGCCAACCTTCTGATCGGCAAGTCCTAGGCTCTGTGGTTTAACCCACAGCGCTACCCGCGTCCCTATTGTTCTTTGTAGGCTGCCACAAAACTTTGATAGCTCTATATGAACAGAAACAAACAAATTCAGATAAAAGAGCAAAGGTCCATAAAGAAAGACAAAAAAACCCCTCTGATATCCACCGTAGGGTATTAACTTTGTTAGGCCTAACCAAACTGTCACAGAGTTGTTGCAAGCTTTTGAGTTCTCTAGAACTGTTTATTGGGCAAGATGTTGCAGGAAATCAATGGGCGTGGAGGGAACAGGGCAGTAGGACAAAAGAAGAAATCAGGGTCCCCACCAGACTGTCACTATTTTGCAGGAGTGATTAAGCACCATACTGGCAAAATTAGGATTGCACAACCAAAAGTGGATCAGAGAGCTCTTCTGCAACAAACCCACTTCAAAACAATTCAGACTTTTTGTAGTAAGGAAAGTGATGGGAAGGTGAAATGGGGTGGAATGGTGGGCCAGACTATATTTCTTTTGGGTGGGGGAATGAACGAATTTCTATGCCCCACAAATAACCCAGAGATGCACTTTAAATAAAAGGACACATTCTACTCATGTAAAAACTTGCTGATTCCCGGACTGTCTGCGGGCCGGATTGAGAAGGCAATTGGGCCGCATTTGGCCCACGGGCCTTAGGTTGCCTACTCCTGATTTTGCTGCTGTGCCATGCTGAGAAAATCTATGGCTTGGCTTAGTGTGTTCCCCGAACCTGGGTGCTTGCAATTTAGCTCTCTCTAGGCTAACCAAGGTTTGTACTTGTTTTAGCTCACTGTGGCGTAGCAGCAAACTCCTCCCCTGCTTTCGAAAAAGACATCATGGGTAGGGGGAAAGCAGAGTGATGTCACAGATCCCAAATGGGAACCTGCAACAAAATGTTGAAGTGCTCTGGTTCACTGGGTCTGTCAGTCAGCCATGATCTCCTCTAAGATTCCTATTTCATGCTCTGCACCCCCAAGAGGCAGTCTGTGGCCACTGAGCATGCTAAATCCTGCTTTGGGCTGCTCTTTTTGAGGGTGGGTGGGTGGGGGTACTCATTAGGTCCCCCCCCCCATATATTCTTTGTACTTTTTGCAGATAAGCGTTCACCCAAAGGTGCTACCTTGCTATTTCTTACTGGTACCGTTTTAGGTAGCGTCCTGTTGGCACTCACCAGCTGAGTTCATTATTAGAGGGAACGATGACAGGGTCTGTCACATTTAAGGAGAACTTGTACAAATGACACCAGAAAGTTCATGAAGTTACGGTATTGGCCACATAACCATTTGGTTATGTGTGCGTTTTATGCAGCTACCTCTTCCTTCAGGCAGCTCACGGGCGTAAACATGGCTCCCCCTTTTGTCCCACTCAACAATTCTGTGTGAAGCAGGTTAGGCAGATTTCTGATGACTGGCTCAAGCTCACTCAGTAAGTTTACAGCTGAGCAAGGATGTGAACCTATGTCTCTCTATTCCTAGGTCCAGTACTCAGTACTTGCATCGCAGGTGGTCTGAGTGCATGATGTAACTAAATTTGAGGGGAGCCAAGGGGTGGAGCTTGTGGATTTCATTAAGGGCACCCTTGCTTTTCCCTCCTAAGCCCTGACAACACTTTCACCACTGCCCGACACTACACTGGCCCATGCTGGCTACTCTTTAGATAACACAGCAACTTCTGCTTGTAATGGGATGTGGAGTGTTGACTTGGTGGGTGGGTGGGTGGTGGTGGTCCTGAGCTCTCACTGGTGGGTGGAAGAGATGGGAGGCATCCGGGTCAACATGGCTGCATCATGGCCAAATGGCCAGAAGTGACTGTGCTGGCACTGGACTCTGATCTCACTGAGAGCTGGTCTACACTCCCGCTAGTCCCGGGGCTAGGAAGCACGAGTCCAAGTCGTTTTCCCCCTTGCCCCACTCCCTTCCCAAGGAAGACCTGCTCTGAATCGGAACAAACGCCAATCCTCGGAAAAACCCAATTGCCTTTTGCTCCGACTGAGTGCTAAAGAGCGGTTTCCCCCAGGAAGTAGCAGCAGGACAAGAGGAAGTGTGGATAAGCCCTTGATCAGTTCGACTGCTGAAGTACTTGCAGCCTGATCTTAGGTGTTTTTATAGGGCTGTGAGCCCTGTTGAATCCACCTTATTCTTCAAAGGGGTGAACTACATGTTACACTCGGCTATGAGGAACTTTTATCAGATTTTCTCCTTTAAACCAAAGGCTGCCTCTGAAGCTGTTTTCTGCATGGATATGAGAAAGTAGTAAAGGGAGAGATGTGCCTCTTGCCCCTTTCCCTTCCAGCTGCTTTCCCATTCAACCCCCTGGGCTGCTTCCCTGCCCCTCCAGGAAAGGATACAGGTTCCTGCATGTCCCCTCCACAGGGCAAAAATCCCCCCACCATACTGGGGTGGGAAGGAGCTTCAGTTCGGAACAGGTCAGAGAGGCAGTGGAGTGTAACACTTTCTTTCAGTGCTATTTTGCTCAATTAAAACAATCTCTTCCCAAGTGGCAGTTTGTCCCGTGGAGGAAAACTTGCAGGTACCTATATGTTTTGCCCAGCAGGCCAAAAAAAATTAGGACTTGGGAAAAACCCCTGATAATAATCCCTGCTCTTGAATCTCCTGTCATGCCATGCCAGACATGGCCCTGATTCCGCACAATATTTCTCCCTTTTTAACCATTGCCTTTGTTCTGTTATCCTCCATACTATCTAGATTTGTAAGCTCCACAGGGCAGGGAGTTCTGCTACGATTGTGTGACTCTATAAAGTGCCACATACAGTAATGGCACTGTATGGATAAGAGGATCCTTCCCAAAGACTGATAAGGATGTGATGAGGAGAAAAGGCTGTTGGAAGAGGTATGAAATTCTGTTTGAAGTTAGCCGAGAAGGCAGCTGTGTGTCAGCTTGTGGAAAAACCTGGAGCTTCGACACCAGCACCCCCGCAGCCTCGGGAGTTAGTGTCAGGCGGAGACAAAATATGCTAAACCCCTCATCTCTGTTAATGACTCACATAGCAGAGGGCACAGAAGTCTTTATAATAACTACTAACTCCAAAGACATACAAACATTTCCATCCCCATTTGGGGGATGTGACAGCTGGGGACTTGCCACATAGACACCCAGATCTTACCCTCGTATTTATTTCATTCTTTATTTATTTATAAAATCTCGTGAGTCAACGTTTGTAGCCCAGATTGGGTGCTCAAAGTGACATAACACAAACATACAGAGCATCTATTTAAAACGCATTAAACACAGCAAAAGCGGAAAAGTAAAAATAATGAAGACCGTCAACCCTAAACTCTGCTAGAATTTAAGGCAGAGAAGAAACAACAGAGGGACAGATCCAGTTCCCAGCTCATAAGGCAAGAAGCAAAGTTGCAGTCTGATGAAAGTAAGACTCCGCTGTATTCAGTGAGACTTACTTTGAGTAAATGTGCATTTGCTTGGGCTGTAAAACAGAATGCTGGCAAAGGCTGAAGAAACCAAACAGTTCCCACTAGTGTGTCAAATGCTCATTCTGGAAAGGAGCCACCAGCCCAATCTCTCTTGGGAAGAAGGTCTTAAATGGAAGTTACCACCATAAATATGGTCCTTCTGAAACTAAAACATTTCACCTGTTGATCTTACAGAGCAGGTGCAGTGGCATATAAGGGAGAAGATGCTGGGATAGCTCAGTTGGTAGAGCTGGAGACTCTTAATCTCAGGGTTGTGGGTTTGAGCTCCACATTAGACAAAAGATTCCTGCATTGCAGGGGGTTGGACATGATGGTCCTTGTGGTCCCTTCCAACTCTACAATTCCATGATGCAACAGGACCTAGGACCACTGCCTTGAACTGGGCAAGGAAGCAAACCAGAAGCCAGTGCAGATGGGTCATGCAGCAGAGTAAAAACACTTTTTCCTACTCAAGCTAGCCAATGAGCAGGCTTGCTGCATTCTGCAGAACCTGAAGTTCCCGGGTCATTTTCAAGGGCAGCCCAGTGCCAATGCATTGCCATAGCAGTTAAAATGAGAGGTTACTGTTGCATGCGTGAGAGCGTGCTGCATCTCCAAGTCAGAAAAGAGGGATTTCAGCTGGTTTGCTGGCCAAAGCTCGTGCAAGGTGCTTTTGACTGTGACCTTCACCTGGATAACTACCAGCAAAACAGGACTGAGGAGTAGGATAGCCCCTTTTTGAACCAAGACTTACTCCCCTGCTTTAAAGGGCAGTTTGGTCTGCAGATGTTACCAGGCAGTTGATACTAGGTGTTTAGCTCTGTGTCATGAAAAGCTTTGCTTGTTGATTTCCGTAGAACAAGGTCTCACTTCCAGACAGCCTGTTTATTTGAACGTTCATCCTGATTTTTTTGTACACTGTTTGCAAGGAGGTTAGACAACACAAACTATTCATGAAAAATTCATTCTGATCTTTTATATGGGGAGGCTTCACAATGCAATTGTTACCCACAAAAAGTCTGGGTTTTTGAGGAAGTGGATTTGTTGCAAGAGTACCAAGTCAACTTTGATTATGCTACTTTAATTTGCCAGTATGTGATTGAATCCCACATGAAAACATCAACAGTCTGGAAGTGTCCTAAACCTCAGAGACAGAGACACAAGACAGGTCCCCGCACCTTGGTTAAGTAGCTCCCCAAGAACAACTAACAGTGAAGTGGGAATAACTACCATCTCCTGGTTCCATAAGCACAATTGCAAATGATATGTTCTCCACACTGGTCATCTCTAATAAGCATGCTTGCGTGGTCCATAAGAAAAAACACAGCCATGAACAAGCAATGTGAGTTCTGAGATTCTGCTAAAGCATGGGGCCACGTGTGCATTTTGACATGGTGTGCAGAAGTTAGCATCCTGCGAATCTTAGCTTTCAAGTAAAACGAACCAAGTTTCTAGTCCTTAAGGCTGTAAAGATAGGCCTTGAAAGAGTGTTAATGTTAATGCTTTGCAAGTAGAAGGCCCCAAGTGCAGTCCCTATCATCTCCACGGAGGGCTGGGGAAGATTTCTAAATGAAATTCTAGGAATTTAAATTGGGGGAAACATCATGGCTTTCATGTATAACCTATGGTTTGGTCCTTAAAACAAGGTCTGCAGTTCAATTTCCGGTTACCACTGAGAGCACAATGGCAAAAACAGAAGGCCCTTTTCCAGAGCCAGGAGGGATTGAGTCCTGCATCAAAATTCGGCTCCTTCTAGATTCTAGTGCTGCTGAACTGCAGCATGCAGAGCGAAGGGTGGGGTAGGGGAGTATTGCTAGATGTTGCTAGAGCTGTGAATGCTTTGTGCCACTTCCAGTCCATGCCCTTTGCTACCTAGATGCCTTTTCCTTCCACCCTGTCTGTTTAGTACAGCTGCACCCAAGT
Organism: Podarcis melisellensis; assembly: GCF_964234715.1. Classification (NCBI taxonomy): domain Eukaryota; kingdom Metazoa; phylum Chordata; class Lepidosauria; order Squamata; family Lacertidae; genus Podarcis; species Podarcis melisellensis. The sequence goes on from NC_138545.1 coordinate 19,028,090, forward strand.
GTTGAAAAACATGAGTGTTAATTGCCACAACGTAATAAAATAAGTGGTGTGCAGCAGGGAAGCAAAGCCAGCCAGCTTACTGGTTGGTTTGTAATATTAGAATAAGAATTGCTGACATATCTGTTTAACAGTTCGTGCTTTGTTGGATTTTAAGTACTAAATGTGTTTGTGTGTACACGCACCCACACCCATCCACAAATTGTACAGTGAAGCCCCTTTACCCTGGCCATGGGTTGGACAAACCATGTGGTCATTCTTTCTACCCACCTGCCACCTTGCCCCTCCTTGCTTACCTTCAAAGAGGTTGACAATTAAACTTAAATTAAAGAGGTTGACAATTAAAGAGGTTGACAATTAAACTGTTTCTTCTTAGGTCTGCATGCATTTATGTGGCAGCAAGTTCCTTTTAAATCATCAAGGCTTACAGTTTATGGTTACAGATTCTGCTGACATTCACCTACTATGGTGGGCATCTGCAGATGTTTGCCTGTTCTCCGTTCTATGCAGACAGAACTCTCTCTTGAACTTTATTCCCAAACCCCCTTCAGTTTCCAGATTTATCAGTGGGAAAAACCCCTGACCTCCTCCTGTACCGTTCACAACACTTTGATCTGCAAACATCAGCAAATACAGTAAAAATGTTTCAAGGCCTGGTGGCAAACATTATCACCTGCTAATGTCTTCAGAGCAAGCTACTGTTAAATGCAGAGCAGAGGAGCAGGGGGCCTGGTGTGAACCACACACCACACAGTGCCTGTTTATTTTGGCATCACTTTCCAAGATTATGCACGCCCCAGCAAAATCAGAAGTGTCTATGTGGAGCAAGCATTGAACTGTGTGCAGTTTTGGAATGATTAAAACACATTTTCTTATGGACACACAGACTGTCCCCTGCAATGAATAGCAGTCATAGAAAAATATTTATATAAACCCAGTCTTTCCCTGTTCATCTAATGTCTCTTTTCTAGCTCCTCTCTCAGAGGTAGTATGCCTCTGAACACCAGTTGTTGGAAACATCAAGAGGGAAGGGTGTTCTAGTGCTTAGGTCCTGCTTGCAGGCTTCCCATAGACATCTGGTTAGCCACTGTGAGAACAGGATGATGGGTTAGATGGGCCATTGGCTTGATCCAGCAAGGACTTCTTATGCCCTTAGTCTCAGTGTTAACCCTTATAGAACTCAGCAAGGAGGAAGATGGGAAGAAATGATGCTTGTGGGCTTCTCTGAGGCGTCTGGTGGCTTAATCTGAACAAGCTTTTCTTTTGTTCTTTTGCTCAGCACCCCCTAACAGGTGGGGTTATTGAGCTGGTTATAGGGCATAACAGGCACGAGACTAAAGGCTTATCCATACTTCCTCATGTCCCATTGGTTTCCCCCAGGGAAAACTGCTCTTTGGCGCTCAATCAGAACAAACAGCAATTCAAGTTTTCCTCGGGTCGTCATTTCTTCTGATCTATCACTAAAGGGTGGGTTTTCCCTTGGAAAGGAGCGAGGCAAGGGGAAAACTACTTGGACCCGTGCTTTCTAGGCACAGGACAAGCGGAAGTATGGATGAGCCCCCAGGGTCGTTCCTGATTGTTTACTTGCAGGCCCGGGCTCCCTACTTGACTTAAAAGAGCAAGGGTGAATCTTGGATGAAGTTTCAAATATGTCTGCCCCTTCAGATAATCAACAAACGGCCTTAGATCATATTTCCATACAACAGAGAAACTGCCTCCTATGTGCTGCTGTAAGGAGCTGTCCAATTTTGTAAGTGGGTTTTCTTCAACCCTCACATTAAAATAACAATTATAATAAAGGGCTGGGGCACTGCACTCCCAAATAGTCCTTGGTAAGTCTTCATGAGGTACTTCCTGATCCTGGAGTCCTTTATAGTTGTGATTTTAACATGAGGGATGATACATACACCCTATTTGAAAAGGTGTGGACTCTTGCACCAGTCAGTAGATTACACACACACACACACACACGACAACGTCCCCATTATAGGGATCCAAATCCTATTTTGGTGTACAACTGTGTTTAACCCCCTTCCCACTTTCCCGTACTGTTCTGAACCTGTTTTTTTTTATTAAAAAAAAACAGCTAAAAAAATAGGGAACTAGGAACTGCAGATAAGGAACTAGGACAGGAGCCATCTTCAGCTTGTCAGCCTTGTTTCTTGTGATCCCCATTAAGGGATCTCTAGGCTTCCCCCTCGCTGCTCCTCCACTGAGAGAAAAGCATCACCTGTCAAATGTCCGCTTGTCATGAGGCAGCTGTGAAAGGCAGAGAGGCTCTGACAGGGACGGGGGGGGGGGGGAAAGGCTGGCAACCCGAACTGTGGGGCAGAATCTATTCTTTGCCCAGAATTCAAAGTCTACAATTCTGGGTTATATCACAGCATCCTTCCTGGCCACCTCCTGCTCCGTCTTTGTCCTCACATTTTAAAAGCTGTAAAGATGTAGAGTGGCTTTGATTCATCCCTGGAACACCAAGGGATCTGGAAACTCAAAGACATAGACCTGTAGTGGGGGGAAATAAAGAAAAACACCAGTCAGAAACAGAGAAATCAAACCCTTTCACTGCACCCATTAGTCTATCCTCCCTCCGCCCCCCAAAAGAGGTGGGATAAAATGTTTCAGGGTCTTCACCACCACCGCCCCACCCTGCCAGCTTTCCTTTTCCAAACATTTGTCAGACCCAGAGATATGAGCTGTTTTTCTTTCTACACCCCCTTTTTTCTTAAAATATCTCCACAGAATCTCTGGGTCAATTTCTCTGGTTGTATTCACCCACTCAGCCTGGGAAGGGAACGCCCCCCAGGCATATATATCTTCAGGATCTCTCCTTGTGGAGTAATTGCTACGAAACATACTTCAGCTCACATTTCTTATCCATAGTTTGGGAGGGGGGTCTCTCTGTGTGTGTGTCTTTAAAAATAAGTTTGTTTTTCCTCTTCACAGTTTTTTGGTGATAAATGGGAGACACACTCCCCTGTTGTACTCACATGTTAGAATGTGGGAGGGGTGAATTCCTATAAAGTGGGGTGGAGATAGAAAACACAATACTGGAGAGACGGAAAGGGGCATGAATCTTCCCAAGTCTCCTCCACCAAACTTTTCCATCTATTTACATTTCTTAGAGCACCAGTAAAGAAAACGTTGCTCGGGAAATAGTGCTGTTTTTGTGCCTGGGGGAGGCATGGGTGTGAGGAGGATTCAGCCCCCCCCCGCATATGTTGGTCCTACATCTCTACCCCTCCCTATAAGAATCCAGTTTTAAAACACATGTCCGCTGTGATTATGTATCATTTACCCCAAGAAGAAGATCTACCTTAGAAGGAAGAGCCCACCTTTTGGGCCTCCGCATGAGTCACTGTTCTATTATTTATTTAAGATATTTTTAGGTTGCCTTTTAGGGCCAAGCCCTCACAAGCTTCCAACTTGTAAGAGCACAATATACATAATAAAATTATGTATATATATATCATCACTAAAAACAGCAGTATAATCCAGTAACTGTTTTGCTGAATAAGAGTACCATTCAACCCAGTTGTGGGCATGTAACCCTGCTGCATCTCTTGCTGTATGAATTCATCCTTCCTGCAGCAATGACCATAGAATTGTAGAGTTGGAAGTGATCCCAAGGGTAATCTAGTCCAACCCCCTGAGAATGCATGCAGCAGAATGGCTTGCCACCCGTAGAAGGTGATTGGAAGAGGTGAGGCAAGAACAGGGACTCATTCAGAGATGCGGTGGGCAGCCTCCTTTTGCAGTAGGTTCACAAGGTGCATCTATCTATCTATCTATCTATCTATCTATCTATCTATCTATCTATCATCTATCTATCTATCGTCTGTCTGTCTGTCTATCTATGTATCTTGTATGAAGGTGCCCTGTCACACATCTTAGGAATTACTATCCTTGCTAGCGATCATGAATTGGCAGGCAGTGGTAATTACCTTGGATTACAAGGCAATCCTACCTGTTCTTATTCAGAAGTAAGTCCTATTGAGTTCAGTGGCACTTACTCCCAGGTGAAATGCAAATAGGACTGCCTCCTTAATCTGGAATAAGAGGGTGGTCTCCTGAATGCCAGCCACCTTTATACCCTCCCACTCCAAACCCACACTCCTCTTTTAAGATTGCTGCCTTCCCTTTATGGCAGAAACTCTCTGCTTTTAACACACACTTTCCTCCCCTGCAGAAATTCAACAAGTGGAGCATTCCCCCACAAGGATATGCGGGGATGGGGAATGTTGTGCACGATACGCACACACTCCTGTTTGCTCTGCATCCAGTGAGCTCCCACTCCTGGTTTGAGAAATGGTATACACATGACTCCAGCCACAATCCATATCCTGTATCCATACAGTTCTTTCTTGTGAAACACGGCATTTCGAGTTTTGACGCATCTTCCCCACAAGCCAGCTTTGGTTCAAACTGAGAAAAAGAACAGCCTTGCTGTGCTTTAAGCCAGTAATGCGTACACAGCATGTCTTATTTGTTTCTAATGGCACAAAATCTTCTACATCTTCCACACAACACCTTCTTTCTCCAAGTCCCATCCCATATCCCCCCCCCCTTTTTACTCTGGATTTACCATTTCTATCTTTTTTTGTTTGCGTATCAGAATTTCTGCAGATATAGTAAAACTGGATGCAATGAGAAAATAATGCAGAATAGCAGTTTGGTGAGGAAAGTGTCGCGTGGATGCTGGGAAAAACCCTGCATGCATGAGCAGGGCCTACAAAAACTATTGTGCGGAACTGGACAGGCCCCGTTTTTGTTTTTGTGCGGATGAGTGGGCAGGAGGAACAAAATTTATGACCACCATTCCTGGCCCAGAATTCCTTTCTTTCTGATTGCTCAGAACTCAGGACTGCTGAATCCTAATTCTTGCTCCTTAACCCCTTTCCTTCACAAACAGCCAAAGAGTCCTACATTTCTCAGGCTCCTCCCCCATGTCCCCCATTTCCTATTACAGTGGTACCTCAGGTTAAGTACTTAATTCGTTCCGGAGATCCGTTCTTAATCTGAAACTGTTCTTAATCTGAAGCACCACTTTAGCTAATGGGGCCTCCTGCTGCCGCCACGCCGCTGGAGCCCGATTTCTGTTCTTATCCTGAAGCAAAGTTCTTAACCTGAAGCACTATTTCTGGGTTAGCGGAGTCTGTAACCTGAAGCGTATGTAACCTGAAGCGTATGTAACCCGAGGTACCACTGTATTTCTCATTTATATTTAGACCCGGAGTAAGCAGACTCCACACCTGCCGAAATCCCCTCTTTTAAAAGGTCGGGGAGCCCTGCCCTCTTATGCTTCTGGCTATCCTGATTAGTACCCCACTTTCAATCCTTGGCATCTCTGGGGAGGGTTAGGAGAGACACCTGCCTGAAACCCTGGTCAGCTGCTGCCAATCAGTGTGGACAATACTGAGCTAGATGGACCAATGACCTTACTCAGTACAAGGCAGCTTTCTAGTGCCCAATTAAAAACTTACCATGAGTTAAAATATGCGTGCATTTGTGTATGTGGCAGAGAGGAGATGTTTGCAGCTCGCTTTTCTAGCACCTTGTTTCCCGCCCCCCTCCTCATGTTCCCAGTTGCTCTTGTCATCATAACCTCCTGCTTGGCTAGTTTATTCCTTTTGTGCATTTTTAATTAAAGCCAAATGCTGAACCTTAAAATAAAAAAAGCGACATCATCAGTATTCTAATGACTACAAAGAGAAGTACAGACACACACACACACACACACACACACACACACACACACAGTATTTCCCTACATGCTGAAAGAGGCTTTGCCATCTCCAGTGTCTGTTAGAGCTGATGGAACATTGAGATACTGGCTGTCAATTCTTGGAGACTATTACCATGGCATGTGCGTATGTGTGGATTTAACTAGCTGACATATTTAACTAAGAATCCTGGCTGTTCCACTCCCCCCCCCCCTTGCTTCAGTCTAAAGGCTCATACTACAGGAGAATCCTGGGTACTGTAGTTGGTTAAGAGTGCTGGGAATTGTCACTGTGTGAATGTGTAAGCTACAGTGCCCAGGATTCTTTGGGGGAAGCCATGGGACGCGGTGGCACTGTGGGTTAAACCACAGAGCCTAGGACTTGCCGATCAGAAGGTCAGCGGTTTGAATCCCTGCGACAGAGTGAGCTCCTGTTGCTCAGTCCTTGCTCCTGCCAACCTAGCAGTTCGAAAGCACCTCAAAGAACAAGTAGATAAATAGGTACCGCTCCGGCGGGAAGGTTAACGGTGTTTCCATGCGCTGCTCTGGTTCTCCAGAAGCGGCTTAGTCATGACCAGGTAGCTGTACCCCGGCTCCCTCGGCCAATAAAGCGAGATGAGCGCCGCAACCCCAGAGTCGGTCATGACTGGACCTAATGGTCAGGGGTCCCTTTGCCTTTACCTTTATGTGCCTTAAATGTGTAGCGTGGCTCTGACTGTGGTCAACCTGTGCCAGTGAGGAGGATAAGGAGCAGCAGCAAATTGTTGGACAAGAGATGTTCAGGGCCCTGTGCCCCCTAAAGTAGCATTCTGCCCACAGGAGAACACAATTGCCCATTGTCAGTGTTGAAATAAGATTTACCTGTTAGTCTAGTGTTGGCTTCTGCACATGGAAATGTGGGGAGAGAGGGTGCCATCTTGTTCTTTGCCTCAGGCAGTAAAAGGAGCTAAGACTGTATCTGATACTAATTTAAAGACCGTTTCTCCCCACATGAACCAACCTGACCCCTGTGCTCATCATCTGAGACCCTTCTCCGTGTTCCCCCTCTGAAGGAGGTGTGGAGAACATCAACACAAGAGCAGGCCTTCTCAGTGGTGGTTCCCCATCCCACTTACAGAACACTCTTCCAGGGTGGCAAGCCTGGTGCCGTCGCTACTTACCTTTAGGCACGGGGGGGGGGGGAGTTTTAACTTTCTCCAGGCTGTTTGCTTTTAATCATCTGCGGCCTCCTTCAGTGGCTGGAATTAGTGTATTTTAAAAATACAAATGAGTTTTAGATTTCATTTTGTTTTCGTTTTATGATGGTTTTAATGTATGCGTTACTTTTCTGTTGTGTGTAGCTTTGAGTTACTTTTGGATTAGAGAGAGTGAGAGAGTGAAGTGATTGATAAATTTAATAAATAATAATGCATGGAGGCTGCAATCCTGCACACACTTGCCTGGGAGTATGCCCCCCACCCAAACACAGTGGGACTACTGGTAAGTAAAATTCATCGGATTGTGCTTTCAGTCACTCAGTGATAATTATCGTCAGTGTAATAGAATGGAGGATTCTGTCTCCACCCTCTGCTTATGGAGATTGTAACCCATGTTAGGGATTATGAGTATGTAACCAGGAGGATTATTGTTATTGTAGGTTAAATTATCCAGTTAATAGACATAAATTTGTATTAGGGTTGCCATATTTCAAAAAGTATAAACCAGGACAACCCTTTTTTTTAGGAAGACCCCAAAAATGTTGAGCCCCCGCCCCCGAGTGACTTGTCTAAGACGTATGGCAACCCTAACTTGTATGGGCATGGTAAAAGAGACTTTGCATTTTTGAAATTCACAGTTTCCTGGCATTCTAACCACTCAGCATGACTCCCTTCCTATAAGTCTGTCTTATCCCCCACCTCTCCCTGGCACATGAATGTGCTGCTAAAGTCACATCTAAGGGATTTGCTAGCTGAGTGCTCCTTAAAGCTGGCATCCTACGCTTTGTGTGAGCTAACAACCTGTTTCTTTTCTTCCTTCTTTTTATTTTAACTTTCTATGCAGGGGGATTGGAAAGCAGGGGCTCCAGTGCTTAGGTAAGAACTTTTTTTTTTGGCTTTCCTCTCTGGGTTGGTCCTCCTTTCATGAGGAGAGCACCACATGTTGTGAAAGCACAATTAGGCATATGAAGCGCCCCAGCAGGGTCACAGCGGGGAAGGAATTGCAATTTTATAAAAGAGAGGTTGCAGGAGCAGAAGCCACATGCATCCCTCAGCCCAGATAATGTGGTGGATTGCTTGTAGCACGTCAGTGCTCAGGGAAGAAGTGCACTCTGCATGTACCTCAGAGGCACTCTCTCCACTCAGTTTGTATGTGCATAAAGACAAATTCTGGGTCAGGAGTTTGCTCTTGGGGGGAAAGGGCTGCTGTAACTTGAAATCTTTCTTCTTGATGGCAGTTCCATGACTTTTACAACAGATCATAACAAGAACAATGTTCTTGTGACTTGGAGTTAGGGAGAAGATACACTAGTTGAATTTGTTTCTGTTGGGTAGCTTTTCAATTTACAGAACCTCTGTGGGAAGACAAAGCAGCAGATCTAGTTGGAACAGGAAAGCTGGGAACAAAGGGCAGGATTCACCCAGTATACCTGAAGGAGTGTCTCCACCCCCATCGTTCAGCCCGGACACTGAGGTCCAGCACCGAGGGCCTTCTGGCGGTTCCCTCACTGTGAGAAGCGAAGTTACAGGGAACCAGGCAGAGGGCCTTCTTGGTAGTGGCACCCGCCCTGTGGAACGCCCTCCCATCAGCTGTCAAAGAAATAAACTATATGACATTTAGAAGACAACTGAAGGCAGCCCTATTTAGGGAAGTTTTTAAATAAGAGCCAGGGCACCTGGGTTCTTTGGGAGAAGAGTAACTTCCTGTGGCGTACAGGCTGGCATGTAGGGGGCAGAAGGGCTGGGATTCAGGACTCACAGGCTCTTAGTAGGAAGGGAGAGCTGGATTTGTGTGGGTGCTGGGCTGGGTTGTTTCTAATTTCCCTAATTCCCTTTTTAATCAGGCAGCTCACACACACATGGCCCCTGAGCCAGGTTTTATTGTTTCGCTGAACTAGATTTCTTCGTCTATTTTAGGGCTGTGAAATCTCTCTCTCATTCTTCTTGTATTTTATATACACTTCTGTCTCTTCCGCTCCCCTTGTACCTGACACTTCAGTCCAAATTTACCTTCACATTTGCACCTGCCTCCAGCTTCCTTGTGCTCTTCCCCCACTCCAGTCAGGTGTGTGTGTGTGTGTGTGTGTGTGTGTGTGTATGCCAGTATACATATGCACAGTAGTGTGGAAGATGGCAATTATACCGTCCACCAAGATACTTGTAAAGTTAGCCATAAATCTTCACCTCATACTTAGAAGATCTTACCTCCATTGGTTTCAATATGTTTGGAGGGCCAACAAAATCCACCACAACTCAAAACATGTTCAAAGTATGTTTGGAGTTGTTTGTATCCACTTCACATTTTGTGCATTTATCAGGAGTGTTTTCTTCCACCGTGTGTGTTCATGTCAGAATCCCCCTGCACACCCTCCCAGAAACAAACCCTGCACTTTATGCCATTACTGTATACACATTTCCCCCCTGTATAGAAATGGTGGTGTGTTGTTGTTGTTTTTTGCTTTTTGTTGTTGTTTAGTTGTTTAGTCATGTCCGACTCTTCGTGACCCCATGGACCAGAGCACGCCAGGCACTCCTGTCATCCACTGCCTCCTGCAGTTTGGTCAAATTCATGATAGTGGCTTCGAGAACACTGTCCAACCATCTCATCCTCTGTCGTCCCCTTCTCCTTGTGCCCTCCATCTTTCCCAACATCAGGGTCTTTTCCAGGGAGTCTTCTCTTCTCATGAGGTGGCCGAAGTATTGGAGCCTCAGCTTCAGGATCTGTCCTTCCAGTGAGCACTCAGGGCTGATTTCCTTAAGAATGGATAGGTTGGATCATCTTGCAGTCCATGGGACTGATTTTTGCATAGGAAATTATAATCTATGAAGATGCACTAATTCTTCGGATCAACCTCCGCATGAAGCTGTCATATGTGGTTACCTTGCAACTCCCTACTCCCCTGATTTTAAATACGTATATACATTTATTGACTACATTTTTATCTATTTCTCCTTTCCAAAAAGCCTAGGACTGCATACATGGTTTGCTCTCCGCTTTATTCTGACGACAATCTCACAACACAGGCTAGACTCAGGCCATGTGCATGTTAATGGCTGACAATGCAGCAAGATCATCTGTCTCCACCCCGAACCCTTTGCTTCAAGAGTTGCATTTGTATGCTGTCGTACACACCAGATGTCTGCACCCGATGACCTATTTGCTTTCCCTGCCCCTGCAAGGCCCTGCAACCCCTCTGACTCATATTCATGAAGCTGCCATCTGCCCATGTGCAATGGCTCCCTCAAGTGTACACACCTCAGTTTCACTGTGAAGTGAATGTGGCTTCAAAGAAGCAGTATTTCTCAAGGAAGTACAGAATAGCTCTGCATTGTGGGTAACATTGTGTGTACACAGATTCAAAAGCCTGTAGTGAGACTGCACTGGAGGAGGAGTAAATGATAATGTAAACACAATTGAATACAGAGTTACTGGTTTATGGTTACCCAGTGGGCTTCATAGCTGAGTGGGATCACGCAGGTTCTAATCTGGCACTCTAGCCACTACAGTGGTACCTCGGGTTAAGTACTTTATTCGTTCTGGAGGTCCGTTCTTAACCTGAAACTGTTCTCAACCTGAAGCACCACTTTAGCTAATAGGGCCTCCTGCTGCAGCTGCGCTGCCTGAGCACGATTTCTGTTCTCATCCTGAAGCAAAGTTCTTAACCCGAGATACTATTTCTGGGTTAGCGGAATCTGTAACCTGAAGCATATGTAACCTCAAGTGTCTGTAACCCAAGGTACCACTGTATTTGATCACACCAGCTCTCCAGCACTGTGAAGTATGCACCCTTCCACTAAAGACCAGAAGAGGACAGGGGCTCCTTATCCCTTTATCCTCCAGTATCTTCCTGTGGAAAATCACACACAATTTGGTTTTCATCCCACAGGGGAAAAGATAAAGTCACCTATATATTTTCCTCTGCTGGGAGTAGGGGAAGCAGCTTGTGGTATGACCCCCCCCCTTCAGCAAACAAACTGGAGGGTAAGTGGTTGGTAACCCATATCCTTCAGGCCTCTATGAAAAACCACATCCTGCGGGTTTTTTTTTTGCAAAATAAGTAAAAAGCCAAAATGATAAACAACATGTGCCATGCGCAGTTAGGCCCTCATTTATCCACAGGCCTTTCTCACATGTCATAGAAAACCGTAAGTTAATTGCTTACTGGGTTGTGCCTTTCTGGTCTGTTTTGCTCCTCCCTGCAAGCATACGGAAGAAAGAAATTCACGAGCCCTGGCGTAGCGTTATGTCTTAACCAGGGACTGTGTCTTGTTTCACTGCCAACAAACCACAACCTATCGACGAGATTTGTTCATGGCATACTGACTGTGGTTCGTTGGAGCAAAACAGACGATTCCTGGTTCAGACAAAAGTGTCAGCAGGGGAAAGAGCCCTTCTAGGCCCCTTCATGACATGTGAACTGGGCCGTAGACACAATTGTGCTTAATTAGACAGCGTGGATGTGCTCTACTGCACACCCAATGAAAATGTAAAAGCACATGCCCTGCCATGTGCCCATGCCCTTTCGCTTGCCATGAGATGCGTGGCCCCCCACAGACACCTTTCTCCGACAGGTATCCAGCCCCCCTCTCTGACGTTCACCCTCATGCATGTGAGCACGTGCAGAAATTCTCCCATGAACATACATTTCGGGACTCCCATCCCTCCACATTTTCACAGGCCCCTATGCTTGTGTGGGATTCCCTCCTCTACCAGTTGCACTTGTGAAGAAGAGTCATGCTGGCAAGCCAGCACTTAACACCTGGAGATGCCCCTACCCTGCCTTTCACAAACATTCATGTCAGCTCCCGTCCAGTTTAATATTTATGGCTTCCCCGTGCTGTTTCTTTCCACAGTGCATGTTCTAGGTTCAGGTTTCCCTTCCCCACGGAGGCCTAAGGATCTCCCCCTGCCTGCCTGCCTCCCCCCTAACCCCCCCCCCGCAACTTTATTACATTCTGCAAAACACATCTTCAGCTCTCTGTGTCCAGACCTGCCGGTTGCTAAGAAACCACACTACGGCTGCTAAGCAACCCCACTCCTCACTTGCCAGCTCTGTCAACACCTGCCAATCAACTGATGTCCCATATCATATCCTGCTTTTCCAACTATGCATCCCTTTACCCAGCTAAGAGGACCCAAACATCCTCGTTCCCGCACCCAGTTTGCTCTCTTAACTCATCAGCCGCCATTCCTTTCCTGGAGAATTTAGGAAGTCTGGATCCAGGCATGCTCCATCAGAGCCCTCTGGGTAACATTCCTGCCCCTTCCCACCCCACCCTTAGGTATTCTAGGTCTCAGCTCCCACCACCTCCACTTCGTGTTGTAATTCCCCTTATGTACACTGGACATCACACACACACACGCACACACACACACACACACACACACACACACACACACGGCAATGGCTCAGTTGGTAAATCCGTTGCCATGGGAACCCAAGGCATTGACAAAAGTGAGTGAGCAAGAGATATGGATCAGGGATAGGGGTTGCCAACTGGCTAGAAATTAATGGGCTTGGGCTGCCCTTGTGTATTTTACAGTGGCTGGATACGCAGGAAATAGCAGTAAAACAACAATGGCATCTTAAAGATGAACAGGAAATAGCAGGCAAAGGTTTCAGCGTCTGGACTGCACACGATCCCCTTCTGTTTGCTGCAGGTCAAATGCCTGTTAACTCGGCCCAGCTGCAAATGAAACATGGGCAGCTGTATTGTGGGGAGGGGGCGCTGAATGGATAAGTGAAAAGCAGGGCTAGGTTCTCTGGGAGAGGGCTGTATCCTAATTGTCTCGGAGGATGTCAGTGTGTGTGTGTGTGTGTGCCTGAGCAAAAGTCTTCCCTGCCCCCTTCCTCTGACTCCGTCCGATCCCCCTCCCCCGCTGTGTGCGGGTACTTGTGGATTCGTCCCCCGCCTGTTGCCATGGAGACCCATCTTCCAAATCTCAGGCCTGAAGATGCTGAAGGCGTGGGGGGGGGGGGAGGAAAGGAGAGAAAAGTCACCCCCTCACCCTGCACCTGCATTTGCAGACTAATAAATATCCATTCCCTCCTCTCCCCCCAGAAAGCCCACTCACTCCTTGCACTTTTGCTGCTTGGCTTTAATGGAAAAGCCCATGAGTACAAAGTCGAGATCAATTAGCACATATGAATATTGGCCCATTTAGACAGCCTGGCATACTAACACAGAGGTGGTAAAAGGTTAGGGTCCGCCCTCCCTGCCTTCACCATTTCAGTGAAAGCGGATAGGGGAAGAAAAGATTCTAATCTGCCATAGCCAGCGCCAGAAGCCAGTGAGGTGATAGTTTTCTCCACAGCATTAAACACAGAGTACTAAGTTCCAGCGCCGGGACGAGATCCCATAGCTCAGTGGTAGGCCTCATGTTTTGCGAGCAAAAAGTATCGCGTTCAGTCCAGGCTTTGTTTTGTCTTTAATGATCAAGTAGCAGGGATAGGAAAGGGACTCTAGCCGGCCGCTGCCGGCCAGAATAGATAACACAGGGGCTGTGTACACACCATTCACTTAAAGCCCATGACTTCCCCCAAAGAACCGTGGGAACGCTAGCTTACCCATCACAATTCAAAAAGCAAAGCAAAACTACGGCTCCCAGGATTCTTTGGGGGAGGGGAAGTCATGTGCATAGCTGTCAACTTTTCCCTTTTCTTGCGAGGAATCCTATTCGGAATAAGGGAATTTCCCTTTAAAAAAAGGGAAACATTGACAGCTGTGGTCATGTGCTTTAATTGTGGTTTGTATGCAACCTGGAATGAACGACCAATGGTCTGCCTCAGCATACAGTAATGTCACATGGTCATGTTTTTTTGCTGCTAGACACCTGGGACATGTATGGTTTCGTGATGCAGTTTCCTCCAATAAAGAACAACAAACATTTATTCCCCCCCCCCCTTTTCTGCCATGTTTCTACTCAGCACTTAATCCCCCCAGTAAACTTTTCTCTCTTTCTCCGTCCCCTTTCTTAGTGTGCAGCTTTGTCTTACACAAGAGATGTCATGAATTTGTCACTTTTGAGTGCCCAGGAGCTGGGAAAGGACCCCAGACAGATGTAAGTGAACCCCTTCACATTGTCAAATTATAAGTGGCTACTTAGAACTCTTTTTACTGCTGCCTCCAAAATTGATGGGGATTTGTCGGGGTGGGAGGAAAATAAATTATGGGTTGGTGGGGGTGGGGGAAATAGAGAAGTTGACCACTTCTGTTTCCGTGACTTTGGTGGGCAGAGTACTGTGGGGGAGGGCTTGGCAGCCAGGACTTCAGGCCTCACTCCTCCACTCCAGGTGAGTGTCCCGGTTTCCTTGCTATTTATATTGCAGAGAGGGGGAATGGGGAGTGGATGTCTTCATGAGGCTGACACTGTCCCATTTCTGTTGTCCTTGGCCTGGAAATCCCAGGGAAGGAATAAGGAAGGATGGGAGGGCTTGCCTGACTCGCTCCTTCAGTTGCAAACAAATTGCCTTGCAGAACTGCTTCGCACAGAATTACCTGTCCCCCGAGTGCCTTCTCAGTTGCATGCACTAAGGCATGTGTCATGCAGCTTCACTTGCATCCAAGCTTGTAACATGCATGCCCAGACCTGCATGTTCTTACATGAGAAGAAGATGCATTGGTGGCACCCAGGCCCTAAAGGCAGAGTTGTTAAGCACACGTGTTTAAAAATCTAGCATTTAGTACAGTGGTGCCTCGCAAGACGAAAATAATTCGTTCCGTGAGTCTCTTCGTCTAGCGGTTTTTTCGTCTTGCGAAGCACGGCCATTAGCGGCTTAGCGGCTTAGCGCTATTAGTGGCTTAGCGGCTATTAGCGGCTTAGCAGCTTAGAAAAAGGGGGGGAAAGGGGGGAAAACTCGCAAGAACTCGCAAGACGTTTTCGTCTTGCGAAGCAAGCCCACAGGGAAATTTGTCTTGCGAAGCACCTCAAAAACGGAAAACTCTTTCATCTAGCGAGTTTTTCGTCTTGCGAGGCATTCGTCTTGCGGGGCACCACTGTACTATGTGGTTTTGTTTGAAATTATGTGTTTCTGCCACCCCAATTGTGCTCCGAATGTTGAGTATGTTTTTGTGCTAGCATGCACACCTATTTGTTTATTTATTGCAGCTATTTCTATACCGCTTATTTACTGAAATATCTAAGCAGTTCTACATGCTTGTGGAATGTACTGTGTACATATTCATAGAATAGTCATGGAAATCCACACCCGTAGACCCCCCCAATTCATGTTCATAATCCACAATTGTGTGGTAGGAGGACACATAGCATCTATATTTGAGGTCCCAGAATCAATCCCTAGCATTCATTTTCAAAGGCTCTTAGGGCCAAACTACACATGATGCTAAATGTGTCACTGGAAGCAACATGTATTCCCAACATGTTCACCCCCACCATTTAAATAGCTGCTGTTCATGAGGTTAACCTTTACCTTTTGTGATGTGTTCCCAATTAAAAACCTCCCGAGTTGCTATTACATCTGGGAGGGGAGCTTCAAAGTGACCTTCCCTCCTGGGATGAATTGTACCTTTGTAGGGAGAGGAAAGATGAGGTTAAGTCCTCCATACACCGTGACTCTGATCTTGATTGCCCTTCCAACATGGCAAATAATAATAATAATAATAATAATAATAATAATAATAATAATAATAATAATAATAATATTGTTATTTATACTCTGTCCATGTGGCTAGGTTGCCCCAGCCACTGTGCTGATATTGGAGTAAAAGAAAAATACCACATTTTTCACTCTCCAAGACTCACCAGACCATAAGACGCACCTAGTTTTTGGAGGAGGAAAACAAGAAAAAAAATATTCTGAATCCCAGAAGCCAGAACAGCAAGAGGGATTGCTGCGCAGCGATCCCTCTTGCTGTTCTGGCTTCTGCAATAGCTGTGCAGCCTGCATTCGCTCCATAAGACGCTCACACATTTCCCCTCACTTTTTAGGAGGGAAAAAGTGCATCTTATAGAGCGAAAAATACGGTAATGCTTGCAGCTTCTAGTGCTCCCCTGGGTGTCACAATGTACATTGTGCACCCCCTTTTCCTCATGTACTTGTTTCCACTCCATGAGCACTCTCATAAAACGTCCTTTTCACTTGCACACAAACCGCACATTCACATTCCAAGCCACACCTTTTGCCTTCCACGTGCTTCTTAACAACTGTGCATTCTCACTTCCAACCTCTAAAAGGTGGCAGCGGGGGGGGGGGGAGGACTGAGTCTCCCCTAACAACCTGCATGCCAGAGGTTTTTACGGATGGTGTTGGTAGGGATGGAACTAGGACAAAAGACGCAAGTGTTTTAGAGAATCGTGTGTAGTTTCCCTTCGTCATAGATGCTGTGCTTCTGTGCCTTTCCCCTTTGACAGGATCCTCGGAACAAGCACAAGTTCAAAATTCACAGCTACAGCAGCCCAACCTTCTGTGATCACTGCGGCTCACTCCTCTATGGGCTGGTGCACCAGGGGATGAAATGCACCTGTGAGTAACCATTTGCCTTCTGCAAAAAAGAAATAACTCAATCCTGTGTTGCTGTAAAGGCTAACCGTGTCATGGGCTCTCCAGAGCAAAAGCCTCTTTTGTCAGAGGGCTGTTGTGGCGTGGGGGGTTACGTGTGTGTGCTATGAACAGGAAATCCTCAGTTCAGAACTGGCTCCATCATGAGTGCACTGGGTAGGTAAGGTGGTATTCTTCAACCTCCGCTCTACATCTGCAGTGTGGAGGTAGTTGTCGTGCCACTACTATTAAGACTATGTTCCAGGGCTGCCTCAACAGTGGCTGAGGTTGCATATGTCCATCTTTTCAATGACTTAGGAGAAGTGGTCCATACATGCATAGGCGTAGGAAGGATTTTTGTTGGGGGGCAGACCTTTTGGTGGGGGGTAGAAGAACCTCGGTTAGATATGTATTTTTATTGATTGGGGGGCTGTTGCCCCTCTCTGCCTCTCCTTGGCTACACCCATGCATACACATCAACTAGTCTTAGAAAGTGGACCTATAAGGCAGAGGGTGTATTATCCATGCTCTCAGTGTAGTGGAAATTAGCTGTGATTGAGGCTGGATCTACATATGCAGCAGGACAAGATGATGGTGCCCTGAGATGAAAGAAAATAGACTGCGCCTCTTAGGAAGACAGCAGGGGGGAGATTTCCTCAAGTAAACAATACCCAGTCAGAAAACCTAGGAGAGATTCACCCGTCTGCAGTCTGAATTGGTATTATAGGCTGTTATATCACATCATTTCCACCCAGTGTGGACTGATCCCCATTGGGATTGGTAGGTTGGAAGGCAAAGAGACCACCAGCAGGTGGAGCTAGAGGCAATGACAGGCAGTGTTGTTCTCCTCCTCTCTGCTCTACAAGGGCAGTACAGTGGTACCTTGGGTTACATACGCTTCAGGTTACAGACTCCGCTAACCCAGAAATAGTACCTCAAGTGAAGAACTTTGCTTCAGGTTGAGAACATAAATCGTGCTCCGGCAGCGCGGCAGCAGCAGGAGGCCCCATTAGCTAAAGTGGTGCTTCAGGTTAAGAACAGTTTCAGGTTAAGAGTGGACCTCCAGAACGAATTAAGTACTTAACCCAAGGTACCACTGTACTGAAATCAGGAGGAGGAAGCTGGCCAGCAGTAAGGTAAGGTAAAGGTAAAGGTACCCCTGCCCGTACGGGCCAGTCTTGCCAGACTCTGGGGTTGTGCGCCCATCTCACTCAAGAGGCCAGGGGCCAGCGCTGTCCGAAGACACTTCCGGGTCACGTGGCCAGCGTGACATCGCTGCTCTGGCGAGCCAGAGCCGCACTCGGAAACGCCGTTTACCTTCCCGCTGGTAAGCGGTCCCTATTTATCTACTTGCACCCGGAGGTGCTTTCGAACTGCTAGGTTGGCAGGCGCTGGGACCGAGCAGCGGGAGCGCACCCCGCCGCAGGGATTCGAACCGCCGACCTTTCGATCGGCAAGTCCTAGGCGCTGAGGCTTTAACCCACAGCGCCACCTGTGGCCAGCAGTGCCACCTCTTAAACCAGTTATAAGAAAGAAGGCAGGCAGGCGGAGGGAAGTGTCCCATGCACTCATATGGACTAGCTTCCTCTTGTCACATCTTCGTCTTCTGCATGTGTAGGTCTAGCTTAAAGGTAAAGGTACCCCTGACCGTTAGGTCCAGTTGCAGATGACTCTGGGTGGGGTTGCGGCACTCATCTTGCTCTATAGGCCGAGGGAGCCAGCATGTCTTCCGCATGTGTAGGACTAGCTTAAAGGTAAAGGTACCCCTGACCGTTAGGTCCAGTCGCAGATGACTCTGGGGTTGCGGTTCTCATCTCGCTCTATAGGCCGAGGGAGCCAGCGTTTGTCCACAGACAACTTCCAGGTCATGTGTCCATCATGACTAAGCCGCTTCTGGCAACCTTCTGATCAGCAAGCCCTAGGCTCAGTGGTTTGGACCACAGCGCCACCCGCGTCCCTCTTAGCACTAGCTTAATCACTAAATTAAGCTTCATGGATTTCAGTGGGAGCTAGTCATTATTAACAACAGCTGGACTGATACCCACATTTATATTTGGAGTAAGAGGAATCTGATGCAGTTTTGCATACATCAATATCGCAAGGAAGCACCTACAGATTGTCCTGAGCATACATGGACAGGCTCTTGTGAAGTTTGCAAATTCATGCACGTGAAACTGCCAAATGGATGAAATTTTCAACATCATCATCATCATCTATACATTGAAATTGCCCAGTTTTATGTAAGCCAAGTATATTGTGTATCCTGTATCAAAACATTTCTTAAAAATCTGTTGGATTAATAAAACACAATTGTAGTGAATTGGAAGTCATTGGTTTTTCTGTTGTTTGTTTTTAAAAAAACAACTAACCAGTTAGTTGCCTGGACATGCCTATGTCTGCTCAGAAGTAAGTCCTATTGAATTAAATGGAGCTTACTCCCGGGTAAGCGGGGTTAAGATGGCAGCCTAAATGCTGCAGAGGGAACGGTAGCCTTGCTGTCTCTGGTTATCTGGTCCTAGCTTAACTCACCCACCTTTGTTGCCCCCTGCAGGCTGTGAGATGAATGTGCACAAGCGCTGCGTCCACTGTGTGCCCAGCTTGTGCGGTGTGGACCACACAGAACGCAGGGGACGCCTGCAGCTCCACATCGAGACATTCGGGAGTGACGAGATCCATGTGACTGGTAAGAAGAGAATGGTGGTGACTGGGGGAAGTGGGGAAGAATAGGAATAGGTTGGCCTGCTCTCACCTGAAGCTGACTCTTTGTTGACATCTTCATTGGAGCTTAGGTGGGAGACAACAATACAGAATGCTCCAGTTGTGGACTGTCTTCTAAAGAGGAAACCAATGTTTGGCTCCATCTCTTCTCCCTTCTCAATGGCAAACTGCAGTAGCTCTTTTTGCCCAGTCCTGTGATGAACTAGGATGAGAACCCTTCCTTTCCTCTTATGCTGCTCTCAGTTCTCTCAGTTGTCTCATATTTAAGGGAGCAAACAAGATGTGATGGGGTAGCTAGATGAGAGGCTCTGCTCTTTGGCCAGGGAAAATCCTGCTCAGCCCTTCTTTAACGACTGAGATTTCAACAGCCATTGTGCAAAGCTTATTGCTATAGCAGACGAGGACTAGAACTGTTGTGTTTAAATAAAATTGAAATAAAAGCTGAGGTGTTCAGGATGTTTGATTCTGCCTTTAAGGGACCAACGACACATGTAAGGCAGCCCCATTCCCCAAGTGATTTTGAGAGGTTGGGGAGGAGGTACAACTGCATAACAACGTCATTTCTTCAGCTGAAAAAGTCTCCCACAGTGGCTGACAAATCCCACCCTTTGCACTTGCCTTCTAAGAGACACAACACAAAAGGAAAAGGGAGTTGGGAGGGAGTAGGGAAAAAGCAAGCCCAGGCACTAATTCTTAGTTACGGGGATCTTGTAGTGAACAGCAGGAATGGAAAAAATTGGCTGGGAGCCAGAAGTTTCCTGGTCTTTCAGCAGAGCTTGATGGAGAGGCAAGGCAGCCTCATCTCTCTCCATCTCTTGCAGAGGGATGCAGTTTGGGCCACCAGTACTACTTGTTTTTTGGCAGGAACCAGCCATCAGGGATATCTTTTAACTGGGAATCTTCATATTCTAAAAGTGAGCCCTCACTTTTTAAACAGAAACTGTCATGCCACAAATTAGAAAGCTTCTTTTTTAATTTTTTTAATCTTAGCTGATGCAGACGCAAACTCCAGGCATGCTGTTCTGCATACATCTGAAATGGTGTCAGGTGAATTGAGAATGATAGACAGGAAAGTGGGCTGTCGTAGACTTCCAGGGGTCTGGAGCCATGATTCAGAGTTCCATGTAGCCTTTTCTGGCTCCCCGTCGCAGGCGGGGATGGAATAAATTATGCAAATGGATGCACACTGGCTCGATTTGCATAATTCATGCAACGTTTGCTTGATTCATACAGATCACAGGATTCAGCTTAGTTAGCTTCTCAGACTGAAAACTGCCTTGGTGCCAAATCTTTGAATGTGTGTTCTTGTGCATAGGGACGGGCGGTAGCTCAGTGGTAAAGCACCTGCTCTGCCTGGAGACGTTATCAGGATCGGTCCCCTGGCACAGCCAGTTAGGGTTGGGGGGAAACACCCTCTGTCCCCTGGGGAGCTGTCAGCTGCCAGTCAGTGTAGGAAATACTGAGCTACATGGACCAATGGTCCGACTCAGTCAAAGGCAGCTCCCTGTGTCCCTCAGTATGCACAGCTCAACAGCGCCTGTAACTATTTATCTCTCTCTCTCTCTCTCTCTCTCTCTCTCTCTCTCTCTCTCTCTCTCTTTCTCCCTTTCTTTATATCTACCTCAAAATAACAATGGCTATTGTTATACAGTGGTACCTCGGGTTACATACAGTTCACGTTACATACGCTTCAGGTTACAGACTCCGCTAACCCAGAAATAGTACCTCAGGTTAAGAACTTTGCTTCAGGATGAGAACAGAAATCGTGCTCCGGTGGCGCGGCAACAGCAGGAGGCCCCATTAGCTAAAGTGGTGCTTCAGGTTGAGAACAGTTTCAGGTTAAGAACGGACCTCTGGAACGAATTAAGTACCGTATTTTTTGCTCTATAAGACTCACTTTTCCCCTCCTTACTTTTTAGTAAGTTGTTCTGGCTTCTGAGAGTCAGAATAGTTTTTTTCTTGTTTTCCTCCTCCAAAAACTAGGTGCATCTTATGGTCTGGTGCATCTTATAGAGCGAAAAATACGGTACTTAACCCGAGGTACCACTGTAATACAATATATTGATTGATCGATTGCCTCTATATCCCATGTAGCCTCCAAGGAGCTCAAGGCGGTGCATAGTCCTCCTCTTTATTGTATTCACACAACAACCCTGTGAAGTAGGTTAGTCTGAGAGATAGTGACTGGCTAAAGGTCACCCAGCAAGGTTCATGATGGGGGATTTGAACCCCAGTCTCCCAGGTCCTAGTTCAACACTTTTACCTGCTAGACCACACTGGCTCCCTGATAACAGTGACAATCAGGGACAGTATTGCTATTAAGAACAGCCAGGGCTGATGGAACATCAAGAAAATGCCCTGGGCCCTGCAGCAGAGAAGAAAACCTTTTGGGGTTGAGGCGGGTGGCGAACAGCATGGGAGCAGGAGGCCTGGCTGTGGCGGCGAGTGGGATTGATTGAGCTGGTGGAGGCTGAGAGCCAGGACGCCTGGGTTCTATTCCTAGCTGCAGAACTTGACATCCCCCGCCTCTGCTTTTCACACCTTCTTTCTCTGCACACTTTCTTCCCCGCTCTCGTTTCCCTCCCCCCCTTCTGGAACCCTGCATGTAGGTGGTGAGGAGAAAGCCATCGCTGCAGTCTTCTTGACAGAAAGGGATTTCCTCACCCACCCCTCTACTATCTCCTTCAATTTCTCCACCCCCAACGCGCACACAAGCCACATATGAGGGTGGGAGCAATTGCTGCCACAGCAACTTCCTTGGCCCGCAGCAGGTGGCCTGGGATGGGAGCCAGTGGATCCTCCTTCCTCCGCCCACTAGGGAACGCAGGAGGTCTGTCTTCCCGCCCACTCGCCCTCTCCTCCAGTACTTACTCTGTTGGAAGCTAATATGCGTGTCTCCCCTCCCCCCTCCCTCCTTCTCTTTGTTAGTTGGTGAAGCCCTTAACCTGATCCCGATGGATCCCAATGGCCTCTCGGACCCCTATGTGAAACTCAAGCTGATCCCTGACCCTAAGAACCTAACAAAGCAAAAGACTCGGACCGTTAGATCCACCCTCAACCCAGTGTGGAATGAAACCTTCACTTTGTAAGTCCTGTGGATGTGATGGAGGACCTGGAAGCCAGAGCCCTGGTGGGGTTGTGTGTGTGTGTGTGTGTGAGAGAGAGAGAGAGAGAGAGAGAGAGAGAAAGAGAAAGAGAGAGAGAGAGAGAGACTCTGACCTTCTTTATACCTCCCCAGCACCCTGCAGCCGGGGGACATGGAGCGGCGCCTCTCCATCGAGGTGTGGGACTGGGACCGGACAACCCGCAATGATTTCATGGGAGCCATGTCCTTTGGGGTGTCTGAGCTCTTCAAGGGTCCTGTGGAAGGCTGGTAAGGGGAAATCTGTGGGGGAGCAGGGCCGGAGGGGGGTGGTGGAGAGAAGCAAAGATGGAAAATAATGATGGGGCAACTCGGGGGACCACCACCGGCTCATTTTCTTTCTCTTTCCCGTCCGTCTTGGCGTCTCTTTGGGTTTTTATCTGTTTGCCTGGATGGCTCCATTATCTAATCCAATCTGTCTATCTATCTACCTGTCTTCTCTGCCTTATCTATCTACCTTATCTATTTTAATCTACCTTAACTACTTATCTATCTTATCTAATCCATCAAATACCCCTCATTTCTCCTCCCACCCCTCACCCCACTCTTCTGTTTCCATTTCCTTCTGCATTCCTCCCCATCCATCTCTCTCTCTAATCACTCCCTCCTCTTGTTCATCTTCCTCCTCCTCCTCCCTGCCTGGTGTCCCTGTCTGCGTTGCTGTCCCAGGTACAAATTGCTCAATCAGGAGGAGGGCGAATATTATAGTGTCCCTGTGGCCGATGCAGAAAACTGTGGGCTGCTCCAGAAATTCGAGGTAACCTTGTGGCTCTCCGGCCCCGCTTGGACTGGCACGCTCCCCTGGTCTGCCCCCGCCAACTATGTGCCATATCCAGCCCAAACACAAACCACACCCCTAGCTGGGGGTGGTGTGGCAGGGCCACTGCTGTGATGAAAGGAGCCAGGTTGGAGGGAATACCTCTGAATGACTTCTTCTCTTAGGACTCCAAGGGAGGGAGAGAGGGTGGTCGGACTGGATCACTGGCAATTGACCTGAAATGGTACTCCTAGCCAGGAGATAAGAATAGGGCAAAGTTTACTTGTGCATCTGTCTTAAACCCTGATTTATTTTTATTTTTGGTCTTCCAGGCTTGCAACTTCCCACTGGAGCTCTATGAGGTACCTGCGATTCCCTTAGTTTCTTCTGCCTTTCTCTTGGTGCAATGAGATGGGGAGGGGGTGAAGTTGGTTTCCCGTTTGCTGTCCGTAAGGACACCAGTCAGTCTTGGAGCTGATTTCAAGGGCTTTATAGAGTGGGAGGGAAGCAACATAAGAGGAACAGCTACGCTTGGACGGGGGGAAAAGTCCATCAAGACCAGCAGTGCCCAGCGCGAGCCGTTCCTGGGCAGCTCCAAGCAGTGACACAGATTTGGATCTCCGGGTACTGATGTTGAGGGCAGCAGCAAACAGGCCCTGCATCTGCACTTGGGCTGCCATGGGCATCCTTTCCTTTTATTACTATTATTATTTTTTAAAAAACCTAATAGCACTCTATATAGGGGGCAGCTGGCAATAAATGCACATGGTTGCAGACCTCAATCAATCAATCAATCAATCAATCAATCAATTAATTATCCTTTTCTGCAACAAAGTGGTGCTTATTCCCAAGTCAATGTATTTAGTGTCAGGGCAGCAGATGCAAATTCCCCCCTAACATAGCAGAAATGTTAAAGCAGTTGAGACATAGAAGCAGGTGCCTAGTGGAGAAAGCCACCCCCTTATTGTTTTTCTCAGTGCATACACACACACACACACACACACACACACACACACACACAGATATACATACACACGTAATACCTCTGAATATGAACATTGCATTCTGTATCATGGCTCATAGCCACAGATGTCGATACAAACCCTCTATTATGAGTGGCCACCCTGAGCTGCTGTTTGAATCCACACTTGCACAGAGAGGAAATATTTCCTTTTGACTGCCCCAAACTTCCTGAAGGAGGTGAGCAGAAGGTAGAAAGTACTTGTGGGGCAAATGGATTAAAGAAAGAAAGGCAGAAGGCTCTGAGACAGAACTGGGTATTCCTGGGCCTCCTGTATAGGATAAGCCCTTGAACATAGCATGCTGCCTCACAATGTGCCAGGTGCCATTGGTCCAGTGGGGGTCATTCTATCTGGCAGTAGCTCTCCAAGGTTTCAGAGGTGCTTTCCCAGTCCTGAGATCCCAGAGATGCTTGGGGTTGAACCTGAGACCTTCTGCATGCAAAGCCCTGAGTCATTGAACCTCCCCTCTTCGTTGCATGCATCTGCCACTCCACAAACTTCACACAACCCCTGCTTTATAAATGTTTATAAGGAACTAGACATACAACCAAGCTACTTTACAGCTTTTGCACAAGTTTCACAAACTCTTCCTATCATGCAGAGTGTGTCATAACGTAATAGACTGGTGACTGGGAGCAGCCGCCGAGACCGTATAACACCGTTCTTGAAAGACCTACACTGGCTCCCAGTACGTTTCCGAGCACAATTCAGAGTGTTGGCACTGACCTTTAAAGCCCTATATGGCCTCGGCCCAGTATACCTGAAGGAGCGTCTCAACCCCCATCGTTCTGCCTGGACAGTCCAGCTCCAAGGGCCTTCTGGCGGTTCCCTCGCTGCGAGAAGCCAAGTTACAGGGAACCAGGCAGAGGGCCTTCTCGGTAGTGGCACCCGCCCTGTGGAACGCCCTCCCACCAGATGTCAAAGAGAAAAGTAACTACCAAACTTTTAGAAGACACCTGAAGGCAGCCCAGTTTAAGGAAGCTTTTAGTGTTTAATAGGTTATTGTATTTTAGTGTTTTGTTGGAAGCCGCCCAGAGTGGCTGGGGAAACCCAGCCAGATGGGCGGGGAATGAATAATAAATTATTATTATTGTTATTATTGAGTAAACATGGGGCAGGGGACATGGACATATTGACTAAAATAAACCAATGTGCCACTATTGGCGTAGATACTGCATTAGTTGTATTGCCGGCTCTCCTGCCCCTTGTTCTGAGCTTAAGGAGGAGGTGGTACTCATGCATATCCATGTCTGTGTTTTCCTCTCCTCCCTGCCTCGAACCACGGTGCGCCTGCAGAAGGTTCGCCATGGCCCCATCCCATCGCCATCCCCCAGCCCCACTGACACCAAGCGTGGCGGGTTCTTTGGCACCAACCGCTTCCACATCTCCGACTTCAACTTCCTGATGGTGCTGGGCAAGGGCAGTTTCGGCAAGGTAGGCCTGCTTTTTTTTAAGGGATGTGCACAGAGGAGCAGTATTGCAACTGCAGGCGCAGCAATGCATTGAATGTGTTTCCATTTGAGGAAGTGCGATGGCGAGAAAAGGATGTACGTGCACGAAATACTTCTTTTTTTTTATAAATTTTTATTGAGTTTTCAAATTTTTTATAGACAAACACACACACACAGACACCAAACACAGAACAATACATATATAATTTTCATTACCCTCTTTCCTTGACTTCCCCACATCTCTCCTTCCCACATTCCAATTTCTATAGTTAATTCAGCAAGTTATTTCCTCTTCTCTCTATTATATTGTTATCCTCTGTTCTTTATATTTAGCATCTCTTGTTAGACTCAAATTTACTTATAAATTTTTACACATTAACTCCTTTCTCTAAGGTCGACCCATCTTCTCTCACACGAATCCTCCCTTTTTATATTAAACAAAACATATCTAAATTAAAAGATCATAAATCAAAAATTCTTACTATTCTACTCTCCCCCTCCCTCCCTGGCCCAGTTTCTGTCCCTTTCCACATTACTATTCTAAAAAATCAGTCTCAGCCCGGATTTCTCACATCCGAGGCTCTCAAGCCCCAGTTAGTCTTTCCCCGTCTATTTTGTTGCTTATTGGCCTTCAATTCTCGAAGGAGTTGTGTCCCAAGCTCCTTCTTCTTTCCTTCCGCCAAAGTCAATAGCATTTGCTGCCAAGGATCTGCCAGTCTCCCATGCTCAAACTTAAAGAAGGGGTCCCAGTCATACTTGTTCTTTCCTTCCACCGAGTCAGTCCATAGCAATTGCCACCAAGGGTCTGCCAGTCTACCATACTCAAACTTGAGGAAGAAGTCCCAATCATGTTTGTTTATTCTTTTATGTTCCAGTATTTCAAATGTTCCAGGGGCTTCTTCCTTTGTCCTTCTCTCCTTTTGCAAATTTACGGTACACTGGTCCTGTTCATCAAATCCTTTATTTTCTGAAGCTGTAGGCTTTTGGTTGGTACTTTCCCTCTGAACGTCCTCTCCTTCTTCTTCGTCCTCTCCCCCTATTTCCAAAGCTGTCTCTTCTGTTTCGGCTGCCGGGTTGTTTCCCAACTTTTTGTCATCAGCAGAGTTGCACAATTTCAGATTCAAGGTCACGAGTTGTTTGCTCATATCTGCAGTCTTTTCTTGTAGAATTCCCACGAGAAAGAACATCCTTTCAATCTCTGCCAGTAATTTTCCTTCTGCTGCCATTGCAATATCTTTGGTTCCCTCCAGGGGGATTACCAGTCCAATAGTTCTTTTTCCAACAGTTCGTTACTTTGTTATTCACAAATACTTTGTTTCCAATCAGTTCAGATACAATATATCGCCTTTAATCCAAAAAAGATTTTCTAAGTATCTCAATTCCAGCCTTTAATCGCCCGTTTGACAGCTCTTTTGACAGCTGTCAAACTTTCTTCTCCTTTTCCTCAGGCTCACACGCAGGACCCTCCCGGGTCCAGAATGGGGGGGGGGGAATTACATAAAAACTTCTAATGTTCCTCTCTCCTCTCCAGCACAATAGCTTTTTAATCCAATTCGTGCGAGTTATCTTTCTAAGCACAAAAGTCTTTCCACCTCAGTGCTTCTCTCCTTGCTTAAATCTTTTTGTGGGGGGGGGGGAGTGTGGACTTCCTTTTAGCACATCCCCCGGTCGTACTCCGATCAAAGGTAAAATTTTAGTATCAAATTTCCATTTTACTCACGGGTTCTTTATTTCAGTCCAAATTTCAGGAAGGAAGACAGCGCTCTCCGGCCATGGCTCGCGGCTTCGCTCCGCCGAGGTAGCGATGGACTCTCAGCACCGCGCCGCACCCCAGTCCACTCCGCAGCCTTTAAAAAGGCTCTTCGCGGGTCGGGGAGGGCGTTTAAGGTGCCCACCGAGTCACCAAGTCCGCAGGCTTCAGCGCCTGCGGTTTTTAAGGGTCCCCGTGTCGCCGGCACGGCAAGACCCGTCCTCAGCGGAGCCGATTCCCTCCGGAGCTCGGAGGGAATCCGCCATTACCGGATCGCGCTATCCCGGAAGTCCCGTGCACGAAATACTTCACCTCCAAGAAAGTGTGTAAAGTCACCTGCTTCCCCTGCAGAACTGTCACGGGATTTGGAGAACCTTTCTTTGTTTTCTTTTTGCCTCCTGCTCCTCTGGTTCTTTGGAGGCTGAGCACACCCTTCTGCAGTGCTGGAACTCTCATCCACCCAGAGGATTATCTGTCTATCTATCTATCTATCTATCTATCTATCTATCTATCTATCTATCTATCATCTATCTATCTATCTAATCTATCTATCATCTATCTATCTATCTATCTATCTATCTATCTATCATCTATCTATCTATCTATCTATCTATCTATCTATCTATCATCTATCATCTATCTATCTATCTAATCTATCTATCTATCATCTATCACCTTCCTTCCTTCCTTCCTTCCTTCCTTCCTTCCTTCCTTCCTTCCTTCCTTCCTTCCTATTCGTATTGAAGCTTGTGCTACTTTGGAGCTTTTAAGAGACACCACTTGTATAACAATCAGGAGGAAGGCTCAACAAGCAGGACATATGGACCTGCTCTGTGTCCCAGCATCAGACATGCAATTGATTGGGGAGCTTGGGAGGGCTTCCTTTGTGGCCACGCCTACATTGTGAAACTCACAGCCTAGGGAAGCCTGCCTTTTTCTCTCTTTCTCTGATGGTCCTTCATTACCTCAGGAGAACTGCTTCATTTGACAGGCTTTTGCTCCCAGGAATTTTTGTGAAATTTTAATCTTCCATCTTTTCTCTGCCTTTAAACTGTTTAGTTTTTCATTGTGCCATGTGCCGGTGTTGTATTGTAAAAGTTATATTGGTTGGTTGTTGTTGTTTTTTGGAAAGTGGAAAGGCAAAATGTAATGTATTTCGGGAAAAGAACAAATAAGTAAATGGAAGCTTCCAGGTGCAAAAGAGCACTTTGCAAAATGTTAAAAGAAGTTTAAGGGGTGGGGTGGGGAGGGAATAACTAAACTGCACCCCACTGCCCATGGAAACGTCCCTTCCGTAAATCATTTGGCAATTTTCGCCCTATGAAACATCCTAGAATGTTCCCTACAAAAATTCAACACCTGCCAGTGGGGTTTTCAATTTGTGTTAGGGGTGTTTGTGTGCTATTTTCATTTAGCACCACCTACTGTCTCTGTTCATAGGAAAACAATGTTTTTATCATACCACCTTGAATTCAGTAAAAAACCCCAAACACTACTGTCCCTACGTGGGAAGTAAGTTCTGTGTAAGGAGCCCAGGGTGTCATGAGTTTCCTTTGGGTAGGTGTGGGCAAGACCCAAACTTTTAGGGTTTTCTCCCCACAGGTGATGCTGGCAGAGCGCCGTGGAACGGACGAGCTGTTTGCCATCAAGATCCTCAAGAAAGACGTGATCATCCAAGATGACGACGTTGAATGTACTATGGTGGAAAAGAGAGTTTTGGCCATGGGGGAGCGTCCACATTTCCTAACCCAGCTGCACTCTACCTTCCAAACCGCAGTAATTGCGTGTGGTTATTTACTTGGTTAAAGAAACTGTAGCTATTTAACTGTATGCTGTTTTGTTGATTACGTAATTCATTGCCTCCACTTAAATTTGCATGCAGGGGAAAATGGATGAATGCATACGACACAGCAGCATCTCGGAAGAGGCATTTCCCCTCATCTCCCTTGCGCAGCAGGGGATGTCTTCTTATAAGATGGCAGCCATCTTTTTAGAACTAGTGGTTAAAATAAGTTTCTAAAGGTTGCTGTCCAATTAATTGAGTCACATTCAATCAAAATGTATCTTAATTTAGGGGTTCCCAAATGGGTCACTGTGCTTCATTCAGGCGTCTGCGGCATGTCCGTGAGGAACACACACAATATGAATTCTGTGGAATTCCCAAACAGTAATACAATAAAGGGGGTGGGGTGGGAAGAAGCAATAAAAATACAATTTAGAATTATATAGCATCTGGCACAGGGCATTACAATTGCTACTAGAGGCAAGAAAAATAATTAAGAGGTCCATCAAGACCCTTAGCAATTTTCAAGTGGCCCATGAGGGGAAAAGTTTGGGAATCCCTGTCTTAATTGGTTTAACCGACTAAGCATTGCAGAGAGGGAAGGGGGGCATGCTGTGGTATCTGGGTCTTTCACTTTATCTGCCTGTGGCAATAATGGACACACATCCTGGTTTTTTCCTTCAAGGACCGGCTCTATTTTGTCATGGAGTATGTCAATGGAGGAGACCTGATGTATCATATCCAGCAGGTTGGGAAATTCAAGGAACCTCATGCTATGTACGTGAGTCTCTTGGGGAACTCAATTGAGAATGGGTCTCTCTCTCTCTCTCTCTCTCTCTCTCTCTCTCTCTCTCTCTCTCTAGCTGCTCTCACATTGGAACAACTCTGCTTCTTCACTCAGTTCTTACAGGGCGTTTGTACAGTATCATTAGCTAAACACTTCCCCTCTCAAGTTTCCCCACATTTTTCCTCCTGGGGGCTCGTAAAACCCAACCCTTTTTTGTAGACAACTCAGTGCACAATTTCCCCTGCTGTAGACAGTCTATGTGCTGCTATTCCATCCTACTAGATTGCTCTAGCTGTTTCCTGGGGTGTCCTCCAGCCATTTCCTTCTCAATCATTTGTCTTCCCTCTCTAAGAAACAGCTCTGCCACTCCATTCCTTGCATTTCCGAATAACTTTGGCTTTCTGTATCTTTTTTCCCCTCTTCCCTAAATTGCAGAAGGGTGGGGGGAGCACTACCATTACTGGGAGGGGAGTGGTGGAGTCTTTAACTTTTTCTTCTCACATAATGATCCCAATGACAATTGCCTTCCAACATTTGGAACGGGCGGACGAGGGACTGCCCAGTTGGCTACAGAATGCCAGAGGTTTGTAAGGAGAGCTGCTATTCCACTTCCGGCTTCAAGCAGGACAGCGATGAGTGTGTGTTGCTAAATTGTCCTTGTCCAGAGGTACCCTCTGCCTGCCTGTCTTTACTTGCATAGTCACTCCAGTCCAAAACATGATGACACCTGAGAACGACTTTTCTTACGTATCTTCAAAGGGTGGTCAGGTTGGGCATTTGCAAAGGCCTCGTGTTTGGCATTTGCAAAGGCCTCGTGTTTGGCAGATGGGCCCACAGTCCCAAGTGTCACTGCACACCCAACCTCTTTCAGTTCAAGGGGACCCACTGAAGATGCTTGATTTAGGGATTCCCCAAATCCTGGAACATGCACTGCTGCCCCCCCCCCAATATTTTCATTGATTTTGCAATAGTATTCATTAAATGAACACAATGACTTTCATACAAAGAAAAACCATGTCATTGTCTCCGCTTCTCCTCCTGTTGCCAGAAGCCTAGTAAGTATTCTTATGAATATTCTATTGTACGCCCTTCATCCATGTTTACTACCTACTTTTGGCATTCTCTCAACAGGGATCTTATATGTCATATCATCAAAATCTCTTGAACATAGTTTTAACACTGTTTAAGTGACAAACTACACATGACCGGTGTCTAAATCCTTTGCGCAACCAAAGGCTGCTAGCTGGATCAGGGAAATAGCTTGGGGGTGTAGGTGTTTAATGCTTACCCCTCCTGTACTCTAAACCACTGAGCCTAGGGCTTGCCGATTGGAAGGTTGGTGGTTCGAATCCCTGTGACAGGGTGAGCTCCTGTTGCTCAGTCCCTGCTCCTGCCAACCTAGCAGTTTGAAAGCACGCCAAAGTGTAAGTAGATAAATAGGTACCACTCCAGCGTGAAGGTAAACAGCGTTTCTGTGTGCTGCTCTGGTTCGCCAGAAGCAGCTTAGTCATGCTGGCCACAGGACCCAGAAGCTGTATGCCGGCTTCCTTGGCCAGTAAAGCGAGATGAGCGCCGCAACCCCAGAGTTGTCTGTGACTGGACCTAACGGTCAGGGGTCCCTTTACCTTTAACTGTGCTGTTTTCCTGATCTAAATCTTTTCTCGCCCGAACACATGCACACTTGCTGTTTGCTCTGTGGCTGAAAACATTCCAGCATGGTGCATGCAGTCCCCCTGCGAATGCCCTTAGTAAGAGCATAAAATAAAATGTCTAGAGTTCAATGGGGGATTCCTGGTGAAATGTGTACTTTGGTCCTAAGAGCCATGTGTTTGAAGATCCACCTCTGTGTCAGGTGAATCAGGAGTGCTCCACATACGCAGCAGAATGAAGTGGGAGTGAAGTAATTAATAGAGTTCTGAGGTTGTAGAGTGGTCTGTACCACTTCAGACTGCAGGTGAGACCTCACATTTAAATACCTTTCTATGTCAGGAAAGCAAGGAGACCCACTTCCTGCACTTGCAAATGAGCACGGCAGGGAGTTAGCTGGGCAAGAATTTTTCTCCCTGACGTACTAGATTTCTCCTTGTGGAGAGTTTTTACCTGGATGAGCGTTCAAAAATGTGGCCCACACACACCACCCTCTCACAGCGGTCTGAAGTGGTACAGTCTGCTCTATGGCCTCGGGATTCTACCGCTTCATTCTGCATGCTTACGTATGCCAGAGCTCAGTTTCATGGGAAATTATTACACTCCAGTGAAGTTGTGTAATTGAGTGACCTGAATGTGAAATCAACAAGCGACCACTTGCTCTAAAAAGAAACATAATTGACAAGGAGTTTAAAACACCCACTCCCCCACCCTCTGTCCAAGCCGCTGAGAAGAACCATGGGAAGTAAGCTTGGGCTACCAATTTTTGCAAGAGACTCCCCTGTCTTAAAATGACATTCAGATGGAATGTGAGAATGACAAGGCAGGCAGCTACGTTGGAGATAGGATCCTTTTTGCCTGAAAAGCCAGAGTCTTAGGCTACTTGCACACCATTCATTTAAAGTACAGTGGTACCTCTGGTTACGTACTTAATTCGTTCCGGAGGTCCGTTCTTAACCTGAAACTGTTCTTAACCTGAAGCACCACTTTAGCTAATGGGGCCTCCTGCTGCCGCTGCACCTCCGCTGCACGATTTCTGTTCTCATCCTGAAGCAAAATTCTTAACCCGAGGTACTATTTCTGGGTTAACGGAGTCTGTAACTTGAAGCGTATGTAACCTGAAGCATCTGTAACCAGAGGTACTACTGTACGTTGTAGTTTACCCCCTTAGAGAGTTACAGTTGCCAGCACTCTTAACAAACGATAGTTCCCATGATCCTTTGAGGGAAGTCATGTGCTTTAGATGTACGATGAGTGTAGCAGCCCTCCTGTTCCTGGCGCGCCATGTTGGGGTGTGGAGTGGCCATTCTCCTGTATGCATTTCTGGGACCACTTCATACCTCTCACCTTATCTTAGCTCTGCCTTGCATGCAGAAGGTCCCATGTTAAAGGACTCCTGCCTTAAACGATGGAGAACCACTGCTAGGTGGACAACACCGCTTTAGGCAGACCATTTATTTGAGATGATAGAAGGCAGCTTCCTGTGTTCCTATCTCCTCCTAAAATGAAGCCAACATAGGTGTAGGGCTGGTGTGCGCAGCTGGAGAAAATGGCCTCTCTGGTAAAATTAGGATCACTGCTGGACCTAATTAGGCTTGTGGGCTGGAGGTTTCCCATATTTGCTCCAACCACCACACTCTGCACTGTCTCCCCACATACATACATACATACATGCATTGTTCTTCCTATTTATCCTTGCCTGCATTGCCCCGCTATTGCCTCCACTGGGTCTGATTTCAGATTGTAAGTTCCTTGGCACGGGGACCTGCCTTCTTACTGCTCTGTACAGCGCCGTGCATGTTGCTGGTGCCATATAGATAACAGAAAACCTTTAAATTCACAAGAATGAAAACTAGCCTGTGTGCCTGCCAACCCACGTCCCTGGTAACATGTAAAGGTTGGTACCTGTACGTGGAATATGCTTTAATCCTAACTTGATGCAGCGGGAAGCAGGTCTACACACAGTAACTTGCAGCCACTTGTACGCAGAATAAAAAGCTCTCTTGTGATCATGCAGAAATTAACACATTACCTTTTTTAATTTGAGTATTATTACAAAGGTGGAGAGTTGGGGAGGTGGTAAGTACTGTGTGGAGGAGCTGTATGGTACTGGAATGGCATGGTTAGTGAGTGTGCCTGCTTGTATTTTTCAAACATCATGTGAAAAGTAGCCATCAGAGCCACCATGATGACTTCAGTGATGCTGCTAATGAAATCCTTGCCATGTTATCTCTTTCCCTTCCTCCCTCTCCCCCCCTTAACCCTCCTCACCCTTTTCCCCTTCTCTGTTACAGGTTTTATGCTGCAGAAATTGCTATTGGCCTGTTCTTTTTGCATAACAAAGGAATTATTTACAGGTGAGTCTATTCTGTTCTCTATAGAGGTCCCAGACTCAACTGCAAAACCCCACTCCCCCCCCCCAAATCCAGGGGTTCTGGCTCCATCTCTTCTTCCCCCCTGCCCCCTCTCCAAATCTCTACAGGACTCCTCCCTCCCTCCCTTCCTTCCTCCCTTCCTCCCTTCCTTCCTTCCTTCTACTATCAAGATTCTAATAGGCAAAAAATGCTGGCAACATTACGATAAATTCAACAGAGTAAATAAGTTTTGATGGATGTAACAGTGGAAAACCAATTTGAATAGTTATTGTAAAAAATGCGGGGATGTAAGATATGCAAAATGAAACATGGAAGGAGAAGAAGGGAAGTCATTGGATATTCTAAAGCATGTAAAATGTTGAAATCGTAAAACAGGAAAAAAAATTAATATTTTTTTTTAAAAAAAGAGATATTCTAATAGGCAAATCATCTTTCATTCTGGGTTGTCCTCTTGGAACTAGGAATTGGGGAGGAATTCAGTTTGCATTTAAAGGTGAACATGCCTTATTTACACTTTCCATAACACTGCATGAACTGAAACATAGCCAGTGGTTGAAATGCAGGCTTCTCTTAATGTTCTCCAGCCAAGTAATGTGCACATGAAAATAACTTACAAAAATGCATTATATTAGGGGAAATTGCTCTGCAGAAATGTGCACATCAAGGAAAAAAATCATACTAGACTGCTGGTGAATTTTCACAAGACAAAAAATCACGAATTTATGTGGAAGACTGAATTTCAAACTGGAAAAGTGAGAAACTGGGAGAAGCTGAAATTGATGAATCTGCCCATCCCTTCCTTACTTGGAGGATGTAATTCCCAGCTGTAATTTGGCGCCCTCTGCTGGGCACTCCTATCGCTTGCTTTGTCTCTCCTGCCTTCAGGGATCTGAAACTGGACAATGTAATGTTGGATGCTGATGGTCACATTAAGATTACTGATTTTGGGATGTGTAAAGAAAACATTTTTCCTGGCATCACCACACGGACCTTTTGTGGAACACCGGACTACATCGCTCCAGAGGTACAGAATGCTCCTAAGTCTCCCATCCCCAATCACACAACTCACCACCCTTCCAAAGAAACATCAGGTTCCTTCTGCTCTAATCTAAACTCTCCCCAGGAATTTAACCTTATAGGTTAGACTTGTTGCCTTCTAAAAACTCCAGAGCCCTGGTTTCAAATTTCTACCTCTTATGCTCGGATCCAAAACAACTGTATATGACAGGCACACCCATTATTGCATATTTCTGTGCCTGGGGTCTAATTTTACAGTTAAATGTGTGGGGTTGTGAGTGGAATAGTTGACCTCCTCCCCTGCCTTAATTTGTTGTGTCCTTTTCATAATCCGTTTGACCCTCAGAGCATTCGGGACGAAACAGGTTGTTGAATGAATGAATCTGCTATCCCAATTCACCCTGTTGCCAGGAATCTTGGCTCTTAGCTCTCCAATGCATGCCTTGGTGACTTATAGACGAGGTTACTCCCCAGAGAGGCTCACTTTGCTACTTCTCTAATAGTTTTTCAGATATTGGGCAAAGGGAACTTAATTTCTAAGGACATTTGGGACCAATTGAATCGTGTTTGTTGCTTCTATTGGAACATCTTGGTTTATATGGTTTGGATTTCTGTTATTGGTTGTTATTTACTATGTTGCTTATGGTTTTAGAGTTTATTTTCGTAAGCTGCTTTGTTGGACCTGTTTGGGTAAAAAAAGTGGAATGAAAAAGGTCTGTAGATTTAAAGGACCTAACCTCCCATTTCTACCCATCTTAGATTATTGCCTATCAGCCATACGGGAAGTCAGTGGACTGGTGGTCATTTGGTGTCCTTCTGTATGAAATGTTAGCTGGGCAGGTAAGTATGTTGAGGTGGGTTTTTTTCATGATCCAGTCCAGGTCAAGGGATACATTTGTGGTATCATGGGATGGTTTGTGGCTGTTGCCAAGAGACCTCAAGGCATTAATTCTTTAGTGTAAATATTCCACCTGCCATAGTTCTCACACTAGCTTCTGGTCCACAGCCACCATTTGATGGAGAGGACGAGGACGAACTCTTCCAGTCGATCATGGAGCACACGGTGTCCTATCCCAAATCTCTTTCACGTGAGGCTGTCTCCATCTGCAAAGGGGTGAGTCCTGGCACATCAAAGAGGAGAAAGGCTTCATGCCACATTTCCTTTTGGCTGCCCTGAAGGTTGAAACCAGGTGGTTGTGAGGGAAACAATGGGTGACTCTCCTTGAGAATAGAAGGACTTTCAGGGAACAATTGGCCGAAAGGTGGGAGGTGCTTAACTCTGAATTCACAAGCTGATTTTTCTGCCCCTGGACATTTTTAATGGACAGCAATAATGGAGGAGCAGGGATCCAAAGGGGAGAATCAGCAGGGTTGTAAAGGGTTAAACGCTTCTCCCTCTCACCCAGGGCTGAATTTAGGTTTGATGATGCCCTAAGCTATTGAAGGTAATGGGGCCCTTTATATGTCCAGCTGTCCTTTGTCAACAACGAATTGCCTGCCGTTATTTTTTCTGTTGAAAATATGCTATATGGTAATTTATGGACCTAATAGGTATCTAAAGCCATTTGCACATAACAAAATACGTATTTTATCAAAGTAATTGTTATATATCAAAGTAATTGATATCAAAGTAGTCTTATATTTTGGAAATGTACATCCAGTTTTTTCCCCTTTATTTTTTTTTGGGGGGGGGCCCAAGAGAGTGGGGCCTTAAGCTATAGCTTGTTTAGCTTATACAGTTGTACCTCCGCTTACGTATCCCTCTGGGTACGTACATAGATCAGTTTATTAGTCTATCCCTCTGGATACGTAAACTTCAGGATGTGAACATGGCAAACCCAGAAGTATTTTTTTGGGTTTCACCGTGTGCGCATGTACATAAGTGCTAATCCGCTTGCGAATTCCTCGGGATGCGGCTGCACCTCCGGAACGGATCCCGTTCGCAACCAGAGGTACCACTGAACGTAAATCCGGCACTGCTCTCACCTCGCTTCCCTGTCTTGGTACATGCAGATTGGGAGACATGCCTTTCTTGACAGAATGTCCAATTTCCATCCTGTAATAGGCAATCTCGGACTGTGGTCCGCACCCCTTAGAAGAGGAGGGTGTTCCTAGCAAATCTCTTTCTCTTTCCCCAGTTCTTGACCAAGCATCCACTGAAGCGCCTGGGCTCAGGACCAGAAGGGGAACGGGATATTCGGGAGCACGGCTTTTTCCGCTGGATGGACTGGGAGAGGCTGGAGCAGCTGGAAATCCCCCCGCCGTTCATCCCCCGTCCAGTGAGTAGCTTTGGGTCCCCACATGAGCTCAGCCACATCCAGCTGTGCAGACTCCTGCCACCAGGTGTGAATAGGCACACACCTGTATTTGTGCATGTGGATGGGCACACTCAGGTTGTCCTACGGACCTGTGGCTCAAGCACAGTGTCACATACCTCCATTAAGAATACATGCATTGCTGTACATTACTCAGGCAGAACTTTGCATATCTACAAATCGGAACCTCTTCACACATTCATTGCAACGTGCATAGATCACTTTATTGGTATATTTACTTTCTGTATGCCTTCCTCCAAGGAGTCAAGGCAGTGTACATTGTGCCCCCTCCCATTTTATCCTCACAGCAACCTTGTGAGGTAGGTCAGCCTGAGAGTGTGACTGGCTGAGGTCACCTTCATGGCAAAATGAGGATTCAAACCTGAGTTTTCCCAGACTTATTCCAACACTCTTAAACTACTACACAATACTGCGTTTCATATCTATTAATATCTGTAAACACCCACAGACACCAGCTCTAGATATATGAGCTGCAGCATGCAGAGACCTTCACACAACACAATATAATGACATGCACCAGGAAGAAATAAAACGGTGATCAAGATTCAGGGCTGTATCCAAAGTTAGTCAGACCCGTAGATCCATTTCAAACTCCTTTCCATTCCTCCGTCTCCCTGAGATGGAAAGAAATGTCAAACAAAGCTCAGAAGGCTAACAGAGCGGTGGGGTTTTTTAAGGTTAAAAATTCAGAGGTTGTGTTTGGTTTTTAATTCTGGAAACATTATGGAGGAACGCCTTTGAAGACGTAGCATGTTCAAGAAAGATTAAAATATGGAGAGGGAGGGGTTGTGTTAAAGAAACCAACAGAGATAATTCTTGTTCCCTTTCTCTTTCCATTTTCCTTGTTCCCCTCATCCCTCCTATTCCCCTTTTCTTTCTCTCTGCCCCCGTCCCCCCATCCAGTGCGGCCGAAGCGGCGAAAACTTTGACAAGTTTTTCACACGGGCACCTCCAGCGCTGACACCCCCAGACCAGCTAGTCCTCGCAAGCATTGATCAGAGCGAGTTCCAGGGGTTCACCTACATCAACCCTGAGTTTGTGCACCCGTCCACGTTGCGGCAGGGGAGCCTCTCCCCAACAGCCCTGCCCCTTTCTCCGACCAGCATGCCCCTCTCTCCGACCGCGATGATCCCTTCCCCAACCTCCCTGGTGTGAGAGTGTCTCCTGGATGACCCTTGACCCTAAGAACCCCAATTCAAGCCCTTAGAATTCTGCTCCCGGGAGCATGACTCCTGCCCAGAGCTCAGCCCTATAAACCCTATGCTTGACCTTATCACCCCTGCCTCCCCTAGAAAACACTTTTTTGTTGTTAATTGTCTCCAGTGAGTTGCTTCCCTCCTTCCTTACCTCCACTAGATGAAACCCAGATCAGTGAGGTTAAGAAAGCAGACATATATCTATAGAGGGATTTTAAAACTCCACCGCCCCAATAAAATAGGAACATTCCCTAGGTCAAGGCTAATCTTTTTTGAGCATCCCCCAATTAAACGGAGTTTGCGTTGGCACAAAGAGAGAAAACTGTGCCAGGCGTTTCTGTAAAAATGGCCATTTCAGTACTGTGTTTGCAAGGTTTCCCCCCTATAATCAGAGCAGTGGATAGCTTTCATACCATCAGAAATTCCTCCAAATTGGCCAAAACATGGGATTGCCTAAGCAGGCAAGAGGGCAAGAGACAGGACTGCACACACTTTGTGACAAAACGATGGAAATTGTGGCTGAAATCTGCCCAGAAGACATGCCCTCTGCCCTAAATCCAGGTTGGCCACATGACTGCAAAGTTCTGGCAAATGGGTTGAGTAGGCAGTGAAATGAAGGTTTGTTGCAAAAACAGAGGTCCAAACAGGAAGCAGTCGTGGAACTCCTTAGCTCAACGTGTATTTTTCCATCCCTTACAAAAGGCCATGCGATTATTTATTTATTTGGCCCTTGCAAATTTTTCTTTGATGAGTTTGGTTTCTCTAATGGATAAGGGGAATGCAGTGGGCATAATTATACTCTGGAATCGAAGAAGCAACCATAAGGTGAGCATGTGATCACTGACCAAAATAGCAGCCTGTGAATTATTATTCCATGTGTTGCTCTGCACTAAGGTGGGGGCTGGGGGAGGAGAGCCCACCCTTTCATTGCTGTCTGTCCTGATCATGAGCCTTTCCTTTCCAGGGCCATGGCTGAGTGGTAGAGCGAAGGCCATGGGTTCAATTTCTAGCTTCTCTAGGGCTGGGAAACCCCTAAGGAGAGCCACCACCAATCAGTGCAGACAGGACAAAACTAGATTGGCCCAGTGGTCTGACTCAGTATATGGCAGCTTCCTCAGTCCCTTCGTACAGGCTTAAAATATGAAGGGATGCCTAATCTACGTTTAAATGATCCTGAGTATCTGTTTGCCCTGGAAGTAATTTTTTAATTTGGGGAAATGTCAGGAAGCAACACCTTCCTTCCCTCTCTCTCCCTGCCTCCCCTGCTAATTGACTGCTCAGATAATTTCCGAAAACCCTTCTGGTCTTCATCCCTTGCCCTGTTCCCAGATCCTAGTCCTAAATTTCGTCTCCGTGGTGCTTTCCTTACCTGCTACAGTGTGACGATGTAACCTTGAACTCGATAGATCTTACCCAACTTAGTTGGAGCCCTTCGATTTCACGCATAGCTAGGATGCCTGCCTGCACAAAAAGAGTGTAGAACCCCAAACTGGTCCTTCCTCTACACCCTTACCCACCCACCCACCTCACTCTTTGTGACACAGTCCTGCCCTTGTTGAGCCCCGATGGCTCCGTCCCCCATTGCCCCCGGCCCCCAGCACTGACACCTTTGCCTTGCTTCCTTCAACATGGCTGCTTGCATCACCCACTCAGCTGTTGAAAACCAGACTTTGGAAAGGAAGCGATGACAGCAACAGAGGTGGCACGCTAGACTCCGAGGAGAAAATATCGCCCTCCTTTATAGTAACACACAGCATGTCCAAATGCGACTTTTCTTTTGTTCTTTTCTCTCTCTCTCTCTCTCTCTCTCTGGTGCATGGACTATATTACATGAACATTATAGTATATTTATTTATTGATACCTATCTTCCACGTTTCCATCCTGCTCAGTGGACACCGCCAACCCTCTACATCTGCCCTCCCAAGTTAACACCTGGCTGCCTCTTTCCAGCTTTAAAACTCGAGGTGTGTGGTAAACTGAAGATGGCACCTTCTCTCCCCTCCCCCGCACCCCCCCCCCCAATTCTCTGGGACTCCTCTTAACAGATCATTTCATTTATCATGAATACCCTGTTGCTTTTTGATGTGGGAAAGACACCCTGTCAAGCTTGTGCTGTGAATATTTTTCATTATGTGGCAAAAGACTGGTATTTGTTTTTACCTCATGAGGGAAGCCCATCGAGAACTGGTCTTTGTCCCGATTTGCCCAATGCTGGCAATTTCCGTAAGAGCGAGTGCTTGCCATGTTAAATGGGTGCGTGTAAGATGATCCTGGGGGTGTCTCTGCTGTGCCAAAAGTTACAAAAACTGGTCTTAGTCGGCGACTAATTGATGGGCGCAGAAATAATTATATTCTGCTGGCAGGTCATGTAGATGAGCCAAGCGAAAAATTTCAAGGCCATTCTCTTCCCTTCATGCATCAGGCTGTATATTCTGGTGCATCTGGGCCAACAGTCCCTCTTTACCTTTCTCCTCTCACTTTGAAATTGGTGGAAGCTAGATTCGGCCTCTGTCACCTCATGCCTGCCCATTCTATGCCAACCTCATTCCTCCTCTGGCAGAGGGTTTTTATCAAGCACCCAGCAGGCTATAGGCTTGGGCAGATGGGCGTCAAGTGGGTAGTCCTCTTCAGCCCATCCCTAACTCAGCAAGGGCATGGGGTTAAGAGCGAGCATGGGAGCTAGACCACAAGTACCTTGTACCTACCTAAGGAAGAGATAGCCTGTCGTTAGACCAGAAGATGTTGGGATCCAGAACTGCTGCGCTCATGAAAGATGAGTAAGATTGCTAATAGGACCGGAATTGTTCTCCTGAGTCATTTCCAGAGCTCTTTCCCCTTTGGTTTGCCTGATCCTTCCAGCACATCAGTCTTCCGCCAGTTTCCAGCCTCGGTCTTTTTTTCTCTTTGCTGACATCCCTCCCACCCCCGCAGCTTGGGAATAATCCACTGACACCTCCTTCCCTTTGGCTTGTGGTTCCCTGTAGCCAGTACCATAGATTAATGGACTCACCTATGCATTTCAATATAAAAGATATTTATCCAACCCGCAGTGTGCCTTGCCTTTCTGTCTCTGTGCTGGTTGGCGAGACGTTGCGTTGTCATACTGGATGAAAGGGACTTGGGCTGCATTCCCTAAGCATCATGACCAGGGAGTAAGAAGGGAAGCGGACGGTGGGGTGGCACCCTTCACCTGATCCCTGTTTGCTGGAAGGTGCAGGGGAGAGGCAGCGGGTAGCATCGTCTGGTGCAAACGCGGCAGCAGGAGCATGAGATTGGTTCTGCTGATGCATTTGCACCAAGCCTACTTTGCTGCTGCTTCGCTCCTCCCCTTCTACCTCCTGGCAAGCAGCAGGAACTCAGCCAATCTGAGGCCAGGTGAGCAGCAGGACCTCTTCACATTATAAATAGCAAATGGCATCTAACACCATGCAAACTCTGTGCAAATAAATCAGGGCGAATATTCAGTGAACAGGTCATCAGGAAGCAAGAAAAGGTCCAATTTGCTGGTGCTGGTGAGAAGCACATTTGTTGCATCAGGGTGCCAAATCTTCTTTAGAAACACAGCCTGAATTTACTGGAATGTGATTGACTCTCAGCCCAAAATAGTGACAGTCCAGCAGCAGCCCGGGTTTTAGCCACTTTTGCCCAGATGAATCCTCCAGAGATTTCTACAGAATTCCTACAAAGTTTCTATGTCCGGATCTTGTCCCGGAATGTTGTCTAAATTGATGCAACCCCATGTGGTTTAGCTGATCTCCACCTGAACAGAACTTCAGATGTTGGTCAAGCAGAGAGAATTGGGATCATCCCTGCCACATTTGGGAGAAAAGATCAGGCTATGATTCACACCACAGTTAAAGTGGAGTTGAGTGCAGACTACCCAGGGGTACACAGCATCACACTCTGAGTAGTAAAACCTCATAAGCTTAGAGGGACTTGGTCCCATCCCCAGTGAACACGGGGAGGATCACAGCCTTGCTCCGGCTTAACAGAGCAATCCTAAATAAAGAAAACTATAAATTATGCACCCTATTCCAAACTCCATTCAGGACGATTTTTTTCTTACACCATCCTTTCTCTGGCTATGTATTGCTGGGTTGCTAAGTTGTCCCAGAGTTGAAAGGTGTTTGGAATAGGTGCAAATCCTTGCCCTGCCCCTGGAACACTCCTTTTTGGGGATATGCTGATGTAAGTTACACCACTTTTAAGTTCTGCCAGCTGTGCCCCGGTTTAGGGAGTTAAGCTGGTATATCTCCAGCTGAGCTAAGCTTAGGGACTTATGCCAGCATAGCCCCAGCTGTGCCTAGTCTCAGCGAGGAAAGACCAACACCTGCCAAATCTCATGCTGTTGGATCTTGGGTTCGGATTGCATTGTTAGGGAACCTGGTTTATGCATGCCCTTGTAAACATTAATCACATGCACTCACAGATCTACAAATCTGGGATTCTTTTGCAATATGGTTTCCACTGATGGAGTTGGTGTAGGAGGCTCCTATTTAAAGTACGAGCTGTTTAAGGGGATAATCGGAGGCTCACTTTTCTGTCTTACGCCTCCATCCCCCTCCCCCGCCACAAGCCTGTCTCCCAAATCTCCTTGATTGGAACAGTCCCCCTTGTATATTGTTGTTGTTGTTTAGTCGTTTAGTCGTGTCCGACTCTTTGTCACCCCATGGACCAGAGCACGCCAGGCACTCCTGTCTTCCACTGCCTCCCACAGTTTGGTCAGACTCATGTTTGTGGCTTCGAGAACGCTGTCCCACCATCTCATCCTCTCGTTCCCTTCTCCTTGTGCCCTCCATCTTTCCCAACATCAGGGTCTTTTCCAGGAAGTCTTCTCTTCTCATGAGGTGGCCAAAGTATTGGAGCCTCAGCTTCACAATCTGTCCTTCCAGTGAGCATTCAGGCCTGATTTCCTTAAGAATGGATACGTTTGATCTTCTTGCAGCCCATGGGACTCTCAAGAGTCTCCTCCAACACCATAATTCGAAAGCATCAATTCTTCAAAAGCATTAATTCTTCCCTTGTATATTTACTCCAAAAAGAGTAAGGGTAGCTACCATTTATTTGCTGTTAGCCAAATACCAGTCTTGCTTACAACAAATAAAAAATTTTGGGGTGGGGGATAATAATAAGTTGGAAGAGAGAAAGGAAGGCTTAATTGCTTAATTGTTCAGATGGAAACAGTGAAACACATACGCATGAACACCCTAGTGTGGGCACATCCCAGGACTGGGGGAAGCCCAAAAGGTTAGATCCAGGTAGATCTTTTGTTTCTGATGTTTCTAGTGACACTAGGCATTTGGCCTTCCCTTTCTTGCAGGAAAGTCAGTTTCTAGGTACTCTGCACCTCATTCCCCGAGGACTCTGAAGAACAGTGTGCTCTTTGACATTTTCAGTGGACAATTCATTCCCCCCCCCGAATGTAGCTAAAGACAATGGTCACTAGAGGGAGCTGCAGGACAGAGCAATCCTCAACTAATAAAAACATCCACTTGCAACCTTCCCTGCACCCCAGCCTCAATCTAGCAAGGCTCCAGCACTTTTAACAACAGCTTTGTGCCTGGAAGAAATTCAGCTGCTTCAGGTTTTCCTATGCTCTGGTTCCTGGAAAGGATGGCTTAAGGTGGATGGGCATTGCTGGGCTGGGGAGTGAGCCTGCTGTTGCACCACCCTCCCAGCATCCAAAATCTGAGGTGGCTGCTTCACTCTGCCTAATGGTAGGGCTGGCCCAGATGCTTCAACTGGGAATGTCTAGGGCAATGCCCAGTTTTTGCCCTTATCTTAAAGAGCACTATTCCATTTCCCTTTTACAATGCAATGTTCTAAAATGAGTACTGTAATTTGACCACATTCTCATTTGAATTATTTCCCCCCAGTTCTGTAACATTTTTAAACACTTCAGCAAAAATAA
This sequence comes from Podarcis melisellensis, assembly GCF_964234715.1. Classification (NCBI taxonomy): domain Eukaryota; kingdom Metazoa; phylum Chordata; class Lepidosauria; order Squamata; family Lacertidae; genus Podarcis; species Podarcis melisellensis. The sequence goes on from NC_138545.1 coordinate 19,072,398, forward strand.
CAAGGGGCACTCCCAGGCGCTCACTATCTCCAGGTGAGATTCAATAACATATTATTGGCAAATTCAGGCTGTGCAATTATACTTGATTGGGGCATCTTGTATGGCAAACCTGCTTCCCCCCCCAAAGAGCAGACTCCCCCCCCCCAATAAGGAAAGTGACAGGAAAATGCACTGGAAAATGTGGGATGACACTGGATTTGACACAATGTCGTCTAACCTCCACACAAACAAATCGGGACGAATGCTCATTAAATAGCCGATGTTATCTAACTTCCCTGCAAAGAAATGAGAACGAATGCTCAAGAAGCAGGTTGTCTGGAAGCAGCCAAGGTCCTGTATTTAACTGCTGATGCCTAACATTCCTGCCTTAGCATCTCTCAGCAAAATATAGTTTGTTTGAAGCATCTTGCAGAGGTGTGGGTGTTTATTTGTGTGTCATACTGCCTTCCCAGATGATCAGGTTGATAGATGCCACCTGTGCGTGTTTTTATGTGGCAGTCCTCAGTGCATGGTGTTTAGACAATATATAGACCACTTAACATTTCTAAATGGTTTGCAAGTATCATAAAATATTACAAATAAATGTGTTCCAGGTGATGTGAGTTCTGTATGTTTTGTCTACCCATGTGTTTATGTTTAATTTTATATATTGATATATATATTAACCCCAAGTGGCAGGAAGGGTCCCTGCCTCTGGGAGGTTCATAGAATCATAGAACTGTAGAGCTGGAAGGGACCACAAGGGTCATCTAGTCCAACCCCATGCAACACAGAATTTTCTCACCTAAAGAATCCATGACAGATGGCCATCCAACCTCTGCATAAAAATCTCCAAGGAAGGAGAGTCCACAACCTCTCGAGGGAAACTGTTCCACTGTCAAACAGCTCTTACTGTCAGAAAGCTCTTATTGATGTTTAGGCGGAATCTCCTTTCTTGTAACTAGAAGCCATTGGTTCGAGTCCTACCCTCCAGAGCAGGAGAAAACAAACTTGTTACAAGCTAAATGATGACCATAGCTGTCAACTTACAGATTTGAAAATAAGGGACCAGTAGCCTTGAAGATAGGGGACCAGCAGCCAAAATAAGGGATTTTAGTCAACCAATTAAAAGGGACCAGATAATTTTGGAGAGCAGCGCCGGTTTTTAGCCCTTCGTTTCCAGATGAAACACTGCAATTAAATAACTACAAGCAGCAACCACTTTTTGCGCAAAACGAAGTCCAAGCTACGAAGATGCTGCTGCAGTTCTGTATCTTTTCTCTCGTGCTCCATCTGCAGCTCTCAATTCCATCAGGTGGGGCGGGAGGAGGGGGGGGGAAATAGCGCCCGAAGTAAACCCGCAGATCAGACCATCTATGCTAGTCTACCACTACAAATCAATGGGAGAAGCGCTTGCGGTCCTTTCTCCGCTTTCCCCCTCTATGGTTAGCCCTTGGAACACCTGCCCACCCCTCCTCCTCTTCCTCCTCTCTCTGAACTGCTTTCTCTGTCGTTGCCCTCACTCTCCTCTCAAGGCTCCTCATCAATTCATAGACCATGCCCATCTCATTTGGGTCCTTCGGCGGCACAGCCGCAGTACGGCCTAGCGGGAGCAGCAGTGACGGGCAGAGGGGAGGCCCCAGACAGAGACGCCCAGTTCGGTGGCCGTGAGGAGGATGGTGGTGGAAGGGCCCGAGGCTCCCACCAGTCCTGGCGGGTAGGGGTTCCCGGAGGCTGAGGATGGTGAGTGGAGGCCGGAGGGGGGCAGGCCGGGCAGCCAAGCAACACAGTTAGAGCCTCCCTCCTCCCTGGCCAGCAGGGAGGGAGGGAGAGGAGCTGTTTCCTTTGAAACCCGGGAAATTTAAGGGACATCCATCAATAAGGGACAGCAGCGGGACATGGCGCTGGGATAAGGGACTGTCCCTCCAAATAAGGGACGCTTGACAGCTATGATGATGACTGTGGTCTGTACATGGACCAAATGCCATGATAGATACTTAGACTTCTTTTCACCTGATGGCAGGACCTTGCTTTTAAGGCTTCATGGAAAATGTGTTTTGAGGAGAGATCTGAGGGACAAAAGAGCTGGCACCATGTTTTCAACCAGCATTTATTCACTGTGCCAACCAGTAAAAGATGTTCTCTCAACTAACCAGTGTGTTCTTTCCAAGTAACCATGAAAAATTATTAAACTTCAGATTCAGCCAGGTTCTAGCCATAACCCATGTTTCCACCCAAATGATGTAGAGACTACAACTTCCATCAGCACTAGCCAGCATGGCTGGCATTCTGGAATTATGGGAGTTGTGGTCCAAAAACATGGGTGGGGGCACCACATTGGCTTACTCCTGCGCAAGATTTTGCCCGAACTCTTCCCCGCTGAACTTCCAGATTCTATATGGACTAAGGCTACCAGATGTCCCCGTTTCCTGGGGACAGTCCCTGGATTTACAAATCAGTCCCCTGACAAAAACCATCTACTTAATAGGAAGTTGAAAAGTGTCCCCGGACTCATTGAAAAAAATCTGGTAACCTTAATATGGACACTATCCAGATTTTTACAGATTCAGAGAGCTGGAGATGTATTAGTGGATAAGTGTGGTGCATGGCTGTGAATGGGGACATGATGGTCTGTATTTAAACCAGCTAATACACTGTCCATTGAGTGGCTGCAGCTTTAATCCCATGAAGTCACGTACCCTCTTGGACGCTGGGTCTTATTTCCAAAAGCATTGGTTTTAGCAGTTTTTCTGTGTGTGCCCTTTGCATACAGCTGTTGCTTGCACAGTTGTCTGGCATGGTCTGGGTGTTTGATGGTTGCCTCCCAATTTATATTCCAGCTTGGGAAGCCTAATGAAATTGCAAAGCAGTTTTATTAAGCCTACAGTATTACTTGGAGTAGATCCTGATTACAGTAGGTGCCATTCTCATTATGTAAATATGGGCGACATTAGTGGGGTGCTTCAATGGTGTGGGCAATGGCCTGAGGTTTAAAGTTAATTCATACATCATTGTGCGTGTGTGCTTTGTCTGTCTGCTTCATATAAACAGCATGGTCCCTCTCCAGTCAGGCTGATACATCTCTGATGTGTATGTGGGTTTCCCTCCCCGCCTCCCGCTTCATGTTTCTCCATCATCTGGCTGGTGGCTGTGTTTGTGTGCTCTGTATCTCCAGGTGTTGTGAGTGTGTGTGAGAGAGGTGCTTATGTGTGTGTGACGTCACTATCTGCAGTGGTTGTGCATTCACATTCCAGTCACCAAGTCTGAGATCGACACAGAGACAGCTGGGCACCCCTCTGCCCTCTTTCTTTTTCTCTGCAAATGAAATGAAGATGCGAGAGGGTAGCAGGCTGCATGGGAGAGGACTAGAGAGGAGCCATTTCACATTTTCATTGGAGGCCGGGTGGGGTGGTAGGAATATTAATGAGACCTGCTCTTGGATGCATTCTAATTGAAAAAGGGGTGTATTCTAATGACATTTCTTTCCTTCCCCCCTGCATGTCACAATATAGCAATATCATCAACAGAAGAATGTGAGCTGGCTAAAGAGAGCTGGGTGCCTGGGAAGGAATTACAGTGATGTCTAAAATCTGGCTGAAATAAATTAAAAAATTGTCCAGTAGCACCTTAGAGACCAACTAAGTTTGTTCTGGGTACAGTGGTACCTCGGGAACTAGTGCTTCAGGTTAAGAACTTCGCTTCAGGATAAGAACAGAAATCGTGCTCCAGCAGCACGGCGGCAGCGGGAGGCCCCATTAGCTAAAGTGGTGCTTCAGATTAAGAACAGTTTCAGGTTAAGAACAGATCTCCAGAACGAATTAAGTACTTAACCTGAGGTACCACTGTATAAGCTTTTGTGTGCATGCACGCACACGAAATCTTATACCCAGAACAAACTTAGTTGGTCTCTAAGGTGCTACTGGACAATTTTTTAATTTCTTTCGACTGCATCAGAGCAACACGGCTACCTACCTGAATCTAAAATATGGCTACCAGCCTTAGAGGAGGGCAGCAGTTAGGAAAACTCCTCGGTTTCTCTGGGGATGAATGTGAAAGATGGTTGGGGAATATAACAGATTATGGATGCAGCTGAAATCAAGGACTTCTGAGTTCTTTAGAAGGGTTGCCAACTTCTTAGCTAGCATTTCCTCCTGCGCCTTTAACTGATTGGATGGCAGAATATTAGCAGATGACGATGCTTGTTCTCATCCCCAAACAGGCTTCACTTGCTGATTTAATCAGATCAAGTTCCTCTTGAAGTAAAAAAAGTGCTCAAGGAACCCCCCCCCCCCAATTGAGTTGGCAATTTTATTCCTTAAGTGCACATACAACAGATTATGGTTGGAGCCAGGACTCCTGGGTTTGATGAGAAGAACATGCATAAGGTAGAGCTGCAGCTTAAAAACAAACAAAACCCTGGCGGGGCTTCCGTAGACGTTGATCGATAAAGAAATTCAACAGGTGCAGCCCTTGGCAGGGCTGTGAGAAAGCTGCTCCTCCGGAATGGATGCCCCACCAGAGTTTCCCTCAAGAGGGACTGGAGGTTAACAAAAAGGGCGTGCTCCTGGAGGTTGCTAGGAAGCAGGGCTGCCGGGTTGTATTTTCCTGACCTGCCTCTCCCTTGCTGCGCAAAACACTGCCGAGAACCAAAAAAAGCTCCCTCGCCCTGTTTACATCTCAGGGTGTAACTGGAGAGCCTGAGGGCAGGAGGACCAGAATAACCGTGTTCCTTGCTGGAGAGCATCCCCTTCTCCCTCTCTCTCTCTGCCCCCACCCCCAGTGTGGGGACGCCCTGTCCCCAGGCTGAGATGCTGACAAGGAGGAATGGAAGATGGGCCGCTGACTCCCTGCGTAGAAACGGCTGGGCAGAAGAAGCCGGGCACATTTTCAAGCAATTGCTGCCCCCCCGCCGCCTCACCTTCCCTCACAATGCCCCAAAAGAGCCCTCCTGGCCTTGCCACAGCGGATGCCAGGCCTCAGGCCCGGGCGAAAAATGAAGATGGCTCTTTGTATTGGGGAGCTAGGGCAGGGGAGTATCTCTGTCTTAAATTGCTTTTTGGCATCTCTCATGTTCCAAACTGATTTTAATATTGTATTTTTTTTTTATTGCTGTAACCTGCCCTGGAAGATTATTGTGAAAGGTGGATAATAAACTGAAATAATAATAATTCTGTGTAATGTAAACATCATGCTGTGGTGACCAGAAGATACGTTTGCTCTGATTCTTAAGAATTTGATTTTTTTTTTTAAAAAACGGCTGTTTCTTCTGCTTTCACATTTGTGCTGTTCAAAAGGCATTGCCAAAAGGTCCAAAAGCACATTGGAAACTCATTTTAACCAAGGGGAACACTTTGACATTAATTTATTTGCTCCTGGGTCATGTTGGCCCTTCAAGGAACCTGTGTGTGTGGCATAATAATTCCAGGGAAACTTTTTATAGGGTGCGCACTCTTAAAAGGGCCTGCTTTTTTTTTAAAAAAAGAAGTTTGTGCAGGGTAGTCAGTGCAGCCTGTCTCTTTAAGAGCCCGGCCTTGCCTCTATGAGAAACTCTTCTCACCCTTTTTGGGTTTGGTTACCTCCATAGCTCATTAGGAACCCAATGTAACCTTAACCTTGTCTGTGGAGCGGTTGAGTTGCTCTTCTGCTGCTCATGAATAAATGCAAGTAATGAAATAGAGATCTCCTGCTGTTTGCCTGGTATTAGGGCTGACTAGTGGCATGGTTCCCCAGTGAGTACCCTTACCAAACCCACAGGATGCTACGTGGTGTTAGAAGTGGATTATGGGTTGAATAGAGCCACCTGTTTTAATACAGTGTGTGCCTGGAAATAGGCCAAGCCCCTCAAAGCCATCTGGAAATGATCCTCTGTGGACGCCACAAGTTACTCTTTACAAACTCCTGAATTGGTTCTGGGCAATACAAACTGGTCTACCCAGCAGGGCTGGTTCACATGTGTGCACAGATCAGCAAGTAATAATGTTGGATATATATCTGAGTGTGTGTGTGCTTCTTGCCCCCCCCCCCCATGCATAAGTACAGTTAATTCTGATCAGGAATTAGCAACTAGAGCATTCTAAATTCAATACAGTTGTGAGATTGGCATAATCCCCATTACTGCTTGTTCGCAATTAATCAGGGTGGGAGAAGATCTGAGACACAGACATCTTCGGAACACCAAAACTCTCAAGATCTCCACATACCTAGCACCCAAACCTTCGTCATTGCACCCGAGTGCCCTTTGAACCCTTTAGCACTGAATTGGAACAAACGGCAACTGGGTTTTCTGTGGATTGCTGTTTGTTCCAATTGAGCACTAAAGAGCGGGTTTTCTGGGAGGAAGTGGCTCGGATCCATGCCTAGAAAACACGGCACAAGCAGGAAACTGCTCACACCTATGCTTTCTAGGCATGGGACAAGTATGGATGAGGCCAAACTTAGCAATGTCTCTCATCAGCAGGGCAACCATGGTTACGGTTTCCCTTTTCATGTTAAAGCTTTAGAGAGCAATTACCATTAATGGGCCCTAGGTATAAATTGACTGGGCGAGTGATGTATCTCAGTCTCGTATCTTTAGGCTGCTAAGAAAATAAGGATGGAAGAAAGTCTCAGGCAGAAGGCAAAAACAAGGGGGAGAAACTGATAAGTAGTGAGGGGAGACTTAGAGGTCTCAGGGAAGTTGGAGTTGTGAGGATTCTTTTATATTTTATCTACTACATTTATTTGTATTCTACCTTTCCTCCAAGTTCAAGGCAGTGTACATGGTTCACCCTCATTTTATCCTTACAGCAACCCCATGAGGGAGGTTAGGCTGAGAGATAGTGACTGGTCCCAAGTTTACTAAGTGAGTTTCATGGCTTTGAACCTGGGTTTTCCTGAGCCCAGCCCAACCCTCTAACCATTAACCCTAGCAGTCTGTGTGTTTGCACCTCAACCATAATCTCAGTAATCTTCCACAAGTTTGTGGATGCCTGAACACCATGGAAAAGATGGTTTCCTTTCATGCCATCTATCCTTTAAAATATCTTTGAGGGCTAGAAACCATGTTTGTTTGTTTGAAAAGGAACCCAAGAGTCTCAACAGCTATAAATTCTCCATGATGTAGATTCAGGTGACACTGAATTTTTACCACCTGCCATGGGACCCAGTCCCTGTCGCTCCCTCTCTCCTTTATTCCTTAACCTCTTTCCACTTTAGAGAGCGTAACACTCCCATCTTCTCTCAAAGCTTGCTTTTTTGCCCTTAGATCTGCGTTCCGCTTGTCACCTGGCTCGCTGATGCTACAACTTGACAGTCGTCTCTTCCCATCAACCCAAGCCAACACATGAATTTTCAGCACACAGAGTACACCAAGGAAAACGAGTTCTCTCTCCAACTCCCACCCCAATCTTTCTTGGAGAAATTCACTTAGATGCAAAGCCGAACGGACAGCCTGGCAATGATGCCTCAGTGGCTTGTTCGTGGTAAGGCTTGGACAGTGTATCCTGAAATTATAAGAACATGGAGAGCCTTTTCAGATCACAGGAGAGGGAAAGTTCTTTTTCTTTCTTTTTTAAAGCACATTTGCCCCAGCTGAGCATTATTAGCACAATATCCAGTTCGCAAACAGTGTGCCTGTGTGGGGAATCGATAGCCTTGCTCAGAGTGGGTCGGTTATGCTGCAAGGTAACTGCAATCTGTTCATCGGTCAGTGTTGATTTTAAACACAGGAAGTAAACACTTATGCTGGAGAGTGGAAGCATGCAGCCTAGAGCCAGGGCTGCCATCAAGGGTTGGCATCATCTGGCAGCTACCAAGGCCCATGCCTCCACAGAGTGCCCTGCAGTGCTGCTGTTCCCCCTTTCCCTGGCCACCCATTTACCCACACTATCCCTGTGGCCTAGTGGGATCATGCAACCGAGCAATAAATATGAGAAGGGGCAGTCACTGCCATTGCCTGTTCACTCATCCGCCCTTTCCTTCTGGGCGGTGGTGGGGATTGGGGCCAGAGGTAAAGGGAGACTGAATGAGTGATGTCAGCAAGGTGGAAGGAGTCCAACTGAGAGCATCTCGCACAATATGTAATACCCATCCTATCTAGAGAACCTTCAGATTCTGTTGAAGTCCCACTATCTCCGATGGGAGTCCATCAACTTCTGGAAGGTCGCATCCCTAGCCTAGAGCTAAACTTTTAAAAGAATTTGTAAAAGGCAGTTGCTTTGGTAAGAATATTTTGGTAGGTGTACCCTTCCTCCTTTTATTTTTTTAAAAATGGGCTCATGAGTGTACCCCCAGCTGTATGGAAAGCTGAGCCTCCCAAGACAAGAAGGTCTGCAAACTTTAATCAACAGGTCAATCGGCTGAAACTTTTAACAGCCAGTTTTAACCAGGCAGGACGGTTTTTAACAGCTGTGCCTGAGAGCTGGAAGCACACAGTTGTAATGATGACTGGTGTTCACTGGGAGTGCTTGGGTATGAGGCAGGGAGACCAACAGCAGGTGGAGCCAGAGCCAAGCCAGGCCGAGCCCCCCACCCCACGCCCCTCCCGGTTGTAAGGCAGAAGGCAGGCAGGTGTTTGCGGAGGGTATACTGAGGCAGGTGAGGCAGTGCTCCACCCTCCCTGATGGGCCAGCCTCCGTTGCACAGCTGTTGTTGTTTAGGCACTTGCTTCTGGTGTATTGCCATAATAAGATTGTGGTACAGAACTTCCTGAACTCTCAGCTTCAAGGGAGACTGCCAACAGCTCTCTGCATGGTCTTTGCCAGGGCTGAAAGAAAACTTTGCCCAGATTCAAAAAGTGGTGAATTTATAAAGTCAAATCTGGAATTTCTAGTTGTGATAAGTATGTATTACTAATTATTATTATTACTATCTATATTAATGCCACTCCCCTTATTTATAGGTTTTGCCAAATTCTCCATAACATTTATATCAACGACCTAAGATTTAAGGGAGTCTTGTTGAGCACAAATGCCCTGAATTCAGGATATGATCCAGTTGCTCTTTGTGTTCCCCTAGTACCTCTTCTCCACACAGTGCTCTTAAGGTGGGCATTTTCTACTCCCACCTTTTCTCCACAAGCAGAGAACTGCACCTGAGGAAGAGCTGCCAGCTGGACTGAGTCCTTGGCATTTAATATTTTCCATGCATTCTTTAATACGTCACCTCTAACAACAGGAAGAACTGGGAAACGTTAACTATTTTTTTAAAGGTGAGAGTAGGATAATTTTACTTTTTTGGCAGGAAAAAATCATGTTTTGAGAAGGTTGCCTCTAAATTCATTTTGGGGGCTTCCAGATTGTCACTATATTCTGGTGGGATTTAATTGCGTACCGGCAAATCCAGGGTGCACAATTATAGTTGATTGGGAGAGCTTGTGCAACATTCCCGCTTTCCCAAAGGATCTGCTTTTTTTGCAGTAAGGAAAGTGACAGGGAAACGCACAGGAAAGTGTGGCATGGCACTTGCTTTGATGCCACTTTGCCTAAACTTCCCGCAGACAAATCAGAATTAATACTCATTAAATAGGGATGTGTGCCCAATAAGCAGTTTGTCTGGAAGTCCCCTCACTTTTGAAAGCACTGAGCTTTGTGGCTGCTGGCAGGGCCCTTGACAGAAATTAATTATGGACCCAGAATTTTTAACCCAGAATGACTGCTTAAAAATTGCCCTGTGTTTCAGGGTACCTGTCCATAATTCCTTGGGATTTCTAGGCTGATCCTGTGTGTGGCTTTTTGCCACCGTGTAAGAGTCGTAGGGCCAGTTGGGGACAGGGTGCTTTTAATTTTTGTACTTGGAGGTTGTACGAAGAAGAAAAAGGAAGAAACTCAGTTTTACAAGGGAAGGATTGGGATTTTTGCTCAGTGTGGCACATCACTCAAGGGGGGAACTGAGACGAGAATCTAACGCTTGACCGCATGGCGTAGATTTAAAGGAGTCCAAGACACGGCCCCTCCATTGAGCTATAAATAGCCATTTATAAAAACCGGGTTTAAAATACAGCCCTTTATCCTCCCTCCCCTCGTAATTTCTCAGTTCATTAGCACAGCTGTCCCCTTTCCTCATAGCCCCCCCCCCCCCCGCCAATCTAAAACAAAACAAGCACTAGAGGTTCTATTTACAAGTCACAAAACGGGGAAGGGAGAAAACAGAGTCCAGAGGATGGAGAAAGAGGGCAGGCATGTAGGAGGGAGAAGGTCGGTTCTTTCTGCCCCCTAGGGGTGGGTGGAGGTATATGTATGTTTGTTCGTATGTGTGAGAGATATTGTGTGTGTGTGTGTGATTGTGTTTGTTGGCAGAATGAGAGAAAGAGAGACTTTGGGATTCTCTCCCGTACGGTTTTTAGGAAGCGCTGCTGCTGCGGCTTTTCATGCAGTATTCCCAGGGCTTTTTGGGCAAGCCAGGGATGGACAAAAGGATAAAACAGCCTCCGCCAAAGATCAGGATAGCCCCAGCCGCCACTGCACAAGCCACGGACCAGGAATACTCGTACTCCAGTGGGATGGTCTCATCAGAGGTAATAAGCCACCGAACCGAGTGCCGGAAAACCTCCAGACATATGAGCACCATAATGCCTAGAAAGGGAGAGAGAATAAGTGAGAAAGGCAGTCCTGGGAGTTTCGACGACCTCCCTGCCCCATCCCTGGCGTCCTCCCCAAATTCTAGTTGTGAACGAAGACCGCAAACAAAGGACTATGGGAAGCTTCCTGGATAGACATTTGGCTTAGAGTTAACTGGACCACATGAAGGTACATTGTGTTGTGTTTTCTTTTAACTGTCACCAGTGGCTCACTTAACTCTGGGTCATAGCTGTCAATGTTTCCCCTTTTTAAAGGGAAATTCCCTTACTCCGAATAGGATTCCTTGCAAGAAAAGGGAAAAGTTGACAGCTATGCTCTGGGTGCTTGGCCCATCTAATCCAGCATCCTGTTTTCACAGTGGCCAAGCAAGTGCCTGGAGGAAACCCGCAAGCAGGCCTGAGTACAGGAGCATTTTCCTTGCAACCTGCCATGGCTTCTAGCAACTACTATTCCAATGCATCACTGCCTTCAACCATTGTGGCAGAGCATAGCCATCCTGCTTAGTAAGCTTAGGTTTTCACAATTAAAGTAGTCTTCAAGTTCTTTTGCAACAAACCCGCTTCTGTCTTCTCCCCCTTTACTTTTGGTGCTAAGGAAAGCGACGGGAAAGTAAAGTGTGGGGTAACCATTGCTCAATGCAGACCTCTGCACGAACAAAAAAGAACGATCCAAACTAGACAGCATTGTGCAACCTCCCTGCTGAAAAAATACCCTATCTTTATTGTTGCATCCGATGCCCAGTGCCCAGCAAACAAAATAGGAAGCACATAAAAAATGCAACAGAGTGAAAGAGAATAAAATAGATTAAAAATTGTCACAGAGTAAAATGAGATGGGCATCAACAATTACACAATTTTGTGCAAGCAAACTAGGTAAAGGGACCCCTGACCATTAGGTCTAGTCATGACCGACTCTGGGGTTGCACGCTCATCTCACTCTATAGGCTGAGGGAGCCGGCGTTTGTCCTCAGACAACTTCCGGGTCCTGTGGCCAGCATGACTAAACCACTTCTGGCGAACCAGAGCAGCGCACGGAAATGCCGTTTACCTTCCCGGAGCGGTACCTATTTATCTACTTGCACTTCATGCTTTCGAACTGCTAGGTGGGCAGGAGCAGGGACTGAACAATGGGAGCTCACCCCGTCGCGGGGATTTGAACCGCTGACCTTCTGATCAGCAAGTCCTAGGCTCTGTGGTTTAACCCACAGCGCCACCCGCGTCCCCTAAGCAAACTAGGGGTTGCCTGGAAATGACATTTGTTTTTCAGGAACGCAGTGGCTGGGGCAGCAGGCCTGAAGAAGGGAAGGAGGTTTTGCAGGGTGGGCTGCCTTACCTGATATGATAAAGAAGCAAGATGCTGGTTTCAGGAGAAATTCAACCCCTTTGCTCAGAGCCACCGTGATGCAGAGGGACCCCATGGCCATTAGGGTGATGCTGACGAGGGACACAATGGCTGCCGTGATGTTCAGTTCTACACAGCGATGCCAACCAAGCCAGCAGGAGGGAGATAAAGCAGACATTTGTAGACGCAGAGAGTGATGGATTCACAATTACCCACTTGACCTGCTTCCTGTGTGTGTGTGTGTGGCACAGAAGGGAATGCTCAGCCTCTGTGGCATTACAGGGACACACAGCCACACAATCATGTGCTATGTGATAAACTGCCATGGCTGAGGTGTGGTGTTGAGTGAGGCCCGATAAGAATGGAAGTGTAGGAGATGGGACAGGGCAGCTGGAGAGCGGCTTGGTAAACCAGCCTGAAGGGACCTGGGGCTGCAGACGGAGAGGAATGCCAGAGAGAGATTCAGCTAACTGCAGGTTATTTTATGTTTTCGAAGGGAGAGCCGCCCGCCACTGCTTGTCTGTCCCAGCATGCCTCTGTGTAATCTGAGATCCTCTGAAAAAGGCACGGGCCTTAACCTAAATAGCCTGCTTAAGGTTAAGATTCTTAACAGTTTTTAAAAGCTTTAGACAGCAGCACGCCACCCCACGCCTGCTAAACTAGGGCAGGAGTGATGGATTGACTAATCAACCAAAAACATGGGCAGATCTTTTTAATTTTCTAAAAGTTATTTTGCCTTCAAGGACTTGTATAAAACTGCAGGTGCTGGACAAAATCCCTCCTGGTTTCCTCCCACTCTTCTAACTGTGGTGATGTTTGCTATGACACATGCTGCAAAAACAAAAGGAAGGGCGCCTGTTGCTTCAGAGCTCTTGCTTTTAATAAAAACAAAAACGTATGCGTTTCCAAATGGTTGCTCAGTGGATTCATTCACGAAAACACGTGGGTCACTGACCGCAATTTCCTTAATCAGGTGGCATTCCCAGCACTAACCCCTGTTTTATCCTCAAGTTTCAGTCTGTAGAACGGCCTGCCTGAGGGAGGAACTCTATGAAACTCAAAAGCCTACATAATGCACTGTGTGTGATGGCAGAGACTCTTGCTCTTCAAGAGTGGGCCTTCCCTGTACATGTATTGCGTAGGGTGCGTGTGGTAGAAAAGACTAAAGAGGTGCGGAGGGTCATGTCTTTGTGTGAGCCGAAGCGTTCCTTTGCCCTGTCCCTTTTATTATTTACTTATCCTACCCCTCACACCCAAAGTCTGTAAAACAGATGAGCATAAAATGGCGGGCAATTCAGTTACCATATATTTCTGTCTATAAGACGCCCCCATGTATAAGATGCCCCCTATTTTGGGGGACTCAGATTTAAGAAAATGGGGGGAGATGGCCCAGAATATAAGACACCCGCTAATTTTTGAGATTATTTTTTAGGTGGAGAAACCTAGTCTTATACACGGAAAAATACGGTAATTCCAAATCCGTCTCTCATGTTGCTTTCCCCCCAGCCAGGTGGCACCTGCTTGGAGGAAAGTACCCTGGATGGTGAGGCGATACAAATGCCTATGTGTAGCAGAGCCCCCCCCCCGACCCTTTGCCTCTTTAAATATTGTTTGTTAACTGCTCAAATAAAGCTGTTGTTGTTGTTGTTGTTATTATCATCTCATCTAGGATTCCTTTAAGAGTACTGGCTGCCCCAGCATTGAAGAATCCTGTTTAGAAGCGACATAAAGGGTCATGTCATATATCGTTTTAATTGTGTTTTATTGATAGTTTATTTAAGTTTGTAAACCACTCTGAGCTCTTGGGCAGAATGGTGGGATAATAATGTAATAAACACGGGCGTTTTTAATTTGTTCCTGCTGGGATTTTGCACAACGGGCCAACAAGGCTCCCTGTTTTCGATGGGCTGATGGACTCACCTTTTTTAGTAGTCCTCTGGAAGATGTGAGCATTCTCCCCAGTAGTGAAGAATTTGAAATAAGAACAGTTGGCTTCTGAAAGGAAGGCAGGAAAAGGGCATTGAAAAAATAAGAGCAGAAGGCGAAGGAGGGAAAATAAATGGAAGCTATTGTAAATTCTCATCACACACTTTGTGCCAGATATATATGGTGCAGAATTTTTTAAAAATGTGCTTTGCTGGTGGTATAGTTTTCCGGTTTTGTGCAAATCTGATAGATCGAAAGAAATAGAAAAGAAGTGAATGCACCAAGAAAGCAGTGGTTATGGGAAGGGGAGTAGCAAAAAGTGTCAATTGATCCACCCACCCCAAAACACAGAAACAAATAGTATTTGACCCTGAGTGGAGCACTTTGGAGCCCACTTTTACCCAATTTGTCAGGGGGAAGGGGGGGGAGCATAAAAACCGGTGTTACATAAATTAGATGGAATTGCAAAAAGCTGCAAGCGCATAGTAAAATCTGGTGTGGTCCAGTCTGGAGCGACATAGGTAGTGGAGAACACAAGAATGCAAATTCACTGCTCTAAGATGCCGCTAGCTAGGATGCTTCAGTTAAAATGCAAATATATATGCCTGCTTTCTCTCTATCCTGCTTAACACAAGAGCAAAATGCACTGTGGGTCCGTTCTCCTAGAACAGAGTTCCCCAGCCTTTGCAAGTGGGTCACAGGCTTTATAAGTAAACCCCAAATAATTACTGCTTCTAATCCTTAACTGGTACGATGAGTACCTCTTTCAACTTTTTGTTTCGTTGGCATATTATAACACTGTGTTGACACTTGTAACCGAGCATCAGAAAGGCTCGAGTCTTATATCTTGACACCTGGGAGCTGCTCTCTGCCGGCTGGTGGCAGATCCAGTGACAGTTCACCATAAGATGCTCGTAGAGGGAGTTGTTTTGAGTGACTATTACAGCTCACCTCGGCTGCGCAGGCTCTTCGGCCTCTGTCAACAAATTCTGCATTGACAGGGGAGTTACATAAATTTTTTGCTTGGATGCCTCAAGGAATTGTTATAAAATAGGCAAACTTGCAGTGAAACTTGCTCGAAACCAGGGGCTGCTGAAGACGTAAGGAGTAAAATCCATGTGACAATAAATTGATAGGCCAGCATACCACGTAAATTATTATTATTATTATTATTATTATTATTATTATTATTATTATTATTATATACATACATGTGGAGCTCATCACTAAAATATAATATGTGAGCGGAAAATAGCTCAGTTTGTTTAACCACAAATGTTGTGACAGTCCCTTTTTCCTACAGTTGTATACATTATAGACTAGTTGGCATCTGCCTGTCTCGGGAGACAGTGGAAGAGTGTGCCTTTGGGGGTGGAGTCGAACTGTTGGGAGGTTATTATAGACTATACAGGGTAATATATGCAGTGCATCTGCTAATTTTGCAACATACAACATTGGCTCTGGGATAGCTCCGTTGGTAGAGCGTGATGAGCATCTTGATCTCAGGCTTGTGATTTCAAGCCCCACGTTAGGCAGAAAATTCCTGCATTTCAGGGGGTTGGACTAGATATCCCTTCATGGTCCCTTCCAACTCTACAGTTCTGTGATTCTATAACCTCGCTGTAAACAAGTCAGAATGAATGCTCAAGATAGAACAGGCATAATAAGATTTGTGCAAGAAAAACAGGATGAACAGGTCATCTGGAGAAGCCTTTCAAAGCAAAAAGCAGAGAGCACATCATGATTTCTTAAAATGCTGCACAGTTCTGTGGTAACTTAGAAATGGATAGATGCCTAGATTTTCCAAATTCCCACCATATTTGCTGGTGGATATAGATTTTAAGCGTCATATAGGGATATTGTTGAGAAACTCGGGAGTTAAGGTAATTAGCCAACGTTATGTACACACACTTTGCTCAGGAAGGAGACAATTTCTAGAACATGGCAACCGAAGCAGAGGTTTTGGGGGCAAAGAAAAATTCCTTGCCTCTCAGGCCTCAGGGATTGTCCTTTCCGAGATTTTACATTGCCTGGTGGAGTGGATTTAATTGTGTCCCCAGAGAGAGAAGAGCTAGCAATTACTGCAGCCTTTGCAGCTGGACAAATTCCAGGTAGCCCCAGGGTATGGGGAGCAAATGCACCATGTGGTTGAGTGAGAGAGAGTGTGCATGCATGCATGTGTGAGACATTTACAGGAATTATAATTGTGCTCACAAAAATGCTCAATGTTAAGTCTACTGGCTCCCTGGTTCTCTCCAATAACAGCTGCCTCTAGGTTTTTGACCAGTAGGGTTATATTCAAAGGAAGGCAGGGAAAGAGAGGAAGGTTATGGTCCGGCACAACATCACATGTAATTGCGAGATGTATACGCAATATATTAATAGTGTGACAGGGCCCTGATATGTTTAACAAGTGTGTAGAGGAGGATGTGGCCCAAAGTGTTCTGACAAGGCCCACTACTGGTACAAGTGCCTCCCCTAGTTGCCTTGCGCCTGGCAGTGGCAGGCGGCCATTTTATATTCTCAGAGCAATCTCAATGCAGTGTCGCTTTGGGGCACTCTGAGAAATTAAAATGACTGCCTGCCACTGTCACCACCAGCTAAGCACACCACTGGGGTTCTATCAATGTAGAAGGAGCCCCAAAAGAGGGCAATTTGCCAAGGGCTCCCTCAAATGTGGTGCTGGTCCTGGACAACATAGACTATGAAAAAATGAAAGAACGGCATCTCTGAGCATATGCTTGGTCCAGGAAAAATTATTTGGAATGTACAAAAACAATGCTGAATTAGAGAATACAGCATATTCTCAGATCTCTCCTCAACTCCGCCCCCAGGCTAACTAGACTAAATTGAATTTGGTTCAGAATTGCACTCTGGCCCAAAATTCATTTTCCGATGTCAGTTCTAATTATTAAATGGTGAGGTATCTCACCCTGAAAAGCAGTGATGTCTTATCTAACTGTCCTCTAGAACTGGGGAGAGTTCAAGGCACACACCGTATTATATTAAAATTATATAAAGGCAAAGGAAGAATGGAGATTAGTGATGGCAATCAATCTGAATTGGTTGCTGAGTTTCAAGCACTACAGTTGTCCTTGGGAAAATAAATTTCCCAGCAGCTATTTGCATAGCAGAACACCAGGCAGCAGAGGAAGAAGGGGAAACCCATCTTCCTTCGCTTTCTGCCTTCGCTGGAGCCACCATTACCACCAAATAAATAGATTGGAGAAAAGGGTACATTTGTATACCACCCTCTGGAAATGACCATCAAAGTAGGATTGGTTCCACTGCAAAGCAGAGCCACACACTCATCACTCAGACAGCTGCTCCAGAAGGATACCATGGTTGATGGTATCAAAAGCTGCTGAGAGGCAGAGGAGAATTAACAGGGACGCATTTCCCCGTCTCTCTCCCAACAGAAATTTGCACTCTGACATCGAACAGCCTTGGAAAGAGTTTACAATTTGATTTGTTGATTATGTTAAGTTGTGGGTGAACATATCAGACGATACAGCGATTCTTCAAACAGCTCTTGTTTATTCACAGGCCAGAACAGAACTGAACTGAAGGGTTCAGCCAGTCTGCTTATATAGAGCTCCACTACAACGCAACAGTAACCACTTTCTGTAACTATTCAATCACTGAACGTCACTTTCAATCCCTTATTTGCATATGTGGACCTGAGTGAAAACTATCTACAGTATCCCCCTGCTGGCCCACGGTGAGAACTTCAGAACATAACAGATTATATAAACTGGCTCACACAGTTTGAGCATACGGATGGCGGTGCGAGGGGGGGGGATATTAGCCCCACTTCCTTTCCTCAGACACCAATTTTGTTTGTAAAGCTTTATCAGTGAGCTGAGAGCAATGCTGAGGTAGACTGCTGAAATATAGTGCTTTGCCCAAGACAACTCCATCGATGACTTTAAAAAACAAAACCTATTACACGCCAGCAAACTTGCATATGATTGCCATGTGTACACTTTCCAGACATGTCTTCCAGTGGTTAGTTACTCAGAGTCGGGCCTAGCTCAGCAAAACACAGGGATGGCTCTGGTTACAGGGAGATAAGCCAGGAGTATTAGCCAAGTAATTGGCTCCAATCCCTGTTTTCCGGGCTGCGCTCCAAGCTGTGGCCCACCAGCCCAAGCCGATGATTGAGTTACAGCACAGTCACTCAACCCTGTCAGGCTAAGAAAGAAACCAATCGCTCCTGGACCCAACCGTGGGAGACAGCTGAATATAGGGGCCCTGGCTCTCAGCCTTCCCATTATGTCACACCAATCCCCAGTTCCTTCCCACAGCAACCAAAAACGGTTGCTGCAACTCCCTTGATTTCACTTTCTTCTCCTGGACAATCCAGGAGTCCTGGCTTTCAGCCAGATGTAAACCATCAAGCTACACCCTATTCCCGTGAGGCCTGGTTGTCCATTTTGCTAATCCATGATTGATTTGCTTGATGTATTTTTAATCCCATCCTTCCTTGAATGAACTCAGGGCCAAGAGCCAGGTGTGCAAATGTGTCTGTGTGTCGCTTTCATCCTCACAACAAACCCGGGAAGCAGGTTGGGGCTCAGGGTCCATCCGCACTTAAATTTCCTCCACGTTTTTTTACACCATGGCCCACACTTTAAAGCTCCGTGAGCAACCATGCTTTGTTTCGCTCCAGAGTTTTTCCTGCGAAAACCTCCTATTTACTGAAAAATAGCAATCCGCAGAAAACACAAATTTGCTTTAAGGAGACTGTTTTCAGCGTCACTGAATAAGCTTTGTGGCTAAGGACTGGGCTTGAACCCAGGTCTCTCTAGATCCGTGGTTGCCAAATTTAACCTCCTCCCATGAGCCACTTGAAAATTGCTGAGGGCCCGGGGTGGGGTGGGGGGCGGAAGAACCACTTAATTATTATTTTTTCTGCCAATTGCAGTTCCATATAATTCAAATTGTAATACAATATAAGAAATGAAAGAAGCAATAAATATACAACTGAAAATCAATATGAATATTTAATGTGATGGATGTGCTGTCTTCCATATTCAGCCACAAACCCACAGACACACCACAGACCACCTGAATGAGCCTCTTGGAACACTGGTGGTTCATGACTACAGTTTGGGAACCACTGCTTTGAATGTAAATCTAACACTCAAAATCATTACACCTCACAGGTGTAGCAGTTGCGACACACAATGGTGCCTTCTTACTAGCTGACTCCTTGTTTATATACTCCTTATGATCCTTTTTTAACCTTGTAACTCCTCCTCTTTGCTTTATGGGGACAGAAGAGTTCTACCAATTTTGAAAATTAAAAAAGAAACAAGAAAGCAGCCTTAGTGCAGGGCATTTTTCTGAGGTCAGAATCAATCGTTGCCACAGAAGCCTCATGCTGATTTCTTACCCTCAGTCACCCATCCCCATTATGGTAATAATTATAATTAATAAACACTCTCGTTAAAATATGTTGGACTTTAGTTTTATTAATAGCATGCATATACTGTACTACTGAACAGAAAAAAGATATCTTTAAAGATGCCCCAGATTTTTCCACCTGAGGCAGGTCGCGCACCACCTTGCCCAATCAATACAACCTAAGGCAGCTTCCTGTGCCTATTCATGGTCTAAGAGGGACTGTGGAATAAAACAGGCTTGGCAGGTGGCTAGGTCTGGGTACCCACCATTTAAATTTCCCACAATGCCCCAGAGTGGTGCTTGGTGGTAGTGGGATTGGGAGGAATTAAAATGGCAGCTGCAAACCTGTTGCTGCCTGTCACCTCGTGCTGCTTCAGGAACCTGGAGCCTGGTGGGGACAAATGCAGCCCCCCCCCAAGCTTCTCTGTCTGGTCCTTGGGAGTCTCCTTGCACTCCACCACACCCCTAGGCACGGCTTTGCACCCCCGCTGAATGTTTTAGCCTATCTTATTCAGCCCTTTTCAGGCATTCATTTGTTTAGGATAAATGCACATGGATAGCAGGCACGTGGCCACAGGCTTCCAACCTATGCATATTTGTAAGAATTTACAGATATTTTAATGATTATGTTTTGGTCAGCATAAGAGCCTGTCACTCCCCCATGGGTATTTATTCTATGCAAATGAACAACTCTCTTTATTTGGAAGTCTTATTGACAGCCTGTCCTTAGGACTTTGAAGGTTTTTGTTTGTGCCCCGTATTATTTGTTCATGTGCTTTAGATGCTAAGTTCCAGTATTCAAAACATGTGAACTGTACCTTTTTGTCTGCAGCTGAAGAAGAAATGAATGATCCTTCACGATTACATCTCAAACACAATGAAGTGAAATCTCATACAGGTAATGGTGAAGGCCAGAGTCAAAATAATGTGGAGCAGTTTTTACTGGAGAGATTTGACTTCTAACTGGAATTTGAACCTGCTTCGCTTGGACATTATTGCTCTTAAGCCTGTTTATACTTCAGTTTTTCCACTGACTTGGTAAGTTTAATTTTGCTTCAAGTGCATGTTTTCTTATGGATCTTTAATAGCATATTAAATGTGTGTTTAGTGACCCTACTTTGAGTACAATACTCAGGTTTGGAGTTGCATCGCCTATTCTTGTGGGGACTTTGTTGGGTCACATATAAATAGACGTTGCTGAATTTCTCAGCTCTCAGTTATTCTATGATCAATGTTTTTTGTTACATTTCTATTCCACATTCACCGAACACAACACAGTACAGCATACATGTGGTTCCCAGGCAGTCTCTCATCCAAGCACAGACTAGACCCAGACCTGCTTAGCTTCAGCAAGGTGACGGCATCATGTGCCTCCAGACCATACCATTCTGGAAAGACTTTTACACATTAAGTGTGCAGCAAACAAGTGATAGCTATGCATGTGTGAATTGGTTCTGGAATGCAGTTTCGAATAGGCAGAAGTAAAAATAAAAGCTGGTGTCACCTCTCTCCGCTTGTCAGTAGATTAGGGTTGATTCAAAAATATGTGATATTATGTCTTTAAGATTAATCCTGCCCGTAGCTGTCAACTTTTCCATTTTTTAAGGGAAATTCCCTTATTCCAAATGGGATTCATTGCAAGAAAAGGGAAAAGTTGACAGCTATGATCCTGCCTATGACAGTAACGGGTTTTGTTTTATTCTACACGTGCTCAGCCCTTTATTTTTATTGTGCCAGCCTGATGTGTATTTTTGCTGCTGCTGTTAGCCCAATTAAAAACAAAACAAAAAAACAAAACAAAGATTCGTGATGTTGTAGTTAAGAGTGTCAGACTAGAATGGGGGAAACTGAGGCTCACCCCCAACCTCACCCGCTATAACCTCACTAGTGACCTTGGGCCAGTAGTTGTCTTAGCCTAACCTATCTAACAATATTGTGATGATAAAATTTATATGTGAAAGACAACTGTGTATGCTGCCTTGAGCTTATTGGAGGAAAGGCAGAATATAAAAATAATAAATAAATGAAGTTCTATTTCCCTGAGCTTTTAAAATAACCTTTTATGTTTGTATTGCTGCTTTTAATTGATGCCCTGCTGCTGCTATGTTTATTATATATCCGATTTTGGCCCTTGCCGCTAATTTACTCACCTTATGTTGATTAGCTTTGCCACCAGCTGCTTCCCAAATAAGTACTTGTTAGATAATTAATGCTGAAGCATGCTTTAAAAATCCTCAGACTTTTGAGAGGTTTTTGTTATTCTAAGCCTCATTCTTCTTCAGATATCGATCAACTTGAAAAAGAGAATGGGAGGGTCACAGCTGTCAAAGGTCATTCATATAGCTGGATATCAGACAAATCTAATGCTTCAGAAATCCAGTAAAGCGTTGCAGCTCTAGGACTGGAGTTCACCAGACACCAAATGTGAATTTCATTTATGGAGTGACAGAACCTAGGTCATCTCACCTTTGTTTAAATCATCTCTCAGAAACTTCTATCAATGACAAGGAGCCCCAGTGATTCTGCAATAAAGTCTTCTCTTTGGAAATAATAGCTCTCTGCCTCTTCTGCTCTGTCTCTCCGCTTTGACAGTAGGCTTTCTTACAGGTTTCCTATCTGAACTTTCTCCAGACTTCAAAAATAAAATAAAAAAAAATTCAAATTTTGTAGAGTTTCTCCTCTTCCTATATCCTTTCAACTCTACCACCTCACCCTTCATCTTTAGCAAGCTCTGTTTTCAATGGCTGCTGTAGACCATATCCATGGTCTTCATTAGAACCTACACAATGGGGAAAGGAGTCGGTTCTTTAGCTCATTTTGTATTCTGCTGCTGGCATTACACCTTAGGATAAGAAAATACATAACATGAAAGCAGAGTATGAGGCGTGTGCTTCAGTCGTATGTCTTCCTAACATGCTTTGGGTTTCTCATATGAGAAGTGACTATAGATCAGTGACAGAGCATCCCACATTTTATCCCTGGCAGTGCGGGGTGAGAAAGGATATTGGGAAGCAGATGAGGAAAAATCTCTTGCTTCAGACCCCAAAGAGCTACTGCTAGTCAGACTAGATCCTAGTGCTGCTGCTCAGTTAGATGGACCATTGGTTAATCTAGTAGCATTACTGGTTTGTATGGGAGGATGTTCATACATTCCCTATGCTGAGAAGCATATTCTTGGACTATAGGAACCTGTGGTCCTCCAGATGCTGTTGGACCCTCTCCCATCAGCCCTGGCCAGCATAGCCAGTGGTCAGAGATGATGAGAGTTGTAGTGCAGCAACAGCTGGAAAAGTTACCCATCCCTGTACTACAGGAACAGCTTATGAATCTATGGGGAGTTGATTCAAGCTCCTCCTGGCATGAGACACTGGGGATACACATCACTCACACATTTTCCTTCGTGCTTTCACGCCACGCATGAAGAGACTTGCCGCTCGAAGGAAAGACGAAGTCACGGCACCAACAACAATCATCCTTTTTGCCCTGTTCCATAGCAAAGAATTGCCTGCCTGCTGGTCCCCACAGATTAACCAGTGCAGCCCTGGTGATTCCAGTGTGCCAAAGAGAGAAAGCTGATGTAGAAAGAGGCTGGCAAACCAAATGGTGTTAGATTACTCAAGCAACTGGGTCAAGTCACAGGAGGAGGCCAATAGCTAACTCATTCAGTCTGGAAGCAGTCCTCATGTTTAGGGATGGTGGAGAAATTCATCTCGCTCACATTTTCCCTTTGAATCTGTCTAATTCACAGTTTCTGCATTCATAGGAAAACCGAAACACCGCTATCCTTTGAAATTTGCAAAATGCAAAAAAAAAAAAAGTGTAAAGGAAAATGTACACAAAAAATAATTATATCAGGAAAGGTTTCTTTAAAATGTGTATATTAGGCAAAATACATACAAGAATGCTAGCATGATAAATATACACGATTCTGTGCACAAATTCCCATGCAGACTTAAAAAAAAAAACCTGATGTGGAAATGGAGCTAATGAAACACAGGTTTGGAAAAGTTAGAGGCTGAAATTGAGATATCCATCAATTCCTATATAAATTTAATCCTAGGGACACTACTTCCTCCCAAACAATGACCAGGTTGCTTGCAATAGGTTAATAGCATAGGGTCCTTCCAGGTGGGTTGTAAAGCAGGTTGCTGAGGTATTACAAATGGGTAGTTGCTAAGCAGTGGGGTTTTTTCTGTTTTGTTTTTTAATTTATCAGATTTTCCCCAGAAAGGGAAGATCCAGATTAAATTGAAGTTTGGTGGGGTGGGGAATATAGGCTGGCATTTTGGTGCACATGACATAGTGTGGATTCAACAACAACAACAACAACAATAATAAAATACATTCATGAAGAGCACTGATCCCACAGCAAACACCCATTTGGAAGTACCCATAAATATACAAACAGAAACAAAGAAAAGGTTAATGGAAAGAAAACAGATGGCTCAAAAACCATCAGAAAAAAAAAATCAGCAAAATAAAAACAGAGCAGACAGAAATATAAATGTGCTATTCAGACAGCTATTCACTCGAGCTGCATTGGTTTTTAGTGCAGTTTTTTGAGCTCCAGAACATTTGAAGGAAGAAATGGTTGAGGTTTCCCCTGAGGAGGCACAGTGTGCATTTCTCTCACCACGAATCCATATACAGTAATATGGTGTTTCTTTTTAGATAGTCTTGAGTCCCAGCATCTAGAAATGTATCTCTCCTAAGTTTAATTTCTAGTAAAAGAGATATCACAGTGTCGAAGTCTTTCTATCTGTCTAATTAACTATCTGTCCTTTCCCTCTATCTCCTGAGCATAATAAAGGCTCAAGAATTTTTGTTTCCGGGGTGGGCAGGAGTTTTCTCCCACAAACTGGGAACAGAGTACAGCCTGCACCAGGTGGTGCCTTTGATTTATGTCCTCCTAGGCAGTTGTCTAGCCTGTCTATATCATTGGGCTAAGCTTGTGCAGACAACTGGATGCAGAACCAAAGTGTATGAGAAAAGCTGTGATTAAAGCCAAGAGGGACATCCAAATCAAGCCCTTCCATCTTCTGTCTCTTTTAGACAGGCGTCTAGTTTCCGTTTGATGGAGAGAGTCCGTTTCCCTGCCATGGCCGCTTGGCTAAGTCATTACCCTCCTGCTGTGAAAAACTGGTGCCTCGTTTCTAAACTGGGAATATGTCCAGATATAACTGGCACTCTTTCATTTCCAAGGCTTTCTTTAAACCAGGAGTGCCCAAACTTTTTTCAAAGAGGGCCAGATTTGAAGTGAACATGCGCAAGGGCTGACCAACGCTGCTGAGCATTTTTTTCCCTTTACAATTTTACCCCAGGACATATACTGCCACAGGGACTGGATTAGATCGACCAGTGGGCCGGATAAGGCCCCTGAAATGGGCTTTGGACATGCCTGCTTTAAACCTTCCCCGCCCGCCCCCCCGCCAACCTTTTTTTTTTTTTGTTTTGAACCGGAGTTGGTACAATCTGATCAGTCTCTGGAGCTCTCTATTGAGACTGTATCACTGGACTATTTTTTGAGCTGCAGGGTGATTGCTCATTTTCATATCGGAAGGACAGGATTATAATCTGTGTGTCATTTTCAGGGAAAGCCCCAACATTGGGCATCTTTGTATTCATACACTGTAGTCGTCTTCAAGCATTTGCCTAAACAGGCAAGGGTCAAAACTGTGCAGAGGGGCATGCAAGCCTTACGGCCAATAACCCTGTGTGCATGTGCTCCTTTCAGCAGGTATCTATGTGTGTTCAGTTGAAAGAGTTTAGAAGTCTCTGCCAAATTAGGAAACTTGACTTATAAATAAATGGTTGGTGGTTGGATGTGCAAGCCTCCCCCACCCTTTGGTTTGGGCCCAATTCAGTTCAGATCAATGCATATCTGATGTGATTCGAACCCCAAATCTGAATTCAGAAATATGAATCTTCAGATCTCCCATTAACTTGTATTGGGAAACAAACACAGCCATATTTTTTTGTTTGTTTGCATGAAAGTTGGTGACATGGTAGAATAATAATAATAATAATAATAATAATAATAATAATAATAATAATAATTTATTACTTATACCCCACCCATCTGGCTGGGCCTCCCCAGTGGCTTCCAACAGAATATTAAAAACACAATCAAACATTAAAAATTTCCCTGAACAGGGCTGCCTTCAGATGTCTTCTAAAAGTCAGATAGTTGTTTATTTCCTTGGCATCTGGTGGGAGGGCGTTCCACAGAGGGGATTAACCATACCAAATTTCAGACAGGTAAATCCAGGTTTTTTGTGCTAGCCATGTTAAAGATGATTCCCCCTGCCAAATTAAAATACTGTAAGTACTTTAAAGGTAAAATGGCCATAACCTTCTTGTTGTTTCATGTAAGTGCATGCAACTTGGAGACATGGTAGGCCTTCCAGGGGTGATTAGCTGAACCAAATAGCAGGTCCTGGATCCAGGGTTTTTTTTTGTGTGTGTGTGCTAGCCACCTTTAAATTATGTCTTTTTCAAAAAATAACATATACAGTATTTTTAAAGACTATACAGTCAGCATAGTGCTCAGTCCTGCCACTTCTCAAGCTCCTATGTTCAGGCAGCTAAGGACAGCAGACACATCTCCTCAGAGATCTTGATGTCCAACAGTGGACTGGATTTCCTCTCCTTTCCAACCACAGTTGATGCCCCTACAATGCTGCTGCTGCCAGTGCCTACTTCCTCCTCAAATAATCTCTTGGCAATTGGAGTAGCCTTGTTCCCACTACCAGCAGACTCAGGACAAGGAAGAATCTGCATGGGCTTCTGCTGCTGCCCACCACTGCAGACTCCACTAGGATAGACTAGCTTAACTGGGAAAAGGACCAATTTGGCCAGTGTTGTTGCTGCTACTGCCAGCACTGCTTGTCATCTCTGCCTCTGGTACTGGCTGGCAGCTCTGCCATCTCTGCCTCTGGCGGTGGCACCGTGGTTGCTTTGTAGATGTCTCATGCTAGTGCTAAAACTTCAATATTTATACACTCACTGTGTGCTTGTGCACTGACTGTGTACAATGTACTTATAAGACTTTCTGGCACACACATTCAAGCCAAAGTACTAACAAAGGCAGGCACAGAAAACAGAACATGGCTGCAAATAAAACGAATACCTAAGCTAAAAAAAAACTTGTACCAAAATTGTGGGCGCTAGGGATACGGGAAGTGACACAGCCTGAGTCAATAGTTAAGACTAAGACAACAAACTGTTTTTATTTTTAAGAGTAAGGATGGAACTGGGAATGATTGGGAAAGGACTCGCAACCAACAGTTAAATAAGAAAGTTTGGGTACTGGTATGAACTGAAGGATGAACATAATATAAACTAAACGAAGGGATGGGGCAGGGATTGATTAGGAAAGGTTGGAAAACAAACAGGTATATATATACACACACGAAAGAAAGACTGAGTAGGAAACTGAAGAATAAGCAAAATACAAGTGCAGCAAATGCTATCAAATACTTTCTAGTGTTCAGAGAGCTTACCAATGAGTGAAAGGCAGTGAGAGCAATTGTTAACACTTCTCTACCCCTCCCCATAAACACTGATGAGAAAAGTGTTGGCTCTCCTGCTTCCCCTTTCCCCACCCTTGCATTCTTCTTATTTGGTGTTGTTTTGAAACACTTTGGAGACAGGCTGTCTGGCTTTCTTAGAGAGTGTTTTATGCTCTGGATTGATCCAAAGCACTTTATATCAATCAAACTCACTTCTGACCAATCTGGAGCTGTCTTAACTCACTTCAGACAAGGTTTGCTTTGGTTTGAGATTCATCTGAAGGGGTTGCACAGCTTGTATTAGTTGCTTAATGCTGCTTATTGATTTGAACATTTTTTTGCCATTTTATTGCTGCTTAGTATTTGTCATTTTCTGCTATTTTACTGTTTTTAATAACTGCTCTGGGACGCGGGTGGTGCTGTGGGTAAAACCACAGTGCCTAGGGCTTGCCGATCGTATGGTCGGCGGTTTGAATCCCCGCGGCGGGGTTAGCTCCCGTCTTTCGTTCCCAGCTCCTGCCCACCTAGCACTTTGAAAGCACCCCTAAGTGCAAGTAGATAAATAGGTACCGCTTTATCGTGGGAAGGTAAACGGCGTTTCCGTGTGCTGCGCTGATGCCGGCTTGCCAGAGCAGCTTCGTCACGCTGGCCACGTGACCTGGAAGTGTCTCCGGACAGCGCTGGCCCCCGGCCTCTTAAGTGAGATGGGCGCACAACCCTAGAGTCGGACATGACTGGCCCGTACGGGTAGGGGTATCTTTACCTTTACCTTTACCTGTCTTCTTTACTGTTCCATAACACTGTTTTTAATGGAATGTGTAAGCATAAGGTAAGTAAATGTTATTTAAAATAAATTAGTGGTGCAGATAAATCTATGCGTTGCTGTTGCCATGACCAAGAATCCTATCCCCTCTTCATCAAGTTGCCTTTTTATTAAACAACAGCCCAGTGTTTTAAACCCTTTCCCTCCAAATCATTACATATCATGAAACAAGGTGTGATAGGCAGATTGTAAATTCCTTGGGGCAGAAACTTGATCTCTTACACTTTGCAAAACATCGTGAACAATGAGTATGTTGATGATGATACTAATAACACCACCTTTTAAAATCTAATAAATGAAAGAAATCAATGACCTTTAATTATGTTCTGAACCTGTTTTTTAAAGTAGTTGCCACAACCTGGCTTGTTTTAGGCATTTTTCTTGTGATATGTAAAGCCAAACTGACCCAGCCCACCTAATTCAAAAGCACAATACTTTTTTTCACAGTTCAGAAGTGAAGGGGTGTTCCCTCTGTTTTCCTTCATGCGTTCCATCTGCCTCTTAAGCATCTGAAACCAGTTATCACGCCTTCGTTTAATCTTCTTTTCTCCAAGCTAACTATCCTGCTCCTTCCGTCTTTCTCTCTCTGCCTCCCATTTGTCTGGCCTTCTAAGCTCTCCAATTTGTCTGCAAAATGATTGTGGATGGAGTAGTTGCTGTTGGGGGAAGAGGACCATAATGATAAGGATTAATCCATCAAAGGATTCTTTTAGCCCATTTTGGCGATCGGTTTGCACCTGGAGCTCACTATCATTTAGCCAGGAAGCGATTTAAGAGCAGCTCTGCTATGATGAAATGAAGCAGAAAGGTTTTTGGGTGTGAGTGAAAAGGGCAAGCCTTCAGAAAAATGTAGGTTGGCTAGGAAAGCCCTGTCAAAGCAGCACACCAAGCAAGTATTTGGTCCTGGCAAATACATTGTTTCTAACTTTGGCCTTGGTAAGTCTGCTGACGTGAGTTTTGAGAGGACATAACTATTGATAGCAGGCAAACTGTAGCCCAGGGCAATGGGTCTTTTGCCAAGATTGCTTCTCTACTGAGCCATTGTCTGCCAGTTCACACATGCGTCTTAATTTTTCATCAGGTAATTACCGTATTTTTTTGCTCTATAGGACGCACTTTTCCCCATCCAAAAATGAAGGGGAAATGTGTGTGCGTCCTATGGAGCGAATGCAGGCTCCTTGGCTTCAGCAATAGCAACGCGAAGCCTCCGAAGCGCAGAGGGAGAGCTACCCCCGCGCTCTGGAGGCTTTGCGTTGCTTTCGCTGAAGCTGCCTGAAGCGCCCGGAGCGCAGGGAACTCCCGCTGCCCCCTGGGGGCTTCAGGCAGCTATCCACAAGCCTTCGGAGCGCAGCAGGAGTTTCTGCTGCGCTCTGAAGGCTTGCAGATAGCTGCCTGAGGAGTGAGAGGGGTCGGTGCACACCGATCCCTCTTGCTCTCCAGGCTTCGCTTCGCTGGAGAGGCACTGCACAGTTTTACCTCTCTGCGCAGCGCCCCTTCAGCGAAGCGGGAGGAGAAATGGAAGGGGCTCCGTTTCTCCTGCCGCTTTGCTGAAGGGGCGCTGAGCAGAGAGGGGGAGAATTCCCCCCCCATTCTCTCCCTCCTATGGTCCAGTGCATCTAGAGCGAAAAATATGGCACTTAACACACTTCAGCAGCCAACATGGTTGGCTCATGTGCCTCTAACAACAGTTTCATATACAAAAACCATCAGGTGAAACATTGCACAGCACAGGGATAAACGTCGTCACCTCACAACAAATCCCGAACCACAAAGGCTTAGCTGCTGTAAAAAGTTGGCAACCTCAGAAACACGAGGAGGTATGAAATTTCAGCCAGCGGTGTTGGAGGTTCATTCACACATGCACATTGTAAGACACACGAAAGGCTTGAGGGGTTGACTTGGATTTGGAAAGTGGTGCATGCAGCTGCTCCGATCAAGCTGACGAGCTCCCACAGCTGCCTTTCATTCATAAAGAATCAGCAAAGGTGATGTGCAGTTTGGTTTTCAAACAATCTTAATTTTGGGCACGTGCTCAAGATTGGAGATGAATAGTTACATATTGGCTTGCTCGGGGCTTGAGAGAAAGGAACTTTTCAGTGATCTTTTGCCTGCGGCATCATGCAAGGAAGCTCATTCATCAACAGAATGCTTCTGATGGGTGATGAGAAAGTTGAAGTGATGCAGCGTTGGGCAGCAGCTGCAGGAGGATTAAAAACTTATAAAGGGCTTGGGACTTTTTTTGTGTCACGGCACACATCAGAATGGAGTACCGTCATGTTTTTATGCCCATGGTAGCCATTTCAGCACTTTTATCAAGATGTGAGTTTCCCTACCTCCCCATTTATTTCAAGGAGGACCAGTTCACCTCAGCTGTGAGAAATTGGAACTTTTAGCAGCAGCACTGTTAAAGATCCACAAATGGTTTTATTTTCCTCTAGTATCAGTTCCCAGGAAATGGCAGGGTTAGGTGTAGAACTGAGATGCTGTCCTGGACCTCAGAATGACTAGTTATTAACTAGTTTTTGCTAACCCTGTATCCTAACACCAAACCAGGTTTTGGCAGGCTTTAGGCTTTTGGGATCTACTTTGCTTTTTTACTAGAACCCCCATATCTACCAGCTGCACCCCAGTGCAAAAGACATACAATTAGAATTAAATTATTCTGAGCCCAATATTGTTTCTTGAGTACCAGAACAGAAAGGGGCTCAGAGACCCACTACTGGTTACTCTGTAACCCCCCCACCCCCCGCTTGCTTCATTTCTACAGTACAGTGGTACCTCGGGTTACATATGCTTCAGGTTACATACGCTTCAGGTTACAGACTCCGCTAACCCAGAAATAGTGCTTCAGGTTAAGAACTTTGCTTCAGGATGTGACTGCAGTCACTATGCAGTCACAGCTGCAAGAGTAGTGTTAGCCCAGATGTGGAAACAGCAGGAAACACCAACGGTGGAGGAGTGGAGATCAAAGCTGTTAGACTACGCGGAACTGGATAAACTCACAGGAAAAGTCAGGTATATAAGAGACCAAAAGTTCATCAAGGATTGGGGAAAATACGTAGATTATCTGGAATCTATTAGTGAAGGAAAAACAATGCTAAAGGGATTCAGAGACGCACTGTGATAGACTAAGAGTTATTGTGTAAAGAAAATAGGAGATAGAGAAAGGTACATTGACAATATATGCTAAGAAATGTGTAACCTAAATCATTACTTCAAATGATTTTCGGGCAAGCTAAAGGAAGCCTCGAAAGGGAAGATTATGTAACACTGTTGATGTGAAAAGTATAATTTTGTGTATCTTCTTTTTATCTTTCTTTTCCTTTTCTATTGTTATCTGTTTGTGTAATATTCTTTTTTTTGTTTGTTTGTTTAACTGTGTTTATCTCTTTCATGGAATGAAGCAATAAAAAGAATTTTCAAAAAAAAAAAAGAACTTTGCTTCAGGATGAGAACAGAAATCGTGCTCTGGAAGCGCAGCAGCAGCCGGAGGCCCCATTAGCTAAAGTGGCGCTTCAGGTTAAGAACAGTTTCAGGTTAAGTTTGGACCTCCAGAACGAATTAAGTACTTAACCTGAGGTACCACTGTATAATCTAGAGCAGGGAGCAGAGATGGACCAAGGTGTCTATTTCAGTTCTCTGTTTCTCGTTTTCCTAACCTTAAATTCAGTTCTCTACATTTCTGCAATTTGCCATTTTATAAAAAGAATCCTCATAAAAATTCATCAGCACTTTAGGGCAAATATCTCCCAGTGAATACATTTAGTATGCAGTTTTGACTAGTGTATATATTTTTTGCATCTCTGTAGCTTATTTTCACTAATATGCACATTTTTATCTACAAGTTGATCCAGACCTGCCCTTTGCCCACCCTTGGATGAAATCACAGTTTGTCTGGCCTTTCTCTACTCGTACTTGGCTCCAGCCTGGTGCTTTCCGATTCCTTCCCCTCTTGACTCCATACAGCAGGGCCTACATTAACTTGGCTTTTGGCCTCACCATGCTTGGGTGCCTGTTGTTTCTGATGGTCTCGCTTGCCAGTTGTTTTTATATCACACTCTGGCTTGTCCTGCCTTCTGGCATGTCCCCTACCCACTTTTCTGAAACAACAGGGCATGTTGCAAGTTGGATTGTTGCTATTCCAGCTTCGGGCCTCATCCCAACATAGCCGACTGACAATAACAAAACAAGAGACATGCTTGAGCCGAATTCCAGTCAAACCTTGGTTCCCAAACGCCTCTGTTTTGGAACGTTGCAGCTCCCAAACACCAAAATCCCAGAAGTAAGTCTTCCGGTTTTCGAACATTTTCCAGAAGATGAACATCTGACACGGCTTCCACTTGAGTGCAAGAAGCTCCTGCAGCCAGTTAGAAGCCGCGCCTCAGTTGTTGAACATTTCAGAAGCTGAACGGGTTTCCAGAATGGATTACATTCAATAACCAAGGTTTGACTGTACTTGCTCAGCCAAAATGGCCCCTTGCTCCTAGGCAAAAGGTAGCCATAAATCACTTCACAGTGTCTGCATTAGAAGCTGGCTGGAGGCCTGCCAGAGCGGTGTAGTGGTTGAAGCGTTGAACTTAGGACCTGGGAGAGGGTTCAAGTCCCCACTTGGCCAGAAAGCTCCCTGGGTGGGTGTCTTTAGGCCAGTCACTGTCTCTCAGCCTAAGCTAACTTTCAGGGTTACTGTAAGAATAATATGGGAGAGGAAAAAAGCATGCATGCCACCTTGAGCTCCTAGAAGGAAAAGGTAGGATATAAATATCTTGCTGTACAGTGGTACCTCGGGTTAAGTACTTAATTCGTTCTGGAGGTCTGTTCTTAACCTGAAACTGTTCTTAACCTGAAGCACCACTTTAGCTAATGGGGCCTCCTGCTGCCCTCCACGCCGCCAGAGCACGATTTCTGTTCTCATCCTGAAGCAAAGTTCTTAACCCGAGGTAATATTTCTGGGTTAGTGGAGTCTGTAACCTGAAGCATATGTAACCCGAGGTACCACTGTATACATAAAAATGTGAGGCTGTCATCTTGCTGCAGATTCCATGGGTGCCAAGGTGGACATGCCAACCCCAGCATGACGACAGGGTGGTAAATGACCTAGATGAGCAGTTTAATGTGCTTGCAAACTGCTCTGTGAAGTTCCTCCGTTCATTCAATGCATTCAATGCCACTGCAGCCGTGCTTAACAACGGGAGTGAGGGAGTGAGGGGTGCTTCACAAACCGTTCTGTGAAGTGCTTCTTTCCCCCTCTTTTAAATGCAGCTGCAGTGGGGTTGTGTCAGACTGGGGAGAGTCACTTCAGGAAACTGCTCTGAAGTGCTTTCCTTTAAAAGGGGTAGGAGTAGTAGTGAGCTGTGAGGGGAAGGGCTGGGGATGAGCTCTGAGGCTGAAGGGAGGGGCTTGTGGCAAGCGGGGGGGGGGATAAGTGTGTGGGGGGATGAGGGTTAAAGGGAGGATGGAAGCAGGGGAAGGGGTTGGGGAGTAGGAAGGGGTTGGCAAGTAGGTGGGGTTGGGGAGTAGAGTGAGCAGGGGTTTGCTGTCCCTAGTAATAGTATAAATAAACATTAGTTTGATCCATCATTTTAAGACACTACAGTAATAGGCAAACTTCAGCCTTCTTCACCTCTACCTCCTCACCATGACATACGCATTTCACTCCTCTGCCCATTCTCTTTCCAAGCTTTCTGTCTCCTCCTTCCTTCTGGACCATACCCTCTGCCCCAGCTTCCCTAGGTTGCTGTATTGTCAGGCCCCTGCCTCATTCTTCCCTAAGCCCTCTGCAACTTCCGTCCTTTCTTCCTTACATATTGCTTCCTGCCATTCCCCGCTCGAGGCCCAGACTGTGTTAGCCAATGACATTCAGAGACATGCTTTGTCCTTCTGTGATGCTAGCGCAGCTCTAGTCGATTACTGCCAGAGGCGACTTCATCGCCACCAAATCCCTGCCTACATCAAAACACCTGATATTCTATAAACAAGATTCCATGCAGCAGAGGATCCTTGCATTTAAAGAAGCAGATACTGTGCAATAGAAAATTCAGACATTTGTAGAGAAATACTGTGCTTTATCTTCTCCTCCCAACTCACTCGGTGAGACACACCCCAAATGCTAGAAAAGGAATACATTATGCAAATTCAATAGCACACATCACATATAAGGAAGTCTAAAAGACACAAATGCTCTTTTTGGCTTTAGCTATTCAGTGGCTCTCACTGTGGAATGATATGCATAATCAGGATTGATGTGCAGCCCTTAATGGATTCCTCCCCTCCCTCCCCTTCCCCCCAGAACATGTAGTTGGTAGCAGGAATTAACTAATATAGAAGGGACGGAGGGGCATTTTTTTAAAAAAGTGAACCTGCTTGTTTTACAGCTTCTAAATTTAATATATAAAAAACTGAAAGTTTAAGTTCTCAGGGGGAAAGGGGGGATTAAACCATGAACAGGCACCTTGCCTTTTTCTCAGGGGCAAATATGTTCTCTAGTAGGAAGTCTGGAGACCAGAACTATATTTTCTGTATATGAGCGGACACCTCACCCATAGTAAAGTTGGGACTATCTAGCAGTAAAGGTTTCATAAGTTACAGAGCACGTGGACTCAGGCACAGCTCAAATTTCATAAATATGACATAAAAAATCCAAGAGAGGATAATTAAAGCGAGGAGTATCTCCTTTGTGTATAGCTTTGTAACGTTTGCCTTGCTTTTCCCTTATGAGCAAAAAGATGGGGAACAAACTTTTTACTACATCCTGATGAAAATTGGTTAGGACTGCCAAGGGCCGAATAAAATGGTCTTATGGCCTGTATCTGCTTCTCAGGACCTCAGCTGCCCACCTCTGCATTAGAGAGCAAATGCTATAAAGAGCAGAGTTGCATAACTGTTGTTTTTGTTTTCTGCACACTGCCTTTGGATATTTCTTATACATATTAAGCAGTATAGAAATGGTCTAAACAGAATAATAAAGAAAGAAACTGATGAATAAAATAGAAAGAAAGAAAGAAAGAAAGAAAGAAAGAGACTGATTAAAACACCATCAAATAATCCACACTTGAACAAGGAGTCTTTCAGCACTGTTAAAAACCTGGCAAGGAAATGCAAACAAGGACTAGGGTAGACGCAGATACAAATCTGTACTCCATCATGAAAGTCACTGGATGACCTTAGGAGAGTCACCATCTCTTGGCCCAATATGCTTGCCAGGGGTGTGGTGGGGGTAAAAGGGGGCACCATGTGTGTTACCCCCAAACTCCTCGGAGGAAGAGTGGGATGTAAAAGTAATCAATAGCTGATATTAGCATATCTCAAGTGCAAAGAGTACAGTGGTACCTTGGGTTACATACGCTTCAGGTTACAGACTCTGCTAACCCAGAAATAGTACCTCAGGTTAAGAACTTTGCTTCAGGATGAGAACAGAAATCACGCGGCAGCAGCGGGAGGCCCCACTAGCTAAAGTGGTGCTTCAGGTTAAGAACAGTTTCAGGTTAAGAACGCACCTCTGGAACGAATTAAGTATGTAACCAGAGGTACCACTATAATGCTTTCCGGGACTACAGACTAACACCTTGTCTTCAACACTGAGAAGAGATACATGAATCATTTCCAGAAAATCGTGTGTGTGTATCCCAAGAAATCTCTGTAGATGTTTCCCCTGAATAGGCTACTCCAAATTTCCTGAGATTTGGATTTAGGTGAAATTCAGAAACAACTCCAGATAGTGGCTAGTGGCAAGGTGTTTCAGAAAACCCATCTGATGTGTCTGTGCAGAAGCAAAGGATTATAATACTCTTAAAATCTTTTAAAGTTGTGTAGGACAGGAAATTTCAGGAGGAACAGAATTTTGCATCCCTGCATGACAACCTGGACCATTTGAAATTCTCTCTAATTGAAGGGGCAGGAATTCTCCCTTTGTGTTTAATGATCACGACAGTTTCCTGGATATCTAAGAAATGGGGGTTAGATATGGGATATGAAGAGCAAATCTGTCAATTTCAGTTTTGCTCATTTTCTCATTGTTCATATCTAAAATTCAGTTCACATTACTGTGCCAGTTTGCAATTTTTTAAAAGTCCTCATGAAAATATGTCAGCTTTTTCAGTGTGCATTACTCCTAATACACACATTTGTATATGCATTTTTTCCTAATTAGCATATTTTGCAAATACAATGCACTTTTTAATGTTATTCTCACTAATATGCACATTTATACACACTTATCTATGCTCCTTGAACACATTATTTGGCTCGAGTGCCATTTGCAATTTGGATTAATGAGACTTCTGAAGGATGATTGTGTTCACGTATTGTTTTGGCAAGTGCAAATTAGGTGTATCTGCCTTTAAATGTGAAATGAACCGAATTCATCCTCCATCCTTCAATGTGGATCTGAATCTCTTAAAAATGACTGTCTTGGATGACAGGAGTGAAGGCCAAATAAGGTGAAATCTCTCTGCCTCTCTTTCTGTCCCCAGTGTGTGGACACAGGGTCGGCTCTGTCATGAAGGAGAGTGAAGCAAACAAAACCTTTCAAAGTATTGACCCTACTAGGAAATGGGGACCCGTTATTTGGGCCCTGCTTCAGGCATCAAAGTGTCCTGTACCAGCACTGTGCACAAGTGCATGTACGCGAACATTAGGAATGGGAGAGAAACTTGATTTTGTTTTGCAGTTTAATGAGAAACTACATAATTTGGAGAACACACAAACTGTAACACAGGGATTCTTTGAAATTTGCTCTTCTCTGAATTTTGCACACATACACACAAATGTGTACAAAAATGCACACATTAGGGGAAAGTGCATTGATTCACAAAAAATAGCTACAAAAATCAATTATATTAGGGGAAAGTGCCCCCCTCCCTTTAAGGACTAAGAAGAAAGGAGTTCCCCCAGTGGTTCTCCCTTATGCTGACTGTGGTTTCACACCCATTCCTCTTCAGGCTGTAACAGGGTGCTGCTGAAATTTAAAGCCCCAAGCCCACCACTGCTTTGTTCTCGGGTTGAAACCTAGTTTAGCTGTTTCACATTGCTGTGAAATCTCTCATGAGGGCCGTTTTCAGCTGAGCAAATATAGGAATACTCGCGGTATAGTTTTCAAACAGCAGGTTAGCATTGTGCCTGCTGGCTTAATTCCTAAACCCCCCACATTTATTAGTTCTTTTGTACTTGACCTGTATAAATATATATTACACTTTCAGTGTGACACAGACAGAATGAATGAAGCCCAACCGCCCTACACTGGTGTCTTATTGCTGATGTATTCTGCAGCATACTCTCGACACAACAGTGCATCAGTTGTGAATTTATTCTGCTTTGTTAGGGGTGTGGGCAAAGGGTTAAGTAACCTCAACCTCTGCGTTTCTTCCTCAATCATATTGGTGGTGGAGCCTCTCCTTTGTATGCAGAAGGTCCCAATCTCATTCCCTGGCTTCCCCATGTGGAGCTGGGGGAAACCCCTGCCTGAAACTCTGGAGAGCCACTTCCCTGTCAGTGTGGACAGTGCTGAGCAAGATAGATCAATGCTCTGACTTGGTATAAAGCAGCTTCCTGTGTTCCTTCCTTACAGGTGTATTTCGTTTAACATCAGCAATGGGAGATCATCCAGGGATCTTTGGGTGTACAGTGGTACTTTAGGTTAAGTACTTAATTCGTTCCGGAGGTCCGTACTTAACCTGAAACTGTTCTTAACCTGATGCACCACTTTAGCTAATGGGGCCTCCTGCTGTCGCCACGCCGCCGGAGCACGATTTCTGTTCTCATCCTGAAGCAAAGTTCTTAACCCGAGGTAATATTTCTGGGTTAGCGGAGTCTGTGACCTGAAGCGTATGTAACCTGAGGTACCACTGTAATATGTAATCTGACTCTCTGAAACCCCAAAATAACTTTTCTTCAATTTATGAGTTTTCTGCGCGCACAGTCTTCTCTGCCTCTATCCCAACCAGTCTTCTGTCATCTGTCCCTTATTTTACTCAACCTCAAAGCCGAGCAATGGATTTGCATTGAAAGATGTGCGAATGAACAATAGCAATGAGCAAACAAGTTCAGGAGTGAAACGCAAGACGCTGGCAGCTTAGAATGATATATGTAGCCTATTTGGGGCAGGGGAGATCAGCTGTCTGGGTTTTTCCTGTGAGTGAGGAATCCTGTATGTGTATTTCTATGTATGTAAAGTCTCTAAACTCCAGGTTGAGATCACAGGTTCCAGTGCAAAGCCACATTTATAAGTTCTGCAAATGACCCATCGTAGCTGTCTAAAAGCAGCCAAGTGAGAAAAAGAACTATTTGAAAGATCTCTGCTTCCAAACCATAAGCCAGAGGAAACAAAAAATAGAATCAGAAAATAGACCTGCGCAGATTATAATTCTGCATACTGATTTCCCATCCAAACTAGACCTTATCATCCAATGCATAGTCTAGGAAGACATGAGGCACTATATGGAACTGGCGGAAATGACTGGCAGAATCCGAGACCAGGGAGAAGAGTTGGTAGAAGAAGATTGGAAGAAATTCAAAAACTATCTACAGAAACATTAATTAATGAATTAATTAGAAATTAATGAATGTTAAAATGATGTTGGATTGAAATAAAATGGCTTTAGCAATAAAGCTAAAAAGAATATGTAAAAATGGATTGATAATCAGATGAAGATACGAAGTTTTCATATGTTAAGATATAGAATTAAGATAAAAACAAAGAGGGAAAGGATTTGCTGATTTAACTATGTGAACTGGAATACAAAAAAGGGAAGTGTGAGGAGGTCAGGAAACAAGTAAATGAAATATAAGACATGAAAAGATTGATCTGTTTTTATTTTTTATGATTTTTCATGTATTTTGTATTTTTCTTTGCATTTTTGTATCTTTTTTATTTTTATTTTTATTTTTATTTTCTTATTCTGTAACTTTCTTTTGTCTGTAAAATTTCAATAAATATCATTAAAAAAAAAATAGGAAGGCATGAGGCGGAGGCCCAATTCAGAGTTAACAATAATAAGAAAATGTTTGTTAAGATTAAGTTGCACACCTGCAGAGGTTGTTGTAGGAGAAGACTAAGGGGCAATCTGTACAGGGTGGCTCTTCCCAGCTGAGACATTGCTGTGTCGCTTTATCTTACAAATGGAATTGCCATTTGGTGGGCAGAGTGTGCTATATTAATAAAATTAATATCGAATTCCTTGCCACAGCCCAGTGATTACAGTGGGAAGTTGCTGATTAGTAGACAGCATTTTCTCTCTCATGGAGAGAGGAGTCAGGCAAATGCCTGTGCAAGAGTCAGGGGTGGAGGAAGAAGGGTGCGGTGGGTGCTGGCCGCCCCGGGTGTCACCACTTGAGGGGGGGGGGACAAAATGCCAGGCAGCACTCACAAAATGCCAGGCGGTCTCCTGGGTTCCGTGCAGCCAGTGGCGTAGCGTGGGGGGTGTAGGGGGGCCCGGCCGCACCGGGCGCAACATCTGGGGGTTAGGGTTAGGGGGCGCAAATCCACGGGTTAGGGGGTGGAAATTACTTGCCTTGCCCCGGGTGCTGACAACCCACGCTACACCACTGCACGCAGCCCAAATGGTTTGCCTGCTGCCTCCCCCCCAGCTGTAGGGCAGCTGAGTGGGAAGAGGCAGGCAGACTCTGGAGGCCCTGCAGTGTGCTCCGCTCTCGCCCCGCCCCTATGGGCGGCACACACTGTCCCTGGGCGCGCCGCCGCAGGGTCCAGGCACCTGAGCGGCTTCCTCTGCCGCTGGCAAGAGTCAGTTGGTGTGTGGGCAGGCAGACACGTTGGACAAAACCTAATGCTAAAAGTACTCTGCAGCGCTTTACGGGATGCGGCAATACAAATGAAGTTGTTGTTTATTCATTCATTATTATTTCAATTTATAGCCTACCCTTCCTCCCAAAGGAGGGAGATTAAAAGATTTTAAAAGCAGTTCCTCGCTGCTTCTCTGAAACAAAGCCCTTCTTCTTCCTATTGTTGCAAAATGGAGGTTCAGGGATGAAAACAGCTGACAACACTTTATGGCCCAAGAAGCCACTCCTTCTATCCATAAGTTAAGATACAAGTGGGGGGGGGGGGAATGTTGAAAAAAAAAGTTTTTCAAGTGTAAGGCACTCCCAGTGATTTCAGTGAGAACTGTGCCATGCCGCAATCTGGCCTACCAACAGCAGAATAATAACAAAACCCAAAACGCCATTTCACACACACAAAGCTGCTAATAAAACAATTCTGAAAACACACAAAGAATAAACAGACGAAAATCACGGAGGGGGGACGGATGGACAGATTAGCTAGTCAGTGCATCATGTGGCGCACATGGAACCCACGCCCTGCTGCCGTGAAGTGAAAACCATCGTGCAAATTGGCCCACAAATAGATGGCTGGGTTAATGCATTTCTCAATGCCTATAATGGGAAATGCCACATTTTGAGCCTTCCTGAAAGCCACACAGACTTGGAGGCAGAGATTTTGTGACGATGGGGCCTGGGCAGGAGCAGAATCATTGCAGAACAGCCAGAAGATAAATACAGGGCGTTCAATATTGCAGTTACTTAATTGCATGATTTTGTAATGAATGATTGAGTAGAAAACTACTTACATTGCTTTTGCTTATGCTTATATCTTGATAAGTAAAATAATGAAAGTCTTAAGGCAGCAGCAGACCCAATGGTATTAGCCAACCTTTTTAATTAGTCAATAGCTGTGTGGGGCCCCCCAGTCTGGTTTGGGACCGTGATGGGGGCAAATAGACACACTATTGTATTTTAATATTCTGTTGGAAGCCGCCCAGAGTGGCTGGGGAAACCCAGCCAGATGGGTGGGGTATAAATAAATAATAATAATAATAATAATAATAATAATAATAATAATAATAATAATAATATCAGTGGTTTGCTATGTCTAATTGCAAACAGCATTTGCTCAATTACTAATTGTGTGAATAACATCATGTTTGCTTTGCCTGTTCCATTTTTCAAAAGTGCATTAATATTCAGAAAGGAGGCCTAAAATATCTCTGAAAGGGGCAATCCCCCTTACCCACCCCAGTGTCCTGGCCATATCTTTCCCTAGAAGCTCTGCTAATCTAACATCAACTACATGGGTGTTGGTTGTCTTAATTAAGTGTTAAGTGCAGACTCTCTGCATAGTCTCAGAGGCACACTTTTTTCCCCCTTTCCAGTTTACACATGCAGTGAAAAAATAGTTACAGTTAATATGGAAAACTTGGCTTTGGGGTCTCTATGGAGGCTCCTGATTCTGTGAACTGTCATCCTTACGTCAAACAGAAGATGATACTTTCAACCATAACTCCCCCGTTTCAAGCTATAGTGTATTCAGGTAGAGCCTCTCCCTGTAGAATGGGAGATGGAAGAAAGATGCTAGCAGAGGCAAGGAGATTATCCTTCATTAGCAGGAGGTAATCAACACATCAGCATTCTGCATTGCAAGTCCTTGGGCTAAGCCTGAAATTGCAAACAGATGCCAAGGCTGAGGTTGTGAGTCGCGGGTTACATGAAGGCCTGATGGATGTGGCTGGGGCGGAGCAAAAAAGGAAAGGGAGAAAGACAAACACACTGGACTGCTTTTTGGTAAATAGATGAGAACAATGTGTTGGGTAGGGGCGGCATATGCAAAGAGATAATTAATTGATGAATGGATAATGGAGGGCTTTACTAAACTGGGGAGGAGGGCCTCACACTTAACCAGGGGCTGCCAGCAGTCCACCATCTTCCCTTGTTAGTCCGCACATCCCATCCCTTATGATCCTGCATGTAATGCATTGAACGTGCTGTATCACATGGAAACACCAGCCCACATTCCCCGGATGCATAGCAGAGAAGATGGTGGGGGTTGGACACAACAATGTTGGGAAGTGGAGGGAGCTGATCAAAGGGAGGGGGCAACTTCAGGAACAGGGTGTGTGTCTGTGTTTGTTTATGAAAGTGTGGGTGGGGTCGGGTGGGGAGTAAGGGAAAAGAAAACGGGAACATGCTCAGGTAAACCATTACCTCCAGGCAGCTCTGCGGGTCCACAGGTAGCCCTCTCCTCTTCCACAACGTCCATCCAGAGTTTCTTGTGGCAAAACTTCCACAAGCCATAGTGGGCCGCCTCGCAGACGAGGGATTGGTTCTGCTTGTAGGTGTTGAGCTCCACCCAGAATTCTGTGCCCACGGCCAGCACTGTCAGGGTCATCCCCACGATGGCCACGAAGAAGGCCAGCTTGATCTTGCCCTCTTGCTCATCCGTCAGGACCTTGCGCCGCTTGACCCCTGCCCGCGTGCGCCCCCCCATGCGCTGCTCCTCGTCCTGGAGGAAAAAATTTGGCCACATCATAGCCCCTTGCCCTGCTCCCCCTTGTCTTTTGAAGGGATCTATTTTGGCTCTAGAATAGCTACCCGGAACCCGGTTTGCAAACCCCCCAGGCTTTAAGCTGGGTCTTCCGTGAGGGCTCCTCGCAGCTTCTCTTGGCTCCTATCTAGGTCAACACGTTGCATGCAGTGCTGAAAAGTTGCTTGGCCACCCTCACCCCACCCCTGCCTTCTCTACCCAATGCCCTGGCTTCCCAGGGTGAGGCCAGGGTTGGAACAGCAGCTACCTCACCCCCCCCCCGGCCGCCTTGGCAAATGTGCGGAGCACCTGTTCCTGCTCTTCATCGCCTAGGCAATCAGGGTTATTTTAAGGCTCCAGGGCGCATAGACAGTCTGGATGTGTGTGTGCCTGTGCGCCTCTGAAGGTTTTGACGATGCGGAGGCCAAAATGGAAAGCTCTTTCAGCAGCACCGGGGGGGGGACCCCCTTGCCCCACCTTACGACAGCACCCCCTGCTGGGACCGGAATACCTCGAGGCATTTTCACAAGTCTCTGGAACTTGCACTGGCTGCAATACCTCTTTTGGATTCACACTGATTAACAGCAAGTATGCACAGCACTAAAATCATGTACAAGTTGGTCTACTGCTAGGCACACTTCTTTCGAAGTCCCACAGGAAGCAAGCGTTGTTTCCAACAAGTGCTTTCCGAGCAAGTATGCCAGCGCTTCCTCCTTCTGCATTTGGAGGTGTAAATCTTTCCTCTGCTATGACTTTTCCTTAGGCCAGGTAGGGAAGACGTAGCCCTGCAGACATTGTTGTACTACAGCTCCTTTCTTTGAGCCATGCTGGCCATGGGCATTTGAGAGCCAGTGTGGTGTAGTGGTTAAGAGCGGTGGACTCATAATCTGGGGAACCGGGTTTGCATCTCCGCTCCTCCACATGCAGCTGCTGGGTGACCTTGGGCCAGTCACACTTCTTTGAAGTCTCTCAGCCCCACTCACCTCACAGAGTGTTTGTTGTGGGGGAGGAAGGGAAAGGAGAATGTTAGCCGCTTTGATACTCCTTAAAGGGAGTGAAAGGCGGGATATCAAATCCAAACTCTTCTCTTCTTCTTCAACAACATCTGGGGGGCTGTGAGTTTCCCATTAGGCAAACTGCTGTCTCTCAGCCCTCCCTTCTCTCTCCCGCCCCAATACCCAGTACAGACAATAGCAATGCTGACTGACCTTTCCGGCTTGTTGTCAGGATTAGCAAGTGGTCATCTCCAGACCATCAGTGTTTTGTGGGAGGGATTCAAGTGCATACCAGACATTTGAGCAATTAAAGGGAATTAATGTGCTCTGTTGGCCTGATGCAACAAATCCTCTTACAAAAAATACTTGATTATTTTGCGGTTAGGAAAGTGGTGGGGGAGTGGACTGAAGAGTGTGGGATGGGCAAACAATTAACAGGAAGATGAATAACTACCGAAAAATTAAATCTGGATGAATTCAGGCAGACTGCTCCTTGCCTTATAACCGCCCCATAAACAGATCTGAACGAATACTCAATAAGGACTATTCCTGGGGGAGAAATCAAATTCCATTTGCACTTAAAGGAAAGCCCACCAAACTTGTGATTTCTGAAACAATTCCTGAACCCAACCAACCTTAGAACTTCGCCTTTTTTGAATTTTGCAATTTTGCAGGGCTCCAGCCAAGTAATGGCTACGGAAATGCACATATTAGGGTTAAAAATGCACATATTGCTGTTGGTGTG
Source organism: Podarcis melisellensis (assembly GCF_964234715.1). NCBI lineage: Eukaryota > Metazoa > Chordata > Lepidosauria > Squamata > Lacertidae > Podarcis > Podarcis melisellensis. The sequence continues at coordinate 19,115,991 of NC_138545.1, forward strand.
TGTGTGTGTGTGTGTGTGTGTGTGTGTGTGTACAAAAATGCATTGTAAGAGGGAAAAATTATTTGCAAAAATAGGGCAAATTCGCATGAAAATGCTGGTGATTTTTTCTAAGGACTTAAAAAAAATCACACACTGTGGGAATGTGCAGAATAGAATTTAAGTTTGAAAAAAATGAGAACTAGACAGGAAATTAACAGAAACTGACAGGGAAAATGTGAAACTAACAGATTTATTCTGTAAATTTTTGTATGCCATTTTGCCTAATATACACATTTTTGCAAAGCAGCTTTCCCTAATACAATACATTTTTCAAATGGAAAATATGCATGTATAGGAGGCAGTGGAGGACAGAAGTGCCTGGCGTGCTCCGGTCCATGGGGTCACGAAGAGTTGGACACGGCTAAACGACTAAACAACAACAACACATAACTTGGCAGGGAAAACTGCATTGCAAAATTAGAAAATGCTTGTATTTTGATGCACAGCTGCATTTTGGTTCACTTATTGTTTCAGAAAGTGAGAATTAGAGAGAAATTTTCTTTTAAAATGCAAACTGAATCATTTCTCTCCCCCATCCCAACTTAACCTCCTTACACGAGCATAGCTGAGCATTTTATATTACCAAATAAGAGAAGCCTCTCTTGTGAAGAATTTCAAACTGTAGGTTCCTCAGGGCAGTGACCTGTCTTTTTGTATTTCGTAAAATGTCATGTGTATGGCTGGTGCCATGCATTGGGGTCAAGTGCAACACACACTGAGGAAGGAATGAAGGATGACAAAAATAAAGAAAATAAGAAAGAAAGAAGTATAAACACTTGGGGGGGGGGGTTGACACTCTACCCCTTTAGCGGCATTTAAATCTAAATCTAAATATCTAATCCTCTGTGTGAACATAGAGGATTAAAATAATGATGTTGTTGTTGTTTAGTCATGTCCGACTCTTTGTCACCCCATGGACCAGAGCATGCCAGGCACTCCTGTCTTCCACTGCCTCCTGCAGTTTGGTCAAACTCATGTTAGTAGCTTCGAGAACACTGTCCAAGCATCTCATCCTTAATTAAGAAACTAGACTATGAGGCTAGGGAGAGAGGATTGTGGTTCCCAATGGCTGGTTTTCCAGTTCTTCACTCCTCATATTTCCTTTTGCTTGGTGACTTGGATACAATTTTTAAACTTACTTGCATATTATTGTTCTTGTTGCTATTATTGTTATTGTTATCCCTCAAATGCGGCTCAGGCGGTTGAAAGTCTATCGGTTTGGAAACAAAATGGGGCTACCCAAATATAGGGCGGCGCTTTTTATATACTCTGGGGATTTCCAAGTTTATAAATTTGCAGCTTAAAAGGAAAAGAAAAGTTAATCTTGCCAAAGTTGGCTGGAAGGACCTGTGAGCTTCCAGAATGTATGGAATGCTGTGGTGGCAAGAGAGAGAGAAGAAGAAGCTGGAAAATACAGGGGGGGGGGGTTAATAATAATGCCTTAGAGGGGGGACAGGATTAGGGTTGTGGAATGCATGCTATGAGATTTAAAAAAACCCATGGATGTTTCAGGAGAAACAAAAGGAAAAAGAATACAGTGGTACCTCAGGTTAAATACTTAATTCGTTCCGGAGGTCCGTTCTTAACCTGAAACTGTTCTTAACCTGAAGCACCACTTTAGCTAATGGGGCCTCCTGCTGCCACCGTGCCGCCAGAGCCTGATTTCTGTTCTCATCCTGAAGCAAAGTTCTTAACCTGAAGCACTATTTCTGGGTTAGCAGAGTCTGTAACCTGAAGCGTATGTAACCTGAAGCGTATGTAACCTGAGGTACCACTGTACATTTTTTCTTTCCCTCTCACCAAAGCACTCCCCTCCCCATTTAGCTACAAAGTGATTAGATTCAGGGGTTAGCAGCCCCCCAGGGTTTGAAATCTCTAGCGCTGTAGGGCAGAGCAGGGGAAGTCTTCCAGAGAGGTGAGAGGAGACTTCTTCCTTTCCCTCCTTCAGAAGAAATCTTTCCCCACATTCCTGCCATCCCACTCTCCTGAGAGGCCTGAACAAGGCTCCTGTTCCATGCTGGCTACGTATGTCCCTGAAAAGCAACATTCCTCTTGGGGTGGGGGTGCAGAAATAAGCTGCAGTTTGTGTTGCAAGGCATCACCACCTGCAACCTTGCGTAGATTCCTGGATTTCTGGAAGGGGAATGAGGCCCAGCAGGTTGTCAACATGTGTTCCATCACAGTGACACCTGTTCAGAACCTAAGAATGGAAATGGGACCTGCTGCAAAATGATGTGCTCTCTCCTTGGTGAGCTCCCTATAGTCTGTTTCTTTCTTCCCTTGTTCCACCTGTTGCTCCTGCTGTTTCTGGCTCCTGATTCCCCACCCCCTTCTTTGTTGCTCCTATCTCCCCCCCCCCATCTCATCTGTTGTCCCCCTTTCCCTTCTGTCTCTCACTCTTACGGCTGCTCCTGTCTTCCCTCCACCACCAATTCCTTTCTCCTGGTTCTTCCTCTTGCCTTCATACACAGCGGAAAGCCATTGAAATGGCTTTCAAATGCCTGTTGCACAAGCCTTGCTTAGAACAGGAGATAAGAGTAACTAAGCAGGGTGAGTCACTCCTGTGGAGCATGCATGCTCAGCAGACATGTATCATTTGGAGGAATTTGCCCCTTCTAGCGGGGTCTGGCTTTAATTTCTTATGAAACTTGAATGCAGATTTCCAAAAAAATAGCAAGGAGAGACAAGAAGGCCTTCTTAAATGAGCAATGCAAAGAAATAGAGGAAAACAACAGAATGGGAAGAATCAGAGATCTATTCAAGAAAATTGGAGATATGAAAGGGAGTAGTAGCAATGTTCCTGTTTTTCTGAATGGCTCACGGTTGCTTTGCAGCAATCCTGGGGCACCTCTCCTTTGATTGTCCAGCGTTGCCTCTGTTGCCCATCAGGAGGCAGATTTTCTCATGAAATTACGCTTTGTTGTTGTTGTTTAGTTGTTTAGTCGTGTCCGACTCTTCGTGATCCCATGGAACAAGAGCACACCAGGCACTCCTGTCTTCCACTGCCTCCCGCAGTTTGGTCAAACTCATGCTGGTAGCTTCGATAACGCTTTCCAACCATCTCGTCCTCTGTCGTCCCCTTCTCCTTGTGCCCTCCATCTTTCCCAACATCAGGGTCTTTTCCAGGGAGTCTTCTCTTCTCATGAGGTGGCCAAAGTATTGGAGCCTCCGCTTCAGGATCTGTCCTTCCAGTGAGCACTCAGGGCTGATTTCCTTAAGAATGGATGCGTTTGATCTTCTTGCAGTCCGTGGGACTCTCAAGAGTCTCCTCCAGCACCATAATTCAAAAGCATTACACTTTAGACAAGGGCTAAAGGAAGAGACTAGGACAGGAGGGTCCAGGCCTGAAGGTGTTAAGTAAAATCCACAGAGGGCCAAGTGGCGATTTTAGAGTGGTTCATCCATGCAATTAGGAGCAGGCTGGAGCATCTGGTGCCACAGTCCCCCCGCCCTGCTGCCCTGGGGGAGCGGGATACTGTGTGTTCTCAGCACAAGCTGATTGAGGAAAAACACTGAGTTAGCATGAAATGACAGCTGTTTCAAGGCTGGCAGGAAATGGCAGTGGGAGATCTGTAGGGGGTGCTGTGCTGCAGGGAGTGAAATGCAGGCCAAGAAGACATGCTGTGCTGTCAGGAAGAAGGATGAATTGAGTACTGCTTTGTTTATTAATTTTTTGTTATGTGTGTCTTGCTTTATTAACACCTGAAATGTGTGGTTGTACCATGGGGCTTTGCTGAAAATTAAGTCAGGTTTGTCAGCAACAAGCTAGGCTAGCACATTATTTGCATCTCAAAACTGCTCTGTGACAGCTGTCAGCGTCTAAGGGCAGAGGTGACAAGAGTTGACGTTTTGGGAAATAAAGAAGTATTCATTTATCCTATGGCACTTTTACCCCATACAACGTCTGAGGTTGATGGGGCAGTGCCCCATTCACCCTAATGGACCAGCCTCCACTAGTTCTTAGTCAGACAACATGCACTCATGTGCTTTGCATGCGGAAACATCCAGGCTTTATCTCTGACATCTCCAGCTGAAAGGATCAGATAGCAAATGGTGAGGAAGACCCTCCACCTGCCTGAGCCCCTGGGGAGCCACTTGCCAATGTGGCTAGAAAGACAAATGGGCTTACCTGAACCTTTCCAACCCAAATATCATAACCACATGTTTGCATAATGGTTTCTGAGATAGCTGAACAGGTTTTTGCTTATGTTTGAATACAACTGGATGCCAGGCGGATAAAACCTTTGAGAACTGCACTGATACTAACCAATTTTGCATCATGGTTCCAGAGATCACGGAGCTGGTTACCGTCTATGTTTGGATACAACTGGGTGCCATTTTGAATCTTTCAGGAAACTGCCCCAATGTCAACCATCGTTTTCAAAATTGGATTATTATTATTATTTCGTTTCTTCAAATTCCCAAACAGTGCCGATCATGAGGCTGCTAGCGAGTTCTAGCTCAGGAGCAGGGAACATATTCTTTGACTGCAGAAGGCATCAGGCCCCATCCCTATGACTGCCTGCAGCAGCAAGTGGTGTGAATTGTCTCCGCTGGAGAGCCACTGCCAGTCAGAGTGTCAAGGGGAAGGCCGAAGCTCAGTGGTAGAACATTGCTTTGTGTGCAGGAGGTTGCAGGTTCAGTCCCTGGTGTCTCCAGATAGAAATGGGGAAAGATTCCTGCCTGAAACCTTGGGTTAGTGGATTAGTGCGCCTCTTTCCTTTTCTCCCACAGTTCAAACATGTCCTGACAGCAAGCTTGTTGCCAAACATAAGGAAGAGATGACACCCAAAGGAAATACAGACCACAGAGTGGGAGAGACCGAGAGCTGCCTATGAGCTAGAACCTCCAGATGTTGCTGGACTGCAGTTGCCATTGGACATGCTGGCTGAGCCCAAGAGTATCTAGAGGGCCACAAGTTCCCCGTCCCTACTCTAGTGCAAAGAAGGGGGGGTCAACCTTTTCAAAATCCCCAGAATGCAGACTTGATGAACAGTGGGGCTAATATATTTAATGCACATTATTCCCCCACCAAAGAACCCCAGGAACTGTTAAGGGTGCCGGGAATTGTAGCTCTGTGGTGGGTAAACTACAGTTCCCATTGATCTTTTGGGGAAGCCATGTACTTTAAATGCATGGGGCAGATGCAGCCCATGTGTCTGTGATCTCCTCTAGAAAGCAGCTCTGTAGTTAATAATAAGGTAGCAATGCCTCCTTTTGTGACATAAGTCATTTTGGCTGTGTCCCTTCCCCTCAGTAACAACCTCCCCTGGACATATTTTCATAGGACTTTATTTGAAAGGTAGATTCCAGTAAAAATCCATGCATTTTTTTGTTGTTGTTATGACAGACAGACTGTTGTTTTTATTTGTATTGTTTCCCCCCCCCCCTTCCTCTTGCTTTATTCACCAGTAAGTAGCACAATCAAGTGGACTTTGCCCCTCTGAAAAAAAAATGTTCTTGTATTTTTGTCTTTTTTTTAATATGAAACCCACTTTTATACAGAAAAAAATTAGAACAGGTGAGGCTTTTCCACTGAAAGGTTTTCTTTCTCATTGCACATTTTAAAACGTACACTTTTCCCCTCAAATTTTAAATTGTTCATCCTCTCACATTACCACAAAAAAAGGAAAAAAAGCCCACCTCCTTACACAATTCTAAGCGGCCCCCCCTCTGAAAAAAACTATACACTTTCATTTAAACAAATGAGGGGGGGAAATACTACTTCTTAAAAGGCAGGAAGAAACAGTAAAGAGACAATCACAGTTTCTAACTGTTTTTCAGACATGGCTTTCCCATAAGATTAGCTACTGAAAGACGAGAGTGTAGTAGTCTCTGACAACCCTCTTACCAAGCAATATTTCTATTACCCAAGCACTTAATTGTTTTGAAGTTTTAACACATTGTCTTTGACAATAAGGCTAAATCAAACCGTGCTGTATTCAGGGATCCTTGAATTCTTCATAGGTTGACCCTTAATTCTTCAGTCGGAGAATTTCAAACCAAAATTCTTGACCTGAATTTGATGTCAGCTGATTTATTAGCCAGACAGTAAGCATGCTTAATCAGAACGAAGTCCTACCGCTTCTCATTGTGCTTAGCTTCCTACTAAGTGTGTTTAAGGTGGCAATAGTCTGCACCACCCTTTCCAAAGTCATTTTGGTTTGGTTATACAATTTGGTTAGAGTTTTATTTTAACATATATATATTTGCCGAATGTGAGACATTCTGTTCCGGTTTTATTCTCATTCATGGAGAAAGAGAAGTGGAAATCGGGTGGCTGTCTTGTCATTTTTTACGTTTAGTTTTTGATTTCTGCCTTCTCTTCCCCTTCCCCATTAATGGTGAAATATATCCATTTTGTTAACATCTATTTATTGTAACTCTTCCCTGAGTCCATGTTTTAGGGTTGCTATAAAAATAAATAGTGTGGTTCTGATCTGACACCCCTGCTGCCAGTGCTGCCAGGGTAGGCCTTAATTAACCTGGCACTGTAGTTACAGTCTCCCCTTCGGCTCTTGCTGCAGATGCAGGATATGTGAGTCCAACCCCCGAGAAAAGCAGTCAGTAAAACTAGTTTCTGGGAGATTATGTTTTCTAAGGAGATGGAAAGGGGTATACATTATACATTGGGCCACTCGGGATCTTGCGGCCCCCGGTCGAAAAAGGAAATCCATCTGGATCGGCAGTGAGGATCTGCAGACCCGTTTCTGCATGCAGAAGGGGAGCAAAGTCGAGCATGGTTCAGGATCAGGATACCAGGATTGTAAAACCGATTGCTTGCCAGTTGGCACAAGTTCCGCTGGGGAAATAGTAATCCCACTGTTGTTTAAAAAAACAAAACCAACCAACGTAAATCAACCAAGTCCTAAGAAACTTCACAATCATTTTGTTCGTCTTCTCATATATATGTGTGGTTTTTTGTTGTTGTTTATATCTATCTATCTATATCTATCTATTTATATATTTATAATACATGTAAAAATTCTCCCTAGGATGCTGAATTGGGGGTGGGGGTAGGTAGGGATGAGCAGAAGTGTAATCCATTTCTATTTTTACTTCTTGTTTCATTTTAAAAGTTCTTCTTCCCAATATCGAAAAGAAGATTAAAAAAGGGGGATCTATCTATCTATCTATTAAATGGACGAGACAAACAAATAAAGTCAGTAATGACTGGTTGATTATCATTTCAATGGGCAAGGGGTGCCTGTGTAAATAGCAGGGACCCTCTCCTCCCTAGAGACCTCTTCATCTCAGGAAGAGCTATGGCTCAGTGTTAGAGATGGGCTGGAAACTGAAAAAAGACTTCAGCCATACATGTACTAGAAGGAGATTGAAGCAAAGCCTAGCGGATTAGAAATACTTCTAAAAGCCACCAGGGGGCAGTCGGTCCTTTTGGATTTTAAAACACCTTCCCCGCCCTTAAAAAAAAAAAAATATTCTGGCACTGTGTTTTGGCACAAACTTTTTTGTCAGCCCTTAATTAAGCTGCAGTGAAGGAGAAGAGAGGATTCCCTTATACCCGCTGAGGAACAAAACACCCTCTTGATCCACACTGCAGCCCCAAATTTGGCACAGTACGCTGTGGAAGCCATCTTGTAAGAGGCTTACGAGTGGAGGAGCCAGGGTCTTCAAAACATATACACGCACACGGACGTCCCTTTCAGATTCTGAATCTGGCTGCCCATTAGAGATCTTAACCAAGTAGGCAAGGAAAACTATCCTCCTTCCTCAAGCACCCCTGAGACACAACAGCATCCCCTCTTCTCCATCCCAATGTGGGGTGGGGAAAAGTAGTCCATCTAGGTTATCCTTGAGGTGCCTGTTTTGAAAGGACAATGGTGTTTGGTTTAAGTGTCTCTTAAGCTGTAGGAATGGCTGATCCCTGTCACTTCATTCATGAAAGCCCCCTGGTGAGCATACTCCTCCGCTACTTTGCCCTCCCCCAAGGTGTGAGGTGTGAATTTGGGTTCTATTGGCGGGTTAGAAAAAAGGAAAGCAATGCGAGTTCATGGATGGATGAGGGAAGGGAGGGAGGGGAGGAAGGAAATGCATGGATGGATTGTTTTCTCGCTTTGCAACTTTCTGACTCTCCCAACCTACTCTCTCAGCTGTGTCTTCTCTTCATCTTTCCTCCTCCCTATGCCCCCTCCTCCCTTAACTCCATCCCTACACTGGCGTTGTCTTCCTGTTGAGCGTGTTGGTGTTGGAGGAGGTGTCTTTGCCCAGGGTGCCAGTCGCCCCCGCTACACCAGGCCCAGTCACTGTGACGGTGACACCAGGGTCCTTGGGGAAGGTGTTGTGCAGCTGCAAGAACCCACCACCACTGCCAGTTGCGGCGGACGCAGCCGCGCCCGTCGATGCCGTTTCGCTGGCACCGCCGTAGAGCGAGCTGACGTTGGCTTTGGAAGGGTCCCTCGATAGTGTGTACATGGAGATGTCAGTGGAAGGGAAGCCTTTGAGGCCCACTGGCGAGGTTTCTCGAGACTGCGATGGCTCGGTGGAGCGGGAGCTGGAGCGTGACCGGCGGCGGTATCGGAAACGGTAGCTGGGCAGGCGCAAGATGGCCGACGACGAGGAAGATGGGTTTTTCAGTAGCTCCGTGCGGCTCTTGCAATGGGCTTCCCGGTTCTTCTCGATGTATATGTTGACGGCCAGGACTCCAATCATCTCGGCCAGGATGAAGGAAAGGCCACCAAAATAAAAGGACCAGCCGTAGGAGTAGTAGCTCTTCTTCTCGTCGTCGCGTTTTGTGCCAGGGTCTCCGGCATTGGCTGAGATGTAGACGATGACACCGATGATGTTACTGAGGCCTGAGGAGTTGTGGAAATAAAGAACAGTGAAATGAGGGAGGCTGTGGGGTGGGCAGGTAGAGAAGGCAGGTGACTCACTGCATATGGATATGGGTTAGAGAAAGATGAAAGCGGGAGGGAAAATGGTGGCAGTGAATGGATACGTCAGGAGTTGTCAAGGCTCGAACTGGGAGCTCCTGGCTCCGTACACAGCTGCCCTATATGTTGAGACGCTGAGACACTGTAGCTGCACTGGCCTAAATCCGCCTCTGGTAGGATAAGCAGGAAGAGAAAGGAAAGATGAGGGAATGGGTAAGAAGGTTGAGGTATATAGTTGTGAAGTTGTAGATGCATGCATGAAGTGATAAAGGAAGTGGTATAGATTGGCAGAGAAATAAGCTGTGTACACATATCCAGCTTAAAACACAGCTAGGTTGTTCTTTTCACCAGTTCAGATTGAAACTGGTTTGAGGGGGGGGGAATGCACTGAAATGCAGCATTTCATAAGAAATGGAAGAATTGATACAGATTGTGGCTTACATCATGTGTATACCTCTTCCCAAAGCAGTATTGGGAACATCTGGATGCAAAGCAAATGGGAGTGTATACACAGCTATAGACTGGGGGGTAAAGTTTTTGGTGGATCTCTGTCTGTCTGTCTGTCTGTCTGTCTGTCTCTCTCTCTCTCTCTGTTGTGTGTGTGAACTGACCACTGAATAGACACACGCATGGAACTACACTAGAGAACCAGAGAGGGATTCTTTACCCCCACTCACCTGCAGCAACAAATAGGATGCCGGCACCTAGGATGATGTTGCGCTTGGACTTGTAGACACGGCTGGCAGCCACGCAGAACCCTCCCAGCAATAGCAAGATTGCACTTAGAATGGGGAAGATGCTTGAGGCTCGCACCACACCTGTGGGAAGGGGAAGGTAGGTTGGAGGAGATTACAATGCAGGAAATAATAGATGTCTGAGAGCAGAGCTCTCTCCACATAGAGAACTAGTCTCTCAGGGTGTGTTCTGAACCAGCCTTCCTCATCCTGACATGCTAGTTTTCTATGTATACAGGATTTCTTCAGAAAAAATCTAGAGGGAAAGAAGTATTTGATGGTGCAGTCTGTACCTTCACTCTGAAATGGTGGAATCCAGCAAGGTCAACGCTACAAGATTCTGCCGATAGTTTGTTTTACATAAGTAATGCCTAAATCAATCCACAGCCTCTCTAGAGCCAACTTCATTTACCTGCCTGGCTTTATTGGTTGTAACACAGCATTGATGACTTGTGGCTACTGAGCTATGACACACCCTGTGTGCCTGTGTGTGGGCTGGAGAAGCTGTTGGAAACTGATGTGGGAAATGCTTCCTGTCGAAAGGTTAAAGATGTTGTTCATATTAATTATCTCCCCCACAACGCTTTGGAAGGAGAGGTTGAAATTTTTGTAATTCACCTTGGACCAGTGCCTTGCCACAGTAATGGACTGGATGAGAGCCAGTAAACTGAAGCTCAATCCGGAAAAGACAAAGGCACTCTTAGTGGGTGGCTTCCTAGACTGGGTGGATGGGAGACCGCCTGACCTTGAGGGGGTTACATTCCCTTTTAAGGAGCGAGTATGTAGCTTTGGGGTGCTCCTGGATCCATTACTGTCACTGTCAGGTGGCCTCGGTGGTATGGAGTGCCTTTGTCTGGTGGCCCGATTACGCCCCTATCTGGACAGTAGTAGACTGACTTCTGTGGCCTACGCGCCAGTAACCTCTAGGTTGGATTACTGCAGTGTTATTCAAAGGGCTGCCTCCGAAGGTGGTTTGGAAACTTCAGCTAGTGCAAAATTCAACAACCAGGTTGCTCACCAGAACAAGACCATTTGAACCTATAACGCTGATCTTGGATCGGCTGCACTTCCTGGCAGTTTTTGGGTCCATTCTTCAGGACCTCAATACCTGAAGAACCACCTCTCCTCATACCAACACTGGCCCGGACTCTGCACCTGTCATCCAAGGCCCTCCTCTATGTCCTCCCTCCCCAAAATGTTTGGAGGGTGGCAACATGAGAAAGGGCCTTCTCTGTGGTGGCTCTCCATCTGTGGAATGCTCTCCCCAGAGAGGCTCGCCTGGCACCACCATTACATGTCTTTAGGCATCAGGCAAAAACATTTATTTTTACCCAGGCCTCTGGCCATTAAAAATCTATTGCCTGTTAAATGGGGGGGGCTGTTATTATGATTGTTTTATTATTACGCTATGTATTATGCTGTTATTATTATGCTGCATAAATTATGTTCTTAATGTTGTACACCACCCTGAGATCTTTGGATAAAGGGTGGTATATAACTTGAATATAAATAATTAGGCTTGAGCCACCTCTTAGAGTTGCACATAGAACACTTGACTGTCCAATCACATTCCCTGAATCCATTCCCCACACTTCTTCCCTCCTGGCATTCCCTTAGCATGTGGCCATTTTTAATAAATCATCCTGTCCCACAAAGAAAAGCAACAATCAAACCCCACTGGAAGCAGACCTTGCATACCTGCCAACATTTCACAAGTGAAAATGTAAAGGACACGCTTGTAACACTCTGATTCTCATAGAAAGATTTACCGCCTCACCACTGTAAGCCCCTTTATTATATGTTGATGAAGGCTCTACTCTACCTCCTGTGTTCTGCATTTATTTTAAAGTCAGAGCTCTTAAACTGCAGCAGGAGAAGGGGCAGGCTGTACACTACATGGTGCCTTAGTGGTCATGCACAGACATATGTTTGCAGATACTCTAGTTGTTCTTATTTGCCATAGGTCATCCCTGATTTTTTTATTTTTGTACTCTTCCATCACAAATCGCAATCTTTTCTTTCCTTCCGTCCTTTTTCTTTATTTTCCTTTTTGGCCTCTTGGGGATGTCTTGTTGGTTTCTGAGTGTGAGAGAACTGTCAGCCTTTGAAATTCGGCTCTCTTCCTGGAATCTCTAGAGGTTTCATGTCAGAGTGAACAGTGAATACATCGTGTTGCTTTTCAATGCATGTGCATGCATGCAAGGGTACGATGCAGTGTGCAGCCAGCTGTTCCACACACTGCAGCTGCTGAGGTATATTTTGAAATGTTGGTAACTTATTGTTATGACAATTATTATTATTTTTCATTCAATTCCGTTTCAATTGTTTGTACATCACATACTTTTTAAAAAATCCCTAGCTTTAACCAAGTGAGCAAGCAGTCTCCCAGCTATTAAATCTGTGTTAAGGGGCGGGCAAGTAAATGATTAAAGTAAGCAAGTCAATGACCAGGGCTTTCAGCAATGTTGTCATGGGAGGGAGGGTGGCTCAGACAGCTATCCTTGGTATGAGAGCTGGGGTGGAATAAGCATGTCCCTATTTTTGTCTGTGAAAATTGTTGGGAGAGTATGTGCTTGCGTGCTAGAGACAAAATGTATCTTACCCCTCACTCAGATATTTAAATGTCATGGGGGCCTCAGGAGGGAGACGAACCTTGATGGACAACAATATTAGTATATTTCACACATACTTTAGGCATCCTCAAAAGCTAGAAGGGCTGGCTTACCACATTGGCCTGGTTCACACATAATGCTAAGCTGCAGTCTATTTAACTGTTTTATTAAACCATGGCTTAGCATTAGGTTTAAACAGTGTCACAGTGACTGAACAATGTGGCGGGTTTTGGGCCATGGTTTCACTGATGGAGGAAGGCGGGTGCGGGAGGTGCAGTGCGCACCGGATGTCAGCCGTGAGGGCGGTTGATCGCCGCGCCAACCCCACCCCACGCTCGCTGTGTGGGCGGTGCCCCTGGATGCTCACCGTGCAGGCAGCTAGCGCCCCCCCCCCCATGGTCGCCGGGCGGACGGCTAGCCCTGCCCCTGTGCTGCTCTGGGTGCCGGGGCAGCTAGCTTCACCCCTGCACAGTTTGTAGCCATGGTTTGTGGTTGGTATACAAACCCTTCTTTGTTTTTACTGTGACACTTTTCCATGGTTTGTTTGGCCGCTGCACTCCAGATGCTCACCAAACTACCAGGCCAGGGTAATTGGAAAACAAACCAAATTTGGGGGGAACAAGCCATGGTTTGTTTGACCATCTTTGGGACAAATTGTGGATAACTCATGGTTTGTTAAACGAGCCACAGCTTAGTCTTATGTGAACCAGGTCACTGTGAAGTACTACACCTACAGAGAGAGGGAGGGCATAAGTCCAAAATCCAAAATTACCTAACCGCACCACTGCAATAGGGGCAGCAGTTTAACAGCGATAAGGTCCAGAAAAAAGAAGGTACTGCCTCTGATTAAGAGAGACAGGGAGCAGCATATGATAATTTTTTTCAGAGTAGAAGAGTAGATTTACTTATGCGCAAGTGACTCTATCCTAACTCATGTCAAATCAGAATGGATTTTCAGAGGGACAACCAAGAGAACTCTCTTGCCGCCAGGGCTAATGTCAGTTCCAAAATGTGAACTTCTGTGTCTCAGCTGTTACAGGCATTGGAAAGGAGGAAGGCTAATCTGTCCTGCATTGTTTTTGGTTTAAAGGGGAATGTGAAATGGCTGCTCCTCTTTCCCTTTGAAAAATATCAGGGTATTATTTTAAAATATGTATTATTTATTTATTTTAAATCATCTGTAGGCACAGGCCTGATGGAGCTGTTTAAGCGAAAGGTGAGGACTTCTGAGAAGAAGGAACTGTGTTAAGAGCACCTGCCAGAAAAGATTGTCATTCATAAATTCTTGGCTAATCTTTAATTGAAAAGATGAGAGTAAAAAGTAGTAAAACTATTAAGATGACATTGGCTTGCAGATAGAGAAGCGCCTCTGAAATTGCTTTGGTCATGAAGAACACCCATGTTGGGCAACAAGGATTTGCCTTTGAGCACCCAATCCTAGAAATGTACATGGGATATTTGTACCCATCACTGGCCTGAAGGCTCCTTCTCCCCCACCTCCCTCTCACCACTGCAAAAGACTTGCTGTCCATGTTAGTGTTTAGGGGCGAAATTATTCTGGACAAATATCTGCACCAATTTTTGTCATCCCCAAAAGTGTACCATAAGTGTGCTGTTTGAATCAAAGCTTTCATGAACTGAACTAGCCTTGCTATCTGGCTTTTGGTCAGAGGAGGTGAGATACAGGAGGTCTCTGAATAAGATCTTCCATATGTGTTTTCTTGTTGTTGTTGTTATTATTATTGTTGTGGTGGTAGTTATTAAATTTATTACCTGCCCTTCATCAGCAAGTCCCATGGTGGGTTACAACAATATAGAATTCAGAATTAAAAACAGGTAAAACAGAATACAAGAATAGGATGGGCCTTGAAAACATACACCTCAGGTATCAAAGGCACTATTTGGTGTCAAAGACACAATTTGGATTAGGACCTGAGGTCAGTTTTGTGTCTCCAGCAGTGGCCAATGAGATGCCCCTGGAAATCTCATCTAGATGGAGGCTGTAACCTGCTTTGGGATGGAACTATCCCCCGCCCCCTGGCTGATGCCCCTGCCCCTGCCTGAAAAATAAAATTCACAGCCTGAGAGTACTCCTAGATCCAGTTGGACGTCTGTCACCAGAAACTCTTTTCACCTGTTTGGCTGGTTTGCAAGCTGTGTCCCTACTGAGAGGAGGTGGATCTGGCCTCAGTTTCCCATGCACTAGTTACTTACAGACTGGCCTGTTCCATTGTTCTCTACAGGAGAACAATGCAGCTTGGAATTGGTATAAAACCCAGTTGCCAGGATGCTTGGTAGGAGCAGTGCAGCTGAACCATATGCAACTTACCGTATACGACCTCAAACGCAGTAGTTTCCAATCAGTGTTCAAGGGTCAGTTTAAAGTGCTGATTAATAGCTTGGTCTCAGAACATTTAGGGCCTTAAAGATTATCTTTATATTTGCCCATATGAACCTGTCTAGGCTTAGATCAGCCAGGGAGACTTTGCTCGCTGGCACACCATTAGCAAAGATTTGATTGGTGGGCACCACGGACAAAGCCTTCTCAGCAGCAGCACTACTGTTGTGGCATTCTCTCACAGGGAAGGTCTAACAAACTCCTTCCCTTCCCACTTTTAGACAGTGCTTGAATATGATTGACAGCACTGCGTTTTGCTGGTTTTGAATGCTCCCATGTTTTTCTATTTTTGTGCTCTACTTGATTTCTAATATTGTATGGTATTGTTGTTATAATTATTTTTCTTTGGATATAAGTCACTTTGGAAAGTTGGTTTGGCAAAAGGGGTATAAATTAATTAAATAAAAATAAATAGACAGATAAATAAACAGAAACAAGGAGATAACTATCTATGGCCACAGGCTCCAAGCGCCTGGTAATCTGAGCTGTATTGCTTCTGAATATGGAGGATGCAGTTAGCTGTCATGGTTGATACCATTCCCCCATGAATGTCTAATCCTTTTGCATGAATGACCTCCTGAGGGCTAATGTTACTTATATGCAAGCACACAGGCATCTCTCTCTCTCTCTCTCTCTCTCTCTCTCTCTCTCTCTCTCTCTCTCTCTCTCTCTCTCTCTCATCTCCTTCTGACCAGGCAGTTTGCATTTAAATTTACACCTACATATGTGAATCAAGGCAGCACCCCACCCTTTCCTTTAGAAAGTCTCATGAAAAAATGTAAATGATATTCAGGGCAGGGAGGAATACTTTCTTTTTTGCAGTTGCTTTTGCAAATTCCAGCCCTGCATTTGGTATTTACCTGGCGGGGGTGGGGTGGGGGATGCAAGAAGCCGCTCAGCAGAACTGATGGGGAATCCTTGGCATTTCTGACACAGCTGCGTCTACCCTGCCCCTGCCTCTTTATAACTTGTCAGTAATCCCCAGCATGGAGAACCGATGAGTGAACTCCTTCTCTGCAACATGGCAGACTCAAAGGAATCCATAGCACTGAGAAGCAACTCCCTTTTGCAGTGCAGTAACCCCCCCCCCCGGAAACCACAATATTTGATGCAACCCCCCCCCCCCTTTTGATACGTAGGAGTTGCTGTCCATCTCCAGCTAAATCGTGAGGGCGGCTTCTGTATCTCAGCCCCAGCAACCTCTGACACTGAGATTCAGTGGTATTCAAACTCTGTTTCCCCTGGTAACGGAGAACAGTAGAGACACATTACTGCCGAGGCCAAGGCAGGGGAATGAATAAGCCCCCTATTTATACGTACGTAGGAGGTATTCCGCGCTGTCGTGATCGTAGTCTGTGTCCTCTGGAAAATGGTTGATTTTCACGCACACCCCTCGCTTTAGCCCTAGAGCAGAGGGAGACAGAGATGACCAGCATTCAAAGCAGTTCTGTGAACGTGGCTTGAGCTCAGAGCAACGTTTTTTGGTGCATCTCCTGGTAATTGGCTCCAACTTTCTTGGATTTTCCGTGACACACAATGTTCCCTACCAAATCCCAAGCTCTTACAAAATCTCAGCGCAGTCTGCCAAGCCCCATTTCTCAAGGCAGGCCCAGCCACTATAAAGCGCTACCTCATAGGAACATAAGAAACTGCCTTCTATTGAGTCAGACAACAAATCCATCTAGCTCGGTATTGTATATGCTGGTCAGGGTTTCAGACCAAAGTTTTTCTTAGTCCTATTTGGAGATGCCAGGAATTGAACCCAGGACTTTCTGAGTGTAAGGCCGATGCACCACTGAGATATTGCCCTTCCCAAGAAGCCACCTAGAGCACCTAGGAGCACTGGGGACCTTCTTCAGGTCTAGAGTGGTAGGTTACCATAGTCACCAACAGTGCTCTGGTAGTCCCCCAATAAGCTGAGTTACGACTGCCTAGTTGTAAGACCTATACCAGGCTTCCTCAACCTCGGCCGTCCAGATGTTTTGGCCTACAACTCCCATGATCCCTAGCTAGAAGCACCAGTGGTCAGGGATGATGGGAATCATGGTCTCAAAACATCTGGAGGACTGAGGTTGAGGAAGCCTGACGTTTATGGTGGTTGCCAGCTCATTCGGGAAAGGTGTCTAAACTTTAAGGCACAGTGCGAGTCTCCACTTCATTCTCGAGATGTGGTGATGGTCAGTGTCTTGGGTGGATTTAAGAAGGGATGCATACTTTCACAGGTGACAGTTCTATCAATGGCTATCCAGCCACTATGACTAAATAAAAGAGTCATATTTATGTGTGCCATTCACTAAAGGTAGGGAGGGTTATTATCTTTGCATTCTGCTTTTGGGCTCTTCTGAGCTGTCTGCTTGGTTGCTATGGGAAGCAGGATGCTGGATTAAATGGTTCTGTGGTCCATCAGGACCCTTCTGGTGTCAGCCTTCACCAGACCTGGTGGTCTCCATATGTTTGGGGCCATTGACCCTGCCTGTTCTCCTTTCTACACCAGGCCTTGTTGTCCTGTGCTGCTGAGGCATTCAGTCAGATAGAAGCAGGCCTATCACTATGATATCACATTTAAATGGCACTGAATTTAGTGCTATGTTTCTCCTAACAATCTCACAGTGCCCATTCCCAATGGAAAAGGCAATAGCAGGCAGCATGGTTGCACCAGCAGGAGTTTGGATGTTTGTCTCTTTTTAATTTACGGTAATTTTTAAAATTCTTGTGCTTTAGTGCAAAAAAAGAGAAGCAAAAAAGGAATGAACATTAAAAAAAACAACCCAGAAAAAGGTGAATGACAGCCTGTTTAAAAAGTAATGAGGGAAGGAAGGCGCTGCATTGCAAGTAGGGATAAAATAAAAAATTCAATTTTCTTTCTGTTTTGCCGAGAAACTACCCAGTGAACCAAAAGACAATTACTCTTTGAAATGTACATTTCTCTGAATTTTGAAATGCTGTTCCACATAATATGCACAAAAAGCATATATGGCAAACAAAAAAATCATTATATTAAGGGGAAATAGCTTGTACAAATATGTGTATTAGACAAAAATGCATAAAAAATAAGTATTTTAGGAGAAATGTGCAAAATGAAGCTGACAATTTTTTCCCCTGAGGACTAAAAATATATTCAGGTTGATGCAGAAACTGAATTTAAGACTGTAAAAATGAGAAACAGAGAGAACCCAAATTGGACAGTTTCATCCATCCTTAGCTGCTGGCCCTGTAATGATGGAAGCGTAGGAAGCCAATGCAGGCAAAAATCTTGCTAATGAGCAGCTTGATGAGGAAAAGGGCGGGGGCTGAAATTAGTCTCCCCCTCTGGAGCTGATAATCTGCATCATTCCAACCTTTCTGAAAAGTCTCTGGAATTCAGGTACGAGTGGTAGGTAGTGACAGTGTAATGAAGGAATGCAGAGGCAAGTCATGCAGAGCTGAGGGGCTTCACCAACTCTGTCATCATGTGCATCACAGATTGTAGGCCATGCCAGGTGGGTCCCAAGTGGATCTGGTGAGCTGGAAGGGACCCTGAGGATAACCTAGTCCAGGCATAGGCAAACTCGGCCCTCCAGATATTTTTAGGACTACAGCTCCCATCATCCTTGACCACTGGTGCTGTTAGGTAGGGGTGATGGGAGCTGTAGTCCCAAAACATCTGGAGGGCTGAGTTTGCCTATGCCTGATCTATGCCTGCATATTCCATGCAGGAATATGCAGTTATCCCATATTGAACCTGCAACCTCAGTATATCAACACCATGCTCTAATCCACTGAGCTATCAGTGATTCTGTTTAGGGTCAGAGATATCACCACAAGCCGTGACTCTATAAAACCAGAGCACCAACAAGGGATTTCCTCTCAGTACGAACAGGGCTTCAGAGGCTTATTTAGGGCCACAGCAGGAGAGGGAAACAGCTAGTGTGGAAGGACCCTAATTTTGCTCCGTGGGGTGTAGCAGCATGAGCAGGAGGAAGAGGGCAAGGGGCGCAAACACCTGCAAACCTCTGAGCGTTTAAAGGCTTTCTTTTTCTTGGCGAGAACCTGGGATCTTTGTGTGGGCAACATGGCAGCCTGTTTACTGTTATGTGGGTAGAGTGAGGAATTCTAGAGCAAGGAGAGAGCTTCATAACAGCAACAATATGTACTTGATTGCTGTTGATGTTATGCCCATTGTGACAGGCAGGATTGTGGTGGGATTATAGACAGCAAGGGCCACATGGGGGAGGAGAAATGGGGCAGTGTTTTGCCCTCACTGCAGCTGTATCTCCAAGGACAGTGCTTAGGTTTTCTTTTGTAAGATTGCATGCTTTCCCAGTTACATAGGAGAAAGCAAAGGGGCACACTCCGGATTAGGGACTAATCCTGCTCCCTGCCCCTGGTGACCCCACCCATTAAGAATCAAGCCTACTCCTCGCTCCTTTGCTCCATTGTGTATTCTGTTCCTTGGGCACAAGTGTGGCTGAATGGTGGGACAATGGGATGCAATGTTGGCGACTGGCTTTTAGACTATATCTATATAGACAGATTCTTTCATTGCTGTTCCAGCTGCCTTCCTCTCATCCTGTCTCATCAACTGAATCTCTCAGTCAACAGCTGCTAGGCCATACTATTGGATATTGGGTTGCTGCCAAGCTTGCAGCTTAAGTTTGGAATTGTCATCCTTTGTCTCAATTGTGTTTTACAGAGAATCCAGATATTATTGCCAGCTTGTTGCATTCCGGTGTTTTCTTCAGAACCAATTTGTATTATTTGTATTCATTTATGCAATAAAACTGCTGCGTCAGCCTGTCTGGTGTGGAGCAGGAAACCATTAAACTTTTCTGAGCTACTGTGCCTTTAGTTAGAAGCCTCTGTCTTGTGGCTTCTGCCTCTTAATTGCTTCCCATTCAGCATGGCTGGTGAATTGCCCTGTAATTAGCCAGATTCTATTCCCTGTAAATGCCCGGGGGGGGGGGGATTGATTACTGGTATCCTCTCATATTTTCTTCCTCTTTTCTTATTGTGAAATAACTTTATTTTACAATACGGAAGACAAAATAATGAGGGGAATTAGTAATCAAACCCTCCCACCCCACAGGGTAGGAACTCACTAATTAAGAGCAATTAAGAGGATTCATAGTTAATACTGCTGACACATTACATAGGAAGCAATTAGAGGTAGAAGCTGCAAGGAGAATTTTAGAATCGTAGAAGAGTTGGAAGGTACCCTTAGGGTCATTTAGTCCAACCCCCTGTGATGCAGGAAGCTTCCAAGTAAAGTTGCAGGGGGGTGTCTGCTGAATCAAGCTTACGTAACATTTTGCAACAATCTTAGCCACGAGCAGAACCACCACCTGAATTTTCTTTCATGCTAAGTGGGGGAAAGCAGTGTCTCAGCAGTACTAAACAGCCCTTGTGTGTAGATGCCCTTCATTTTTAATCAGCACTGAACTACAAAGATTTATGCCTCAGGACCTAGGCCCAATACTTTTCTCACAAGTTCTTTCAACTAGTTTCATTTCCTCTTCTTCCAGCCTTTTCTCATGCTAGATGAATCGTACACTAAGGGCTTCTCCCTGGTCGCATCTTTGTTATTATTTGCTCCAGCTTGGTGTACTGTCCTACAATTCTCCTGTCTCCCTCTCCTTATTTTCCAGTGTTTCCCCCCTAAACTTGCTTTGCAGAGAGGGTCTTAAGGTTCCTGGCCAGTGGCCACCCCTGAAACCTATCCCAGAACTTTATTGAATGGATTAACAACGATTGGACTGCGCCCCTCACCTTCTAAGCAGCATATCCTCCAGAGGCCTGAATGGGTAAGCCCTCCAGGATCTTTCTTGTCCTTCTGGGGGGTTTCCTCAGTAGATATGTTGGTGGTATTGCAGATGAAGGCACGGGCATACAGCCAGTAATCTGTGCCAATGGCGATGATCATGAGGCCAAAGGCTGCAAAGGCCCCCACAGTGGTGAGCAGAATCTGGACACCTTTCTCACACCAGACCATCCTCTCCTCATTCCAGCGTTTAAGTGACTCCAGCTTGGCGGCAAGAAAGAAAACTGGGAGTGGTGATGAAAAATAGTGGTGGTGATGCTTTCAAGGAAGCAGGTGATGAGTGCCTTGTCTGTTGTGGTCGGCTTCCTCTTCCAGTGGGCAGAATCTAAAAGCACAAGAGCTTTTGGAAAATGGCACCAGGGGAATATTGTCTTTCACCAAGTTCAGTGTGTAGAAGAAACCAGGATATAATATGGGCTGGGAAGGTTGTCCTACAACTGTTGCAAAACCCTGGGGAACCCTGTGAAGAACACAATCAGAGCTCCTTCTGAATTGCTTCTGACGATTAGATTCTCTTGGAAGTGCTCTCTTCAGATATTCTGTGGAATATCTAGTTGGACTTCAATATAAGTTTTCAGAGAAGGTGCGGTAATTTTTGGAGAATAGCTGGGAATTTTATGGATGGTTTCTGAGGAAATTCTGGAGATCTGTCAGACAAGTTCCCTCTGGAGGCCACAGTCAGAAGATGAAGGCTTGGGTAGCAGTTGGAAATAGCCAGGGGAGGATAACTGAAGAGTTTCTGGGTCACTGTTGTGCAAATCCTGAAGAGCAGGTAGAAAAACCTCTGGGAGTCTTCATCTGGATTGCATCTAGATGCCTATTGGTGGAGTACTGGAAGGCTACTATGGAATATCTAGGTACCTACTGGAGATTTTCTGCAAGCTTGCAAGAGCCTTTCTGGAG
Source organism: Podarcis melisellensis (assembly GCF_964234715.1). NCBI lineage: Eukaryota > Metazoa > Chordata > Lepidosauria > Squamata > Lacertidae > Podarcis > Podarcis melisellensis. The sequence goes on from NC_138545.1 coordinate 19,137,365, forward strand.
GTGTACTAAATTACAACTGGAGAGCTACTAGAGATTGCTGGGGGGAAATCTGGATTGCCTCTAGCTTCTTCTTCTTCTTCTTCTTGGACTTTCAAATATATTTTGTGGTAAAATTCTGTTTCTTCTTAATATGCAGCTTCAGCAAGTTTCAGGGAAGCCTAGAAATGTTTCCCGTTTCTTTATGCCAAGTTTACTTGACTTCCTTTTTTTTAAAATGTGCTTGTCCTCTGTTTCTTCCTTTCGGGTTTCTCTGAGTTTGGGAGACTTTGAGTTTCAGCTTCTGCTCTTCAGTTTGAGGCACACGTCGGTTTATGTGGATCGCTTGATCTCTCTGACTCAACTTGACATGGAGCCAACTAGCTGTGTGACTTAATGATTTCTGGGCAAAGGGGAGGAAATGAAGAGAGACAGAAAAAAAGAAGAAATTGAGTAAAGACATGCAGAGGGGGAAAGCTTTTAGCCCAATCCCTGATACCTTGATGTTCACTGCAGGTATTCTGGTCCTCAGATAAACTATTTTTTATTTATTTTATTTATTTTATAAATTATTATTCATTAAATAAATCAATAGTTCATCTAGTGATATGCACTCCTATCCTTATCACTAGTGGACTTGGTGGTTTACAATAACAAAACCCGCAACAACTGCAGAAGCAGGAGAAATTGAGTGTAAAAATAATATAGGCACCTGTAAACGGTAAAAGGCAATGAAAAGGGCCTCAGCCATTAGTCAAAGCTATTAAAGGCATTTGATAACAAGACATTATTAATTTAAACAACACAGTTTAAAAGTATATAGTTTGATGAGGTGGTGCTTAAAATGATTCAAGACCGAATTTCCCAGCTTTGTGTCCTCCTTTCACAAACATGTACTTTCCCTCCGCACCATAGGCTAGTTGCCCTCTGATGGGTTCTTCTCAGACTTGTATTTTACTTTCTTTCAAGATTAAAAATGCGGTCATCCAGGGGTGGAGGAAGGGGAGGCGGTGGGGGCAGTCCGCCCTGGGTGTCACCACTGAGGGGGGTGACAAAATGCTGGGCGGCACTCACCGCGGGGCCTGCAGTGTGCCTGAGCCACACGTCTCTCCTGGGAGTGACGCAGTGACTTGAGTGCCCGCAGGCTCCATACTGCCCCACACGGTCCTCCCGCTGCCTCCCCCTCAGCTGTAGGGCGGCTGAGTGGGAGGAGGCAGGCAGACTCCTCGGAGGCCTCGCGGAGCGTCCTACCCCAGCTCACCCCGCCTCATGTGCGGCTGGCCCCACCCCTGGGCGTGCAGGGCACGCGCGCTGCCCCAGGTGCCCAATCGGCTTGCTCCACCGCTGCAGTCATCCCCATAATCAGGATTTTTCTGTGCCTCGTATAGAATCTTCTGTGAAAGGAAGATGGACTCACAGTCCCTATCACCCTGGCTGCGCACACACACACGCACACCAAGAATAGTGTGAACTGCAAGTTACCCCTCACAGAGCTATAATTCCCAGCACCCTCAAGAAAGTACAGTTCCCAGGATTGTATGCAGGTGGGGGCATGTGCTTTAACTGAGTGGTATATTCGCAGCCCATATCTAATTTGGCCCACAGAGAGCAGGTGAAGAGGCAAACTTCCTTCTGGGTGGTTCCATATCTCAGAGGTGGATTTAGGGGAGCGTGATCAGTTCGCCTGCGCTTGGTGCCAGGCCAAGAGGGGGCCGCAGGGTCCCCTGCGACAGTGACCTACAACAGAAGGCAAGAGGCTGGGGAGGCACTGAATTTTGGCGTTGCACAAGACGTTGCTGAAATTTGAAAGCCCAAACTCCGCCACAGGATTTCTAATTGCAAATTGGCGTGTGTGTGTGTGTGTCATATGAATAACTGCTTCCCTCATACTGCATATACATCTGTTTGTGGGAAACATGCCCACAGCCACACTGCTTTTTATGGGGATATATGCAGATTAGTTTGAGAGATGGCTTAAACATGCAAACTCCTTTTCAGGCTTTAAGCCAAGAAACATAAAGCGACACTAAAAGGGTGCTTCTCTGTCTAGCATGTGTATAATGAAGATCGTTCACCACTGAATATGCAGGACTACCAATTAGAGTCCTTTCTATCAATTGCAGGTTGGCCAATTGCAAGGGAACATAATTATATTTTTCCAGCTATGTTTATGCAGTGCATACCCAAGCCACTATTTGTCAACGGAATAAAACGAAAAAATATATAACACATCAGGTGGGACCATTTATTTCTTCACTTGCTGGGTGACCAGACACAAGAGACTGCCTCTGATCATGTGCCGAATTCGCAACCATTGAATTGTCATAGCAAGCCCCTATCAGTGGCGTAGCATGGGTTGTCAGCACCCGGGGCAAGGCAAGTAATTTGCACCCCCTAACCCGTGGATTTGCGCCCCCTAACCCTAACCCCCAGATGTTGCGCCCGGTGCGGCCGGCCCCTGCACCCCCCACGCTACGCCACTGGCCCCTATGAATCAGAAGGGGCAGGGATTGGATTTCAGAGAAGAGGTCTGTGGCTTCTGCAGAAATTTAAGCTTATTTTAACTTTAAGTACTTAGTACATGTTTACACCACAGGTGTGAACTGGTTTCACAGTCATTCCCTTTCTGCAAGCCTGGATCTTAGGAGTCTGCGAGATCTCAAACAGAATACTCTGCCCGGTCGCCAAACTAAAATTCCCAGGATCCTTTGGGGGAAGCCATGAATGCTAAGCAGGTATAGAATTGATACAAATTTGAAGTGGACCTGTATACTTGTTAGTTTTGCATGAAGATTGCTGTTCCACTGTGCCTCATCAACACATTGCACCCTTCGAGACTATTGCTGTTTTCAAGAGGGATTCAGTCAACATACTGACCAATTCAGGTTGCAGCATGAAAGATGACTTGGTGCTCCTGTGAAACAAACCTGCTTCCCCCAAAACCACATTTTATTGCAATAAAGAAAATGTCTGCACTGGAAAGTGTGGGATAACATTTGCTTGATGCAATGACATCTAACCTCTATGCAGACAACCAGAATGAATGCTCAATAAATAGCAAATGTCATCTGACGTCCCCATCAACTTTGTGCAAATAGATCAAGGTGTGTGCTCAATAAATAGATTGTCTAGAAGCGACTATTGTGTGAGGATACACCATGCAGGTTTTAAACAAAACTTGGCTTATTTTCTTAATTCCTTTACAGCCGCCTCCACACCCTCAGTATCCTGGAAAGCCCAGTTAACAAAGTTTAAGGGGATGACTAAAAAGCAGTTATTGGCAAGAACTTGCTCACTGGGTGCTAAGTGATCATCTGGCTCCACCTGTAATGATACAGAAGGTATCGGCAAATTTGCAAATAGGCCACACATTTATGAAGCTGAAGTACTAAACAGATGAGATCTAAGGTCTTGCAAGCCAACTGTACAGAAGTGGCCTAAGGCTACACACCATATATGTAAAGCATTCTTCTCTGACAAAGAATCCTGGCAACTATAATTTGCTAAGGGTGCTGGGGATTATAGCTCTGTGAGGTTCCCAGGATTATTTCGGGGAAAGTGTGTGCTTTAATTGGAATTCAGAATTTACCAAAAGAGAAGATTGATCCCAAGCATAGAATATGAGGCATCGTGTTTTAGCTTTTGCACAGATTTAGTAATGTTGCCAACCAAACAGAAAAGGGGAAAGCAATATATTCCACCCTTGTATACCTTGCAGTTCTTACTTTGGGTTCTTCCTCGGACAAGCCCAAATCTCCAGCCTTGTCAACCACTGTGGAGTTTTGCCCAGACCCATCAAAATTTCACAAGTAGCAATGGGAACACATTTAAATCTGCAATGCCTTGAGCAGTGCTATTTTCCAGGGGGGGTGAGTACGCAGGGATACGCATACCCCTAAACATTTTGTGAATCTAAGTTTGGCCTCATTGAGGAGCAGTATTTCAATATGAGTAGGAAAATGAGAAGACACCTAAATATTTTTTTTAGAAAAAAAAGCACTGGCCTTGTGTATATTTTAATGGCAGACAGAAAAGTGAAGAGAGAGCCTTCCCCCAGGATGTGTACACATCATACCTTATCAGTATTGTTATATATTTATTTATATCCCAACTTTCCCCCTCAAGGTGGCTTACAGATAAAATAAAAGCAGCTAAAAACATGGGGTTTTTTTAATAAAAAAAAACACAATTATATTTGCACACCATCTGTATCTCTGAGCAGTGTGAGATTCCAGGGGTTCCAAGTGCTTACCCAGGGTTCAAACTTCTCGGAGTGAGGGACAGCAGAGACTGCAGTGTCTTTAGGATATGTTATTTCTTTATCCTACTACAGAACTGCAATTCCCAGCACCCACTGCAAACTACAGTTCCTAGGGTTCTTTTGTGAGGGTGGGAATGAGTTTTGTATATGATTTAAAGGTATGCTGTGTATACAGTGCCAGACAAATGCTGGGTTTAGCCAACCTAGTTTTTCATTTGAATTACACATGTGCAAGATTCAAGCACCAAAATACAGTGTCACTTATCAAATCAGCGCCCAGGTGTGTTTTTCTTTGCTTTGCTGTTTTTGGCCTCCTATAAATACTAATTTTGGCTGGCAGAGACTAAACTTAATATTGGGGTCATCTTGTACCTGGTTTGACAGCCTTATTGATTTGCTGGGTACTCCGTTACATTGCAGAGAATCCTGGATTCGTATTCTCCAGATTTCTCACATCTACATCTCTTTATCACACCCTGTCTCTCACCCAGTCCCAAAATATTCCGCCCCCATCCCAGACATTCAGAAGACTGCAAGATACAGTTCCCAAGTAAAGATGGATGATAAAACAGCACCAGGGAAACAGACTGATTGGGAATGTGAGCTTCAGTGTTCTCTACCCCAGTAGCAGTCGGGTGCACATGGTTAGAAATTAACTACTGTACAGTAGAATAAAAGGGGCGTGGGTGGCGCTGTGGGTTAAACCACGGAGCCTAGGACTTGCCGATCGGAAGGTCGGTGGTTCGAATCCCCGCGACGGGGTGAGCTCCCGTTGCTCGGTCCCTGCTCATGCCAACCTAGCAGTTCGAAAGCAGGTCAAAGTGCAAGTAGATAAATAGGTACCGCTCCGGCAGGAAGGTAAACAGCCTTTCCGTGTGCTGCTCTGGTTCGCCAGAAGCGGCTTAGTCATGCTGGCCACATGAACCGGAAGTTATACGCCGGCTCTCTCAGCCAATAAAGCGAGATGAGCACCGCAACCCCAGAGTCGGTCACGACTGGACCTAATGGTCAGGGGTCCCTTTACCTTTACTTACAGTAGAATAAGAATAATAAAAGAGAATAATAAACAGACAAACAAACAAACAAACAAACAACAACAATAAACTGGTTACACAATCCTACGCATGTCTGCTTAGAAGTAAGCCCCATTGAATTCACTGGGACATGATGCTTCCAGACAACCTGTTTATTGAGCATTCATCCCGATTTGTCCACAGGGAGACAGAAGATGTTGGCTACTTAATGAGCATTCATTCAGATTTTTTTTTGGGGGGGGGAATGGAGTTGGATGACGAGTCAAAGCAAAGGTTATCTCACCTTTTGCACTGTATTTCCCGATCACCTTCCTTATTGCAAAAAGCCCGATCTTTGGGGAAGGGGCTTTGTTGCACAAGATATCGCAACCAGCAATAATTGTGCTACCTGGATTTGCCGGTACATGGTTGAATCCCGCCTGGAAATAGGGATAAGTCTGGAAGCGCCTTTATTTTCAAGTAAGTGAAATTGGATCCTGGTCTTATATAAGAACCTAAGGTGGGCCTGCTGAATCAGGAAAGTGGCTCATCTTGTCCAGCTTCCTGTTGTCACAGCGGCTGACCAGATGGGAAACGTGCAAGCTGGACTCAAGCGTAACCACCACTCTGCATACCTGTGATTCCTAGCAACTGGTATTCAGAGGCCGCAGGCCTCTGGCAGAGGTGATGGGACATGGCTGTCGGAGCTTGAAAGCCTCTCTTGCTCTCTGTGCCTTTCCTAAAAATTCTGGAAGCCTTGGCTGCCTCCACTAGCCAATATTTTCTGAAAACTACACCAAGCTCGCTACAGCCCTGATGGAGAGAACCCAGGCGTCCTCCTGACTTGAAGGACCTTTCCTGCTGTTTGAGTCTATGGTTCTCTGCTGCACAACTGCTGAATCCAAAGAGTGGTAGCTTATAGCCCCCAAGCCAGCAGTGCCTATTCTCTTGCTAGAGTGCCCTTGATGGGTGGGAAGCAATCTATCCTAACAGTATCCATGGATACCATTTATAAAATATTGGTGAAAGCTTTAACTCCACCCCCACCCCCCCGCCACTAGCTGCCTTGAGGCCTAGAGAATAGTGGAGATGCAGATAAGATAGGCAATGCCATCTTCAGTGACCTTGGAGCCAAATTTGTAAAATAAGGAGTGTGCTTTACCATGGTAGATAACTGAAACATGGAAAGGCTTCAGGAATGGTCTGGTTAATTTTTCACAGCTATGATAGCTGGCTGGGTAAATAGATCTTTTCTTTTTTCTTTCCTTTTCCAGATTGTGCTGAATATTGATACCTGCACTGTTTCTGGTGAGATTTTACTTTATAACTAGTGTGTTCAAGATGCTTTTTCTTTGCCATCTTTTGTCTCACTTGCCTGATAGCATCTGCTTGACACTATATGACCTGACCGATATGGTCAAACCCATCTGAATTTCCGTTTTTTGGGGGGTGGGGGGTGGGGAGTTGCTTTTGTTCAGTTCTTTCAGCTGTCTCATCATGCGACTCATTCAGCCATTTTGTTTGCTAGGTAAGAACTTTGCTTGGGAAAGATAAAGAAAAAGAAAGAAAGAAAAATTTACATCTGGTTTAGAGAGCCTTGGACGCAGGAGGAATTTGATGGGCAGATGGCTCATTTGGGGATGAATGAATGAATGAATGAGTATATGTCTGGGTGTAGGTAGTTAGGTGAATGAATAGATGGAGGAGGGAAAGTGAGGTAGGTCGACTGGCTGGTGAGGGTTTATGAATGGATGGAGTGTAGGTTTTGGAATGGCTGGATAGATACAGGAAGATGAATGGATACTACCAGGAGAGGCACTAGGGGTGCTAATGGAAAGAGGGGTAGAATGTTTTAATTCATAGGATGTTATGTTTAAAGATCAACTGGTTAACTAGTAGATGGGTTGGTAGAATATGTTTATGGTGAAAGATGGTTGAGTTAAGAGTTGAACAAGATAGAGAAAGACTTGACCTTATTGTCCTAATAGGAGCCTAAGTAACATCCATCAGTTTTCTGTATCCTTTTCATTGATGGAGGTTTCTCTTGTACCATCTGCCCAGCCATCAATAATAATAATAATAATAATAATAATAACAGCAGTAGTATGGTAATATATAATCTGCTTTACTTGGGCTGCTTACAATGGCCCCATATAATAGAGCGGAATCATAGTAAAGCACAATATCGGAGTAAAACAAATACTGTAACTACAACGGGAATTGAGAAACTGAACAAGGGTTTCAAAACAACCACCCCCAAGACATCTGATAAGCAAATGCAACACACTTCTCCTTATTCAAGGTGATGCTCTAAACGCCTTTCTCAGTCAAAAGGTCTTGCACATGACCTTCCCCCCCCCCAGCTCTTCTCTGTTTCTTCCTGCCCAGAGTCAACTGTATCAGCAGGTTCAAAATCTCTAGTCAAAAGCCACTTCCAACTGCCACTTTGAAGACTATGCAAGCTCAGAAATGCTGAGGACTGAGACCCATATTATACAGCTGGTTCTGAATCCAAGGCCCTCTAGACTGGACAATCAAGCACCCAGATAGACTCTAGAAGTACTGGTAGGTAGGTTTCTTTACCTGCTAGGTGCAGCTCCCCTCTCACATAGGACCCTGGAGACTCCCCCCTCACCCCCGCCATCTTAACCTAATGTAAATCTGTATAACCCTTTCTTTCCAAGAGAAGCCAGGAGTTCTGCCTTTCAGCGTTGGAACACTCCCTGTTGTAAGCCACAGGACTTGACTTCCTTTATGCAGAACCCAGGAATCCCAGGAAGGAAAGCCAGGAAGGGCTCCCCACGTCCCACTATCAAAACCCCTCTCCTTCTTTTACAGGGACTTTGATGCTTTGCATTTTCCATCCCCCCACCCCCCCAATATTCTGGTGATTCTTCTAACATGAAAATCTCTCTTGTCAGTGGCAAATGGCCAGATGGGAGATGGATCTGAACCCTGGAAAGCCAAATTGGCATTTTGTTGGGGTGTGCGTAGCCCCCCCTATTGCAGAATAAGGCCTTAACCTTTGCAGCCAAACTCTTGGAAAGGTGGTCTGCGGTGATGATACCTTTCCCCCCATCTTCTTATTAAAGGCATGGCTGGTTCAAAGCCTCAATGCAAAATGCCGGGAAGAGCTGGCACCTGAGTGGCAGCACCGTGCACAGTTCAACCTAACACTGACATGGGCATCTCTTCCTTTGCTTGATTTCCTCCAAGCCCTCCCTACTGAATTCCCCATTCATTCAACAGCTGCTCCCAATCGGCAGTTCTTTTCAGTAAGGCCAAAAAAACCCAGCATCGTTGGAAATTTCAACCAGCCTCCCCTCGTCCGCCCCCACTCCCCAGTATTCTCAAGCCATGCTGCCATTCCCAACATGTGTATGTTTTTTTCCTTGTCTCCCAAAACAGGGGGAAAGGGGGAAGTGTAAGAAAATAAAAGAGGGGGAAAATACAATGCAAAAACCTGGCTGGTATACAATTCAAACCCACCTCCAATGTCTTGTTTCCCCCTCTTCCACATGCAAGCCTGTGTGTGCAAGCAGTAAAGGTGGAGGGAAATTCACCAAAAGAAAGAAATCCACAGGAGAGGGACACCAAAGTATGGTGCCAAGGGAAATTTATTCCAGCAGATCTGTTGCATATATGCTTTAGCAAAGGCAGTCCGGAGGTGGACATCACCTGAAGCGAAGAGGGAAAAGGCAGTGCCTGGGAGGACCAGAAATTCATTCTAGCAACTGGGGAGTTGTGGATTTATTCCTTGGTGCATGAGAGAGAATCATGACACAGTTGTAAAATCCTTCTCTTGTAAATCACAGGCATATTCCACCACCCCCACCCCCAGCTCCTGAATGTCTTGCACGTATATCTTTTGCAGAACAAGGGGGGAATATTGATAGAGACAGACAGACAGACAAGGGAGAGAGAGAGAGAGAGAGAGAGAGAGAGCGCTAGAGCTAGCAGGCTTACCTTGCAAAAAAAAGGGGGGTCTGTTTTCCAAAGGTGTCACACGCTGGGGGTGGTGAGAGACAGCTTCTCTTTTTGTCCCCCCACCTAGCAGTGGGTTGTTGGTGGCACCAGCCAGAGAAGATTCTGCGAAATGGCGTTTTATATCGAGGGGTATTTTGCTGTATAGGAGAGAGATGCTAGCATGCTGTTATTATGTCATTGGGAGAAACCATTGGACGAAGGAAAAAAAGAAGCAGCAAGCGAAAGAGGCTGGTTAAAGGAACGGAGAGGCATATGGGGTTGGGATGTGTGTATGTAGGGGAGGGGAGGATGGGGGGGCTGTGTGATGCCAGAGCGTTGTTAGGCATTGTGTGTGTGTGTGTGTTTCTGCATTGGGCCGCCACGCATACCAGAATGGATTGCTTACTGTGTGTTGTGTGGATGGATCACTTGAGCATTTTTGGGAGCTGCAGTGTTTGTGTGTGTGTGATGAGCAAACAGTGGGGCTTGGGGTGGTGTCACACAAGTGTTGTTGTGAGCGTTGTTGTTGTACATATGCATCCTTCTTTTCTGTGCTGCAACCCCTCCCTACACAGTATATTCGGAGCTATAACATGACAAGACATGATCTTCTTGCTTACATGTTCCTATGTATGTTCTCCAATGGTTATATACCCTAAAGTGTTGCATTTGTGACATTGCATTGTGTGTCGGGTGAAGTATACAAATAAATATTGTGGGGGGAGGATATGTCTTTCTGAGTTTTCTTAGACAAGTCTCCATTAGCTGCCATTACATTACAACTGGTCATATTGGATTGTACTGGCTGGGATGCAACATCCAGAATGGGTACATCATTGTTGTGTGTTGTGCATCACTTTCATCTGGCTAATGCATGATGCGCTGGTTGTGTGCCACTGCATGTTGGTTGCACTTTAGATTATGTCCATTGCCTGTGACTTTCCACCATTTTTTAGTACTGCATCACTGTCATATAGCACTATGCTGTAGTATGGGTGTATTTGGGTGTTTTGTTGAACTCCCGCTGGTGCTCCTCTTGGACTGGCCTCAATATCACATCTGGGTTTGCATTCAGGTCTGCTTGGGGGCTTCCCATAGACATCTCACTGGCCTCTGTGAGAACAGGATGCTGGACCAGATGGCCTGATCCTATAACGTTTGTGACAGCCCTATATTATCCAGCATCTATATAATCTGGTTCAAAGGCCAGAACCTGTAGATGTTCTTTCCTTCATCACAGTCCTGGAAGGTAGGTTAGAATAAGAGGGAATTGCTTGACCAAGGCCATGGAGGAAGTTCCATGACTGAGTGAGGGTTTGGACCTGTGCTTCTTACATCAGGCGTTCCAAACCCAAAGTGTCCACTTGTTGTGTGAGTGATTAAATGTGCAGGCATCTTAATTGGTTCTTTGAGAGAAATTGAGTCCTTCCCATACAGTGGTAGCAGGTGCCTTTTGGGACCGAGAGCCCAAACAGTAGGTAGTGTTAAATCCAATGACTCGCAGAGCCAACTAACTCTAGTTTTGCACCCATCCTCTTCCCTGCTGAGTTCTACAGGGGCAATTCTGAGAGAAAAGGGGGAGGATCCTGCCAGCCTCTGAACACGGGGTTGCCTGAGAACAGACTAAGGTTGGTGAGGCAATGTCTCTGTTGCCCTCATGAACCAGCCTCCACTGTCCCCCGTACATATTGCCCTAATGCCTTCACAACCTCCACCCGCCAGCTCCCTGTGTATTCCCTGCCTCAGAAGTTCATTTATTTAGCCACCCAGAAGTGGGTGCCTAACCTGTGGCTCACCAGATGTTGCTGAGCTGCATTTCCAATAATCCAGTGATTATTGGCTATGATGGCTTGAGCCGATGGGAGTATCTGGGGTGAGGAGCACAGGTTAAGCACCCTTGCTCTACACAGTAGCTATTTACTCTGCAATGTAGAGTCACAAACAATCAGCAGTTCCTGCTGTGATTTATGTTTCTGGATTTTTCATCATGCAAGGCATGTGTCTATCTTGGTTATTTACTGATTCAACAATGTCTAGTCTACCTGCATCAGAACATGAGCTCAAGGTGGCACATTCAGTTTTCCCCTCCTCATTGAACAACAACCCTGCAGGGTAGGTTAGACTGAGAGGCAGTGAATGGCCCAAGGTCACCCAGTGTGGTGTTTTTGCCTGGGTGTAATCTATCATTCAACTCTGATAATGCCTCTTCCTTACCTGGCATGTGACCGCCCCCAACACCAAAGGTTGCCCAGAAGGGAATGTGGCTCTTGGAGTTAAAAGGGCTCCCCAAGCCTTTTCTAAAGGCATCTAAAGTAGGTGGGGCTTGTTGAAGAAAGTGTTACATAATTATGGAGGAGCCACTCCTAGGAAGGTCCTGCTATGAGATCTTGCAAAGTGGGCAGGTTTCTTGGTGGAGGGCCTTCTCCAAATTTTTGGTGGGTCTTGGTGGATGGGAAGACTCCCAATGGGTATAGAAGGCTCAGGCTGTGGGTTAAAAAATAATAATCATACTTTGAATTGCACCCAGAAATAAAGAAGCAAGCTGTATTGCTGCACTGCAGAATAGTTCCTGGTCATGCACAGAAACCCGGTATGCCTATGGTTTGTACACACTTGCGAGGTCTATTCTGAAGCCCTGTATGGATGTTGTATGGATCACGGGTTCCTGACTTCCACAAGTTGTCTGATAATACCTGATAGAGCAGGGCATCTGGAGGGTTCTCAATCTGTGAAGAGGAGCCCTGACAATCCAGGGATCCTGATGGCATGAAGAGATCCATCTTTGCATACAGTTGAACATGAGAGGGCTCTTTCAAACATGTAGAGGTCAAGGAGGAGCATGCGACTCACTCCCCTTCTATGTAGTCACGTAGTATCCAGAGCAGGGTTTGGCAGTCTATTGGATATGCAGGTTTTGCAATGGAACCTGTCACTGCATTCCTCATTTCATTCCTCCCTGTGTGCATACAGTTTCCCTGGATTTGTCATCTGAAGGCTTCAGGACGGGATGAGATCAAGTGGACAGGAGCGGATGAGCTGTTACATATGTATAAGCGCATTCACCTGTGTCCATCTTTCTGTGCTACCATGTAAACTACACTCACAACATTTGACAGAGGCTGGAATATGCAGTGATTCAGCAGAGTGCCCCAGCCCTGGAATGTGAACTTGTCCTTTCTAGGCTTGGCTTCACCAGCTCCCCTCCTCTGTGTGAGCCCAGGGGTCCCGCAGGTGACAGTGGCCCACCCACCCACCGTGCTCACTTCTCCAACACAATCTAGACTGAGGGAGTCAGGTGGAATCCGCCTAGCAGCAGAATCTGTGTCTGGAGCTTCTCTCAACACATGACCACCCTGCCTTCCCTGCTTTGGTCATGCTAGATTGTGACAAAGAGACAAAAGCCAGGAACTGGGTGATTAATCAGAGTGACCAATACAAGTCATCACCACAGTGGACTGATTATAGTTGGTTATGTGTGTTGTTCTGTGGTGTTTTGATGTGTACTGTTGCACATAAAGCATCCTTACATTGTGCCGTGCACTATGTATTACATTTGTGCAGAGTATATGGTTGTATACCTGTGATAAATGTCATTGCCACGGGTTACTGCATCTCCCTTCTCTGTTGTGCTGCAGTGTGTGAGGTATTACACAACACTGCATTAGTGTAACGCAAAGCAGGTGTGTACTATACGTTTTGTGCTGTTCGTTGCAGTAGCATTGCGAATTGTTAATTACTTAGGAATAGTGGTGTGTGGCATTTTTGTGTGTTTTATTGTCAGCTATGTATCACCATCATCTATCAGGCTGCGTTGTTCTACATAAATCCATGGGCCTTGGGGGCTATGCATGCCTTATGCTCACTGTTCATGGTGCCTGTTGCATATCCCTGTGCAGTGTGCACATGCAAACTGCATTGCCGTTGTGCGTGACTATCTGCCTGTTGTGTTTGCGTCACCGTGCACTAAAGTTGTGCACAGCCTTGCTGCCGCATTGCATAGCACCGGTGTCCCCTCGGCATAACTTAGAACTATCCAGGGTTGCCCACAGCGCACACTGCTGCACAGTGTGGATTGCCCCTGTTCTTTTGGCATATGCTGCTGATGACTGTGAGCTCCAGACACAGCCGGGAAGCTGCTGCCTCCCTTCTCCCCCCTCCCTGCCCCGGTTGCCATGCCAATGCAGAATGCTGTATCTCTCTGTTCAGCAGATGCCAGTGCTCACAACTCCACCTCTCTCCCACCCAGAAGTCTAGGCTTGCAGGAGGAGTGGAAGGGAGGGGGGGTGATTCTGAGATTGTTGTGAAGAACTCCCTGTCTTCTCTCCTCCTCGGCTTTATTTGAGCGAGGGTTCAGCCCCACAACCTGTTTTGAATGTCAGAGCTCATCAGTCTGGGAACGGCACATTTCCCTCTCTGACAACGCTGCGTCAAAGCAACAGGGCTTGATGGCAATGTGGATCACAAAACATGTCAATAGAGGACAAGTCAATTCGTTCAGTCAAACCCCTGAATGCACCATCCGTCACCCGTCAGTCTTGTGAAAGTTTGGCATTGTCTGCTGGGATAGCGGCCCTTGTAAGAAATAATAACTCATGACAACAAAAAGGATATATATGTACATAGGCACAGACTTGATCCTATTCTATTCTTATGGACTGAGCTCCTCAAATACAAATGATGAGTTGCCAGCTCTGGGGTTCCACCCTAGGGAGATTATTGGGATGCTAGACTCTGAACAAGATAAAGCTACTGAATAGGGGAAGCCCAACTAATGCTCAACCAACAGCCAAAGTCATATTGCTGCCCCCTCCAACTTCATGCAAACAAATGAGGACGGATGTCCAATAAACGGGTTGCCCGGAAGCATCAAAAGTATACGTACACTATAGATATGAAGCTCCTCCAGATGGCCTATTTATTGAGCATCCATCCTAATTTGCTTGCACAAAGCATACCCAGTATGTCCTGTCTTCAATGAGCATTTGTTCTGATTTATTTGTGTGGAGGATAGTCAACAACAGACATTCATTCTGATTTATTTGCACAGAGGTTGCATTCCTTCCGGTCCATCAATCATTAACCCACGCTTTTTAGCACATTTCTCTGTCACTTTCCTAACTGCAAAATATTTGATTTTTTTTTAAAAAAGTGGATTTGTTGTTCCAAAATCCACTTTATTTGGGTAAACCTAACTTTTTTGGTATGCAGCTGAATCCCTCCATCAAGATAGTGACAGTTTGGAGGTGACCATGCAGTGTGATGTTTACTCAGAAGGAGATCCCACTTTGTTCTGTGAGGTTTTCTCTTAGATATAGGACTCCACCCTTATCTTGATTTATGTTATTTCCTCTTCCTCTAGGAAAAGCATAAGAAATTCTCGGAATTGCAATTCCATGTTTTGATCTCAGCATCACCACCAAACTTCAATTCCTGGGTTTCTTGGAAATTAAAAGCCAATGTAAGTTTGTAGTGGAGATAAAACTGTTGTGAGGGTCCTTCTGCAAAATGTGAGCCATGAACCATTTTAATCCTTTTGACCCCATAGTGCCTTCATGATTCTGATCTCTTTCTTGCATTTCTTCAACAGCTCTTCCTGTTCCCAGGCACACTTACACATTCACTGAACCTCAAGTCTTCTTTGCATCTCTTCTCGAGTCTTCTTTGCATCCCTTTAATTTCGCTGCAGAACCTTTCCCAAGCTTCCACTCTCCATCCTATTTCCTCAACTCTGCATCCACTGTCTGCTTCCATTTCTCACTGGGCAATTACAGTCATCTATTTACATCCTAGGTCATGACCTCCTGTAAATTTCCATAGCACCAAATAGGAAGGGGGTCAGCTGTAACGTTAGAACATGTTTACCACGGTCTTGCTTCTCCAGCTTCTTGGCTGATTGTAGCTAAGTAGTAAAACACACATACCACCACCACCACCACCAACAACAACTCAACACCTGACTACAAACAACTGCCTTCTTTTGAAATTCATTGTTGGATGTGGCATGCCTGGGAACACCAGCTTCCGGGAATTGCAAGTGGGAACAATGCCCTGTTGCATTTATATCCTGCCTGTGGGCTTTCCACGGGCATCTGATTGGCCACTGTGCACGCAGGAGGCTGGACTTAGATGGGCCATTGGCCTGATCCAGTAGGGTTCTTCTTATGTCCACCTCCCTGTTGAACATCTGGCACATATTGAAGACAAACTTTTAAATTGAATTCTGATTTTATGGTTGTAACTCATTTTTAGTCTTATTGCATCGGGTCTCCTGTACACTGCTTAGAGACAACTGTGATTAGCCAGTATACAATTTTTTTTAAATAAAAAAGGTATTAACTGCCTTTGCACTATGGCAAGTTTTCCAGTCTTCTGTTCTCTAAATTTCTACATCTGTGTTTTGTTTTTTTCAACGTCCCCATGAAAATTCATCAACTTCTCAGTATGAATTGTCCTAATGTACATCTTTCTGTATGCAATTTTGCCTGGTATACCCATTTTTTGCAAAGCAATTTCCCCTAACATCATGCATTTCTGTAGGTTGCTTTCACTAATACATGCATTTATAAGCATATTTGTACCCTAGGCCATAGCCTATGTGCACGTTACTTCTATGGAGAGCTGCCTTGCAAAATTCAGAGAAGTGTGGATTTTGATGGGTGGCTTAGTTTTGTTTCACGTATTGTTCAGAAACAGCAAACTAAGTAAGTTTGCCTTTAAGTGGCAACTGAATCTGATTTCTCCTGCATCCCTAACAGTAGCTACCTTGGATCACACATCTTCCACTGGCGGCCTTCCCACAACCCCAACCTTATCCCTTCTTTGTTCCGTGACCTTCCCTTCCACCTGCACCCACTCAGTCTTCCTCCCCACCTCCAATCTCTCAGACAGGAGATTTATTCTTCTCTTCGCCCTCCTCTTCCCTTTCTTCCTCTAATTTCCTCCCCCACATCCTGTCGCCCTAATGTCTTCCCCCGTATCTGCTCTCCCACCCTCCCCACTTCTCTGTAGTTAATTCTGCCTAGATTCTATCTCTCCCTCCGGCAAAAAATATTGCTAACTAGAATCATGCTCTTTTTTCCTCAGTTCCTGTTTAATTGATCCCCCCCCTCCCATCCCAGCAGAGGTTCTCCTTCCTTGCTCCTCTGATCCATTTCCCCCACATTCACTGCCAAAAATCTCTTCCCCCCCCTGCAGAACCCTGGATGCTTTTGATGCAACCATCCCCATCGTTCCCTCCTGCCCCCACTCTTTTTGGTCTCCCAGACTTCTCTCCCCCACCCCGTGTTCCTCCTATTTCTCTTGCCGCATTTCCCCCCTTTTCTGCAGCCCCAGCTTGTTTTTCCTCCTTTCCCTTTTCTCCACGCCCCCCTCTGCATTTGATTTCCTCCTCCTATTAGCAGCAGTCATTGTTCCCGCAATCTACCCACCTCCTCCTAGCCTTTTCTTTTCATCTCTTTCCCCTTCTCCAGAACTCTCGCCGCCACCACTGATCCTGTACCCCAAAATCTCACACTCCTCCAAACACATTTGCTTTATTCAGCTGCCTGCACCAGCTGCTCCTGTATTTCCTCCTCCTATTATTTCTCTCCTGCTCTCTTCCCTCATCAAAGTGAATCCTCACTCTCCCTGATCTCTCCCTGCACATTCCACATTCATTGCATCCTTCCTGATTCCACAATCCCCCTCCATTCCCCCCTCCCGTCTTCTCTATGCGGCACAGTTTCTGCCAGTTCCTCCGTTGCCACGTGTGCATCCAAGGTACCATATTCCCAGCTCATTACCATGGTGACCATTAACCCATTCCGCATTTGCCAGGAGGAGGAGGAGGGTGCTCTTATCGCTAGGCCTTCCCTTCTTTTCTCAGGTTAGTGTAGCCCATTACTGTAGCTCTCTTATATTGACATCGTTGGTTCCTGATGGAGACTGGGGAAATGGAGTCTCGGGGAAAGGCACCCAAAAGGAATGGGGAAAGATCCAGAGTTCTCCTGCCTTCCAGCCTTGTCCTCTGGTCCATCTTCACTCAGGTGCTAGTGAGCTTCATGGCTGAGTGGAGATTTGAACTCTGGTCTCCAGGCTACTCTAACCACTACACTACACTGGCTCCTTGAACCTTCTTGCACTCTACTCCCTGGAGATCATAGAACTGTAGAGATGGAAGGACCACCAGGATCATCTAGTCCAACCCCCTGCCCAACATGAGGCTTGAACCCACAACCTTGAAATTAGGAGTCTCATACTTTACCGACCGAGCTATCCCAGCTTGGATCCTGTTGCTCCATCACAATGGCCATCACTTTATTGTTCCATTTTCTCAGAGAGCCAGGGGGCCCTTCCACCTCAGCCCTAAAACGTGCAAAGCGATAATAATAAAGATGATAGTGCCTCTGAGCACACACAGAGTGATCCCCCTCTTAACAGCTGGAAAGGGAGCTACGTTTTAATGAATCGAACTACTGGTCCATTTAGCTCAGAAGTGTCTATGCAAAGTGGCAGTGGCTCTCAAGGAATTCAGGCAGTCTCTCCCAGTCCCATTCCTGCCTGGTGAGGAAGGAGTCATTGCAGCTCATAATATGAGTTTTATAGTAGCCTAATCTATACTCTGATACCTATCAATCCATCTAGATCCTATCTCACAGGGAACTCTGTTTCTATGGTCATGAAGAGGAGATATTTTTGTTTGAAATAAAGTTTATTGAAGTCTTATTTACATTATATTACAGAGTAAATAATGGATTGTTTTTTTGGCCCAGTCCCTCCTCCATAGCAAGGAGGACTGGGGTCGGGACATTTTTATTAACCATAATAATAATAATAATAATAATCATTAATAACCATTAATAACAATTTTCTTGTAATTAATTATTTTTTTCTTTTTTTAAAAAAGGTTCCTTTGTTGGTTAATTAATCCCCTCCCCCTCCCCTTAGGTTCCCCTTCCCCCCGACCCCATTCACCCCAAAATTCTAGGATGCAGCCTAAGAAAATAGAATCAGTGCCACCTCTCCAGACCAGCTGCACCAGTTCTGCCTCCATGACCACAGGATCCACTTTTCTCACTGTGGCAGGCACTCTCCTCCCCGTGTTTCAAAAGTTGCATTCCATATTTGAAGAAGAGTTTGGATTTGATATCCCGCCTTTCACTCCCCTTCAGGAGTCTCAAAGCGGCTAACATTCTCCTTTCCCTTCCTCCCCCACAACAAACACTCTGTGAGGTGAGTGGGGCTGAGAGACTTCAAAGAAGTGTGACTGGCCCAAGGTCACCCAGCAGTTGCATGTGGAGGAGCGGAGACTCGAACCCAGTTCCCCAGATTACAAGACTACCACTCTTAACCACTACACCACACCATATTTAAACCTTAGACGCTTATAGAGAATAAAATACTCAGCTGCTTCCAAGATGTCTCTCTGTGTGTGCAAATTTAAGTCTTGTAAGCACCACCAGAATATTTCCACTTCCTCTGCCCAGGTGTGGCAGAGAGCTTTCACAAGAGGGAGAGAAAATGATTTAATTGGCATAAAAACTAATACTTTGCCTTTGAGTGTGCCACACATATCGATATACATCTGTTTATTCCAAAACGCTTCTTTTAGCTTTAATGCTGCTGACAAAACACCCCTATTTCCATTCTCCTTAGTCTGTGTAAATGTACAAGATGGCTTTTAGCCCTTATATGACTTCTTCCATCCCAAGGGTTGTTTGTATCCATGCACAGGGGCGGGGAAGGAAGCCAGGCTTAGAGATGTTTTAATGCTTTCAGTACCAAAATTCATCACGACACTATTACATATGCCATCCCTCGCCCCCTCTCTTGTGGGGCTCTTGCACTTTTAACCACTCCATGGTGGGTGGAAGTTGAACAGGTGCAGCTTTTCACAGTGATGGCGAAGGCTTCACCTGTTGAATTTTTGTTTGTCCTCATGCACCTGTGAAAGCCGCAGGAGAAAGCTCTGCCCTACCCAAAGATGGCAGATTACTTAAAACGGCAAAAGGAAAACATTTTCCCTCGCTGCTCTCAACTCTTTCTGGTTTCTAGCATGACTGTTGGTTCAACAGAGAGCCCCAAATGCAGGGCTGCCAGATCTAGACTCAGAATCCCCTTGTACCTTCAAGGCTTGCATGGGAGCGAAATGCTTACCGGGTGTGGCTTTTTCTACTCTTAAAGGCACAGAAAGCCTCTCAGAGGCAGGCCCACCAACCTTACCTAAAGGGAATTTGCTACATTTTCTCTATGGTTTCCCTTCCTCCCCCAGAACAGCCTCAGCTTGCAGGGAGAGGAACACATATCAACTTGGATCAATGGAGGAGTGTAGAGGGCAAATCTATCCTTTGATGACTGCAAGGGTTCGCTTGCCTGTGTGAATGAGCCATTCGATACCAGACAGGATTGATACACCTTTCCTATCATCTCAGAGCAATGTTTACCCCCCAATGGATTTGGTACACACATTCAATCAGGGTGGGGTGGGTGGGTGGTTGAGTCACCCGTCAAAAGAACTCAAGTGATGTCGCCTTGAGTAATACTACATAGGTATCAGAAAGGTGACATATAAATCCTTTATAATAAATAAAGTGTCTGTTGTCTGAATTATGCAAAGGTGATTTTGCAGTGAGGAGCGAACAACTTCACCTTAGGCGATCATCTCAGCCGTCCGTGTGAAATTCGTGTGAAGTGGGACAGAGATTACTGAGAAGCTGACAGTTGTCTTAATTTTAGTGGACAAACTCCTGTGTCTTTAAGAGCTTCATGACACTCGAGAAATGCATAGCTGAAGTTTTCCCCGCATTGCTGCATCTCTAGGGACAGGTTCTCCTGCTGCAGCGTTTTGCCTCTTGTACTGCAATGGATAGAGACACAGGTGGTTGCCCATACAGAATGGAGCAAAGGTTGCTGGGGCCATGATTCCTAGTCCACTGACACTTTCTTGATGTGTGAGAAGTCCACTCACACCCTGCAATACTTTTTTTTGGTAAAAAAATACATGCCTTATGTTGTAATCCAATGCAGACATACCTGGGGGTATGCCCTCACTGAACATAGTGAGACTTCCTTCCAGGTAAACGTACATTGGATTGTGCTTCAGTTTTCCTTGCTGTAACATGATCCTGCGTTCAAACTGCCCATTTATGGATTCTGCATGTTGTCATGGTTCTGCTTTAGACACTTAGTCGTGGGTTTGCTTTTTGTGAATCGTCTTGAGATGTATGATTGGTAGCATTAAAAACAACAGCCACCATAACCCTTTAGAAAACTGAGCATCCTGAACGGGGGATATTTTATCAAATAATACTTTGGGAGGAGGTATAGGGAACAGCATTCCTCCCCTCCCTACTCCATAAGTTCAAATGTGCTACTTTTAAATAACATGCTTATAACTAGGGCTGCAATGCTCAGTCAATCAGGTAAACTCAATTCAAACATTTTGATTGACAAAAAAAAGCTGTCCCTGATTAACATCATGTAAAAAGAGAATTTGTATTAGGCTGTATCCAACCTAGCAGTTTGAAAGCACGTCAAAGTGCAAGTAGATAAATAGGTACCGCTCCGGCGGGAAGGTAAACGGCGTTTCCGTGCGCTGCTCTGTTTCGCCAGAAGCGGCTTAGTCATGCTGGCCACATGACCCGGAAGCTGTACACCGGCTCCCTCGGCCAATAAAGCGAAATGAGTGCCGCAACCCCAGAGTCGGCCACGACTGGACCTAATGGTCAGGGGTCCCTTTACCTTTCACTAGGTTGTAGTCAGAGTAAACCCACTGAACCTAATGGACCTACGTTGGTAATGCCCATTAATTTCAGCGGGTCATCTCTGAATATGACTAATTGGATGCAGCCCATTCCCCCACCCCCGCCTTATATGTACATTTATTCAGATTTGATTTATGGTGCAGTTCTGTTAACCAAGTCTTGGGCTGATTAACTTTCTGTGTCCTTTTAAATGTGTTTGTGGGAGGGTGGGTTATCAGTCTGTCTTGGGTTTTTTTTAATGTAATTTGTGTTCTCATTTTTTGTGTTGTGAACCACCCTGCCATCTTCCGATGAACGGTGGTATAATAATAATAATAATAATAATAATAATGATGATGATGATGATGATGATGTTAGAAGTCTGCTCAGAAATAAGTCTAATTGAGTGCAATGGGCTTGAGTTCTAAGCCTACTTACTAGGGAAGTAATTCCAACTGAACTTAGTGGGACTTACTTTTGAGGAAACATGCATAGGGTTGAGCAGTAAGAAGTTAAGTTGGTGAGTGTTGCATTCATTACATTTGTTTCTGAATTGTAAGAGCAGTGGTGGAAAACTGCAATGGGAAGACCAGGGTAACAACTAGATGGCGATGTCATAGAACCTCTGCACAAATTTTGTGAAAACAAACCAAGAGGATGGTTCAATATCTGCTTTGTCTGATGGTGACCTGGGTCAGGAAACCTGAGGGCCCATAAGCCAACCGGTGTCTGTTTTGCTCTCCTGTCTACAACCTTGCTGCACCATCGTCTGGCTTGCTCTCATACCTTGAGCATCAACCTGATTTGCAAAAATGAGCAAATAATGCTTTTCAAAACCTGGAGACTTGACACCATCACCTGCTAAAGTCTGTATATCAAACTGCTGTTAAAAGCACTAATACAGTGACCACGTGGGAAGTTGGCAACTTTGCTTGCAGTTGCCCCATGACCTCTATAAATTCCTCACACCCCGTCTCTCTCTCTCTGCCTCCCATTTCAGGCTATTATTTATTTATTGCACAGCCCCAGCCCCACGGAGACTAGATGTCCAGTTGCAAAGGGAAAATTGGGGGTCCTATGTCAAGCAGATTTCCAAGGAGGTTTCCATGCCTATCAAATCTATTTGGAAAATGGAAAAAAGAGGAGACTGACACCTTACAACCGTTAGCTGCAAAGCTGAACTCCTACAAGAAGCCATCATCACTGCACCTACGTTGCTGCTTGGCGATCGCTATTGCTGCTGACCCGACCGAACCTCTGAGCCACACGCTCTGCTTTCCTCTCTTTATTTGCACTTTGGAATCAGAATCCTTCATATCCTTCCTTCCTGCATTCTGAGTTGCCATTTTCGTTAAATCTCTACATTTATGGATCCACCACCTCCCTGATCTGGTATTGCTATGGAAGCTTGGCTCACAACAGTCCAGTTATTTTAAAAAAACAAAAAACCTGAGGCCCTAGTAGGGAGGGACAGGAGTGGCAGCAGTCCTGAAAGTTGCACCCATCTGCTTTCTGAGCAGCTGTTTGCATTTCCAGAGCTTCCCTCCCCCTGCAAATAAATAAATAAATACCGGTAAATAAATAAATAAATAAATATCCCAACAACAACAACAACAGATGAAACACAGGTTCCCAAACTCAATATAGCTTGACAAGGGCAGCAATGATTGAGTGCATTGGACAACTGGAAATAATGGGGTGGGACTTATTATGGGATTAATGGAAGGTTGAGGAGTGAGTGCCTTCTCTTGCCTCCCCCTAATTTGCAAATTATAGATTTAGGGGTAAGATTGGTACAACCCAACTGCAGACTGGAGGCGGCCAAATGTTGTACCTATCTTCAAAAAGGGAGGGAAAGAAGACCAGGTAACTTGACATCAGTACCAGGGAAGAAACAGTTGGTCTGTGAGCACTTAGAAAAAGATGCTGTCATTACTTAGACTCAGCATGGGTTTCTCAAAAACAGGTCATGCAAGATGAATCTCATTTCTTTCTTTTTTTGACGGAGTTACAAGCCTGGTAGATCAGGGGAATGCTGTGGATGTAGTTTAGCTTAATTTCAGTAAGGCTTTTGACAAAGTCCCCCATGATATTCTTGCAGAGAAGCTGGTAAAATGTGGACTGGACGAGTATTAAGTGGATTTGTAGCTGGTTTACTAACCAAACCCAAAGAGTGCTTACTAATGGTTCCTGATCACCCTGGAAAAAGTGACAAGTGGAGTGCCAGAGGGTTCTGTCCTGGGCCTATTGTTGTTCAACCTCTTTATAAACGACTTGGGTGGAGGAATTGAGGGGATGCTCATCAAATTTGCAGATGATACCAAACTGAGAGCAGTAGCCAATGCTGCAGAAGACAGAATTGGGATTCAAGGTGACCTTAACAGATTGGAGAACTGGGCCAAAACTAACAAAATGAACTTCAGCAGAGACAAAGGCCAGGTTCTACACTTAGGCAGGAAAAACCAGCTGCACCAATATAAGATGGGGGACACCTGACTTGCCAGTAGTACATGTGAAATGAGCTTGGGGTCTTACTAGACGACAAGCTTAACATGAGTCAGTAGTATAATACAGCAGCAAAAAAAAAGTTAATGCTATTCTAGTCTGCAGCAACAGAACTATGGTGTCCTGATCAAGGGAAGTAATAGTTGTGCTCTGTTCTGACTTGGTCAGAACACACCTGGTGTCCTTCCTTGGAGGTTTTTAAGCAGAGGTGTCTGTCATGGATGCTTTAGTTGAGATTCCTGCATAACAACTAGTTGATCTAGATGACCCCTGGGGTTCTCTTCCAACTCTATGATTCTATGGTTCTATTAGGGTGGCCAGAGAGAGTGAGACCAACTCCCTTCACACCAAATAGACCTCCCTCTACCTCCACAGTGGTCTTGCCACCAAACTGGCATCTGCCAAATGGGAAACAGAAGTGTAGGGTGGCCAGAGAGAGTGAGACCAACTCCCTTCACACCAAATAGACCCCCTCTACCTCCACAGTGGTCTTGCTACCAAACTGGCATCTGCCAAGTGGGAAACAGAAGTGTAGGCTATCTGTCACTTCCTTAGCTCAATGAGGTCAAGTGGACCAGAAACATGTTATTTGTAAAGCATTAATTTGTAGGATTGCATACAGTGCTGGGATGGATCACTTCCTTCCACAGCCTTCTGGCTTGGAGACAACACATCACCCCTAACTCTCCTTTGGCACAGAAGCGACTCCCAGAAGTGAAGGGCTACTCACTGAAACAAGGGGCGCTCTCTTGCAATAGGTGATGATTGTGGACCCCTGAAAGAATAGATGCGGTGGGGTGCAAATATGGTGATGCTGTAGATAGACCGCTTGATAGATGGCAGGAAAATCAGAAACCACTGCTGGATTCTGATTCCCTAAGCAATGCATGAAGGTGAACTTAACTGCAGCTGGTGCTGACTCTGCAGTGGGAGGAGGAGGGACATGCGGAAAAAGAGAATCAGAACTCTCCCCCCCCCCCCCTCTCTCTAAAGCTGATTCAGCAGTATCTTTCTTCTCATCCCTCTTCATAGCTATGGCACGAGAGCATCTGCTCCTTACCCTTCAAAAGTCCTTGCTGCCTTCTCTTCCCTCTGTGTAAGATGGGTCCATGTTGTGATTGCATTTGTAGCATCCAAGGATAATTCATCTTTTGCTCAAGGGAATTCTGACATAGTGGGTGCTAAAACTTGCTTCAGATTGGGAAAACTGGGGGGGGGGGAGTGCCACGAGGAAATCCATGCATTGGCATGACACCTCTTCACAGGAAGCCATATTGCAATGCTGCCTGCAAACACAGTGAAACTTTTTCCCGTTGTGCCTCACAGAATGCCGTTCCTTAAACCTTTGAATGCCCCAGGGGAAACGGGGTGGGACTAGCCCAGTCTAACAAGAATGTCATTTCCTGCCCCACCTTTTCCCCTGCAAAGGACAGGAGCAGAAGTCCTCCCCCATCACTCAGTTTACTACAGTGTGACAGGAAAAGAGGCTGGTGACAGGCAGAGAGAAAGAGAGGGAGAAAACACGAATTCTTCCTTAGCTCAAGTTAGATCTTTGGTGCATCTAGGTCAGTATACTAGTAGCCTCCAGCTTTTTCAAACTTAGGACCCATCTTTCAACCAAACATGGGTTTTGGGAGGCCCAGTTTCTTCTTCTTTTTTACCATATATTTGTATGGCAGCCGTGCCAAAGTTTCAACCCACTTTAGATCAGCTTGTGGTTCTGTAGTGGGTGCCCAACCCACCGTTTGAAGACTGATGCCCTGCATCAACGGGCAACAGGATTTCAGGCAGGAAGACTTCCAGTCCTACCAGGGACTGATACATGGGGGTAGCCAGCATTTTTTTTGGGGGGGCAGGACTTTTGATGGGGGGGCAGGACCAATGTGATCTGTCAGTTAAGTACTTCTATTGCCCCTGCCCCCCTGCCTCCCCTTGGCTACGCCCATAGACTGATACTGCGGTCTTCTGCCTGAAAAGTAGGCTCATTTACCTCACTGAGCAACAGCCTTTTCCTGTAGCTGAAGCGAAACGGGGGGGGGGGGGGTAAAGCAGGATTAAATTTTACAAGGAGAGTGAAAATAGTTTGAGCTGAGCAGCCAAAAACACCGCAAGATTTCCCCCTCAAGCCTTCTCTTTCTATTCAATCTTACATCCAGTAATATCCCTTTTTTTTCTTTGCCATTTTCCTCTTACAATTTTTCCACCACATTCCTCCCCCCCCCCGTTTTTTATTTCCCTCCCCATTCCCATACTCCTTCCGTTCAGGTTTCCCTCTTCAGCAGCTTCCTCCCCTCCCCCACTCCCACCATTTTTTGTGTGTCCTGACAGCATCCCTCTTCTACACAAAATTCATGTCAGCCTTTCTTTTTTTCCCCTGCACCATGTTCCCTCTTTGGTTGAACCACAGAGTATCCATATGCAGGAGCTGGAGTTGCAAAGGCGCAGCGGAGTATTATAGAGAGAGGAACTGGAAAGGAAAGAGACAGTTTCAAAATGAAAGGGTTGGGGGTGGGGAATGCACAAAATGTTAAGAGGAATTAAATGAGATGGGCGGGGAAAAGGAAGAAGCAGAGGAAAACTAGAGAATTATGCACACTGAATCCTTAGGAAATGAGTGTGTGTGTTTAGCAATCCAAAAATAATAATTCAGAAAGCCCAAGAAGGTGAAATGTTGTGAAAAGGAAAAAATTAAGAGGGGTACAGAAAGGGGGGAAAACCTCACACATGAATGAGTGAGGAAATGGGGGAAAAACTGTTACGCAAATGAAACAAAAATAAAAGTAAGACGAGAAGAAACTGATGCAGAAAATATAAGAGGTTAAGTCAAAACAAAGGAAAAACAAGAGTGAGAAATATAGGAAAGGAAACAGGGGTTCAAACTTTACTCCCTAGTGTGGTAGATGATTGACAGCTGGATAATAAATTCTCTCTCGCTCTCCCTCTCCCTCCCTCCTTCTCTCTCTTTCTCTCTTCCTTTCCCCTTGAGTCTTTAGCCTCATAAACCCCAGGTGGCATCATCATGACTGAAGGGAACATGCTTAAAAAAGAGTCATCTGGAGTTCTTAAGAGTTTCCATTTGCACCACGATGACATGGCCGCGGCCCCTTGCTGATGGACAACTGAATGATGGGGTGGGAATATTTGAGGCATTGTTGGCTGGAAGACACAGTTATTTCCTCACCCCTCCATAATTGTGTTTTAGTTGTCTCACTTGTAGGGGCACCATTTTTTTTTAAAAAAAGGTCTTTTCAGATAATACATTGGGTTCTTCTCTGAAACGCTGACAAAAATAAAGGTGGTGGAAGAGCCAGGAGGTGGAGCCAGGAAGAAAGCAAATGGTACGAGATCTTGGAAGAAAATTTAGATGTCAGACTATTTTCTTCAACAATAAGAACAGAAACGGGAGTGGGGGCGTGCACATTTCCTGACAGGAAAAGGCCTTATTTTAGCCAACCCCAAACGGTGGTGCAGCACTTTGCTGTTGGGTTCCAAGGGGAAGTGCCTGAGAGAATAATGAAACCTACAGGATTGGTGCCCAAGCTGGTCATTTGTGGGCATACAAAAATGATGATTAGTCATTTCCTGTAAGAACCTAGAAGGCAAGAATGAGGCACAGAGGGAGCAGGTTTGTGTGTGTGTGTTGGGGAGGGAGGAGGACATTTAGGGCACAGAAGAATGGCAAGGGAACAGTTTCATGCTATAATTTGGTTGACTGAGCTTGAGATATTGGTAGAAATAAACTGAATAGAGTATTTCTCTCAGGGCTAGTTGTTTTGAGACAAATAAACATAGCAGTATTTGTAGAGCTATGTCACAAATCGGCAAGATGAAAAGGGGAATGGAAAATATAGCACTACATTTTACCTGGTCATTTTTGGTTGAACCAAGATGGCCGTCTAATGTATTTCCTGTCATCACCTAAGAAGCTGGGATGGAAGGATGGCTGTTGTCATGTAGATAGGCCTGAATAATTAGGGCCTTTGAAGGATGGAGGTAAAAATGTCAAGGAGATGTCGTTTATAGTCAGGAAACTAGAGAATGATGACAATGGTAAAGCAATTACTTCTTGTCAAGCAAGTTTTGTTTCTTCGTTGTTGTTTTGACAGAGGGAGATGTTGGCAATGAGCCCTCTCCTTTCAGGAATTGGATTGATGGGAGAAAATGGCTTCTGGGCATCTTCCTCTCACAAGATCTGAAAAATGCAGATGGTTTTGAACCTGCTTGCTGTCGAAACCTCTTCAGGGAGAAGGTTGAGGGGAACATGCTTCACGAGTTATTTCCCACTAAGGTTTCCAACCACCTGAGTGAAAGGAAAAGTATTCTGAGGCAGCAGAACTGAACTGGGAGATATATCTCTTCTTTCCGCTGCTCTGTGGAGAATGAACAGGGTGTGTGCATGACTTGAGTTTTGAG
Organism: Podarcis melisellensis; assembly: GCF_964234715.1. Taxonomy (NCBI): domain Eukaryota; kingdom Metazoa; phylum Chordata; class Lepidosauria; order Squamata; family Lacertidae; genus Podarcis; species Podarcis melisellensis. Next base: position 19,165,219 of record NC_138545.1, read on the forward strand.
GGGTGGGCTTTTCAAATTGGTAGTTTCCCAGGGAAGCAAGGAAATAAGGACAGTTTCCAAGAGTGCGGAAGGGGAGGTGAGGGGGGCACTGGCAATCTCAAAAGTTGGTTGAATAGTTCCCACCAGAGAGAGAGAGAGAGAGAGAGAGAGAGAGAGAGAGGACATTTCTAGCAGAGTAGGTGGTAAAGAGTCTTTAGAGAGGGGAAGACAACCCACACTGGTAGGGGAGTCTCCTAGGCAGGTTGGGGTAGAACGATATAGTCTGCAAGCGAAAGCTGGCTTCCTTGTCCAGCTCGTTCTCTGGTGCATCTAGCAAGGTGAGGTGGATATGTGCATATGTTCAGGGTACTTGATGGCTGGTGGGTAGTTCTGAGTCATCTGGATGGAAACGTCGCTGGAGATGTCGGAGGGGCTACGTCCACGGTGCCACACTTCGGGGTGCAAGAACTGGCCGGAGTAGTCGGAGCAGTCACTCAGGCGTGGCCGGTAGAAGGCTGGGTGAGGGCGGTACATTTCCTCCTCAGCGTAGCGCTTGGTGAAGAGGTAGACAGACATCACCCCTGCGCCCTGCAAAGAGCCGTTACAGAGGGAAATATCAAGAACAAGACATACCCCTTAGATGCAACCATATGGTCTCACAAGTTATGGTGCCAGTATGTTGTGGTGTCGCGGTTACAGAGCTTGGCTAGGTATTGGGAGGCCAGGGTGCAAATCCTCGCAGAGCCCTGAAGCCTGTTGGGTGGACTTGGGGCAACCACAGTCTCTCAGCCTAACCTACCACCACAAGGCTGTGAAGATAATATGGGAAGAGGGAGAACCATGCAGGCCCCCTTGACTTCCTTGGATGGAAAGTGGGGCCACAGTGTAATAAACAAATAAATGTGTGTGCATGTGTTATGTCTGTAAGTCATGTCGCTCGTTGTAGCTCACCTGTGATTCACTGCATCTAGTTTCATCCCACTCAAGGATGTCTTCAGGGCATGAGGAGTCATGCTCTGGAATGCGCACATGCACAAGTAACACTGAAGCTTGTGTAGGCTTAAGGCCGTAAAGCATTCTGTTGGTCACTGTGATGATACTCAGCTTTTTGCAAGTGGGCATGATCATCCTAGCCCATAGATGTTTGACTCATGCCAAACATACCAAGAACTTCCTTCATGGTTTCTGTTCAACGTGTATTGAAGATCCTTCAACTCCCAACCCCTGTGTTCAGCATCAAATGGCCACCATTTTAATTTTCCACAGTGCCTCAGAGATAGGGAGCAATATGGGAAATTAAAGTGGCAATTCTCAGGCACCAGTTGGGGGCCCCACTAGCCTAGAAGGAGGCCCACTAGAGGCACTATGCTAAAGCCTTCTTCAAGCCTGGAAGCTTGTGAAATCGGCACTGAAATATCCTGTCCCCCACCCCACCAATTAAACTGTAAGAACTGCCTTATATTATCAGATCAAGCTTTCAACAGCTGCCAAGTACCGGTAAATGCCACTAGGAAACTCACAAGCGGGTGAGGAGGGTGATATCTATCCCCTGTTGCTACTCCTCAGCAATTGGAACATAGAAATATGCTGCCTAAGAGGGTTTCATTTATCTATCCTGGTTAGTTTTTTTCACTGTTTTGTCTTCTCTTTTATTCTATTTTCTCGTCACTTTTCCTCATCAGTTTGTATTTAAGAAAGAAAGAAAGAGTCCTCATGAAAACTGATCCACATTTTAGTGTGGCTTTCTCCTAATTTACATATTTTGGCAAAGCAATTTTTCTAATATAATGCTTTTTGTATGTTATTTGCACTAAAATATGCATTTTTATGCACACTTTACCCAAGTAAATGCATTCCTGTACAAATTATTTGGCTGGAGAAGTGCACCGCAAAATTCCAGAATCACGCGAATTTTGGATGGTTGTGTTTCGGTGCAGTTGCTGTTTCTGAAAGCGCAATTTAGGTGGAGTCACATTTAAATGCAAACTGGATCAAATATCTCCCCCAGCCATAGTCATGTCCAGTTTGGCCCAATGTCTTATGCTGCTGCTGAATGTGAGAGTCAGGGCTAGCTTATGCACCAACATTTCTCTTAGCAATGTTTTTTGGAGGGTTGAGTGCCAGTCTTTATGAGGACAAAACAGAATCATCCGTGCACAATAGGAAGTATTAGCATGCTTGAAAGCCCAGTATTTGTAGAAGTACAGAATACAAACAAGCAAGCAAGCAAACAAACAAACAAACAAAACCTAAGGCAACCCAGTAGCTTCAGAATACTGTGGTACCTCAGGTTAAGTACTTAATTCGTTCTGGAGGTCCGGACTTAACCTGAAACTGTTCTTAACCTGAAACACCACTTTAGCTAATAGGGCCTCCTGCTGCTGCCGCGCCGCCGGAGCACGATTTCTGTTCTCATCCTGAAGCAAAGTTCTTAACCTGAAGCACTATTTCTGGGTTAGTGGAGTGTGTAACCTGAAGCGTATGTAACCCGGGGTACCACTGTACTGAATCAGTTGGCAGGAAAAACTGAAGGTGTTTTTGGGTGTGTGTGTGTGTGGAATGGTCTGGCTGGCTGAAAGGAGCAAGGGACGAGGGGAATGTGGCTGAAACAACTAGGGAAACTTCAAAACTCTGCTGCTCGGGCAGGTGTGAAAGAAGGCAAGAACCACCCTCTGCTCTGTTTCCCTCCTTGCTGGAGAGAAATGCATGAAAAGATGATGGAGAAAGAGGCACAAAGAGATAAAAAGGACATCATTTTTGTCTGGACAGGTAATTTCCTGGTTCATACTGAGTTTATTTTTAAATGTCCTCAGAGAAAAGTGAAAGTAAGAGCTGCCCATAGGTATAAGTGGATAACATCCAAAATGTTAATGCAACTGGAATTGGACATCACTGTGTCCACCCACCCACACAGCAAAACTCCAAAAGGTAGCAGCAAAGACGAAAGAGCTCCTGTTCTTTTTAATGCAATTCTTATTCAGTGTGAAACATTTAAATATTTTTTTTTGCTAATATAAATTCCAAAGCAAATGTGGTTCACATTGCCAGCTGGAAAAGGTAGACTTGAGGTTTTTAAAAAATATATCTTGTAGAGCCCCTTCTTTAATTCTTGTCATAGACAAGGAGACTTGGGTTGTGTCAAGATAGGTCCATTAATTTTAAGTAGAACTTAAGTTAGCCATGCCAGTGGGCCTCCTCTGGGTATGACTAAAAGCGAGTCTATCCTGTTAAAAGAGAGTCTATCCTGTCAGGGCGATGTGCCAATCTCAGATTCAGGGATTTTCTTACCCTCTAAAACCCTTCATGTTTTGGGACCTAATATAATATCTGTTTAGGAAAGGCTTTGGCTATAATGCAGCCCTGAAGTAACATTCACACAGAAGGCTGGAGGCCAGGGGACATTTTAACCTCTAAGTAGTTTGCAACACTCCTACAGTGCTGTTGAGAGATGTTGTCCAGAGGTAGAACCTTACTGCAGCCTGGGGTTTGACCAAACATGGGGCAGTAGCTTGCAACACAGCTGTTATGTTATCCTTCGTTTTTAGTTGTGTGTTTCAGGTTGGCTTGAGAGATTAGTAATCAAGAGTGTAGCTGTTGCAGCGTAGCTCACTGCTGTATCCTTACTGCAGGTTGAGAGACTTTGCTGAATATAGGGGAGAATTTTGGTTCAGTTCGTATTTTGATGGGAATCTACCTAACCTTCACTTCCCCAAACAACATGTGGACAGGTAGCCATCAAAAATTAACACCTCTGAATTTTGTGGTGCAAACTTCAGCTATATACAAAAATGTGTACGTTTGAGGGAAAGTGTGCATAAATCTGCATATATTTCTGAAATAAACACACAAAGATGCATTATATTAAGGGGAACTACTTGCTCAAGTGTGTATATTTGAGAAATGTGTGCTAAAATGCTGACAGCTTTTGTGAGGACTTTTAAAAATAAAAATTTAAAAAGTAATTGCATATTGATCTGGAAAACTGAAACCATTGAAAAAGAGAAACCGAAACTGATGCATTTGCCCATCCCTAGCTGGGAGGGAATATTTTAAAGGAGTAATGCAGTACTCTGATGCTCTGTTAATAATCCCTAGTCAAGTTGCAGCAAAAGTCAAAACTGAAATTGTCCCCTGAAACCAACCTCCAGCCATAATGGGGGGCGGGGGGGTGTGTCATCATGCTTGGGGAAACTCCAAAGTTTGCAGAAGTTAAAATAAAATAAAAGTATATTGGTAGCAGTTGAGGGGTAGTGGAAGAAACAGAATTAATAATAATAATAATAATAATAATAATAATAATAATAATACCCTGCCCATCTGGCTAGATTGCCCCAGCCACTCTGGGTGGCTTCCAACACATAGAATAATAATAATAATAATAAAACAGCAAACATTAATAGTAACAATCTGATCCAGTATAAAAATAACTTTAAACTTGAGGGAGTGGAAGACTGGGCTGTCCCGCTTAGGTGGTCTGACAGGCAGGAACCCTAAACAGGAGCAATAGCTTTAGGAGGAAGGAGATATGGTGGTCTCACTTGTTAAGAGTCCTAATGAGGACATGGACTGGCAAAAGTACAGTGGACACCCTTTCTGCCTTCTGGCCTTAAAAGCCCTGTAAGGCCAGCAAAGGAAAACTTGCTTTACCCCTTGGCCAAAATTTAAATCTGTGATTCAAGATTGGGAGTCAGGAGTGTGTGTGTGTGTGTGTGTGTGTGTGTGTTTGCGCATGCACATGTGCAAGTGCAGTGTGGGAGCTAGTGTCGTGTAACAGTTAGAGTGCCGGACTTTGACGTGGGAGACCAGGGTTCGAATCCCCGCTTAGCCATGAATCTCACTGGGTGACCTTGGGCCAGCCACACACAAATTCTCAGCCTAACCTACACCACAGGGTTGTTGTGAGGACTCATGGGAGTGGGGAGAACCATGTCCACCACCCTGAGCTCCTTGGATGAAAATGCAATAGATAAATAAATGCTGGGAAGTGTACCTCTTTGAGCAAGAAGGAAGAAGCAGCAAAGGCAAAGGACCATCCGTAGCGGTATTGGAAGTACTGCTCTGAGCCACTGGGGCGGTTCATCACTTCGTCATTGATGCTGGAGATGTACAGAACCAAGCCCACCACCAGAGAGAGGCCTGCAGAAAGAGCACAGAGGGAGAGGGGTGGGAAGGAAGGAAGAGGCTGTTATTTTCAGCTGTTCATAAAGGCCTCACTTGTGGGGAGGAGCCACAGCTCCAGTAGCAGAGCCCCTGCTTCACAAGCGCAGAAGGTCCCAGTTCTAATCCCTGACATATCTAGGTAGGGCTCAGCATTTTCAGTTTGAGACCCAGGGAGAGAGCTTCAGCCAGTCAGTGTAGACCAGGGGTAGGCAACCTAAGGCCTTGGGGCCGGAAGCGGCCCAATCACCTTCTCAATTTGGCTCACGGATGGTCCAGGAATCAGTGTGTTTTTACATGAGTAGAATGTATGCATCTCTGGGTTATTTATGGGGCATAGGAATTCATTCATTTTTTTTGCCCAAAATATAGTCCGGCCCTCCACATGGTCTGGGAGACGGTGGACCGGCCCACGGCTGAAAAAGGTTGCTGACCCCTGGTGTAGACAGTATTGAGCTACATGGACCAGTGATCAAACTCAGTACAGTGGTACCTCAGGTTAAGTACTTAATTTGTTCTGGAGGTCCGTACTTAACCTGAAACTGTTCTTAACCTGAGGCACCACTTTAGCTAACGGGGCCTCCTGCTGCTGCTGCGCTGCCGGAGCATAATTTCTGTTCTCATCCTGAAGCAGAGTTCTTAACCTGAAGCACTATTTCTGGTTTAGCGGAGTCTGTAACCTGAAGCATATGTAACCTGAGGTACCACTGTATAAGGTACCTCCCTCGGTTCTTATGTTGTACCACAAACCTACCTCACTCTCCACATTTAGCTCAGAGCAGAGATGCCACTGCAACCAGCCGCAGTGCGTGCATGTACACACACACACAAATGCACACACCTCACCCCTTTATGGGTTCCTTTCAGACTATGTGTGTTTGGGTGGTGGTGGTCAACAGCATGCCCACATTTCTGTCTATTAATTATATCATATAGAAGACAACCAGAGCTACTGTAAATCAAGCCTGCTCCTATCTACATAATTGCACCCCTTCAGCTGCATAGCTTCACCCTGCATAGCATTTCTTGGTCGTAGCAGCATGTGACAAAGAGAAAGAGTGCTAAAATGCAGCTGGCTCAGTAGTGCAGCACGGTGCCGTACTGTGCTTGTGCTGCAGCATCACAGCCAGGCCTATGTGCCGCTCTTCTGTTTCCCTTTAAGGGCCCAGTGCTGCCCTTTTCAGCTGCTCAACAAATTTACTTCTGGGGTTGCTTTGCAGCCATTGCTCTTCAACTCTTAATATCATCTGAACTGAAGAAGGCCAACCTGGACGTAATTGCCTTCCACAATCCATTCTTCCCTTGCCATGCAATTAGAACTATAACATTTTTGTTCAGCCTCACTTGCCTGGCCCCACTGCCTTGGCCCCCATAGCCCCTCCAGATGACAGATTAAACACACTTATTCTCTAAGTAGAACTGATTAGGCTCTGCAAGGCTTTGGAAATTTTTTTTGGGGGGGGTTTACTATTTTATTATATATTTTATCAGAACTGGCCCAGCCATTATACGGTGTAAAGCTACTGCTTCAGGAGGCAGAAACCCTGCAGTTGACACGCCCATGGGTGCCCCACCTGCCCCACTGCCTCCACCAGCGATGGAGAAGCGCTACTGCCATTGGCGCCAATTTTGGGCAAGATCACGTCCATTTGTGGTAAGATCTTGCCTGAAATCGGGGGGGGGGGACTTGAGGAGCGCACAAAATCTCATGTGATTTGGAGTGAAATCTCACCTGAAATCAGTGTGCCCTTGCCCAAAATCAGTGCCGGTGGCAGTGCTGCTTCAGATGCAGCTGGGTGCAGGGCAGGAGAAGGTAGCTGGTGGCGGCAGGGGCAGGGGAAAGCAGCGCTTCCCATTTCATCTCAAGTGGTGAAATGGGATGTAAAGGCAAAGGGACCCCTGACCATTAGGTCCAGTCGTGGCCGACTCTGGGTTTGCGGCACTCATCTTGCTTTATTGGCCGAGGGAGCCGGCGTACAGCTTCCAGGTCATGTGGCCAGCATGACTAAGCCGCTTCTGGTGAACTAGAGCAGTGCACGGAAATGCCGTTTACCTTCCCGCCGGAGCGGTACCTATTTATCTACTTGCACTTTGACGTGCTTTCGAACTGCTAGGTTGGCAGGAGCAGAGACCGAGCAATGGGAGCTCACCCCAACGCGGGGATTTGAACCACCAACCTTCTGATTGGCAAGTCCTAGGCTGTGTGGTTTAATCCACAGCACCACCTGCATCCCTATGAAATGGGATGTACCAGCCCTATATTTCATTATTACATTTTACCCCACCTTTACTTCCAAGGAGTTCAAGGTGGCTTTCATGGTTCTTCCTCTCACCACTTTACCCTCACAACAACCCTGAGAGGTAGATTAAGCTGAGAGGCAGCGACCAGCCCAAGGTCACCCAGTGAGCTTCGTGGCTGAGTGGGGATTTGAACCCTGGTCTCCCAGGTCCAGCACTCTAGCCTTTACATCATGCTGGCCATCTGCTATGACCCGCTGCTGTATTACTACCTGTATTTGTTGCTACTTATTGTATTAATGTTTTAATAAATATGCACTGGCAGGCAGCACCATTTGTTCCTCCTCCTCTGGTCCTCCCCCCCCCCCGGACCCCAGTATGGATGTGGGCCTAAGGTTGCCCTGCCCGCTTCCCTCTTCTTTCCCCTCCTTCCACAGTGGTGAAGGCAGTGGCAGCAAAATAGTCTGAGGGAGGAGGCAAAGTGGACAAAACTGGGCTTTTGTTGTAAATCTAAAGGCCGTTTTGTGCTTCGGTTGTGTTCTGGCACTTCTGTCATGCTTGAGTTGGAGCGTGACAGAAGCGGAGGGTGGATGCGGCAGGATGCAGCTCTTTGCTCCCTGCTTTGCTGCCATTCCTCCGCTTCATCTCCTTCTCCCATGCTGGCCAGGGAGTTGTGTTCCGTCCCCCCCTGGGCCTCAGCAGTAACGCCAGCTCACCTGCCTTCTGAAGTGATGGCTGCTTACTGCTGGAGCTGGTGGGCAGGGAAGCTAATGGAAGGTGAAGCCAGAGGCAATTCTGGGTTTTTTCCCTGTCGTCCTCTCTTGCAAAAACACAGTGGGTGCTTTAGCAATTCTCAGGCAAAAGCATCAGAGGAGAAAAGCTGGACACAGAGAAACTTCGCATTTGTACAAGCCAGCATCCAGTTTCTAAATATCTAGCTGGATAAATGAGTCTTTATAGCAAGTGTCTGCAAGTTAGGGGTTTAGCCTTGTTTTAAATGCATTTGCCCTTTATGGTTTTTTTAAAAAAACTTTTAAATTTTATATGTAAGTTGCCTTGAGATGATGGTTTAGAAGGTGATTTATAGTAATAATTCTGTAATTTTTCAGTTCTGCTTTTACCAAGATGGATGGAAAGAATGCCAGGAAGTCTTGGAATAATAAGAAAATTATTAATATGGCTCGGGGAGTGGGGCGGGGCATGAGACTGCTGGACTTTGGATTTGGGGTGTAGAAAAAATAATGGTAGGACCTTGCTCCTGGCTTCTGAAATATAAGTGTTGGTGGCGGGGGTGGGGCAGAGAAAGGGTGTAACAGGGAAGGCATATCGCTACCTTTCCCAGCTCCTTTCTAATTGGTGCTTCTTCAGGGTGTTTGAAGAGAGCATTGCTGAAGCTGTCTTGGAGAGAAGAGTGATAGCTCAGGGGCAGAGCACCAGAAAGTGCCAAATTCAATCCCCAGCATCTCCAGGTGAGGCTGGGAATGATGCTTGTCCGAAATCCTAGATAACCGCTGCCAGTGAGATCAGGGGTGAGGAAACTGTGACCCTCCAGGTGTTGTTGGGCTACATCTCCCATCATCTCCATTAATTGGCAATGCTGGGTGTCCAGCAATATCTGGAGGACCACAGACTCCCTGGACCTGAGCTAGGTGGACCAATAGTTTCCTTGGCAAAAGGCGAGTGCTCATTCTAAACTCTATAGCAGGCCATGTCAGCTGGTAAGTGATGGGAGTTGTGGTCCAAAATAGCCCTAGACTACGCGGGTGGCGTTGTGGGTTAAACCACAGAGCCTAGGACTTGCCAACCAGAAGGTCGGCGGTTTGAATCCCCGCGACGGGGTGAGCTCCCGTTGCTCGGTCCCAGCTCCTGCCAACCTAGCAGTTCAAAAGCACATCAAGTGCAAGTAGATAAATAGGTAACGCTCCGGCGGGAAGGTAAACGGTGTTTCCGTGCGCTGCTCTGTTTCGCCAGAAGCGGCTTAGTCATGCTGGCCACATGACCCGGAAGCTGTACGCCGGCTTCCTCAGCCAATAAAGCGAGATGAGCGCCGCAACCCCAGATTCGTCCGCGACTGGACCTAATGGTCAGGGGTCCCTTTACCTTAGGAATCTTCAGAGACACAGTCCTCAGATGATGACAGTCTCATGTGGAGCTACAGTCACTATGGCCTACCTCTCTTCCCCTGAACCCTGAGGAGTCACCTCTGCCACAGACACCAAAGGCTGGACCACAGATTTCAGAGGATTGGAAGATCTCTGTGAAGAGATCCCCATAGCTTGAAAGCCCAGGGCCTAGAAGAAGCAGCCAATGGCTGCAGGATAAAAACTTTGGCCTCCCTGGCCAAATGAAGCATTCATATGGTGTAGTCGCTAGTCAATAAATAGCTAAGCGAGGCTATGAGGAACTATTAATTAGGTGCATCAGGGCATTGACTTAGTAATGTATGCAGTCTGGCTCAGCTGCATGATTGCTGACCATGGTCCTGAAATCCACACCTTGACCCTTCTCCAAGGTGCTGATCCTTGCCTGTGCTTTTCCTTCCTATCTGCCTAGGACTATGGACCTCCTCTGTGCTTGGGCCATCACCCGTGTTGAAAATCCCCACAGAACAAGGTTGTGAAAGGCTACTCTGTGGCTTGTCAATTCTTAACAGAAGCCACCACCCCACTACAAGGGTTATAGTCCCCCTGTTGCCGTGACCTATCCCTGCTCCACTCTGAAGACTACCACACAGGATTTATTTAGCTATCCCAAATGTCATGGTTAGCACACAGATTCCAGGAATAAATTGCCCTCTGATGAATGTTCCCCCACACCTCACCAGAGAGGATGAAGAAGATTCCTGAAACGAAAGCCAGGATGGTCCTCTGGGGGCGGATATGTCCGATGTTGCTAATGACAAATGCTGTGAAGACGAGAAAGAGGCTGACCATAGGGAAAGGGGTGGCTGTGCGGATGGTCTCTGCCAAGAGAAAGAGAGAAAGAGAAGAGTCAGATTTTCTAAGTTAAATTTGAGTCGATCCTCTTCACCAAAGCTCAGTCCTAGAACCAGGTTTGAATGCTCAGATTTCTGACACGTGAAGCAGTCGTATTCCTGGGAGAGCCCCCTGAGCACGCACAGATATATTCCCCCTACTTCCTGAGTAACCACAGGCTGCATGCATTCCTTTAGGAGTAAAAAAGGCTGGGGCTTCTAGATGGGCTTAAACTGGAACTCTTTCTTTTAGAAATGACCCCACAGTACACACATCAAGTTTCAGTGAGTTGGATGCAAAATCATGCCTGGTTCTCTGCAAACTCTATTTATTTAAACTGAGATTCCTAACAAAGCTCTTTTTCTAGAATTTGGTCTTACAGACATCACAGATGAATACTCCACGCATAAAATAATTCACATCTGAATGTGGCAAGCAAATGTAGTAAAATTTCCAAAGTAATTTCAGGATTGAGCTTTGATTAAATGGAAGCGGGGAGTAAAAGGAGGGGAGCAGATGATAACATGTGTGACTGAAATGTTTGAGGCAGAGCTGGCTCAAGACATTTTGCTGCCTGAGGCAACAGTGCAAAGTACCCCTGAACATGTACAAAGGCTACAGACACACTGTACAACTAAAGCATGGCAACTCTCGTTTGTTAAGGGTGCTGGAAATTGCAATTCTGTGAGGAGTAAACTACCATTCCTAGGATTATTTGAGGGGGGCATTGTTCTTTAAATGTATGGTGTGTGCACATCCAAAATTGATTTAAAGGGACATTTTATTTCAGATCAGTAGGTAGAGCAAAAAAACACACCATACTGCTATGCTATGCCACCTGCCATCTCTTCCTATAGGACCATATATGTGGCTTCCCAGAATTAAAAGAACTGAGCCAGGGGCAGAGGTAAACATCTGCTATGACATTCAGTAAAGTGGGTCCTGGATCTGCAAAGGTTGAAGAAACATTGAAACATACAAAAAGTATGTAAACCGTAATACATGCACCATAATAATGGTCCATTTAAAACACTCAAGTAAGCTTACAAGTGCTACACGAGATGCATGTCCACCACGTATCAAAACATCTCTTTGCCCTTACATTCAAGAGTCCTTATCTTTAGACACAAACACACCTATTTGATGTACAAATGTGCATGGGTGATAAAACTAAACCCCTTGTATCTCAGTTGTTTCCCAAGCACATGGAACATTTCCACATACAGGTGAATTCTTATTTGCATGCAGATGGTCCACACGACAAAACAACACAGTCCATCGGATAAATGCTTGCACCAATACATTCTGGAACCAATCCAAAGTGTTCTTTTCATTTTTGAATATGATCTTAGGTCAACCTTAGTCTATCCTATTTGTCAGGCCCTCTTCCCAAACCCACAAATTTGACTTTGGTATACAACATGAAGTATACCTTTTCACACAAAAAAATTGAGTTTTCCAGAACATGAGATTCAATTACCCCAAAGTTGCCTTTCTAAAAGTCTCTTTAAACTGCGTGTCAACTGCGATTCCTGATAAGGTGATTCCTGTTTCTGTTAAAAGGGCATGAATCCCATTTGTATTTGGCAACTGTGAACACTAAAGCATCTAACCTTGATGGCTCAGAACTCAAGCTAAGGGCTCCACCCTTTTTGGACAATGTCAAGTTATTAAAAAAAAATTAAGAGTGCCACTGAATATGTGCAGAGTTGATTGCCCTCCACTCTGTGTAACAGCAGCTTACTACTAGTCATTTCTGGAACTACAAGGTTCACTTCTAAACAATAAGACACCTCTCTTGGCTGGAACTGAGGCCTAGTCTGCACATGCCGCAGATCTGAGGAGGTTGAATTATGAGGTGGTAAATGTGCAGTAGCATTTCAGACTTCAGCTGAATGCATCACATTTTTTAATACTTCCTCGGTTTCTTCATTTGTAAAGCCCTCCCTGTAAGTTAAAGAAACAACCACAACTATAATTAGGGAGGTTCTGGCCTAGCCTGCTCCCCGCTGTGTTGGTTTGTGCATGTTGGAAGATTTCTTCTGCTAGGGGAGAATTGAAAATGCAACACCCTTCCTCACAGCTCAGTTGTAGAGCTGGAAACTCTTAATACCAACATTGTGGGTTTGAGCCCCATGTTGGGTGAAAGATTCCTGCATTTCCTGGGAGGCTGGACTAGATGACTGTCATGGCCCCTTCCAAGTCTACAATTCGATGATTCTTCCACCTTTTTCTAGGTCCCCTCTACACCTCCGAAAGAATGGATCGTGGCAGGGTGTTGAATGCCAGAGGTGGTAGAGTGGACTGTGGGGAGGAGATAGTTCTCCGTGTAAATACTCCCTGCAAGTAGAAAACTATATACTGTCGGGGTGCTGCTACTGGCTACTGACAGCTTGCCTAATGAAGCAGAGAAACAGAGAAAAAGCGAACTTTTCAGTTCCTTTTTATTATTAGAATTACCAGGACAAAATTCCATCCACACCGTTCATTATCCGGTGTTGCCTCGAGTGAAGCTCCACTTCCTCTTCTCTTTACTTCATCAGACTCCTCCTCCCTCCTATGGCAGCTGTCAAGTGCCACCCACCTCTGAGCCCTCTTCTCTGCCATTCTCAATGAACACCTGGTTTGGGGTGATAGAACAGGTTCTGGGGTACTCTCCAGCGACAGCTTGTGTCAGCCAGCCACTGCTCAGGCTCTGCCTGTTCTGTGCTACCTGGTTCTTGCTCCTCATCTTCCATTATTTCCCAACTTCTTCCTTCTTCTGGGTTGTGACCTGTGTCAAACCACTCTTCTAGATCTATACTATCAGCCCCTTCCTCCTCTCTGGAAGGCTCCTGGGCAGACTGTCTCCACCATTCCTCTTCATCTGCCCAGTCCCTGACATATACATATGCTAGAAAAATTCCAGACTTATCCACTCGACTTTTTTCTACTCACAGAGAGGTTTTTAAATAATAAAAAGTAGAGCATTGAAAAGTGTGATTCCCCCACGCAGCTGAAGTAGTATAACGCATTCTGCAATCTCCTCCCCATCTTTAACTAATAAGTGTGTTCACCCAGTTAGCATTAAGGCAGATGCAACTAAAAAACAGCCCTCCTAGGGGCTAGGGTAGCCAACGTTATGTTCTCCAGATGTTTTGGACTACATAATCCCTGGTTCTGAGCTATACTGGCCAGAGCTGATCAAAATTAAGATCCCACAGCATCTGGAGGGCACCATATTGCCTATTCCTGATCTAGGAAGAGGACACATGCTATATGATTCCAGGAGAGAGAGAAGGGGTAAGGTGAAGATCACTCCAGAGTTTGCTCCAGCTGCCTATTCACTGGGTCATCAGTCATCAACTGCCCAGTGGGAAGAAGAGAGAGGGACTCAGGCAAAGACCATCTCAGAGCTTCCAGTGGTGGCTGGAACCCATTGCTACTGGTAGGGTGGGAGGCAGGGAGTCCAACAGTAGGTGGCGCCAGAGCGATGACAGACAGAGCTGCCCGCTGGACTGGTTGTCAGTAAAAAGGCAGGTAGGTAGTATAGGGCCTGGCTGAGGGCAAACTGAGGTTGGTGGGGCAGTGCCTTATGGACCAGCCTCCATGGACCTCCTCCAGTGGAACTCTCTGCTTGCCGCCATTTTACCACAAACTGGGAAGGGTCCCGAATGCTTTGTTTAAGTTGCTGCTGTTTGCCGTGGTTTCTTTAAAACATAGCTTAATGTTTCTTGCATGCCACCTTGGGAAATAAATTGTTCAAATAAATATAAAGCCTGATGCTGTCCCCGTTCCACCTCATTAGCTTTCGCTTGGCAACGGCAATAAAACTTGGCGCACGATGATTATGTCATCCCATGCAGTTTAGATTGCCAGGTGTTAAAGCACAGAAGGGAAGAGTGAGGTACGGAGGTGGTGAATTTGGCTGGAAATGGAATATTGCTTGTGTGACATCACCATTAATGACGAGCTGCAGAAATCTTCTCGCTGCTGCTCTGGAAATTCAAAATATTTTTCCAGTTGAGATTATAAGAGCCTAACTATTCCTTCTTTCGTCCAGCAGGGGGCAATGATATTCTCTCTCTCTCTCTCTCTCTCTCTCTGAATCAAACACACACACACAATTATCTCAGTTCTGTTTTCAAGATTAAGTGTTTAGTAACTGCATGAAATAAATTTGGTACTCCGGGAGGGAAACTTGAGAAGTTATGTCATAATCAGAACAGAATTGTTGTCAACTGACCAGAAAAGCAAGCTGTGCTCTTGTGCCTTTTGAAAGTAGATTGATTTTGCAAGAGAGCAGCAGCAGGTGAGGCTTTTCATAGGATGGAGATCAATGGTAGCTCCTCTGCTAATACCTGCTGCACGTCAGTTCACTTGTTCAGAGCACTGGGACTGGCTGAAATGTTGGCAACCTTGAAACCAAGCTATTGCTAGAAGCAGGGTTTTCTTTTCAGGTAACCTGGCCTCTCCAGCTCCCACCGCAAAGGCCCTGCTTGTTAGCCTTAGCAGTCAGTTTGCTAGCTTTATTGCCTATGTTGATTCTTCATAGCCAAGGCACACAGCACAGTTGTCAAGGCCAACTAAATAGTTTCAGGGCAGAGCTGTGGTGGTAGCTTCCACTCCTCTCCTCAGCTTAAAGCAGTAGTGAAACCCACCCTCCCCCAAATGAAAATGGGGGCAGGTACACAAGGGGCAAATTTGGGGTGTGTGTGCGAGAGAGAGAGAGCTCTGTGCCACATGTAAGAATTTTCTAAAAGAGAAACAATGCAATATTTTCTGCTAATGCTCCCATCATAGCCATCTTTTCTCTGAAGCTCCCAGTACAGGGTGGCCAAAATAGAAGGTTTGCTTAGAATTTCAATGTGAACCTCCCCAATTTGCACTTTCCAGAAAAATATATGAACCGAAAAGCAGTTATCCTTCAAAATTCACACATCTCCTGAATTTTGTGATGCGGTTCTCCAACCAAATAATGTGTACAAAAATGTGTGTATTGGGGGGAAATGTGCATTAAAATGCATATATTAGTATATAGCATGTATTATATTGGGGAAAACTACCGTATTTTTCGCTCTATAATACGTACAAGACCATAAGACACACCTAGTTTTTGGAGGAGGAAAACAAGGAAAAAAATATTCTGAATCTCAGAAGCCAGAACAAGAGGGATCGCTGCACAGTGAAAGCAGCAATCCCTCTTGCTGTTTTGGCTTCTGGGATAGCTGTGCAGCCTGCATTCGCTCCATAAGACATACACACATTTCCCCTTACTTTTTAGGAGGGGAAAAGTGAGTCTTATAGAGCAAAAAATACGGTACTTTCAATAATGTGTATATCACGCAAAATTGCATACAGAAATGTGTCTATTGGGAGAAATTTGCACTAAAATGCAGACAGATTTTCATGGAGACTTTGAAAGCATACATTGCAAACTGATGCAGTAATTTGGAGAACAGAACTGAAGACTGGAGAAACAAGACGTGGAAAGAAACCGAGTTGGCAGGTTCCTCCATCCTTAGTACTGTGAATGTGACAGTTGTACAGAAAAGGGAATTTCAGCAGGTGGAACTGGCGTGCCAAGATCCACCTGTGGAAATTTCCTCTTTTACACAACTGTTAAACACTCAGGAGCCCTGCCTGGTTTATTCACCTGGTCGGCTTAGCTCCTATTGATTTTGAGGGAGCTAAAAATCTTCCCTACCCCAGTTCTGTCACCATTGGACAGACATGAGCCCACAGGGAACTGCTCTCTCGCTCTCTCTCTCTGCTGGAAATAAAGAAAGAGCGCTGTTCTGTCTGTGGAAAGTGCCTTTCCTTAAAGTAGCCATAAGGGTCCTGCAGTGGCAGTGGGAAGGAGGGTTACTTGACCAGGGAGAGTGCTGCTCCCTCTAGTCCCCCCCCCCATTTATGCC
This sequence comes from Podarcis melisellensis, assembly GCF_964234715.1. Taxonomy (NCBI): domain Eukaryota; kingdom Metazoa; phylum Chordata; class Lepidosauria; order Squamata; family Lacertidae; genus Podarcis; species Podarcis melisellensis. Next base: position 19,181,465 of record NC_138545.1, read on the forward strand.
TCAAAGACTTAAGACTGTCTTCATCAACACTGTGCTCTTCAGATGTTTTGGACTACAACTCCCATCAGCCCCTAAGCTGTGGTGGCTAGGGCTTATGGGAGTTGTGGTCCAAAACATGTAACGGGCACTAGACTGGCAAAGTTTGACCTAGGTGGAGAAGCATTGTGTCAAGCCCACCTGAAATGTCAGGTGCCACACAGACAGTCCCAAGCAAATATATGTGTTTTGCTGCATGAATGGTGAACTACACCATCCTTGAGCAATTTTGGTTGTCCAAGCTGCAGGTAACCAACGCCCAAACTGCTCTACTTGTTGAATAAGTGGGTATTTCCCAAACTGTGGTGCATGAACCACCAGCTTTATTCAGGTATGTACAGAATTCAAATTACAGATTTCAAATTATAATACAGTGCAAATGTAAAAAATAAAAGATGCAATAAAAATACAATCGTATAGCTTCTAGCACATTAGAATTGCCACAGCAGGTAGAAAAATCATGAGATGGGCTGCCAAGACTGCAATTTTCAAGTGAGGGCAGGTAGTTTGGGAATCACAGGGATATTTCCTTGTAACTAGGCCTGGGATCTTATGGTAAAGGGTAGGTCAAAAATCAAATTAATTAATTGTTGTTTTTAAATAACAGATAAGTGGATTTCTGCTGCAAAGGTGCCCTTCGGTCCTCACTCTTAAAACCAAGTTACCGTATTTTTTGCTCTATAAGACTCACTTTTTCCCTCCTAAAAAGTAAGGGGAAATGTGTGTGCATCTTATGGAGCGAATGCAGGCTGCACAGCTATCCCAGAAGCCAGAACAGCAAGAGGGATCACTGCTTTTGCTGTGCAGCGATCCCTCTTGTTGTTCTGGCTTCTGAGATTCAGAATTTTTTCTTTTTCTTGTTTTCCTCCTCCAAAAACTAGGTGCGTCTTATGGTCTGGTGCGTCTTATAGAGCGAAAAATACGGTGAGCGTCCACAGCATGTTGGATGTTTGAGGGGAGAAAGCTGCGGCAGTGCCAGCCAGCTTTTGTGGGGAAGAGCCATGGTAGGCCTTCCGCAGGCTCCCATAGGAGTGGGCAGCTAATGCTCCCTTTGGAAGGCAGTTCTGCTGAAACTGGCAAGTCTCACCTGCAAGTCAAGAAAGAGTAGAACTGGGGTGTGAGAAGAGTTTGTGTTATGTGTCCTTCCACAGCCTTTCAAAAACTAGTCATTGTAATGGAACAGGGCCACCAGGGGGCGCCCCAATAGCTACAGCTACATCCAGCCTGCACCTTAGAATGGAGTATAATAATAATAATAATAATAATAATAATAATAATAATAATAATAATAGGTTCACTTGCACAAGATGCAGTGATGGCCATCAGTGTGGCTGGCTTTAAAAGAGGATTAGACAAAAATTGACTACTAACAACGGCTCCTAGCCATTATGGCTACATTCTGCCTCCACTGTCTGGGGCAGTTTGCCTCTGAATACCAGTTGCCACAAATTGCAGGCAAGGAAAACTGCTGTTGCACTCCTGCCCTGTGAGAACAGGAAGAATTTCTAGCAGCTTTGTTGCGTCAAAATAGTAGTAGTAGTAGTAGTAATAATAATAATAATAATAATAATAATAATAATAATAATAATAATTTATTATTTGTACCCCGCCCATCTGGCTGGGTTTCCCCAGCCACTCTGGGCGGCTTCCAACAAAGATGAAAGATACACTGAAATGTCACATATTAAAAACTTCCCTGAACAGGCCTGCCGTCAGATGTCTTCTGAATGTCAGGTAGTTGTTTATCGCTTTGACATCTGATGGGAGGGCGTTCCACAGGGTGGGCGCCACTACCGAGAAGGCCCTCTGCCTGGTTCCCTGTAACTTAGCCTCTCGCAGTGAGGGAACCGCCAGAAGGCCCTCGGAGCTGGACCTCAGTGTCCGGGCAGAACGATGGGGGAGGAGACGCTCCTTCAGATATACTGGACCGAGGCCGTTTAGGGCTTTAATAGCATTCCTAAATGGACTTTGCCCCCCAAATACACATTTCTAAATGTATTTTCTGTCAAAATAGGCAGTCATGGATGTATTCTCTTGTCAAAACCACACACTTTAAAATGGATTGAGATACAGTTTTTAGGCAAGAGCTGTACCACCGTAACATTTGGATGAAGGTGACATGCAGTGGATAGCAACAGTCTGATCCTCACCTTAGTCTGGGAAGTGTGGATCAGTTCAGTTTGTATTGGAATTCCCAAGGACTGAGCTCCTCAAGGAGCCCTAATCCTTTCTTAGAGAGCAGTGGGATATAAATCCATACGCTTTGCAGAGTTGGAGTTGAACAGCTTGTTAACCTTTCGCTGGCATGAGTGGCTGGCCCTGTCATTCTTCAAGGGCTCAAATCCTGCTCCATGTCGCTAGAAGTTAAATCTCTGAGCAGGTGGGTGGGCGCATAGCCTCTCTGCAGTGCATGTAGGCAAATGCCTGAACATGAGCGCAAACTGTGGCTGCCGAGGGGTATTTTGAACTGCTGCTGACATATTGGGCCCGGCCATTACGTGTGCTTGTTTTGTTCAAATGGACAACCATCCTCTTGGCTTTTAAGCCAGCCAAGGGCAAGCTGAACAGCAGAGAACACCAACCTTTTGGAGTCCATGGGCCCATGCGCAAGTCTGAGAAGCTCTTGTGGGCAACACACACAGAGCAACGAAGAACATGCCACAACCTATCCTGTTGGCTATAACCGAATGCTTCTTGCCCATCTAATCTCAGCAAGGGGAGGGGAATCTGTGGTCACCAGAGGAGACCTCTGTGAGCACCCTCAGGCACCATGCTGGCAACCCCTGTATACAAGATAAAGTCAGGTGAAGGGTGCCTACAACCCTGCGCCATTATGGAGGTGGCCAAACAAACATTTCTCATTTTAATCCAGTGTTTTTCAACCTGTGGGTCCCCAGATGTTGTTGGACTACAACTCCCATCATGCCTAGCCAGCATGACCAGTGGCCAGGGATGATGGGAGCTGTAGTCCAACAACACATGAGGACCCACAGGTTGAGAACCGCTGTAAATCTGTGAAATGTGCATGGGGGGGGTCGCAGATGTGGTGGGTGGGATGGGAAGAAACAAATAAAGGCCAAAGACGAGGGGTAGGCATTCACTCTCCCTTTTCCCCAAGGCGGGCACCCCACCTTGGTTCATGGGTGGGCCGGCCCTGGGGATTTAACCATTTCCCCGCCAGCTGGGACCCTGGTCTGGAGCAGGGCCTTCATGCCTGTTATTTAGTTGAAGTAAGCCATTCATCCTATTGCTACAAGTGGGGTTAACATCATGTCTAGGTTCATAGCCACACCATACATTTAAAGCACATGGCTTCCCCGAAGGAATTCTGGGAACTATAGTTTGCTAAGGGTGCTGGGAATTATAGCTCTGTAGTAGAAACTACAGTTCTCAGGATTCTTTGGGGGAAGCCATGAGTGTTGCAATGGTAGAAATATGCTTTAAATGTGTAGATGTGACTGAGTTCGACCTTCAGAGAGCCCCTCTTAGCTTTCTTTTTCTCAATGCCCAACAAACAGAAGCATATTGACTTACTAAGTATGTTTTCTGTGTTCTCCGTTACGAGGGGGCCTTCAGGGTCAGGGTCAGGCCTGGGCTCTAGGAAGTACTCGGAAGCAACACAGCTGCCCTTTTTCTGACCTGCGGAAGAAGAAAACACATCACATTCATGGTGTCAAGAGCTTCTGGGAAGGGGCCAAAGGTGGGAACCTCATACAGGTCCAAGGGGTGGAAAGGACTGTATGTCACTGAGGTAGGTCTGGCCAAGTGAGAGGACCAGCAGGGCCAGCCCTACTATTAGGCAGAGTGAGGCAGGTGCCTTGGACGGTAGATGTTGTGAGGAGCAGGAGGCAGTGGCAATTCCCTATGGCCATTCCTATCCCCTGGAGCTGAAGCCCCAGCAGCAGTGGTGTTTCCTTGTTGCTAGTCTGGTTTGAGGAGGGTCTGGTTGCCTGCACCTCTCACCCATTCAGCTTCTTTCACAGACAGCACTGGTGCGAAAGGCCTTGCACGAAGTGAGCACCAGAGCACAAGGCCCATCTAGTCCAACATGTCAGCTTCTTCCAATGGGCCACAGAGAGCCTTGCACCAAGTGGGCACCAGAGCACATGCTGTTCTTACCAGATGCCTGAGGAAAACCCACAAACAGGACCTGAGCACAAGAGCCCACTTGCTATTCCTCCAGCAACGGGTATAGAGAAGCATGCTGCCTCTGGTAGGGAACATGGCCACTGTGGCAACGAGCCACTGACAGCACACAACTCAACTCAGGCCGCATATTTCAGTGGGCAGAGCATGTTGCTCTGCTGACTTGATGCATGCCAGTGCTGCCACACTGCAGGTTTTATTCGAGTGGGTAGCAAAGCAGGGGCTAGGAAGCAAGGCCGCCCAGTGGCATAGCATGGGGGGTGCAGGGGGGCCGGCTGCACCGGGCACAACATCTGGGGGGGCGCGCTCGCACTCGCAGCTCTCTGCCCCTACCTGGCTCACTCACTCTCTCTCACTGCAGTGCTGGCTGTGTGAATCCGATCCGAGCCGCTGGGTCGCCGCCCACTGTGGAGGGGGTGGGTGCCAGGCGTGTGGTGCGGTGTGGAGAGAGAGTGAGGGACTATCTGGGGGAGGGACAGTGCAGCGGCCGCCCAGCGCAGCGCTGAGCGCGGGAGAAAACCACAGCAGACCAGGCAGCAGCAAGAAGAAGCTGGCAACGGCGGCAGGTTAGGGGTTAGGGGGCGCAAATTACTTGCCTTGCCCTGGGTTAGGGGGCGCAAATTACTTGCCTTGCCCTGGGTTAGGGGGCGCAAATTACTTGCCTTGCCCCGGGTGCTGACAACCCACGCTACGCCACTGAGGCCACCCCAGGACATTTTGCTGCCTGAGGTGGACAAGATCTGCTCCCCTCCCCAATATTCCATCCATAGAAACCTCCTGAGCTGTTGACTCTTGCTTCAAGTTGGGAAAGTTATCTTCTGCCACACAAGAGGGCAGCTGACTAGCTTAGGGAACGTGCAGCTGGCCATGTGGCGCACACAATTTGCCATCGAGGCTACCTCCAAGGCACCTGAAGCTTTAGTCAGCTGCCTCACTCTGCCCAATGGCAGATAGAGCAAGCAGCAGCAAGGTGGTATTATTATTATTTATTTCATTTGTGGGGGTGAGTTCCATAGTTTAACCACGCGCTTCATGAAGAGGCAGGACATTTGCATTAGGGATTTGAGGAATGGGGAAATGAGAGGTAGAGAAGTTCACACAGGGCCTACATGGATGCTCTTGCATGGGGAAAGTGACCACAGAAAGAAGTTTCAGAGGTGAACAGGTAGGATGGGGGGATTATAGAAAAAGAAGGCCAAGAATGTATATTGCAGCTGTGTGGGTGAGCGATGAAACACACATTATAATTTGAAGTAACCAACCAAAGTACAGTGGTACCTCGGGTTACAGACGTTTCAGGTTACAGACTCCGCTAACCCAGAAATAGTACCTCGGGTTAAGAACTTTGCTTCAGGATGAGAACAGAAATCGCACAGTGGCGGCGCAGTGGCAGCGGGAGGCCCCATTAGCTAAAGTGGTTCTTCGGGTTAAGAACAGTTTCAGGTTAAGAATGGACCTCCGGAACGAATTAAGTTCTTAACCCGAGGTACCAGTGTACAGGATTCAGGTCTTGTGGTTTTAAACTAAAGGAAGTAGGCTAAACTCTCACTCTGAAGGCAGTTCTGAACCTACAGAATTCTTCCACATTTTGAGGTACACGCTGCCACTATTAATGCCATTGTATCTTGAGTGGTAGATTAAGATTCAGTGGGCAGTTTGATCTCAAACATTAGTTTCAGGAATGAGGTTCCTGAATGATGGCTGTTCAAATCACCTTTTTGAAAACTGAGCTGCTCTTCTGCTCCTCGGAAGAGTTTTGCTCTTCTATTAACAACCAGCAGTCAGATTGTGTCCAGCAACCTAAGCTTTGCAAGAGTTCAGCTGCAAGTACATGTAGACTTGCAGGCAAACAGAGAAAAACCCAGATGTGTCGTTGTTTTTAATGCCCCAATGCATGGCCTTACAACTCATTTCCCTCTCCTGATCACCTTCCTCAATTAGATGAAAACACAAATTATGGAAGCAGAGGAGGCCATGCAAGCCTGATGAAGCAGTTTAGATCTGGCCTAGTGACGCCATCATTTGTAACTGGAGTCTCCAGGTGTGACACGAGGCAATTTTGAGAGGGGAAACTTGACTTTTCAAGGCTCTTACCGGCAAAGAAACAGACCCTCCAGAGCCCAGCGTGCAGTGCCATGACTATCTCGGTGGTCTGGTTCTGCGGAAACACAATTCCTTCCTCCATGAACAGCCAGTAGTCAGTACTGACGGCGATGCCCACCAGGAGCAGTCCACACGCTCCGAAAACACTAGACAGCAGGGTCAGGGCGCGGCTGCTGCAGTTACTCATCCTAGGTGACAGGGGGAGCCACTGGCCAAATGCAGCGCAAGGACCTGGAAGAGGAATTGATAACAATCAGCTAGAAAAACCAGATATTCACACAAATCACACACAGACACCCCGCCCAAAAGCTATACTCACATTAAATTTGAGCTTTTCCTAGTCAAACCAATGGGTTCTCAGAGGCCCCAATAGTTACTGGCTCCCATATTCTTCCTCTTTAACCACAATATTTTTATTTTCACCAAGAGAACATGGCGGCTGGCTCTAAGCACCACCCTACCTCACTAAAACCTCCCAAAGAGTCCAAGAGGTCTTGGCTACAAGACCTTTCACCTTCTAACTCAGGAGTGAGGAACCTCCAGCCTCCGGGCTAAACTAGGCCTGCCAATCTGGCCTGCAGAAGCCGTTTTTGGCCAGCCACGCCCATCTGTCACTCATATGATGTTAAATGGCCACCTACCTTTTACCATATAGCATCAGGTGCAGGATAGGCAAAGCCACAGCTGCCAAGGAGCCACCAGCAGGGCACAAGGGCATTGGGTCTTGCTTTTGGTGCAAGATGCAAGCCCTGCTGCTTTGGGGGATGAGGATTGGTTCTACTTGCCTGCCTATCAAAAGTGAGCCCATGGAGGGTTGGACACCTTTTTAATCCAGCCCACAGGGCAAAAGTAGTTCTCTGCTTTTGCTCTGACCCAGTAGATTTTTTAAACATAAAAATAAATCCATATCCTGCCCATTCTTCCAGAGGATGACTCAGGGCAACAAATACTTCTGTGATTTATAAAATTACAGTTAAAAACAAAATAAAAACATATCAAAGGCATTTAAAGACAGTTGGAAGCTTTTAAAGATAACAGAACAAAACATCTAAAACAAATTTAAGAACCAAATCAGGTGACTAGATAGCGCCAATGAAATAGAAAAGATTTCAGCAGGCACCTGCCGGATTTTAAACTTCCACTCTACATGACAACCCTGAGAGGCCTTCTAATGACTGTCTCCTAGCTTTCATACTCTGATGAGGAACCCCTTCATGACTGCCCTCAAATCCCAGAACACTGCAGAAGATTCTGGAGCAGTATTCTGTTTGTGTAGGGTGTCACCCAGGTCTGCTGGGCTTACCTATTACAAGGACTGAGAGGGTGTCCAAGAATACTCCCACAATGACCCTGAATAACACTACTCCTGGTGCCCTAGAATTTGCCCACAATATATCCTTCAGGCAGCTGGTCCACCAGATCTCACAGTAAGTTTCTAAGGAGCTCCAGATTTCCTGGAAATAGTTTGAAAACTCTTCTACCAGAAATGCTTACTTCCACCTACATATTCTCCTTAAAGGTAAATGTAAAGGGCCCCTGACAGTTAAGTCCAGTCTCAGACGACTCTGGGATTGCGGCGCTCATCTCGCTTTACAGGCCGAGGGTGCCGGCGCTTGTCCGCAGACAGTTTTTCCAGGTCATGTGGCCAGCATAACTAAGCCGCTTCTGACGCAATGGAACACCAAAACCAGAGCAGTGCATGGAAACGCTGTTTACCTTCCCACCGGAGCGGTACCTGTTTATCTACTTGCACTTTTTGGTGTGCTTTCGAACTGCTAAGTTGGCAGGAGCTGGGACTGAGCAATGGGAACTCACCCCATTGCAGGGATTCGAACTGCCGACTTTCTGATCGGCAAGACCAAAAGGCTCGGTGGTTTAGACCCCAGCGCCACCCGCATCCCTACATATTCTCCTTACTCCCCCCCCCCAAAATATGGGTTATGAAATCTCCACCACCCATCCCCTAGCTAGCCCATTAGGCCTTCTGACATAACGCAAGCAAGATTCATAGTTCTCTCCATTCCAGCATAATTCTCTAGCTCACAGTTCATGGATTTTCATTCCAACCAGTGTAGCCTTGCTTCTTCCAAGAACCATAGAATCATAGAGGTGGAAGGGACCACACAGGTCATCTAGTCCAAACCCCTGCAATGCAGGAAGGTTTTGCCCAAGGTGAAACTCAAACCAACAACCCTGAGATTAAGAGTCTCATGCTCTACCAACTGAGCTATCCCAGAGCTAATGTGAAGAAGCCAGACACTCTGGAGTCTACCGTGTCTGAGGAGCCCTCAGTAAAGTGCCTTCTGGCAGGACCTGTCCTACATTTCTGGGCGTCCTCCCTCAGGTAGGGCTGCCATCACCACTGGGCATCTGGGTCTGAGATCTGCCCTTTTAATTTCCTAGAATTTCCTGAAGCGCCAGACTTTGTTTTTTCAAGAGGAACCCAGGGCAAGTGTCAGAGGTGGACCCTTCCCAGGGTGTGGGCTCCCAAGCACTTGCCCAATCAATCCACTTCATGGTCATGATCTCACCAAGTTTTCTTTTAAAGGGTCAGGTGGCTTTCCTGCCTTCCTTGCTCTGGGCCTTCCTGCCACCTTCCCCAGAACAATCCAGCATTCCTGATCCCCAGTTTAGGAATAATAATAATAATAATAATAATAATAATAATAATAATAATAATAATTTATTTATACCCCGCCCATCTGGCTGAGTTTCCCCAGTCACTCTGGGTGGCTCCCAATCAAGTGTTAAAAACAATACAGCATTAAATATTAAAAACTTCCCTAAACTGGGCTGCCTTCAGATGTCTTTTAAAGATAGGATAGCTGCTTATTTCCTTCACATCTGAAGGGAGGGTGTTCCACAGGGTGGGCGGCATTATCGAGAAGGCCCTCTGCCTGATTCCCTATAGCTTCACTTTTTGCAGTGAGGGAACCGCCAGAAGGCCCTCGGCGCTGGATCTCAGTGTCTGGGCTGAATGATGGGGGTGGAGACACTCCTTCAGGTACATAGAGGAAAAGCTGTAGCTCAGTGGTAGAGCATATGGATCTTAGGAACAGTGAAAGTTGCCTTATCCCAATTTCTTGGACCTTCTGACCATGTTCCAAGCCCTAGCTGGAGATACTAGGGATTGCATCTGAGACCTTTCGCATGCAAAGGAGATGCTCTGCCACTGAGTTCTGGTCCCGAGTTAAGGTCCAGGGTTCAATCCCCAGCGTCTCATGGGGGAAAGACCCTTGCCTGATATGCTGGAGAGCCACTGCCAGTTGACGTGGACCAGCCTTCCCCAACCTGCCGCCCTCCAGATGTTTTGGCCTTCAGCTCCAGCCAGCGCAGCTGTGGTAGAATTCTGCTGCAGGCCAAACTAAGCTTAGATGGACTAAAGGCCTTGGCTTGGCATGAGGAGGCTACCTATGTACAAAAAAAAGCCCATTTCTTTAGAATTTTGTTGGGATTTTTAACAAAGCAAAATGCAGGATGCAAGATAGACCAGCACAGTCCTCAAAATGAATATTGCAGAATCATATTTGGTTCATGCTTGTTGCAACCACTAAAGCAGAGAACTCATCAGCAGCTCATAATGACCAAGCTCATTACAGAGATAAGAGACACTGCTGACTTTAAATGCTCTGGGTAGAGCTGATCCCAGTACACCAAAAATGATCCCATAGATTGGGAATGGTGAATTATGAGCATGTTTACTCATAAATAAGTCCTGCTGTGTTCAGTGGGGCTTGCCTCAGGTAAAGGCTTAACCCCGCAAAAAAAAAAATGGGTAAAGAATTTATATTGTAACACACTAAGAGATTTGGCTGCCACATACGGCTGAGGGAGGCATAATAGTTTTCGCTTTCCTCCTAGGAAGTCAGAAGGGTCTAGCTCAGTGGTGGGGAAACTGTGGCCCTTCAGATGTTGTTGGACTCTAATTCTAATAGACTCAAAGCACACACGACTTTCCCCAAAGAATCATGAGAACTGTAGTTTGTTAAGGGTGCTGGGAACTGTGACTCTGTTGGGGTAAACTACATGTCCCGGGATTCTTGGGGGGAAGTCATGTGCTTTTAATCTACTTTAAATGTATAATGGTTTGGTATATTGGCATGCCTTGGTTTGGTTCCAGATGGTTTCAATAAAGTGAATATCGCAATAAATCGAGTCACATCATATTTTGGGGGGTTTCCCAGTGCATATAAAAGTTATGTTAAACTATACTGTGGTCTATTAAGCCAGCCCCCCTTGGCAGCTGGGGGGGAGGGGGAGCCCCAGCCCTAGCCAGCTCCACTCCCTTGGACAGAAGAGCATTGGTGGCGGACTTCCTTCCCCTGCTGGCACCTGCACCCACGTCCTCGTGAGAAGCAATATCTGTGAAGCACAATAAAACGAGGTGTGCTTGCAGTGTGTATATGCTGCCAGAGAAGAAATGGCCTGTGAAAATGGAGGGAAGGGAGAGAGAAGGGAGTGTGTGTGGACAGGGAAGAGGAGTAATTGTAGGGCTGCCATACGTTCAGATTTTCCTGGGATTTCAAAGGCGGAATTAACATCCAGGAAGAATTTCTGAAAGACTGTGCATTGTCAATCGAAAATTGTGGTGTTTTGGCTCAACAACTTTTTGGGTGCGCTGGTTTTTACCCTTTGAAATATGACTACCCTAAGTAACTCACAAGGCTAATGTTCACATGTTGATTTGAAATGACTAGACAAACCTTTGGCTGCAAGCCTCTAGTCCAGGGCTTTCCAAACTTGGGTCTCCAGCTGTTTTTGGACTACAACTCCCATCATCCCTAGCTAGCAGGACCAGTGGTCAGGGATGATGGGAACTGTAGTCCAAAAACAGCTGGATACCCAAGTTTGGAAAGCCTTGCTCTAGTCCACCTCTAAAGCTTTATAACCACAGCAGTACACCACCATCACCCCCCAATCATTCATTCTAGTGCTTGCTTCGGGTTGTGGGGGCGGGACTTGGTGGGATACCTACAATGGGCAGAAGTTTAACTTTGCGCTGTGTGACATATATTTGTATCTTGCTTTCCTGCCCAGGAGCTCAAGGTCATGTATGTATTCCTCCCCTCCCCCCTTTTATATTTGCAACAGTCCTTTGAGGTAGGCTAAGCAAAGTTACTCTACGTCCATGTCAATAGATTATTTGGGGGGGGGGGCGCCTCGGATGGAATGCAGGGACTGCAATCCACAAACAGTGGTACCTCGGGTTACAGACGCTTCAGGTTACAGACCCTTCAGGTTACAGACTCCGCTAACCCAGAAATAGTACCTCGGGTTAAGAACTTTGCTTCAGGATGAGAACAGAAATCACGTGGCGGCAGCAGGAGGCCCCATTAGCTAAAGTGGTGCTTCTGGTTAAGAACAGTTTCAGGTTAAGAACGGACCTCTGGAACGAATTAAGTTCTCAACCCGAGGTACCACTGTACAATGAACTGCGACCTCCTCCCTCTTGCCCTCTCCTTCTGGTGCCAATCTGTGCAAGCACTCAGAGGAGAAGAGGGTGGCCATGCACCCTGGTTTACAGAGGACAGCCCTCTCTTCGATGGGCTCTATCCTGTCCAAGTCTGGATTAAGGAGAAGCAGGAGAGCCCTTGAAGTTGCCTGTCACTGGTGAGCACCTGAACAGCAGACAGAGCAGGCCACCAGGCTGCAGCCTTTCCCAACCAGTGCTGGTCCTACTCAGGAGTAGACCCGTTGAAGTCAAATTCACACTACTTACTTAGGTGCATGCGTTTTCTTCTACTCTGACCCGAACTTAGTTGAATGGATGCATCCCTGAATTTGCATCTTGACAGAAAATCAGCGTATGGAAATTTGACGCAGACCTGGCATCCTCTCTTTTTGTTGATGCGCCGCCGTTCCTCTTTTGAGCCAATGCGTGTGTAGCCTCCTCTCAAAGAGGAGAGAGCGCAAGGGGACCAGGAGGCTCCAGAGGTCAGCAGTTGGACCACTGCAGGGAGTGGGCCTTAGCAGATGCCCTGTGTTGTGACCCCTTACCCCTTACACACATGCCCCACAAAGTCTTGAGCCACGCTCTACCTTCCTATCCCCAAACACCAGTCTCTGGTTCTGGTCCTTCATGCAGATGTTTTACAAAGAGACTTGGAAACAGCAGAAACAACGTTGTACCTTCTCAGTCTCACTCTTCTTCCCACACCCTGAATTATCCATCACACCTGTGGCTGGTTTCTCTCCCCCCCCCCCACCCAATAGTTTCTAGGATTCAAGCTTGCAGTGGGTTGAACTGGCTGATGCTTTCAAACCTCTCCACCTCTATGATTTCCTGTCTGACCTGGAAGCCCTGCACCAGTTGTGCCTGATTGGGCTGTAGTGAACATAGAGAGAGCTGGATGGAACTCTGCACATGCTCAGAGACAATCTTCTTGATATATTCTGGGGCTTAGCACTGATACAGGAACGGTCTGTTCTGGGAATGTAAAGCACTGAGATCTCACCTGAAGCACTGAGCTCCCCTCATCCCTTCCTCAATTTCCTAGCCCTCAGTGCTCATAATTTCAGGCCAGTTCTCTTGATGGGTTTCTGTGGAAGGATGGGGGGGAGGAGGGAGAGCGCAAGCCTTCTCGTGCACCCCCCCCAATCCATGGAAGACTCATCTCTTCCATTGATTTATCTCTTGCAGAAGTTGATGTCATGAAACACAAAGATGACAACTGTCCTCACGTCCCAGACCGATATATGGGAGTCACATGAGAAATACATTTGGAGTAGTGGGGTGGGGGTTGAAAACATGTAGAGCAGGGGTGAGTCGCTTCAAGTACATGGTTGCTGCCCCAACCTCCAGTCTCCTCCAATTACATGGGCCTCTGGAAACCAGGGTGTCCCCCCACCCCCGTCTGCCCCACATGCACATCTTCACCATCCCCCGCCCCCGACGCCCCCAGCCATCAAGGCTTTGCTCCCTTCCGTTGCATAGTTATGGTTTTCTCCAAGATATGTTTGTGCTTTCAGAGAGTCCAGCATCATCCCCCTCACAATGGATTTTCAAGCACTTTTTTTCCCTGGCTTGTGTCTCCAGGGGTTTCTATTTATGCCCTCGACTGCATTTGTGCTGAAGAGAGGGACCAAAAAAAGACCTAAACTCTCTCTCTCTCTCTCTCTTTCTGTGTGTGTATGTGCATGTGTGTGAAGGATAGGAAAATAGTATCTGGCCTAGAATGGAGGGCCATGGGGATAGGGGCAGTCTGAATGGCAGCGAGTCTGTCATGGGGAGGGGTGGCACCAGAAAAAGGGTGGGGGGCACAGAAGGCACAAAGTATATTTTTATATAGAGAGAAATAGCATCACATGTTAACCACAAGAGTCCACAAATTGGGGGGGGGGGAGTAATGGGGGCAGTTCCTTGTTAGAGGGCCCAAATCCTTGTGGGGGGCAGATCCTTGTGGGGCACGCTCTCTGACACCCCCCATAGTTAAGGAGAGAAATAAAAATATATCCTCTCCCCCCTTTCCTCTTTAACCCCACTAAATATCAATCTCCCTGCCCTACTCCCTATGTTACAGCGCCCCCTACTGCCTGCCCACAGCATTGTTTATAGCCCCTTAGCAGTGAAGTGTCACTCCCCCCCCCCCCCCCGAGGAGAACCTTTATTCAATTCCTCCCATCTGTGATTGTTTTATTTTGGTTACAGAAGGCGGCGCAATATGGTCACCCTACTCACACACATTCCTCTTCCTGTTCCAGATCTTTATATGCATACACAACATTCAAGGGAGAAGGAGCGTGTGTGTGTGTGTGTGTGTGTGGCGGGAGAGGGGAAGAGAGAGAGTGGATGATATGTTTGTGGGAACGGAGAGGAGGAGGTTTGTAAGGACAGCCCAAGGCCCCATCTGCACTGTCCGTTTCAAGAAGTATCATACCACTTTAAACAGTCATGGCTCCCCCTCACCCCAAAGAATCCTGGGAACTGTCATCCGATAAGCTTGCTGAGAGTTGTTCCTTAGGAGAGCTTTATTTCCCCCTACAGTTTCCAGAGGGGTTGATTGTTAAGGGGAATAGGGGTGTCTCCCAACAATACTTGGCACCCTTAGCAAGCTACGGTTCCCAGAATTATTTGGAGGAAGCCATGACTGTTTAATGCGGCATGATACCACTTTCAACATACTGTGCAGATGGGGCCAAAGACAAAGCTATGGATGGGAAGCAGCTGCCGAGTCCGACCACGGCTCCATCTAGGTCGGTATTGTCTACATTGACTAGTAGCGGCTCTACAGGGTTCCATGCAAGGTCTCTTTTCCTAGCCAACCCTGGAGATACCAGGGATTGAATCTGGGGCCTTCTGCATTCAGAGCTGGTGCTTTGCCACTGAGCTATGGCCCCCCAAACAAACAGAAGATCACATGAGCAGAGAGAGGTTTAAAGACCTGGGTGAGGCTGTCACACACTGGACGTCGTTAGGCAGAGGCTGGGCAGCCACTGTAGTGTAGTGGGTAGAGTACTGAACTAGGACCTGGGAGACCAGGGTTCAAATCCCCACTTGACCGTGAAGCTCATTGGGTGACCTTGGGTTGGCCGCTATCTCTCAAGCTAACCTACCTCACAGGGTTGTTGTGAGGATGATGTGGAGAGAGAGGCAGAAGTGTGTACACCCCCTTGAGTTATTTGGAGCTATGCTGTGATATATACTAAATAACAATAATAGTAAATATGGAGGTGCTCTGCCTCTCAATTTCCTGCATCATCCAGGCGGGTTGGACCAGATAGCTTACAAATACATTTTCCAACTCTAGATTGTAAGATTATAGGATGGACAGATGGGTGGACAGGCATTTGCAAGAGAAGAAGAGGAAGGATGATTGGCAAACAGATATTTATTGCCATGATGGATGCGCAGATAGGTATTGGTGGTTGCTCTGTGGCTCAGCTTGATGACATAAGTTTTTCATGTAGTTTGTGCATAATTTACTATAAGTGGTATGTTGTTTCCCACATTGAAGTGATGCACACAATAGCAGCTTAAAATGCAGCAATGTCACTTCCCCTCCCCATTTCAAGTCGCACTTGCATGTTGCTGTACGCGCCTGAGGGTGGGAATGTCTTTACCTGATGCACTTTATGTTTCCCTGTGCCTGCAATGCGCCCCCCAAGCTCCCGTTCAGTGAAGCTGTCATCTGGCCATGGCCTGTCGTCTGCACATGTGCAATGACTGTTTCTAGCGTACACACCTCAGTTTCACCATGGCTTCCATCTTCAAATCAGATGGGAACTGGTTTGTGGGGAAATGCCTCCAACAGCTGTATTTCTCAATATAGATAGAGATTGTGGCTAATATTATGTGTACAGCGCTTCAAACACCAGCAGTGGGAGCGCACTGGAGCCAGAGTAAGTCGTAATGCGTACACAGTATCAGTCTGCAGGACAGGGCCAATTAAAAAATTAAGGGCAATATAGTTATACAAGGAAAACAGACAGGATTGTGAGAGGTGCATGAGCAAAAGACAATAACTTGGCACGAGAGGATATCCACACCAAGAAAGCGATGAGTGGAAATCTCTCCATTGAACTTGCATTCAAAGAGCTGGCCTGCAGGGTTCATCATACAATATGTCTAATGCAACTTTCCAAAATCTATTATATACTGATCCGTAAGTGCTCACTGTCACAAGTCCTGAAGTTCTCTGTACGTAAGATATTCTATTTCCATGCTCAAAACAACTCATCTGGAATAACCATTGTCCATTTTTAATAGCAATCACAAACTCCAGTTGCTCAGTAAACATGCTATGAGAGAGTATGAGACATCTACCCTTTTCACCCCCCATTTCTAAACTCAACTCATGAGTCCCAAAGGGTGGTTGAAGATACTTAAGGAGCAACAAATCTGTGCTATGTTGCCTTGAGTATGTTCTCCTAGCCTGAGTACAAACTTGCTGAGTAGCACCTACAGATCAAGAACCAATGCTGAGCAGTTGTTAAGAGTGAATGAAGCTCATAGCTATCTATAAACCCATCACCTCAGTTGGGTTTGCCGTGAAGTGCCTATAATCCAAGGCTGTGAGTTTGAGATGCACATGCTTTGCATACAGAAGGTCCTAGGTTTGATCTCAACCATTCAGTAGTATCTGGTGCTCACTGGGACTGGCAGGGTGGAAGGAAGAAGGACAAACAGTAGGTGGAGCCAGAGCACTCACAGAACCAACTCTAGTTTTGCTCCCTTCCCTTCTGAGTTCTACAAAGGGCAACAAGACCAAGGAAGAGGATGCTAATAGGCAGTGCCATGCCCTGGACTGGTTGCAAGCAGGAAGGCAGGGAGCTGGTGGGAGCTGGCTGAGGGAAATGCCCCATTTGCCCTAATGGACCAGCTTCCATTGTCTGCTGTAGCAAGTCCTGAGAACCCTGAGACCCTGGAGAGCCACTGTCCATCAGAGTAGGCAATATTGGTCACCTGGTCTGGTCTAAGGAAGCTTCCTATGATCCTACGAGTGTTGACATTTGACCCCTTTCCCTTAAGTTAGGGTGACCACCCTTTCCCCCAGTCTTGCTCCCGAGCCTTTAACAGCAGCCTGCTCCATAGAAATTTAGCTGGTGGAGCTTTTGCTGCCACATATTTCCATGGCAGGAAAAGCTTCCCGTTAACTGCAGTGGCTGGTGTCCGTTGGGGCTGGTTGGGCGGATGCAGGGAGCCTGGTCAGTAGGTGGCGCCAGAGAGCCAATGACCTGCAGAACCAACTCATTCTAGTTTTGTTCCCATCCTTCTCCTCCCTGCTGAGTTCTATGTGGAGATTCAGGAGCAAGAGGAAGCTGACAGCCAATGCCATAAGTAAGAAGGCAGGCAGGCAGGCAGGCAGGCAGGCAAGAGCTGTTTGGAGGCCAATTGTGGATCAGTGCCCCATTTGCCCTAATGAACCAACTTCTACGGCCTATTAAGCCACTGACTGCAGTGTGGTGTTCTGACTATGGGAATGGAGGTTCAAATTGCTGCTCTGTTATTAAACTGAGTGGATGATTTTGGCTATCAATTGTCCTAAGAGAGCTGTTGCAAGACTAACACTGGGATATTATTAGGGTAAAATGGGATAAGCCCATGTATTTTGCCTTGCTCACTCTGGATCGGATTGTGATGAATTAAACATATAAATGGGGACTGCTGCTGAAATGCCACCGAAAGTGAAATCCAAAATGAACTTGTAGGCTCCTTCTCAGGCGAAGCCTCTGCATAATTTCAAGAAAAACCAAAAGAGTTCCAATAAAACTAGCAACATTCCCCAGGAGATTTTTGCGCATGCACCCATGTGCGTGCGCGCGCACACACACACACACACGGGTGCACTTTCCACCTAACACAGACTTTCCATGTTAAAAGGGCCACCCGTGTTCATAGGCCAAATAAATAGGCCAAAGGAAACCATCTTTGTTACAGTTTAATCTCACTCTTCCTGCAAGGAGTTCAGGATGGCACTAACAGTCCCATCCACCCCAATTCATCCTCACAAGAACCCTGTGAGGAAAGTGAGTCTGAGAGAGCATGACAGGCCCAGAGCCAGCCAGTTAGCTTCATGGATGAGGAGGGATTGAGGGTGCAAGGTGTCCTCCCAACACACTAGCCACTATACCACACTGCCTCCCATACAATAAGCATAAAAGTGTTTCCCCTCCCCATAACCACTAGTGTAACTCATAAAACGATTCCTTCTCCTCTACCACCACCACAAGGGTTCCCCCACATTCTGCCCCACCGCATGCTGTTGTCATTGTATAGTTGATTGTGTGTGCGCCCCCCAAAATGTAACAAACCTGGCACAAATGCAGCACACATTCTGCTTGACCCCTCTGTATCTCATGCACCCTTATGTTAGATTAAATCTCACCCTTTAGCTCAATGCCAGAACCCACCCCAAGTACCTCTTCCTTTCTCTCAGCTCCACAGCAACCACATCTCTTCCCTCCAGCAAATACTGTACCATATTCATCTGTGGCGGGGAATACAATCTTACAGCAATGTCACCATCTGGGATTAAACATTTGTGGGTTTGTTTGTTTTCAGGGGCGCGCAGTGAGACAGAAATATACACTGTATTATATGCAAAATCTTGCTCTTTTTGCTTGAAGCCCATCTCTCTTTCAAGTAGACTCACACATCCAGCAGAAAAACACGGAGGGGGGAGGAGGAGGGGTTGGGAATAGCTCCTGGACGCAAGCTAAAACCTCAGAATTGCTGTTACAATTATAATATCGCAGTCTGTGCACACAAAGGGCTCGTTCTGAGAATTTTGTTATTTGTGCGCTAGCATTGAGAATTCACACACACAAACATGCACACCGAGGGTATAGAATTCACATAGACTTCAATGTTGAAAGGAATTCACTTGCGCGACCACAGTACATACTCTCTCAAAGAGGGCAATCTGCCAAGAATTAATGGGAGATATGCAAACATTAAATCTACTCCTGCCACACACACACACAAACAAACAGTTAAATAAGATGCACATATAAGACTACACACACACACCCCTCATCCTCATCTTTATGTACCATGTAATCTAAGCACCGAGGCATTAAAGAAGCTTCCCATAAATCAGGTACCCTTATGTGCACTAACATGAAGAGGGGTGGGAGGTAAGCATAAACATAATTCAATTGACACCACCCTGTGAAATTGCACACACAAGCTAGAGAGACAGGAGCTAATAGTAATGACAAACACAGACACACACCATTGGATAATCTAGACAGATTGATGTTAAAAGGATTGAAGAGGAGCTCTTGCTTGCTTGCGCTCGCTCTCTCTCTCTCTCTCTCTCTCTCTCTCTCACACACACACACACAGTGCTGTAGAAAATCACAGGCACATGCATTACATACCAGTGCAACACCTTGACAAAGGTGTCAAAGCTACCCTAATGCTGCATGCTGTATTTAAACAGAACAAAACCGGTGAAACATACTAGTGCTATGTTGGAAGTGTGCTAAAGGGACAGTACCAAACTACGGGCTGGAATCACTCTCCTAACATAGAACACTGTTTTTAAATCACAGACATCCTGCCTGCCAGGCAGTGCAGTGCACAGAGAAAGGTGCAGAATGAATTTACATCCAGCAATTCTCTCTCTCTCTCTCTCTCTCTCTCTCTCTCTCTCTCTCTCTCTCTCTCTCTCTCTCTCTCTCTCTCTCACACACACACACACACACACACACACACACACTATACTGGTGCAGCATACGGCTCATCTAAATTAGCAGTTCTGGCTGTTTTGCAACACACATACAAAATGCATTTAAAGGGATTTGTATCTACTAGGCGTCAAAAAATAAATAGGAAGATGGGTGTAGTGTTGTATAAAGGCATGAACCCACACGGCTCCGTAGGTAATGTTATAGTTGAAAAGGTTTAACTGAAGGCAGCTGTTCGAAATCAGTTTTGCGTTTGTGCTTGGCTCTACAGGAAGCCAGAGAAATCTACAGAAAGGACGCTGAACCGTACATGCTTACTAGGTGTAACGGGAATCACACACACCGAAAAACATGAGATTTCATATGAAGTGACATGCAGTGTTTTGCATTGACTATAGGCACATGTATGTACTAGCAAGGAGAGTTCCCACCTGCACAGACTCCACATTTCTGGGGGAGAGGAGGATTATGCCAATCAAAATTGCTTCCCATGCACCTCAGTGCAATAACAGAACCGCACAGAAACGAGTTAAGGATGTGTGTTCTCTTCACTAACTTATTACCAAAGAATCCAAACACATCATCGCCAATCTGTGCTGTTATGTACCAGAGAAAACCCAGCCTTCATCCAAGAGGATCTGAAGGAATTCACTAACACACCAACCAGAGGCTTAAAAGTTAAGCATCTGCAATGCACATCAGGTGCTACAAAACAGCCATTCCGCTGCCCCTCCAGGAAAGGCCACAAGCTCACACCCAGGCCAAAGTTGTCCAAAGTAACACAACACTGGGCGAATCATCCAGAGTGGGAACCCAAAAGAGCAGCATGACATTAGCGAGATTCTCTTTTACTTAGGACCAGCCAAGCAGGTTACAAGCTCCTTAATTGCACAGAACTCCGGGGCTGCCGGGGAAGAGCCCTGTGTAACTCTGAGGCTTCCATCCCCTTAGAACTATTAGCTGATCGGAGCCATGATAACCCCTCTCCTCATTTTGGGTTTCTAATGCAGATGGACACACACAGAGAGCAACCTGCCTTGAAGCGAAGGAAAGGCGATTCCCAAGCAGGACAATGTAGCAGCTGTGTTACTAGCAGGGATTTCAGCGCCCTGTTGGGAAGGGAGGTGGGCTAAGCGGGGGTCTGTATCTCTCACCTTGCTGTTAGAATCCCACCGGAGCTTTGAGATCCTTGCTCTTCCACCGCACCTGCATCGCTTTCCTGCTTTTTATTCTTAGTTATCTCTCCTTTTTCTCTCGCTCCAACCTTCCAGGGGGTGGCTGGGAGTTGGGATGGGATCTCACCCGTTCCCTCTTTCTTAAGGGAGGGTATCTTCTTGAAGGGCCGGTGACTACGCGACCCCCAAGCGACGATGGGTCTCTATCGCGGAAGGCCCCATCCAGAACTTTGCTTCATCCAAAAAGTGGGAGAAGGAGAAGAAGAGGAGGAAAGAGAAAGAGAGAGAGATGGATGAGAGGAGAAGGGGCTGCAGTCTTCTTCGAGGAGGGGGGACACGACAGAATGAAAGAGGGAGAAGGAGGGAGCTCTGGGGAGGGGGGGGCGCGACGAATGCAGCAGTGGGGTGGGAGCAGGAGGGCGAGCTGGCGGTGGTCAATATGGAGCTGGGGGCCGGAGGAGCCGAGCTGGGGGGCCGGAAGAAGGAATGCAGCAGGAGCAGCAGGAGGGAGACGGGGAATGACAGGATGAAAAAGGGAGCCAAGCGGACGAATGCAGCAGGGGGAAGAAGGGAGCGCGCGAGCAGACGACAGAACGAGGGACGCAGAAGGAGAGGAGGGGAAGAGGCAGAGGGGCGAAGAGAGGGGTGCAGGAGAGGGGGGAGGCGGAGGGGGGTTGAAAAGGGGTGCAGCGGATGGGGGAGGGGGACAGGGAAGCCCTCGAAGGGACGAAGGAATCGGGGACGGCGGAAAAGGGGGAGAGAATAGAAGAGGGATCCCGGCAGAAGGTGAGAGAGGGAAGGAAAGGAAGAGGGTCCGGAGGAGGAGGAGAGGGGAGTGCTATGTGTGTGGGGGGTGTTTCCAGGCAGGAGGCAAAGGACTGAAAAAGCCACGCAATGGCGAGAGGCTGCGGGGGGGGGGGGCAAGGGAATGCAGCAGCAGAGAAAGGGAGAACGGGCGAGTGGGGAGCGATCAGAAATCGCAGCAGGAGGAAAACCCGTTTGGGGAGGGGAGTCAGGGAGCGCAGCAGAGATGCGGGTAAAAGAGGGAGGGGGAGAATTAAATCAATAAGTCCCAGTTGGGGGAGAGGAGGGTCTCCCTGAGCCAAAGATAGCCTCGTTATCTGGAGGGCGACCCCCAAAAGGGGGGGAGAGAAGGGTGGCTGTGCGGGGGGGGGAGGGATCGTTGGATGGAAAAAGAGAGCGGGCGAGGGGGGCTGCGGTGGAGGCGCGCCGGAGGAAGGAGGAGGAGGGAGCCCGAGAGAGAGAGAAAGGCTGCTACCGATTTTGTCCTGGGGGGCTTCGATCGGGCAGTGATGCCGCAGTCGGGTGCCGAGAGGTGGCTGCCTGTCTCTCGGTCCCCCTCCCTCCTGCTTTCCCCCTCTCTCCCTCTCCCTCTCGCACACTCGCACGCACACACACAAACACACAGGCTGGCACGCACAGGGCGCCCCCGCGGCCGGATCCCGCACGATCACGGGATCCGCTTGGCTGGGAACTGACGAGGGGCGCGAGGAGAATTCACAATCGCCCCAGCCCAGCGCACACACACACTCACACACACACCCCAGCCCGGCTCCCTGCAGCTGGCCGTGATGTCAGAGGGACCACTCTTAAAGGGACACGACGCCCCGGCTTCCCGCCCCGACCTCGCCAACCGGGGGGGGGGAGTGGGCTCGTCTGCTGGGTGGTGTGTGTGTGTGTGTGAGAGAGAGAGAGAGAGAGAGAGAGAGAGAGAGAGAGAGAGAGAGAGAGAGAGAGAGAGAGAGAGAGAGAGAGAGAGAGAGAGAGAGAGAAAGCGGATAGATCTGAATAGGAGAGGAACGCACACGACAGATAGCAAGCGAGCAGGATGTAGCGGTGAATATCCGAAACGTGGGGAATGTCGACATTCTCCACATGTCTGACACTCGCGGTAACATTCGCTCTGCCCGCATTCACATGTATGTGGAGCGCGCGTGTGTTGGTCTAGACTGTCGACAGTCAGATATAAAAGTCAGCCTTCACCAAATTTCGGACAATAAGCTAGCCTGGATGTCTGCGTATGTTTTGGTACACACACACACACCACAACACATACGTGTGCCTTAGTGCGGGCATCTGAGCCCAATACATTCACAAAACCGACCTGGGATTGTCAGCATTTCGTCTATGAAAGCGAAGAGCTAACCGATGTTTGGACAGTCATTGTAGCCTATGGAAGTGTTTTTTCTCTCTTGGTACCTGTCATATACAACAACTATCATTACCATCATCATTATTACCTTTATCAGCACACCAAAGATTCACAGCTGATGCTGCTGGGATAATGCCAAGTAAATACAGTTCGTTAAAAATGTTAATGATAACAAAGCCAGACACCCACAACTGGCACCTGCGCCTTAGAGCACCACCTTGTTTTCTGCACACCTCTCTGAAATGCACGTAACTCTCCTTCTCACCACCACGCGGGCGCGGAGTCCCCCCTAGTGTGAGCACCAGGATGGGTGGCGAATGGAGAAAAGAGGTTTTGTAATGAGCCTTCATACGAGGAGTTCCTAGGACTGGCCGTGAGGGGACTGAGCGTCGATGCTCTCTGGAGCCAGAAATCTTGAAAAGGGGAGGGAGATCTGGCTTGGCTTTCCTTTTTCCTTTTTGTAGTCTCGGTTCCTGAGGTCTCTTCGGAAGCTGAAGGGACTCCAGCCGAAGTCAGAAGGGCTCCTGGTCTCTCTCAATGAGAACCTCGTTCAGTACACAACAGAAGATAATCCTGTTGACCCACAAGAAATGACCCAATCCCATATTATGGCAAAACCTTTATCAGATCCTCATTGGATATCATGACCTTATGGAGCTTATTGCCATCGTTATTAATATGAGTTTTGGTCACGCTGGAAGCTTTAGATTCCTCGGATCTCCTAGTGGTAATCTAGTGAGTTCACAGAACTGGGTTTTTTTGTTCCCTTGGTATGTGGAGGAAGTAAATGGGAAGAAACTGGGAGAGGAGCATCTGTAGACAACTGGGAGGCAAGAAACTGGGAGACGAGCCAGCAGCTGTCATAGCTGAGGATGATGGGAGTTGTAGTCTCCAAAACATCTGAGGGGCACCTGGTTGCAGAATCCTGAGTCACAGGAGAGACACACCAGTGGGTTTTAAAAATTTATTGTTGTGATTTATTCATCACCTTCCGCACATGTCCCAAGGCGATGCACAAAATAGGATTGAAACAGCTAAATAGCAGTTACAAAAATAAACAGAAACAATGCAGAATGAACACCGTATGGGAGACACTTATTCATCCAGCTGGGTGGAGCAAAAATGTCTTCTGGGGAAATGTAGAGAGTGGGCGCCTGGCCTATCTCAACAGGGGGCGCTGTTCCACAGAGCAGGGGCAGCCACACTGAAACCCCTGGATACCTCAAAATTTATTTTTTGGAGCTGAGCTTCTGACCATTGCAGGAAATAGGAGCTAGTGCTCAAGGAAAGTGGCAACAGGTAAAGGGCCCCAGAGGCTGATGGGAAGTGAGGGCCTGAGACAGTGGGAGCAAGCTGTAGGAGCTTGTGGGAACCTGAGGAGCAATGAAACTGATGAGGCTGGGTGGGAAGGAAGAAAGGGACTGAGACTCAGGTAGACGCAGCTGTACAGGTGATGGAAGAAGGGGGGGTCTGTTTCAACATTTCAGCATGCTTTAATCTGATCCTCTGTGTGTGGGAGTTAGGACTATTCAGGGCCCACACTTTGCACATGCTCAGAGGCACTCTTTTTAGTACAGTGGTACCTTGGGTTACAGTCACTTCAGGTTACAGACTCTGCTAACCCAGAAATAGTACCTCGGGTTAAGAACTTTGCTTCAGGATGAGAACAGAAATCGTGCGGCAGCAGCAGGAGGCCCCATTAGCTAAAGTGGTACCTCAGGTTAAGAACAGCTTCAGGTTAAGAACGGACCTCCGGAACGAATTAAGTTCTTAACCCGAGGTACCACTGTCCTACTTCATACACTGAACGTGCCTCTTGAATTTTTGCATGCCATGTATTTGTTTAAAAAGCAACACAAACACACAGCCGTGCTAGGGGAAAAAGAAGTTGCCAACTTTGCATTTATTTGTTTGTCAACTGTATACCCGCACCTTTCCTCCCAAAGGAGCCTAGAGCGGCAAACAACAAATGATTAAAAAAAACCCTCTTTAAAACAATTCCAATGCAAATGTAGACTGTAGAAACGTGCAGACATTCCCCAGTAAGCCTTCAATGAACTTCAAAGCACAACCAGGCACTCGAAGAATCTGAAAAGATAAGATACCAGAAAACCCCAATTTGCAACCCTGTCCCCTCCAGAAGGCAGTCGGGCCTTCCCATTCTGTTGCAGAACTGGGCTTCTTTGGTACCAGGTGCTGCAAAAACACCAAATGGCGTCCATTCCTCGCCTTGAGGCATTTTGAGTGGGCGAATGTAGAGATATATTTATCATCAGACAGTAACAGAACAGAAGCCTCCTTTTATCTTTCTCCCCCCACAGCCCACAAACTCAGCCTCCCTCTGCTTCAGTGACAGAGATGAGGGAAGATGGAGAGAAATCTCAGAGCTGGTGAGACTGTAAACAGTCAACAGGAGGAAGGTGGCCAAAGGGTAGGCTGGAAACTGCAAAAGTTTTGGGTTGTTTCTGCAGAGGGTATTTAAAAATCTCCAACTCCTTCTGTGAGATACGATAGGCTGAGATATTTAATTTGTAAAATTAAAGTATCAAATATGCAAACACGAAGACACAAATCACCTCCTTTATTAAAATCAATGACATGAATACAAAAACAACATATTCCATGATCTGTGGTTGACATACTCGTCTGTTGTTCTGTTCTTTAATCAAATGTGTGATCAACCAAGCTGTTTACTCTTAATTCTTCATTTACGCCCCCAAAACTGAGAGGTTTTTTAAAAAAGAAAGAAAGAAAAAGATGCAGAGGTAGTCTTCTCAGGGTTGTTGCCACAGTCACACATCACTTGCTTGCAGACCACTTTGGATCATGCAATGAGGTCATCATTGTGCGTCATGAGAGGCAGTTGCCACCACCCTGTGACACTTCCTTCTCCTTGCCTTCTCCTTCAGTATTGTGATGTCATCAAACCCAGCATTTCCAGGGCCCTGATCCATTTCACTGACCATTGCTTGTTAATGGCAGCCAGAGAAACACTGAGTGTGACTGCCACCCCTTTATGAGTATTATCATTATTAATAATAATATTTATACACTGCTTTTCAACATAAAAAAAATCTATAAAACCTAATAAAGCAACAATATGAGAGGAATTAAGACCAGTCAAACAAACCATTAAGCAATGAAAACAAAGCATGTAAAATCCAGGGATTCTGTATAAAGCAAAAGCTGCCATTTCCCCCCCCCCACCATCTATGTACATGGTGCTGTACAAATAACAAGTTTGGTGCTGTACAAATAACAAGTTTGAAAGGACTCAGCCCCAAAGGACTTAAAATCTAAATGGAGACGTGAGGAGGCAAGGGAAGTATATGTGATTGCATCAATTAAATGTTCTTTAGCTCAGGGCCTGGGCAGCGGGCGATCCAAAGACCTTATGGGAAATGTGAGGTTTGGACTTGAAGCAAACAGGACTGGTGGTCACACAGAGGCATAACGTTATGGGAGGTGGTTCCAGGCATGGGCGGCAGCAAGAGAAAGTGGTCCATTCAGGGTGCAGGAGGCCCTTGGACGACTGAGCATGGTAGAGTTGTTTGGGTGAAGATCACAGGAAAGGGCCTTCTAAACTAAGTTAGTTAAATCCCACCTAAAAGAGAGGAGAAATGGGGGTTGGAGGAGCCCTCTGGAGTGTGTGCTTATGCCTTGAGATCTTCAGACAAAGGGTGGTATACAAATTTAATAAATAAATAGTAACCAGGGGGCCACTGCAAGCAAGGCCCTGTTCCTGGCATCCAGCAATCAGATCTAACCTGGCAACAGGTCCAAGGGAAATCCTCCAGTACTCAGGAAGGCTCAATTGCCCTGGTGACTTTGTCTACTACTCAATGGTGTCTTCCCTATGTCGTCTACTCTGGGCTACAGATTCATAGAGAGATACATTGGTTTATCAAAGGCCGGAGCATCAATATGTGACTGGAGTAACAATCACACAATGATAGCATGGCGGAAGTGAGTGAGCTGTACGTTGATGGCAGCCACAAGTGTCCCATCCCTGCATCTTGCCCATACCTCATTTGAGCCTGTGCATGCCACCAAGCAGAGATAACAGCTGTGCCTGTTCGCTCCCCACCCCCCAATATTTCAGCAGTATCCCATCATGCTACTGCTGGGGTTAACATTTGACATTTTGCTAGAGTGAGCTACCACTGTAGAGAGGCATCAGTGTTTAGCCTCCCTCCCTAGGGTTTCTAGAAGTGGGTGAATGCATCTGAAATTTGAGTGGGTGGGTAAATGCACTGAGTCCCTTGGGCACACAGAGATGAAATGCATGGGCATGAAAGCTAAGGTGCCATGTAGGGCACAGCCTGCCATTTTCACACATACCACAGTTACCAAGCATAGCATATTGTCAACCCCGTTTTTCACATCTAGGGAGCTCATAGCTAAGATGAAATTTGAGTAAAGATGTGAAGGCCAGGGAGGGAGGAGATGTTTGTGGGAAAGACTCAAAAGCATTTCCTCCCTATGAAATGGGGAAATGTGGGTATTTGGGGCAGAGGTGATTGGGGTTTATATCTTGTGAGCAAGTTTCTGTTTCAGAAGGATGAATGAAATAAGTTTTAAAAGAAGTGACTTGAGCTAATATTGTTACTCAGCCAATTCACACTGCCTGCAAACTGTTAGTTCCAAGCTTCATAGGTGGTAATGTTAGTGATGACAGCATCGCTACCATGTTGGATTTGGCGGCTAAGCAATCAACACTCTTTGGTGTTAGAAATGTACTTTCAGAAGTTGCAGAGCATAGGCCATCTTGATGTGTTTCGGTCCAGAAAGGCAGTCTGGGAGTCTGGCAAGTATATTGCTCCTACAACAGGGATGGGGAACATGTGCCCTCCAGATCTCATTGACTCCAACCCATATCGGCCCCGGCCACACAAGCCAATGCTCAGGGATCATGAGACTGTACTCGAAGGGTGTGGAAGCTCCATCCCAAAGGCCAGATTTGGCCCACCAGAGGTCTCTGTTTGGCCTGCGAGGCCATGTCCCTCCAAACCATGCCCACTCGCTCCACATTTAATGATGTATGTGATGTCAGGTGTGGGGCAAATACTGATGTGGCTGAAATGGAGCAACTGTGAGCTCCAGGATTGTTCCTTTGCTGCTGGAGCAAGGAACGCTCCCACTGCTCATCTGTTGGCTTTCAGAGGTTCAAAGAGCAGCTCAGAGCTGTTTGCAAAAGGGCTTTCAAAAAGCCCCTACACTGCACTTTGAAGTTGCAGCAATCTGAACTTCAATGCACAGCATCATCTGATGTTGTAGTGACACTAGGTGATTGACAGGTGTGTAGCCCTACCCATGTGTCAAATTTGCCCCCCAGCCCACCCTAGGGTTGGGGGATATAAGGGTCTGGCATGCTGACTAGATTTGCCATTTGCCAGGCTTGCAGCGGAAGTGCAAGAGGTGATGAGTAAATAGTCATAGGCTGACAGCCTCAGTTTGAAAAAGTGCTCTGCCCCCCCCCCATTTCCTTACACAGACATAGGCACCTCCATAGCGAGTGTCTACAGAGCAGCCTTCACCAACTGGCACCCTCTAGATATTTTGAGCCACAACTCCCATTGGCCCCAGCCAGACCAGGTTAGCAAAGGCATGCTGTAGGTCTTCATCTCTTGGCTTGCACAAATCTTTTAGAGCGGGGAGTCTGTCCCATCAATCTTGGCCAGTGTGGCCAATGGCTGAGGATGATGGAAAAGGTACAGGTGTCTCCCCACATATGCACATTTGACCCGTGAGTGACCACATATATATATATGGGGCTGGGAAATAATTAAATCAATTCAAACTGCAAAAAAGCCACACAAAAAGGGCGAAAATGGCCAAAGAACAGTGAGAAAGCTGCAAAAATGGAGCAAACAGAGCAATCCCAAGCACTTTGGGGTACCAATATATTTCTGAATCACGGCCAGGCACTCCGCGGTACTGGTCTACCCCCCGTTGCTGTTTCCACATCATCAGCGATGAGGAAGGCTGAGAGCCACCATTGCCACCATTCATGCCAGTCTGGTAAGTGCTGCTGGTTTTTCAAGGGTTCCCAGCAGTTTTGAGGGTGTTTGCAGGCTTTTTGGATTATGTTCACCACTACACGTGATTTCACATATATGTGCGGTAGCCGGGAATGTAACGTAACCCCGTCTAAGTGGGGAGATGCCTGTATGTGCACATGAAACACAGAAGGTTATAACTGCCCCCTTGCCAAACTATGAAAGCTCACGAACGAAAGAAGTAGTTGTTCCCTTGCCCCTTTGGGGGCTGGCTCAGACCCTGCCAGTCTGCGATGCTGCTTGAGGCCTCTCCCTCTCCTGTTGCCCATTGAATGCCTTGTTAGCCTGTTCCCAATCTGACCATCACCCTTCTTAAACTATTCCCCCACAACGAGAGCCAGGCGCAATTGTGAAGGAGCTCTGGAAAGTCAAATTTTGAAAAGAAGATGGGGGGGGGGAGAAGAGCAAGGGCGGGTGTCAGATAACACTGAACTCAGCACCCAGAGCTCAAAGTGCTGAATTGCCTTCTCTCTCTCTCTCTCTCTCTCTCTCTCTCTCTCTCTCTCTCTCTCCTCCCAAGTACATTTTCCTCCTCTAATAGCTTCATGTTTCCCTTTGCTCAGCTGTCACAGCTCACGTCCCCTTCAAAGACTCTGCTTTGAAACACAACATTATTTATTGAACAGGCAATTTGCCGGGGATGGGAGGAAGCCGGGGGAAAGAGGTATCCCTGCCCAGTCCTGCAGATGACCCTTGATCTCTGGACACCCATAAACCAACAGACCATTGGCCCTTCCCTCTGGTTTTCCCCAAAACCCCTGGCACAAAACATCTCTCATTTCCTTGCGGCATCCCTGGGTTCCCTGCGTTTTCGCGATTTGCCGACAACAATGTGCAGCAGCAGCAGCAGTTGCTGAAGATTGCTGCAGCGCCCAACAAATCCTGGAATGCCACGGTTAACTCCAACTCAGGGCAAGCCCAAGGCATTTTGCTGCCTGAGGCAAAAGATGAGAGGCCCCTCTCACCCATTCCATGCTTGGAAGCCAACCAGACTGGTTGTTGAATCTCAGTGGATGAGACAACGTCCTCCAGAATATCTCAGGGCAAAAGACTTGCTTAGGGGGCACAGGGCAGGCTGTGTGTGACACATAGCTTTGCCATCCCAGCAACTCACCGCTGACCCCAACACCTATATCTGCTGCTAGAGGCTGCCACCACATCCTGCCTATTAGTAGAGCTGGCCCTGACTCCCACTCTCCCTTAGTGACCAGTAACAGCAGGAGTTACTAAGAATTTAAATGGCCTGGGTCATAGGCTCCCAACATGAATGAGCATAAATGTATGGAAGGCCTGTGGGTGGGTGGGTCTATTAGGCAGGTGCCCTAGAAGCAAAGTTTTGTTGTTGTTTTTTCAAAAAAGGAAGAGGGAAGGAGCAAGAGATCTGGGGCCTGGGACTTCCCTTTGGGCCAGCCCCTCATAATTAACGCCCCTGCCTGGCATGGTATACATCCCCTGGATCACAGTCCCGATAATTCACTGTCCTTACTTTGGATACTTCCAGACTACCTGTTTCCTTGAGCATTCGTCCTGATTTGTTCCTGGGGAGGTTAGATGACATTGCACCAAAGCGAGGACTCAGCTACATTAGTTAAAAAACAACAA
This sequence comes from Podarcis melisellensis, assembly GCF_964234715.1. Classification (NCBI taxonomy): domain Eukaryota; kingdom Metazoa; phylum Chordata; class Lepidosauria; order Squamata; family Lacertidae; genus Podarcis; species Podarcis melisellensis. The sequence continues at coordinate 19,211,890 of NC_138545.1, forward strand.
CAGTGTTTTGAATGCATTATAAACATGCAACACCAGATGGCACAGGAGAGCAAAACAAAATTCTAAGTGCTTTTCCATAGCATTTTTTTCTTTTGTACTGTATTTAATTTCTGACTTATTTATAGTGTTTTTTCCCCTGGGTGTAGATCCACCCAAATATTATCCCACACTTTCCAATGCATTTCCCCATCACTTATTGCAAAAAGTCCAATTTTGGAGAAGCCGGTTTGTTGCACAAGAACTCCAAATCAACCTGAATTTGTCATCCCATAATTGAATCCCACCTGAAAATAGTGATAGTCTGGAAGTGCCTGCTTTTGAGAATGTCTTGTTAAAATGTGTTAGTCCAAGTTGTGAGTGTTGCCGTTCTTCAGAATTCAGTTGTCTGTCTGTCTCTCTCTCTCTCTCTCTGGGTGCCTAGAAGTTAGATCTCTGAGCAAATGCTTGTGCATGAACACTAAGGCATAACGCAGTGTACACAACATCAGTTTCAAATGCTAGTAAGGCTTTGAAACTTCTGTTAACAGATGGTAGGACAATCCCCCCCACCCTACATAAAACACCTTAGTTTTGAAAAGTGGGAAATGACATGTTACTGCACACAGCAAATAGAGCCTTTAGCAATATATGGGTGCAATAGGCAGGGTGAGCATGTGTCAAAATAATAATCCCTTGTGCGTATTAAATGTTTCCCTATTTTTGTCTGTGAAATTATGAAGGGGACCACTAGCAAATTTATGTCACACACACAGCTGTCAATCTGGGTGATAACAACTTCTGAACACTCTTCAACCTCTGATATGCTTCTTCAAGAGCAGGGTTTGATTATCTCGCTCACCCTCTTCACTATAGCTCTGAACTGAAGTGGGAGCAGAGCATCTTGGCTTGCTGTGTGCATTGTGCCCAAGAGCCATTGTGAGCTAAGGGCACCCACCCAGGGCTACGGCACAGCAAGCCTCAGCCCCCTTCTGGTTCTGAGCTTGTTTTCTTCCCTGCCCCTAGGGGCAGATGGCTCTTTTAATTTTGGTTTCTCTGAGTTTCTCAGTTTTCCAATCTTAGGTTTGGTTCACTGCCCTTGCACATCGGTTTGTAATTTTGTCATTATTTTAATGCACAGTTCTCCTACTATATACATTTTTTACAAGCAATTTGCACACAATTGTGTGTGTTGTTTTCACAAACATGGTGTGGTGTTGTTGTTGTTTTGCATTCTTTAGTACACGCTTTTTGTTTGGAAAACTGCCTTGCAGAATTTGGAGAATTCCAAAAGGTAACTTTGGGGTTTTTTTTAATATGCATATTGTTTTAGGAAGGTGCAAATCACCAAATTGAATTTCTGCCCTGTGTGCCTCCTCCTGCCTCAATTCTACGCTTAGAGCTGGAAAGATGAATAGGTGCTTTCTGCCAGAATTCACGCTGTGTTTTAGAGACATATAGCATAAGGTCAGGGACACCACCATGTCCTGTGTATGTGTGTGTGTGTGTGTTAGCAACAAGCAAATTTTGGATGGCCACTGAGGCTACCAAAGATTTATCAGCCCCTGCTCAAGAGGTAAAGGAGATCCAGACCTGGTCTAAATAGAATAAGCAAAAAAAAGCTAGCAAATGAAGTGATGAAAAAACTCGAGGTGTTAGTGTGGGTTGTACCAATTCAGCTGGGGAATCCAGTTTTTGAATTCTCCTCCAGTGCTTTTCTTCTGGGGGGGATGCAGGGATACGCATATCCCTAAGCATTTTGTGAATCTAAGTTTGGCCTCACTGAGGGGCAGTATTTCAATACGAGTAGGAAAATAAGAGTACCCCTAAACATTTTTTTAGAAAAAAAGCACTGTTCTCCCCTATGCGTGAAACCCCCTACAGTAGAAAAATGGCATGATTGGGAGAGGGCTGAGCTTGAATCTTCCTCTCTGAAGTGTTTTTAAATTTTATTTCTTGCTTGCAGGGATTAAAATTATTTTCTGAGGTTCTTCTTCTTCTTATTTTCACAATACCTAAACAATAGCAATTAAACGAGAAGCTGGCTTGCAGGTTCTCTGCATGCGGTGCTCAGAAGTGCTTTCCCACTCAGTCTGAAGTGGTCCAGGTTCATCCCATTATCTCTCCACCACATCGTTCTGCGGGGTGTGCAGAGCAGGCCTCAAGGGGCTGGGAATCGAAAGAGAGTCAACAGCACTTGTTGGCAGCAAGGGGGCGGCTTCTGAGTCCTTGTTCTTTCATCCCAACACCAGTTTAAACTGCAAAGCTTTCTCTGCTGTTCCCTAGAGGAACAAAGCATCCTTCGAATGAATCAAGAGCATCAGCAGGAGAGCGAGGGTACTGGCCCTGTTTAGAGACCCTTCTGGACTTCGGCCCTAAAGTCCTGCACTGCCGGTAACCAATGCAAGAGCCTATGATGGATGTAGCTGAGGCAGTAGAGCCTGAGACTCTTAATCTTTTGGGGGGGGGGGCAAAAAGATTCCTGCATTGCTGGGGGTTGGACTCAATGACCCCTGTGGTCCTTTCCAAATCTACCGTTCTATGATTTTATTATTCTAAGAGAGCGTGTGTCCAGGTAAGAACGCCAGGACTTATGGACAAGGCCTCTTATGTCTGGATAATCACTTTGCAAGGACAACCCCTGAGCTGTGGCTGTGTAAACATGACATCTCACCAGAAGCTTAAGGTCACATGTCAGAGATCTTCTCCATGTGGTAGAGGTAGCTGGAGACTCTGTGCTGCAGAAAGCAAGGTGAGAGCTTCATCAAGGCAGCACAATGTCTCTATTTCGGTGAGAAAGTAAACATGGACACTGCCTAGGCAATGCCTAAATCCAGGTGATTATTAGCTATCAACTAGGTTTTATGACAAGGGACGCAGGTGGCGCCGTGGGTTAAACCACAGAGCCTAGGACTTGCCGATCAGAAGGTCAGCGGGTGAGCTCCCGTTGCTCGGTCCCAGCTCCTGCCCACCTAGCAGTTCGAAAGCACGTCAAAGTGCAAGTAGATAAATAGGTACCGCTCCGGCGGGAAGGTAAACGCCGTTTCCATGCACTGCTCTGATTTCGCCAGAAGCAGCTTAGACATGCTGGCCATATGACCCGGAAGCTGTACGCTGGCTCCCTCGGCCAATAAAGCGGGATGAGCGCTGCAACCCCTGAGTAGGTCACAACTGGACCTAATGGTCAGGGGTCCTGTTACCTTTACCTAGGCTTTATGACAGAGGTGGAGATGTGATCCTCATGTCCCCTCCATCCTCTGTGGCTTTTCTTTGATAGGTGAGCAGAACCGCCCACCTGTCAATCACCTGGTGTCAGAATGACACTAGATGATGTATTTTGCTTTGCAGCATGGTTTGAAATCAGACCACAGCAGGCAAAGGACTTCAGGGGCAGAGGGAGGAGATGGCAGACAGGACAGTCTTGCAGTGTTTGGGCAGTGAACTGAAGCGAGTGACTCTTTAGTCCCTACCAACTCTCCACATTGGCAACTCTCCAGAACTAATCAGGTTAGGGGGGAAAGAGCTTGCTTTTTAGGACGACTATCCTCATTGCTAGGTTGGCAGGAGCTGGGACTGAACAAAGTGCAAATAGATAAATAGGTAAACGGCGTTTCCATGTGCTGCTCTGGTTTTGCCAGAAGCGGCTTAGTCATGCTGGCCACGTGACCCGGAAAAACTGCCTGCGAACAAACATCGGCTCCCTCGGCCTGTAAAGCGAGATGAGTGCCGCAACCCAAGTTGTTCGCAACTGGACTTAACTGTCAGGGGTCCTTTACCGTTACCTTTTATCCTCATTGCATTAATCACTGCCTCAGCCACCCTCCTAATACAATGTCCGGGGCAGCCGCCCCTACCATTAGGCAAAGTGAGGCAACCTCATCAGGTGGCAAATGCTGCCTGTTTCTCATGACTCTTCCTGACAGAGCTGTGTATGGCACATGGCTTGATCCAGCCTCCCAAACTAGCCAGCTTCCCCAGGTGTGGTCAGAGGTGGTTTTAGGATAGTGTGACCAGTTTGGCCGGACTATGTGCTGTGCTGCAAGGGGTGCCACGGCAATGCTGTAGAACGGAGCGCAAGAGGCAGGAGGCGGCAAATTTTAGCATCGCATTGGGCGCCACTGAAATTGGAGAGCCCAAAGTCTGCCACTGGAGTTTCTGATGCCCCTATCTCATTGATGAAGTCAGATTAAACAGCCAGCCCACTTGGATTTGCCTCAGGCAGCAACATGCTTTGGGCTAGCCCTGAAAATGTCTGCTGCGTGTCTCAGTGTTTTTACTTTGCATTAGTGGGTTGGTGGGTTGGGGAATCTGGCTTTTTGTTAAGAACATAAGAGCCACGCTGGATCAGGCCAGTGACCAATCTAGTCCGTCATCTTGTTGTTGCAGATGCCTGTGGGAAGCCCAAAAGCAATACCTGAGCACAACTGTTTAAATCAGGCATATGCAAACTCGACCCTCCATATGTTTTGGGACTACAATTCCCATCATCCCTGACCACTGGTCCTGTTAGCTAGGGGTGATGGGAGTTGCAGGCCAAAAACATCTGGAGGGCCGAGTTTACCTGTGCCTGGTTTAAATCAATACACCTCAGCATCCATTTCTGAGTTCTAGTTCTCTGTGAGGGACAGGGAACCTGTGCTGCTCCAGTTGTTGTACTCCAACTCCCATCAGCCCCAGGCAGCATGGCCAAAGGTCAGGGGTGATGGGAGTTGTAGTTCAGCAAGATCTGGAGGGCCACAGCTTCCCCAGCCATCCTTTGGAGGCTAGAGGGGGACCTTACTCATGTATGTTATGGGGTCTGTACACTGGGGTGAAGCTTTATCATCAGCCCATGGGCTTCCTTCCTTTGTGGACAACCTTCTGCATGTCAAGATAAAGGCGTGGCCAAAGGCTGCCATGGGCAGAGCAAGGGACATGACTCTCGTTTCTGTACCGTCGGCTCCATTCCACCCATGAAAACTCCAGAGGTTTCTAAACAGGCACCAATCTTTACATCAGCCATCCAGGCAAACAAGATGCATAATCAAGGTACCAAGGACACAAGCCAACCAGCCAAAAGCATGCACTGAAGGTGCAGAGTGAGGCCCAGGGAAGACCTGGGGCCTAATGATGAATGGAGAGCCACATTTGCCCCTGCCCCAGATCTAAGGTTCCTTACCTGTGTTGCTAAACCTATCTGTCCAGCTGGCCAGTGGCGTAGCGTGGGGGGTGCTGGGGGGGCCGGCCGCATCAGGCGCAACATCTGGGGGTTAGAGTTAGGGGGTGCAAATCCATGGGTTAAGGGGTGCAAATCCACGGGTTAGGGGGTGCAAATTACTTGCCTTGCCCCGGGTGCTGACAACCCACGCTATGCCACTGCAGCTGGCTCCCTCCCGTTGCCCCTGGGATCTCAGTGCCCCTGATTATTAGTTGCTTCTCCCTCCCTCCCTCCTGCTGCTAGCTGGATGCCACAGCCAACTCAGGTAACCCAGCCCCTTCTCCCCCCTATGCTTGGGCTGAGTTTTTGGGCATTTTCCTTCAAGTGCATCAGTCACAGCAGCAAAAGAGGGGGGAAATGCTTCGCTCTCCTTGTGACTCCTAGCCTCTGCCCCTCTCTCTTGGTTCGCCACATTGCTTACCTCTCCTGGTCTCATTTATTCCATGTATAACACTGTGCATATGATGTGTCCTGTTGGACAAGATTAAGCAGACCTTGTCTGATTCAAGGCTGAGACGGGGGGACCAGAGCTCCCTCTGCTGGCGATGACCCACACTGGTTCATTTTACTCCTGGGAAATGTTGCTCAGGGCTACAGAGAGAGTGCCAGAAGGTTTGAAGGGCGAGGCTCTTGTTGGGGGGCTGAGTGTGCACAAAAGCAAAGGGTGTGCCAGCAGCTCTGGTGTTCAATGCAATTACGAGAAGGGGGGGAACTTGCAGGTGAACACACCAGGGTTGTTTTTTAAAAAATAAATCAACAGCACTTGGAGAAAGGAGACCCACATCCTTGCTCCTTTAGCAGTCTGCTTTCCTCTGCAGCCCCTATCCCAGTAGGCAGCCCTGTCCATTGACATCTCTAAATTGTCCCTCCTTGTCAGCTGCATGAGACTATCTGAGTTCCCAGACTGTAGTCTGAGTTCCCACCAGTGGCCCATGAGCTTCCTTCAAGTGGTCCATGGCATGTTGGTAAAAAAATGGCAGTGGCTGTGAGTGGTGGGTGCAGGGACCTTTCCTGTGTTCTCAGAACCCAGCAGTCTGGCCTGCCTGGAAGGTGAAAGGGACAGAGCCAATGGAATAGCTCAGTCGGTAGAGCAGAAGAATCTTAATCTCTGGGTCAAGGGTTCAAGCATCGCATTCAGCAAAATATTGCTGGGGCTAGATGACCCCCCCACACACCCTTGCTGATCCCTTCCAACTTTTACAGTTCCATGAAGGGAGTGGAGTGGATTATCATCGCAAAAGACAGAGCGACAGGAAGAGAGAGGAGGCAAATTGAAAGGTGTGGTAAAGGTCTACAGAATTTAACACCAGTGGAAATCTGCTTATTTATTGGAATGGTTTTTAAATAACTTTTAAAATTGTTTTATCACTTGTGGTTTGCTGCCCTGGGCTCCTTTGGGAGGAAGGATGGGGGGTGGGGTATAAACTAAATAAATAATGATTTAAAATGAAACACAATATAGAAGAAATAAAAGAAGTGTTAAAAGTGGCTGGGGAAACCCAGCCAGATGGGTAGGGTATAAATAATAATAATAATAGTAGTAGTAGTAGTAATAATAGTAATAATTAAAATACAAATCATAGAGCATCTACCACAGCACATTCTAAATTATCACTATGGGCCAAAAAAAAGCATTAAGTGGTCCACCAACACTCTCTGCAATTTTCAAGTGGTCTGCTGGAGAAAAAGAAGAAGTAACTAACCTAAGTGGCCTAAGTGTGCTGAGTCGAGGACTTTCAATGATGATTGAATTATTCTCTCGTGCTCTCCAGCTATCTTCACAGGTACTTTGCAATCTGGGCAATTAAAAAGTATGGTGTTTTCCCTATCCACTTTTATGTGGTTTTATGGGCAAAAATAAAAATAAAAATCCCCATTAATGACCATGAAAGATATGCCAGACCACTTTGATCCATCTAAGCCCAGCCATCTAAACTGGCAGTGTCTCTCCAGCCAAGGTCTTTCCCCATATTGGCTTACCGTGACATTTCTTTTTTTTTAAAAAAAAAAATAGGGGATATTGGGAGTTGAACCCAGGACATTCTCTATGAAAACCATGTGCTCTTACCACAGAGCTATGGGAAGAACAAAGAGAACATTTAAAGCTGCTAGGTGGTTGATCCCTCTAGCCCTGCTACAACCAGCATGGTCTCCTGTGTAGTAGTCTATCTGTTAAGTATTCTGTCTTGGCTGGGGGACTGCATGCTGAGATTCCTGCATTTCAGGGGGTGAAACCCAGCCCCAGGGATCCCTTCCAATTCTAGGATTCTAGGATTCCAGGCCTTGCTAATAGTCATCCTTCGCCATCTGGTGGCCATGTGTCCTCACTGCGCTTGGAAGGGACGCATCTTCTGTCATTTGTTACCCACACTCTGCTCATTCCAAGGACCAGCAGTCCTTGCAATCCCTGTGAGGCTACATAACCCCAGCCAGGGTTTCAGCCCCTGCTGTCCACACACACCCTTGTGGGTGGTAGCATAGACACTCAGTTTCCCATCGTCGGTGCTGCAATATCCAGGGGCAGGGAGTGGCCAGCAGGGAAGAGACGGCTGAGGCTTTCTTTATCCAGGAAGACTTCTGGTTGTGTATTATGGGGTGCAACTGAGACTTCTGCTCAAGGGCACAAAGGCAGACATGACATTTGAGGGTAGTGAGGTTTTCCATAATTGTACTGCTATGCTCTGCCCAACCCACTGCCACCAAACAGTGAGGAGCTCCAGGATGCAGCAGATTCAGTTTTCTTTGGTAGGAGGTAAACGGAGGCTTACTGACGTTTTTGTAATATTTGCATTTGTTTACAGGTTGAGCATAGGTAGAGGCATCTCGTTTAAGCAAGACAAAGACAAAGCGCTTCTGTTGGTTCTGCATCAGATGTCTACTAGGGAGACAGGGCCCCAGGGTCGCACTTGGAAATCTAAGCAAATGTAATGGTCACCGCAAAAGGCTTATTCCGTGCAAGAAAAACCGCTGTAGCTTGGTGCCTCCCCCTCAAAAAAACACACCAGGAAAACAGCTACCTCACTTCCAAAATAAAACACAAATAGTAAAGTCACCACCCTGAGAAACAAGCCATCCAGCTCAAAGAGAAAGAAGTTCAAACATTTCTAAAAGTAAAAGATAAAAATATATATATTTGGGAGCTGCAAGGGATCTTGGCAGGCCCCAAGGGGGTGCCTGAGGCTGCCACAGAGTCCATATTGGGGACCCCAGTAATAGTGGGTATTATATACACATAGCTATAAGGGATCAGGGGTGTGTGAGGTGTTAGGGGAGTAGTACCTCTGGTGGGGGACATGTTATGCTCCTTCTGGGGCACTTTGTCCTTTCATCCCTACCCTGCACTGCGCTCTCACCTGCGGCTCCTAGAAGCTGCCAGTATGTGATAGAGGCCACACCTGGGAATGTCTTCGACTGGCTGGCTAAGCCATGTGAGGGGAGCCAAGGTGTCTCAAACCCTCAGTGAGTAAGGGACTTCCTCTGCGTGTGAATACAGGCTCCAGTGGACTGAGTGGATGAGATCAATAGCAGGTCCGATGGTCAAGAAGGCGGTTGCAGAAGTGAGGGGCAGATGGGGCTCCTCAATTTGGGAAAGTAGCCCATCTAGGAGAAGGAAAACTCTGGTCCTAAACCTCCGCTGCATTGTGGGACATCTTCAGGGGAAGAAAAGGCAAAAGAGTAAACCCTACACAAATCCACTAAAACACAGTTATGCCTCCTTGCGACAACTCCTGTTGCCAAATATTTTGCTCTGCTATCCTCTGGACCACATCAGCGAGGCCGAGAGGGAGGCCTTGTTGTCTGGGCAGCCCAGGACCTCCATGCGCACTGCCCAGGCTTGTGCCCCGAGGAGCTCACTTTAGTGCTGCTTACATAGCAATTTGACTTCAGCCCCGGAGGTGTTCTCCATCATCTCTTGATACAGACGGCTGCCAACAACAACATAATGGATCAGCACACATTTTTGGATTCTCTCTGGGGGTGTAGCGCAGAGGGTTGTCACGGGGAGCTCCTGAAATCCACCACAACAATTCTGATGGCAGCTGCTGCAATCGCCACCGCCTCCCCTCCCTCCCACCATTGCTGTCCCCAAGCTAGAGAGAGGGAGCTGTTTGCAAGGCGCTTTGTTCCCCAACAGGAATGGGGTGCGGGTGGGGAGTGGAGATGGTGGCCACGGAGCAGCTGGCCAGGAGGAGGAAGAGGGGGCTGCAACAGATGCCAGCATTTGATACGCTGCTATACGCAGCTCAAAGCACATTTGCAGTTCTGGGGGCCTCTTTTTGACTGACGTCTGTTATGTCATAGAGCTTCACTGATTACTTTAGGCTTGCATACATACCCCATCAGAAACACATCCCCCCCCCCACAAACAAAAATAATATTTGGAACTGTATCTCTGTGATAGGAAAACTACAGCTCCCAAGATTCTTTGGAGGTGGGATGTATGCTTTCAATTTCCTTTTAGTGCATGGTGTGTGGGCAGCCTAGGAGAGACTGCCCACGGAATGATCCAGAAGAGAGATGATCCACGAGGACTGAGAAAATACACACCTCAGTGTTTGGATTGAGAACTGTAGCAGAGCTGAAAAGCTGCCGTGGAGAATTCTAAACATCCTCCCCCAGTGTTCAATATATCACAAAATTCCTTTGTACCTTAAGCAATAGCCTAGGGGGGTTCTGAAACAGTTAAAGAATTCTAAAAACAATCGCAGTGAAAAACATCTAAAAGCAGTTACAGCTGAAAACATTCTAAATGCAATGACAGTAAATAGCATTCTTCTGTCCAATGATCACAGAGTTGCCTGGAACAATATTCTTGAACCACCAAATGCCTAGGTAAACAGGCTTGTTTTCATATTCCTCCGGCTATTTAATAATGATGGATGCAGGCATGCACCTCACGAGGGAGGACATTCCACAACAAGGGGGGGGCTACAGCTGAAAAGGCCCTGTTAGTGTGAGTTGCTGGCATTGTCAGCTGCCTCTTCAGACTCTCTGGAGCCTTCTGTACTTCTGCTTGAGCTGCTCTCCAGGGACTGCTCACTGTTGATGGGTAGGACCCCCATGCTCTCTTCTTGGGGTTCTTTGATGGGAAAAGAGAAGAAGGGAGTCTCTGTCAGCTCCGGGCTGTAAGCATCCTTTCCAACATGTAAGGCTGGGCCACTAGGGTGAGTGGAGTGCTGCCTCGCCAACTTCAGTGTGCACTCAGCCCATTTTCTTACTTGCAACCAGCCCAGAGGGTGGCCCTGGCTGCCAACATCCTCCTTAAGCCACATTTATGCCCTACGTTTTAAGCACCATGATATTACTTTAACCCATGGGTAGGCAAACTAAGGCCCGGGGGCTGGATCAGGCCCAATCGCCTTCTAAATCCGGTCCATGGACAGCATGTTTTTACATGAGTAGAATGTGTCCTTTATTTAAAATGCATGTCTGGGTTATTTGTGAGGCATAGGAATTCATTCCCCCCCCCCTTTTTTTTCAAAATATAGTCCAGCCCCCCAAAAAGGTCTGAGGGACAGTGGACTGGCCCCCTGCTGAAAAGGTTTGCTGAAAAAGTTTGCTTTAACCCATCATTCTTCCCTCAAAGAATCCTGGAAGCTGTAGTTTGTTATGGATACTAAGAAAAGTTGGGAGACACCCCACCCATATTCCACTTGCAGAGCTACAGTTCCCAGAGTTTCCTGTGAACGTAAAGGTAAAGGGAACCCTGAACATTAGGTCCAGTCGTGACCGACTCTGGGGTTGCAGCGCTCATCTTGCTTTATTGGCCGAGGGAGCCGGCGTACAGCTTCCTGGTCATGTGGCCAGCATGACTAAGCCGCTTCTGGCAAACCAGAGCAGTGCATGGAAACCCCGTTTATCTTCCCGCCGGAACGGTACCTATTTATCTACTTGCACTTTGACGTGCTTTCGAACTGCTAGGTTGGCAGGAGCAGAGACTGAGCAACGGGAGCTCAGCCTGTCGCGGGGATTTGAACCACCGACCTTCTGATTGGCAAGTCCTAGGCTCTGTGGCTTAACCCACAGCACCACCCGCGTCCCTTTTTTCCCCGTGAAGAGGGATTGCCTATTACTCCACTCTAGGAATTGGCCCAAGGGGCTCTGGGCATCACTGCTTTCCACCACACCACAGATGAAAACAGCAGCATGTTGTAGTATTATTTTGTTAAGATCTTCCTATTCACTCTTCTGGAAGGGGCAAATATTTGTGTATATCTTTTGCAGGGTGTGGAGCAGGGAATGGTACACCTGGTGCCTGTTAAGTACCAGCTGTCTGGATGCCCTCAAAGAAGGTGAGCTGAATAGCCAATTGAACAACAGTAACAAAACTTCCCAGGATTCACAGGCGGCCTTTGTGTGATGCCTGATCACCAGGCCGGCCAAATCATCCCTGCCAAATTGCCAATTCAAACTCAGCGTTTTGTACTGGGAAGCCTGACGGAGGCAAAACGGCTTTTTATTGACACATGGCACTCAAACGTACAGACTGGCTGTCGGGTTTCAGGCACCATTAAGGAGAGCGGAGTGGACCGTAGCCAGAACTGACCCAGGAGCCGCCCTCTGCCAGGAAGATCACCTGTACAGGACTTCAGGGAAATGAATGAGAAATGCACAAGAACTTGGCAAAATTATGCTTTCCCCCCCCCTCCTGCATTTCCAGTTCATTTATGTGGGGCTTGCTCTAGAGATCTTCCTAATGCACCCCACTGGGTGCTGTAGGCTTTTACTCCTTACATGCTGCCCAGGCTTGCACCCCAGAGAGGTCATTTGGGTGCCGCTAACACAGAAGTTTGGCTTCATCCTGGAGGCACACTCCATTGTCTCTTGAGACAGACAGGTGCCAACAAGCTTTTCCTTAGAAAGCAAAAGAAAGTAGTTCAGCGCATCTGTTTTGTATGCAGAGGCTCCCAGGTTCAGACTCTGGTATCTGCAGATAAGAGTGGAAAATCTAGAAGGCCAGTGCTCTGACCAAGTGAAAAGCATCTTTTTATATTCCTATTAGAAATAAAGGGTGGTGGTCCCGGATTTTTAGGGGCAGCTGCAATCCAGTGGTTGACCACCTGCTTTGCATGCAAAAGTTCCTGTGTTCAATTCTTTGGCATCTCCCTACATGACCTGAAAGGGATGCAGGTGGCGCTGTGGGTTAAACCACAGAGCCTAGGACTTGCCGACCAGAAGGTCGGCGGTTCGAATCCCCACGACGGGGTGAGCTCCTGTTGCTCGGTCCCTGCTCCTGCCAACCTAGCAGTTCGAAAGCATGTCAAAGTGCAAGTAGATAAATAGGTACCGCTCCGGCGGGAAGGGAAACAGCGTTTCCATGTGCTGCTCTGGTTCGCCATGCTGGCCACATGACCCGGAAGCTGTATGGCGGCTCCCTCGGCCAATAAAGTGAGATGTGTGCCGCAACCCCAGAGTCAGCCACGACTGGACCTAATGGCCAGGCGTCCCTTTACCTTTACCTGACCTGAGGTGGGAAGGAAAAAAAAATTCCTAAAACCCTGGAGAGCCAGCCAGTACAGACAGTTCTGAGCTAAATGGACCTGTAGTCTAACTTTTATCAGGCACTACGGCTACCTGTCATGGATGCTTCAATTGAGATTCCTACATTGCAGGGGGGTGGACTAGATGGCCCTTGGTGGTCCCCTTCCAACACTATTTTTCTATGATTCTGTGTTCCAGCTAAGAAGCTCAAATGCCTCCGTCATCCTACAAGCCCAGCAACCTCACCACCTGCCACCCAGCCTCTCCTCCTTTCTCTGAAGACACCCTTACTTTTCCTGCGAGAGAAACTAGGTCAAGGAAAGATACCTCCTTTTGCAAATGACGTTTCGCACTTGTCACGGCTTGGGATCCTCATAGCAACAGCCGCCGTACTCTTGAGATGGCCTCCCCGCCCTCCGGCTCTCATCTCATCTGCACTTCCTGTATGCTCCAGCCGGGGGCAGCATTGTCTATCTGCCTGGATGTCTCGCATCCATGCGCATGTAGACGGAAGGAGATCAAATTGCTTGCAGCCCCCTTTTAAAAATAAAAATGCTTAACTATTTAACAAGCAATGCTTCGCGAAACAAAAACAACAACAACACACACACTCCACCAATGCTTTAAGCAGCACTTCAGCTTGTGGTACATTATACTTTCGGAATTGACTGAAAAATAACAACAGTTAGATGAAATCATAGTTTAAAATGATGTCCTTGTGTTCTCCTCCATCATCATCATCATCGTATGCCAGCTGTGGAAGGACGTAGGACGTGGTAGGGTCTCCTTGATCACAAGCCCCCCAACAGTCGGCATCCTGTGTGTGTGTGTGTGTGTGTGTGTGTGTGTGTGTGTGTGTTACTCCATCACATCAGACAAACGTGTTACTTTGGACAATGATTGCCCGCATCATTCCTGGTTAGAGCGCTGGGCTGGGGAGGCCCGGGTCGCGGGTCCCATCCCTTCTTGGATTCATGGCTTGCCTGGTGACTTTGGGACAGTCAGTCTCCTCAGCCTAACCCACCTCGCAGGGTTGCTGCGAGGATTAAATGGAGGCCGGTGGTTTCCATGTGTTCTGTCTGAGCTCCCTGGAGGAAGGATTGGATCAAAACGGAATGCCGCCCCCACTCTCAAAAAGGATAGAAAGAAAAGTGCAGGGGCTTAAATTCTGTGACCTGGTTCCTCTCCTATGGGAAAGGGAAGCACTCGGCATGACCTCAGAGGCACTCTTTCTTCTTCAAATATCCCTAGGGTGTGAAGGTATGGAAAACTGGCAGCGGGTGTGGGGTCGGGAATGATTTCAAGTATTTTCTAGGGCTAAGATCCTGTTCAGATTAAGCGCTGGCTGGCTGGATGAGGCATTCATCATCATCATCATCATTCCACCCTTCACCCCAAGGTTCTGGTATCAGATGTGTCCGGGGTTAAATCTTATCCACCGCCCTAGCTGTCGTTCCCTTCTTAGATGCACGAAGAATCAGTAGTAAAGCGTTCTGCACATGCTCAGAGGCACCCTCTTGGCTTCACATATTATACAGACGAGCCCTTGCATTGAAAAAAAATGGTTCTGGGGCAAAGGCTTCAATCTCATCCGATGCAGCCTTAAAACGGGGTGTGTTGGGGGGGGTGGGCGTGCGAGCTCTCCGGCCACCCTCCGCCTGGCGTTCCTCCCCACCCGCGACCCTCCCTTTGCCCCACTCTCCCCAAAGCCCCGGGGAGCGTTGCTGCTCCTGCCGCCGCTGCCTCCGCGTGTGGTTATTGCTGTTTAGCATTCCATCACGCACTCGCTTCCCCCTAATCACTGCTAGGAAAGCGGTGCCTTTACCGGCAACTTCAGACCTGCCAGGAACAGCTAACGGCCCTGACTGCGCATGATTAGCTCATAAACACCACCCAAGCCAGGAAGAGAGAGGGAGAGAGCGCAGGGCCAGGACGCCTGGGTTCTCTGGCCAGGGAGCGAGGGGTCCAGAGCGCTGCTGTGTCAGGATGCCGAGGCTCTCTCACCAAGGGGGAGTGGCGAGTCGCGGCTGGCTCCGTGGCTCCATTGGGGCGGGTGCCTTGAGGGTGTGTGTACTGGATTGCTGTAAAATAGAGATACATCTCTCTGTCTCTCTCTCTCCACACACACACACACACACACACACACACACACACCCCACACTCTTCCCTGCCCCCAGCCATTGATATTGGTTGTACTGACTCCATTGTTCTCTACTGCACACACAACTGATCGGGGATGGACAAGAGATATTGCAGCAGCAACCAGCACCTATTCTGCATCCCTGACGCAATGTGTATACTCATTAAGCTCACACTTCTGGGAGCTACTGTGAAAAGGAGGGAGAGTGCCAGTCGCTGTAACCATTAAGAGGGATTTGCAAACGATGAAGGATGTAAAACTGATCATTATACGTCAAGCATGCCACTTTTTGCAGACTCATTCAGCACTGCATGCACACCTACATATAAACACATCTGCGCATGGGTAACATTGCCCATACGGACCCCACGTGCTCCATAAGCACTTGCCAGGATGCCATCGCAGTATACATTCAAAACAGGATATGTACATATAACACCATGTGTGCAAACTGTGTACACCACCCCAAAAATGTACACAGACACTGTACTGATGCACACAATCATATTTGTGTGCATGCTCCTCATGTGTCAGATACAGGGAGAGAAATAAACACACCCACGTTGGGCATCATATATGAAGGCATTTTAATGCATGTGCACACACCAAGGGGACACACACACATATGTACACCTTACATTGCAGTAATATGCACAGACAAACCATAGGTATGCCTTCACAGTATTTACCCTTAAGGAATGATCCACCCAAAGAGACACACACAAATAAATAGATACAAGACAGCACAGATTTATGCATGTCTACTCAGAAGCAAGTAAATGTGCATAGGAATACAGCGCTATGCACACACTCAAGGGCAAATCCACAAGCTCCATGCACATGCCAATTTTGCACATGTATCCACCTATACATATGGCATGTCTGCACCTGCCCAAATTGTGTATATCTGGTACTGGTGTTACAATGGTTCTGTAAAATCGAGAGGTACAGTACAACAGAAATATATTAAATAAAACTAGCAAGTGACCCCCCCACCTATATATTGCCTTGATTTCTTTTTCACATTTGTACAGTATCATATCAGGGTCAAGGTGGCAGACATGGGACCGTCGCTTCTACATCACAACAGCCCTACAAGGTAAGTTACGAAGAACAGAAGAAACTGGCTTGCGTAGAGTTGACCCACCTAGCCCAAGTACACTGGCTGGCAGTGTAGGGCTGGGAGTGAGTGTCCAGGGTTTCAAACACAGGTCTCTCCCAGCTGTACCTGGAAATGGCAGGGGTTGAACCTGGGACCTTCTCAATGGAATGCATGAGCTCAGCCACGGAGCTTCAGCCCCTTCCTAAATTAGGCTCAAAGCCAGCAACTAAACTAAGGATAATCTCCAAGCTCATTCCAACCCAGGTATCTCCCTGGCCCAAGTCCACCACTATATGTGTAAGACTTGCAGCACTATAATCCTATATCCAAAATCCACAGGATCAAACATAATGTTGCTGCATAGTGAGCAAGCTTTGGAGCATTTTCTGAACTCTTTCATCAGCCTAGATGTT
This sequence comes from Podarcis melisellensis, assembly GCF_964234715.1. Lineage (NCBI taxonomy): Eukaryota > Metazoa > Chordata > Lepidosauria > Squamata > Lacertidae > Podarcis > Podarcis melisellensis. Next base: position 19,228,200 of record NC_138545.1, read on the forward strand.
AGGCAGATAAAGGAACACAATACAGTCATACCTTGGTTGTCAAACGCCTTGGTACAGGTATGTTTTGGCTCCCGAACGCCGCAAATCCGGTTTACGAATGTTCTTTGGAAGATGAACGTCCAACGTGGCTTCTGATTGAGTGCAGAAAGCTCCTGCAGCCAATTGGAAGTCGTGCCTTGGTTTTTGAACATTTTCGGAAGTCGAAGGGACTTTCAGAATGGATTCTGTTCGAGAACCAAGGTACGACTGTATCTGCAGGTTGTAACAAAAAATGTATGTGTAATGTATATGGAGCTTTAGGGGCAAATGAGGGCCAGCAGATTTATCCTCACATGAACCCTGTGAGGTAGGTTGGGCTGAGAAACAGCAACTATTACCAATATTACCTAGCTAGCCATCATTGCAACTGAGTTTGAATTCGCACCCTGGACTCCCCAGTCTTAACAAAACACCAGATCACCACACTGTAAAGTACCATTTATGTTCATCTCCAGCTTCACTGCTGAACAGGAATATGAACCCAGATCTTCATTCCACACTCTTCCCAGAACACCACACTGTAAAAGTAGTAGGAGGTAAAAGGTAAAGAACCCCCGGACGGTTAAGTCCAGTCAAAGGCGACTATGGGGTTGTGGTGCTCATCTCGCTTTCAGGTCAAGGAAGCCGGCATTTGTCCACAGACAGCTTTCCGGATCATGTGGCCAGCATGACTAAACTGCTTCTGGCACAACGGGACACCATGACGAGCACTAGAGCGCACGGAAACACTGTTTCCCTTCCTGCCACAGCAGTACCCATTTATCTACTTGCACAGGTGTGCTTTCAAACTGCTAGGTTGGCAGGAGCTGGGACAGAGCAACAGGAGCTCATCCCATCCAGCGGATTTGAACCGTTGACCTTCTGATCAGCAAGCCCAAGAGGTTCAGTGGTTTACACCACAGCACCACCAGCTCCCCTTAGTAGTAGTAGTAGTAAGTAACAATAACAATAACACATTTGTATTATTTATTACTGTATATTTATGAGATGCATCCCTATAAAACTGCAATAAACTTAAGAGACAACCAGCCTACGAACTCAGAAAGCAAAACCAGTGCTGATATTCAGCAGTAAAATACTATCTATAGCACTTCCAAGTGTTCAGAGCGTTTCTCCGTGCGCCAAGCAGTTCTAACCCCTTTAACAACTCTGTTAGCCAAGTCAGTATTATTACCATCTCTCCTCTCTGAGTTCACAGCCTCGGCCTCTATTTTACAGGGAGCGATGGGGCGGGTGGAAGTCAGTGCCTGGGTAAGACCGCCTAGCGGTTAGCTCATGGCAGAGCCGAGATTCGAACCGGGTACTTGGTGGCCCGCGGTCCCGTCGCTTAGCCGCTGCGCTACACCGGCTCTCATTGGATGTTCCTCTCCCTGTTCCGCGCACAAGAAGCTCTACCTACACCGCCTAATAGGTGCGCACGCACAAAAACTCCTGCTCCGTGCACGCGCGTCAGTGCAAACTGCCCATGTGCAGAGGGCAACCTCATGCGCAAAGTGAAGGCGGCGGGCGGGTGGCTGGAGTGGAAGCCGCCACGGGCCACTTGGGGGAAGGTTTTCCCACTTCGTCTCTTGGGACGCCCGGCCACGAGGGGGTTAACCGGGTCTCGCGTGGCTGTTGTTTTTTCGCTTTTCGGCCCGCGGGATCTCCCTGCAAGCCCCTGGATCACCTTACCCAACCTCTCTTCCCTCTTCTGCAGCAGGGATAGGCGGGGACCAGCTCGCTTTCCCCTCCTCCTTACCAACAGTCCCCTCCACACTTCCAGGAATCACCCAGGAAAAAAAAAAAAGGCAGGAGGGGGAGGGCGAGGGGGAGGGAGCCTAGCGGGGTTTACACAGCCACTTCCTGCCAATCAGGAGCCTGCCAGCCACCTCCGGCGGCCAATGAAAGTTCTGACCATTCATAAAAATAAATACTCTTGCCACACTCCACCCCAGCCACACACAGGCACCAGGAATCCAAGCCTCTCTTTCCCCCAGCGTGTCAGTTTCCCCGTGAAACATACAAGCTCCTCTTGGAACCGGAGCAGCTCAAATATTATTCTTGTAGCTCTCGCTCTCTTTCCCGCCCTTCTCCGTCCCTCCAGCTCCCAGCACGATGCAGCCAGCAGCAGCCACACGCTGACATGAGATGCGAGTTCACCGGCTCTCGCTCTCTTCCTCCTCCTCCTCCTCCCACCGCCGACCAGCCCCGCTTTACTCCGCTAACGGGAAAAGCGCTTCAGAAACGCGCGCGCACATTCACACGCACTTCCAGGAAACCAGAAAGACGCTGCGATTCTTGGCGAGAGGAAACGGATCGGTCGGCCTTTCTGCGCGCACACTCCTCCCCCCTCCTTCTCCTCCGCCCCGAGCAACTTCCACCACTTTCGACTCCTCTTGAGTAGTCCTAATCCGGGAGGTATCCGGTGTGTGTGTGTGTGCCGGGGAGGGGAGGGAAATGTGGGGGGGAGAGAGAGATTAATTGGCCCAGCCTGGGAACAAGCCTTCCATCCGGTGCGCCCCAGGCGCGCGGGGCGTTTGCAGACTCTGCTCGGCGCACCGCTTCGCCCTCCCGACCGCAACCCGCCCCCCTCGCCGGCGTTGCAAGTATGGCAAAGGCAGGAGATCGGACTGGGCTCGGTTTCGGCAGAGGATCCCGCGAAGGGAAGAGCATTTTTAAATTTTGATCCCCCCCGCACCCCACCCGTTTCCTCCCTCCCTCTCTTTTCTTCCACTCTTGGAGAGACACACACAGGCACCTCGCTGCTTTCACGCCGCCAGAGGTAAGTGAGTTTAAAATAACGACGACGGCGAGAGCATTAATAACCCCCATCCCACTCCCTGTTTTATATTGTTGATGCCAGAAGTGGGGGGACAGGGCTGAGATTGCAAAGGTGGGGGAGAAGACGACGAGAAGACAGGACCAGCCCGCCCAGAGCTAGAAGCGAGGAGTAGTCAGTGCCTGGGTAACTTTGGCTCCTGCAGTATTCTGGTGGTTTTCATGTCGGGCGCTAGTCAGCCTAGGGGAAATAACTTTCTCCAAGTTTAATTTTGTTTCCTCGTCATAGAGGATTAATTATTATGACGGTTATTAATTATTTAGGGAAATAAGGGGAATCCAGATTATAGGCAAAGCAGCACGGTGGTTTAGGTTGGTTGGGAGGGGGGGGGGTAAACAAGGACTAGAATCTGTACAAATTGGAAATCTGACCAAAAAAAAAATATCAAAGAAAATGCAAACTTCCAAAACATTTAACATTTTGCTTTTGAGAGCTGGAGGACATTAATGTTCTATCTTTGTGGCTGTTGTAATTAAAACAAAACAATATGCACAGCCAACTTGCTACATTCAGGACTTTTCCATTTCCACCACACACGCCTTAAGAAAACCTAGTGGGATTGCACAACTGGGAGTATTGGGAAGGAAGTGGAAAATCAGCAGGATTTTTAAATTCAGCTAACCCAACAGAAAATTTATTTAGGAGCTGGTTTTCGAACCATAGCAAAACCTTGCTTGGAAGCCCCAGCTTATTTCCACATATTCCCCTTTTAAAGATGAACAGTGTTTCTTTGCTATTTTGTGGAATTCTATCCCTAGTATCATCAACATCATCGTTATTTGTTATCGCCATCATCAAAATAGGTATTGATTGCCTTTCCGTAAACCATCCTGAAGGCATTGTTGCTGCTTGAAAAATGAAGGAGACAATAACATGTAATTAAGAGCAGCGAGAAAAGGAGGGGCCTTTTGGGGTAAAGGCTGCAGCTCAGAGGAAGAGCATCTACTTTGCGTTGCAAAAGGTTCCCTGGTTCAGGTGCGGCTGGGCATCTTCCGTGTCTGAAACCCTGGAAAACCACTGCTAATGGTGCTAATACTGAACTAGACGGACTAATTGTCTGACTGTGTTTAAGGCTTTTTACTGTGTTCCTACAGTCCAACCCAAGATGTGCATATTTAAGTCCTGTCTATTTAAGTGGAAAACTTATGCCCATGCTTAAGCCTTCCGTTTTAAATGTGATCCCCTTTTCTAAAGCCTTCAAGTCCAAAGCGATTGCAAAAAAGTTTTGCTAACAAGAGAGAAAGAAAGGCAATGAGGTGTGGCCAGCTTGGCAGGGTGTTCTGCCATTGCGATGCCACTGTTGAGGAGACTCTTCCTTAAGTATAGAGGAAAAGGTGTGTGGGACTTGGAGTAAAACTGCCTTAGAGGATCACCGGTGCCAAGAATGTTCCTATGTGCCTCTTGTTTATGGTTAACCGTCAAGGACTTGATTTGAACCCATGCAGAGATTCAACAGGTAACCTCCTCCAGGGGACCATTCTGCAGCTCCCCCTCCCCCTTGGGAGTGAATTGTCCAACTGCACCCAAGGCAGAAGGAAAACCCAGAGCGCCGACTCACACAGAGATATGACAGGCAACACCCATCTGACAGCAGCTCTTGTATGACTGGAAGCTGCTAGCACAGCTGATCCAAGGAGGATTTCTCTCCTCCAGCAAAGACTGGAAAGCTAGAGCAGTGACTCACAGCCTTATTGTGGATGGGTACTTCAGGCTCACAAAAACAGTCACTCATTTACTTTCTATGTTATGGGGGGAAAACGAACATAGGAAGCTGACCTATGCCTGGTCAGGCTTTTGATCCATCCAGGATGTAGATCGACCTACTGCCTTTCCCATCACCTGCTACCTGATGTTTTTAAGTGGGGGTCCAGGAGTTGACCCTGGGACCATCTCAATCCGAAGCTTATGCTTCACCCACTGAGCCAGTGTCCCCTTCCCCAGTTTCCTAATGGCAGGGCTTGCAGTTTCTTCATAGTGTTTGTTGCGCTTAGGTAATTTTAGACTCTGGACACTAATGGGCTCGCAGCCTGCCCCACTTTAGGCGGTCATGTGTTTTGCTTCCCTTTCTTCAGAATGTGGCAAGCCTTTCACCCCCTGTTCCTGCTGCCGAGGGAGACAGCTGGACCTCTGGCACAAAAACTTGCCCCATGGCAGCCACTGTTTGCTTGTGGCACCCAAGTTGGCAGGGACATTGATGGGCAACTTAACCGTTTCAAGGCCTGGACACAAAGGCAAATGTTAGCATAACATTTGCATGTGCTAATGTATATGTAAAGATGGGAACATCTCTAGGGATTGAATCTGATACTTTCTGCGGGTGCTCCAACCACTAAGCTGACAGACCTCACCCCTTAAAAAAAACCAAAAACCCACAAACAGATTTCTCACCCAAATCATCCCAGATAAATTTTTCAGTTAATTTGGAGCAGAGGTTGCCTCTACTCAGTTCCTCTTCAGATTCATTTATCCCCATTGATTTCTCACAGGCCCTTCTCCAAATCAATTCTTTTTGCCCAAATCAACTCTAGATAAAGTAGTCTTAAATTAATTTATTTCCCAAGGTGAGTATCCTACACAATAACCTAGAGCTCTCTCACACGCATGCATTCAATTTCCCTTGAATTCATTACCTGGCTTCAAACACTAGGGGGCATTAGAAAAAGGTTGAACCCCCATAACTCATGGGCCCACCTGTATCAACTCTACAGTTTGGGAATTACTAAATTCCCAATGTTTGTGTGGGGGTGTGGAGGTTTTATTTCTGCATCAGAACCTTAACACAACCCTGCCAGCCTGTACAGGGTGCTTTGGTGAGGGGTGTGTGTGTGATTTCTGCCTCAACTCAATTTTTTCCCAGGAAAGATTGGGAAACAGGGTACTGTACTAGAATCCTGCTGCCACATCCAAGCTTGTGCATCTGAACAACAGAACTGTGCTCTAATGTAATATAAATCCCCGCCCTCCCTCTCCGTATTATTCACAGATGCCTCCTTTAAAAAATAAGAAGAAATTCCATATATTGTTTAATTTTTCTGGAGTAGCATTCGCCACGTCGATTCTGCTGTGGGAATGAAGGCTTCCAAAAGCACTTTTCTGGCAGAGGTTCTTTGTAAACACTGGCATAGCATAGCTACCCTCCCGTCCCCCCAAAAGCAAGTTAACCACACCCATCCCACTTAGTCTCCTCCCCCTAACTTTTGCAGAGGGCCTTGGGAAGCAGCTACAGTGGGATGATAAGATCTTCCAAGATGGTGTCCAGCAGCAGAATGGTCACTGCAGCCTGGTGTGTTCTTGGGGCTGTATCACTTCAGTATCAAGGCAGGAGGAATTGAATGATGGAGTGTTTTCTCTTGCACTCTGCCCATGGAAGCTAGTATGTTGGGGGAATGATTCTTGATTTCTGTATGCAGGGATGTTTTGGTGTGGGGAAACTTGTCAAATGTGCAGCCTTCAGCTTCCAGTGGTACAGCCTTGAGGAGGCTTTACCAGGCGGAGACTGCATATTAGCTCTAAAACGGGGGTTCAGACCTTGTTGTTGCTTTCTATGCTCACAAGCAGATACGCATCGGGTGAAGTTTCCCTATCGCTACAGCTCTCTCAAGGAAAAGCATCACCTGTTGAATTTCTGCCCACACACAGCTTGCAGAGGTATATGACGCCAACCAGAGGGGAAACAAAAAATATGGCAACCCTGGTCTAAGCCATACTTGAGTAGTCTACAAGTCCTTATTATAGGAGACTATCAGGAGGTTCAGACCTAGAGGGCACCAGCATATATTGTTCTGAGATGGGCAACAACTTTGGGGTTCTTAATGTGTGCAGTTTGCAAATCCATGGGAAATCCTAGACAGCTGGACAGTTCAAATTACTTGAGAATGTGCAATGAACATAAGAGTGATTCCTTTCCAAAGTGACAAAAAAGGTCTTTGCTTCCGCTTTCCCAAGAAGTAGGGAGTTGCAGGGTATGTTTTCTTTTAATGAAATATAAGTTACAAAGGTTTGCAGCAGGTGTTTACTTATAAAAAGACAAAAACATTTTGAGATCAAACAGGCTTATATTTATCAGGCCCCGCAAGTGCTATTTTGGGTAGTAGACTCTCAAGGTGGTACTAGGTGAACCGCTACAGCCCACCCCAAGACTTCACTGCCAGCTCTGTGAGATTCCTTGTATGGCTCCCTATCTCCACCCCAAACTCTGGTGGGTGTTGCATTCCAAAGGAAGGAGAGTTTTCCATCCATCAAGGACCAGAATGCTGTTTTGACTACCATAGAAGCGGGTGGCACTGTGGGTTAAACCACAGAGCCTAGGACTTGCCGATTAGAAGGTTGGCGGTTTGAATCCCCGCGACGGGGTGAGCTCCCGTTGCTCGGTCCCAGCTCCTGCCTACCTAGCAGTTCAAAAGCACTTCAAAGTGCAAGTAGATAAATAGGTACCGCTCTGGCGGGAAGGTAAACGGCGTTTACGTGCGCTGCTCTGGTGCGCCAGAAGCGGCTTAGTCCTGCTGGCCACATGACCCGGAAGCTGTACGCCGGTTATCTCGGACAATAAAGCGAGATGAGCACCGCAACCCCAGAGTTGGCCACAAATGGACCTAATGTTCAGGGGTCCCTTTACCTTTACGTGCCTCTTACAAAATCGTTTTATGACCAGTCATATCCATATCATTAAATCTTCAGCACATTTAAAGCACCTGCCTTTCCCCAAAGAATCCTGGGGACTTTGGGGGAAGCCACCTGTTGAATGGCTGTAAATGTGCTTTAAATGTATGGTGTTAGATGTGATGTCAAAAGAGGGATTTGAACCCAACTCTTCCAGGTCTGAATGCATTTAAGTAGGCCTGGTCCTAGGATAAATAGCACCCTGGGGTGAGGGATGCCTGCAGCACTCCCCTCTGTGGCTGGTTTTGTAGGGTTGCCAAGTTATGTACCTTGTGCAAGGTTGCAAAACCCGACGGTATAACATGCCCTTGTTGCTCCCAGGCATTCCCAGAAATGCTCATGAAAAGATCCCGGAGCTACCTGTCAATGATTTTGCCCCAGCAGTGTAGACAGAACAGTCAACAAACTCTGAACTTAGCTGGACAACAACACACACACACACACACACCTTCTTCAGCTTGGCACCCAAGGAGAGCAACAGAGCTCATCCACCACTATGTTTGAGCTACAGCCATTCGTTCCAAGTAATCACACAACCAGATCTGCTGCGAGATCAAACAGTCTTCTATGCTTCTGTCCAGTTTAGTAACAGGAAAAGCTTTGGAGATGTGTCCGCAGAACAAGGTGGGAGAGGGGTGAGGCAGTGGAAGGGAGAGTACCATTGTACACTGCAGATAAGAGGTTCCTACAAGAGCATCTTCTCAACGCTTCGTCCCTGCAGCCTATTTTGGATATACAATCCAATATATACAGATATACAGGACTATGATACAGTGGGGGAAATATCATTGCTTCTTAGACTGATGGGATTGTAGAGTTGGAAGGGACCCCAAAGATCATCTCTGCAACGCAGGAATATCTGCTAAAGCATCCACCCAGCCTCCACTTAAAAACCTCCAAGGAGAGTCTGCCACCTTCCAATACAAGGGAGTCTGTTCCACTGTTGAACAGTGCTTGGTGTTAAAAAGTTCCTCCTGTAGATTCAGGATCTCCTTCCTTGTCACTTGAATCCACTGGTTCCAGTCCTAATCTCCGGAGCAGGAGAAAACGAGTTTGCCCCATCTTCCATGTTAACAGCCCTTTAGATACTTGAAAATGATTATCATATCTCCTCTGAGTAGAACTTAGTTGGATACAAATCATTGATTTTAATGGGTGTATTCACTGTATGATTAATTGGATATCACTCAGGATCCTAATATGTCCTCCCTGCTTTGATATCTGGGCACCCAAATTTGCCTTTGTTCTTCTGGGTATAACTTTCATGAATGATTCCCATAGTGGCAAAGGTTTGTGCAAGAGCTGAATTTGCTCAATCATAGCTCAACAAACACTGGACAACATAGCTAAGGCTTCCTGCAAGAAGTTGAAAGCTGTGAAGTCAAGTGCTCTGACAAGCTTGGCGTACTGGAATGTCAACACAACATCCTTGGTTTGATCTGGTCAGCCAAAGAGGTTTTTTTCTGCCCCCACCCCCCAAGGCCTTACCAATTTTGATGATGTGGCAAAAAAATAAAAAATAAAAATTAGGTAGAGCACTAGAGTGAGCAGAGGGACCTAATGCCCTGGTTAGGTTGCAAACCACCTCCTGCCCAGTTGGCAGATTGATCTGGTGGCCACAACCTCCCATCTCAGATGATCTGCATAGAGTTGCAAGTGTGTGAGGTGGCCACACACACACACACACACACACACCACTGATGGACAACACCTGAAAGTTTTTGGCCAAGGGTGAATGTGGCTCTCAAACCAAAAAAAGCTCTGCTTTGGATAAAATGCCAAAGCTACTTTTCAAACAAACTCTGCTTTGTTCAGTCGTGCCGCTCCGAGATCTTTCACAGCAAATGCACAGGAATAATATGAAGCATTTTTAGTTAGCGTGTCTCCATTTAGGCGCATATTGAAATAGACCTATTTCTCAAGTTTCTTGGTTCTGCTTTTATGCCTTGTCTCAAGCAAAGAAGACATGAGTCCAGGGGAGAGACCTGCACCTTTTAGCTGGAGTTTGAAAGCCTGCAGGCTCCTGCTGCATGAACCGTCTCTGCCTTCCTTTTCAGATGCTGCTCCGGTAACCGACTGAGCATCTCTCCTGGCCAACTGGAGGCGCAATGGTCCCCCTGTGCTGGTGCTGCCCGCCAGCACCTGCACCAGCTGCGGCGGCCATGACGGGCACGGCCACAACCTCCTACCACTTCAAGAGTTTCTGTGGGGAGTTTGAGCGGGTGGAAAGCGCCCTGGAACGCCTTGAGGCCAGCGGCTTCTACTGGGGCAGCCTGTCTGGGGCCGAAGCCAAGCGCCTTTTGACCTCCCAGCTGCCCGGCGTCTTCCTCGTGCGAGATTCCTCCGACCACCACCACCTCTTCACCCTGAGCGTCCGCACCAACACGGGCATCACTAACCTGCGCATCCAGCAGCAGGGCTCAGCTTTCCACCTGGAGGCCTTGCCAGGCGCTGGCCACCCCCCGGCCTTCCACTGTGTGGTCCGGCTAGTAGAGCACTATCTGTGCCTGGGAGCAGTAGAAGGGGGGCCCTGCTACCTGGAGAGGGAGGGGCAGCCCCCAGTGCCTTTGGCCCTCACCCATCCTCTCTGCTGCAAAGTGCCCACCTTGCAAGAGCTGAGTCGCTGGGCAGTGCGTGCCAGTATGAGGGGCAGAGGCGATGCCAGGGCTCAGCTGCAGGGGCTGCCAGTACCGCAGGGACTCTTGAACTCGCTGTGCACCTGAAAGGCTCTTTTCCTTCCTAACATTCCTTGTACAGTACATAAGCAGGCCTGTCTGCACAGTGTATTGCTGGGGGCGCCTGTTTATCATTATATTTGTGGAATAAACCAACTGGTATACTGGGGGCAGCCATCTCTTCATTCATCAAAAGCCTTCAAATTCATTCTGATGCTCTCAAGATGTCAAGTATCACCAGAAGCAGAGAAAAGGAAAAAAGCTGCCTATTCCAGGGCCTGGGTGGGCTTGTAACACAAGCCCCCATCTCAAAAGCACATCCAGAGAAAGGTATAAAGAACTCCTGCTTTTGGGAGGAGTTGCATCCTTGCAGGTTCACACTTGTAATCTTGATGGCCTAAGATGTAACTGTTGCCCTAGAACAGGTAAGGGTTCTCTTCTTCACCAGAAAGTCACTAGGAGATGCACTGCTCAGTGTTAAATGAGGGGTAGATGCAGTAATCTAGCAACAATCAGAAGTGTAGTAATTTTGTCAGAATAAACCAGTCTTCTAAGTGTGAGCAACCTCCGTTCCTTCAGATGTTGAACTAAAAGCCCCCTCATCCCTGACCACTTCTCATGCTTGTTGGGCTGATGGGAGTTGCAGTTCAGCCACATCTGAAGGGACAAAAGTTCCCCATACCTGTTTAAATGTGCCACAAGCCAAGGTTCTTAAAACGTTTAGCTAGAAATTGTGCACTATGCTACAAATGAGAAGCCCTTGCTTCCCATAGTGTGTGGGGAAGGATGTGGGCATTCCATGACCGAGGAAAAGGCATTGTTTGTACAGATCAGACTGGTGTTCTGTTGCAAAGGGATCCTTCTCCCACTCGCTTTTCATGTTTGACCACCACCACATCCCATTTTTCTACACGTGACACAAATCTTTCCAGTCACTGCCCTAAGGGCAGGTCATTACTGTAACTTGACAGGCCTCGAGAATGTTGACACAGGAAACTAGTTGTTGAGAGAAAGACGTTTTGAGGCAAAAAGAAAGTACAAGCTCAGCTAATCTGATGCTGCATCTGGCGACTCTTTAGCTTGTGTATGTTTTCATAAACAGCCTGGTGTGTGCAAAGGCCATGTCACTGGGGAGCCTGGAAGAGCAGAGGGGGCCACAGATCTGCAGCAGTGTTTAAAGAAAGCAGTGACTTCTAGTTTATTACTAGGGACTAGGCTATACCAGTGAGCATATATGCTCAACACTTGCCATGCACTCAAACCCTGTACATACCAGCAGGAACCTGCCATACCAGATGTGTTAAAGCTTTAAAACAAAACAAAAAAAACATTTTAGACAAAGCTACCTTTGTCTAAAACTGCACCTGACCAATTAATAATTGAAGTTAATTTTTGTATCCTGTGCTGTTCCAGTTTACCCGAACGTTAATTCGAGCCACCCTGCCCCCATTTAAATCAACTGCAGTCACGGGTTGTCTGATTTCAATCTTATTCTTGGGTTGTAGATTCTGCATTTCTTGTTGGCAAGCCAGATCTCTTACTGGAAACTCTGGGAGTCCCTGCCAATTTGTCTCCAAGGCGAGGTGACCCAGAGCTTCAAGCTGCTCTGATGAAACTTGAAGGCTAATTTAACTTCAACTTCTGTTTGCTTGGAAGTCTCCTTAAAAGCAATGAGACACAGCACAGATGGGAGGTGCATGCAAAGTTGGCACCCAAAGAGCTCAATTCTGCTCCCGGACCCCAAATCTCTCACTTTTCCACCTGCCATCTGTTCCCGTAGATTTGCCTCCGGGAAAGATCCCAACTTGTTTCCTGCCAATTTCTTTACTCATCACTCACCTTTATGCTATTTTCAGCAGCGATCGTTTCCATCTACTGGAGATAAGGGTTGCAATTCAGCTACACATATATGCATGCTAATTCCAGGAATAATCCCCCTTGAGTGTACAGAAAAACAAGGGGTAGTATTATGGGTCCAGGGAATGAATGACCCAGGTGGCCAGTGGGAATGGCCTCCTCTAGATTTGTTTCGACTTTCCAAGGCAAGGGGGAGGGGGTTGGCATAAGACAAAAAACAACTGCTCCTTGTTTATGGACCCTTCTGTGTGCAATGGAGTCAACCATTTCATAGATGGAAAAGAGGCATGTATATGTTAAGAGTACAGTATTGGCCTCAAATGCACTGTACCCTCCTCAGCCTGTACCCTCCACTACTAGCCCCATTCCTAACCAACAATTGGCTGCTGCTCCTTCCTATGCAGATGTCCTGTTTGCTAGGAACCAACCTCAACTGAGTTTCTCATCCGAACAGAGCGCCCCATCCAAGATCACTTGTTGCAGGTATTATCAGGTATTTTCAAGATGCACCCCCGACACTAGAAGGGCTACAATATTTTATCCACAAATATTTTTTATTGTGTAATGTTACAGTTAAGGCAGGCTTGATTCCCCACCGGCATGTGCGGAGGGGGGGCACCCCACAGCTTAATCTTCTTCCTCATCATCACCGCCTCCAGCACCACCCTGGCCCTTCTTGGCATTCTTCCTCTTGACGCGACCTGGGCGGCCACCACCATATGGTGAGCGGAGGGAGAAGTCAATATGCTTTTGGGAGTCCAGGCGGACGATGAAGGAAGGGATGTTCACTACTTGCTTCCTTACACTGAAGAGGGAGAAAGGAAGCAGTTACAGACGTTCCAGCTAAACCCGGCAGCATTCTTCTTAAGAACGGTTTTTCACAGTACTAGAGAGCTACAGTGATTGACGGAAGAGAGCCAAGTGAGGAATCAAGTGATCACCCCCCAATTCCAGCACTCAGGGAGTTTAAAATTTAAAAGCTCAGCGTTTGGGAACGTAGACATTAACATCCTGCTCCTATTATCAAAGCCAGGGTTAACCTCAGCCACTTCCTTAATTAACACTGCAATGAATTCCTAAACACGACACTCGGAACTAAGTCCCACCATTCAATAGGCTTTTCTTACACATTAATAAGTGTTTTACAATACAACTCAATGCAACTATGCCCTCACAACTTCTTACTCGCAAACTGGTCACAGAACAAAGGTTCAGAACCAACCAACAACAGGAAATGCTTGAGAGAAACTGACTCAAGTTTGACATTTACTGCTGTTGCCCTCAGTATACAATGGCAAGATGAATGCCTGGTTATCCTGAAAACTGGGCGTAACAGCATACAATTTGCTAACGAGGGATAACATTAACACTTTGTGCCAAGAAGGAGCAGAGTTGCTAGTTGTTACCTCTACTGCCTACACGCCAAGACCTTCGCAAGGTGTACGGCTGAGCCGCAGTGAACCTTGCCGAAATTGTTGGTGCTTTTGGCATACAGCCTCATTAGGCAGACTGCAGGGCTTTTAGGTTATCCAGGGTTCCAGTCCAGGGCAGGGATTGGTGGGGTAAAAAGATACACGGCTGGGACATGTCCACACATCTCCCTGCACAGGCCACACATAAGAGACATCAGATGCATTACTTCAGAGGTAGAGCCTGTCTTTACAGCCCACAGCAACTCAGTCATTGCTTCTGGCTTCATTCTGCTTAAGTGAAATGCCATTTCTAAACATACTCCAAGGCAACCTACCGGATGTGTCTTTGACGGATGAGCACCCGGGCATGGTGGATGGACTTGGCCAAGCCCAGCTTGAAGACCTGGGTTTGGAGACGCCTCTCCAGAAAATCCTCAATTTTCAGGCCCAGGATGTAATCCAGCTTCATCTTGCCCTCATCCAGCACCCCAATTCTGACCAGACGGCGCAGCAGGGCATTACCTAGGGAAAGATATGGACATGTAAACAAGCTGAAGAGGCCAACACACAACTAGAGAAGTGGGCAAAAGATGCATGTATTTTGGTACGTCTTATGTGGCCATGTAAAAAGCATTCTCTATGAAATGCTAATGACGGGTGGGGGAGAGAAGAGGAAGAAATGGCACCAAGTTGACGCCAGCATTTGAAACTCCCTTTGTTCTAGGCGCATTTTGCGACAGGGAATTTCATTAGTGTGAGCAGTTTCTGAGCTCTGGGTGCAGTACTGCGCCTAAGATTTCATATTAAAATTGCCACTGCTAGAAGGAAAGGAGGACCCTTTTCTGCCTCCCCACTTTCAGCCATTCTGAAGACTGGAGAAGGGACCCTCATAAGATTATAGGGGTGGGCAGGGGAAGTATGGATTTGTTTTTTGCAGTCTTCAGATAAGGACCAGACCATGTGAAAACTGAATTTAAGATTTTACCTGCAGTTCATTCATTTTCAGCTTTGTATTCTTGTTATGAAAAAGTGAACCTAGAAACTGTTGCAGCACCCATAACCTAGGTTTAAGGTGCCATTTAGCTCCTAGCTTTCATATCTCAGTTTCTAACACAGGTTGACACGTTTAGTTACATACTACTAAGCAGCACTATAGTATATTACATTGACCTTGAAATCACAGTTTAAATCCCAACTCAGCCACAAATGGTGGGCAGTCTTTGAGAAGACAGTCACTCTCAGCCTTAGTCTCTGATCTGAAATATGGGACTGATTTAAAAGATTCTCAAGACAATATATAAATATAATTACAGCAGGAAAAAAGAACAATTCAACATAGGTAACTGATATTAATCCAATAGATATGGTCTATTCACTTAAATCTAACACAAGAAATAAGCACATCTGAAAGGCATTAAATACACACACACACACAGAGAGAGAGAGAGAGAGAGAGAGAGAGAGAGAGAGAGAGACCTGTATCATAAAGTAGTATTTACAATAATATCTATATATAACACATTGAAATCTAAAACCAGATACCATCAACTAACCATTATGGAAAGATGTAAACATTACAACTGTCCATAACAGTAAGTTGATAATCTCTGGTTTTAAATTTAATAGGACCAGATCCAAGAAACTGGTAGGATTCATAAAGGAAGTGAACTCACATCACAGATCCCTTAATCTGCTGGTAACTGTTAAAGGGATCCGCAACAGCAAAAGAACCATTAAAGATGCTGAAGACTGACATGTCCAGCCCTAACATACCCTCAAAGAGACGCCTCTGATCCTTCTCATCCAGGGTGAGCAGCTCTCTGGCAGCTTTACGGATCTTGGCCAAGGTGAACTTCACCCGCCACACTTCACGCTTGTTACGCAGCCCATATTCACCTAGGAGGGGGATATAAAAGTTCAAATGTAACATGCACCTGCCTTTGGAGCGTAACTGTTTGTTTGAACAACTTATTTTTTTCATCCAGGATAAACTAACCAATCAGCTTCAGTTCCTGGTCAAGCCGGGACTTCTCAAAGGGCCGCCTTGGGGTGACATATGTCTTCCGACATACCCAGCTCCTGGCAACTGGCATGTTGGCCTAAAGGGAGTCCAGTCCTGTGGAGAAAAAAGGTGAGATCTATAGAAGTGGCAGGCAGATGAAACAAGTGAAGCAAATGAAGTTTTGATATATTTCACAGCTACTTCTCTGTATAATTTATTACAGTCTCTCATTTCATTTATACATTCATCCAAACCTATGACGTAGGCTAGTCCGGCCAGGAATTTCAAGTCTAATGCAAGCCTTTCCTACTTGTAAGGTCAATACTACCCAATGAACCACACCACCCAACTGAGTTCAGGGTAAATTCAATACAAGTTTGTTTTTTGGAATCTAGCCTGACCCTTAACTGACACTACTGGACACCAGAGGGTCACAATTGTTCTTTGTAAATTTGTGTTGAAGCCCTTAAGGTGATATAAATCATGGAAGTTTACCCATTTGAAAGGGGAGAATAGTTTGTTGAAGCAATATGCCACTTTGGACCACTTGCTATATCCTAAAGAAAGCAGCTACAGTCAGCATTAAACACTGCACTAAATTTCAGTGCAGATACTGAATTACAGCAAGCAACTAAAGTACACTTTTTACAATAAACCAGCAAGGCCCTTTGGCCCCTTTTAAAGTCCTGTCCTCCACAAACTAAGCTAAGCAAGACCTGTAATATATGTGGCACAATTTACTGCTACTTCAGTATTTTAATATGGATATAATTTGAGCAGGAAAAAAGAGTGTGATTCCATATAACAATGGTTAAGCCCAAACGCTCCCAACTGAGCAGGGAGATATGAGAATTTGTGAAATGCTCAAAGATGTTATGGACCATGAGCAAAATAATCTCAAAGAAAGGCACATTCCCTACTCCTCATATCAAGGATGATTTTGCATAAGCAGCATTCACCCACCCAGCCTCTGGGAAGGAAACATTTAACACTGAATCAACTCACACTGACCAAAGTTTTGAAAACGATTCCACCAAAATTATAGAAAAAAGGGAGCACCTAGAAATAGCTGCTATTTTTTCAGCAACACGTGGGGTGACACCAAGTCATAGAATTGCAGAGTTGGAAGGGACCAAGAGGATCATCTAGTAGGCATCTTTCTGGCCAACGTGACACTTGTAAAATTCACAAGACAGGGAAGGCTAATTCCCCTTTAATTCAAATCACGTGAGACCGGCGGTTCGAGGGAGCGTGTTTAATCCCCACCATCCACGAATCCCCTGAATAGGCCGAGCAGCACCGCGGAAGCAACCACGCGACACGTGTGATCTGCGCACGCGGGGCTGCCCTAGTTCTATAACCCGCACATGCGCACTGAGCGAGTGAGGCGGGGGCCGCGCGAATAAAGGCTCCAACTCCCTGATTTAAAGTGGATTCGCAACCGCTAAGGTACTTCTAGCAGCTGGTTGCCGAGAACAATTTATTTGGAGTCACTTAAAACGTCCTTCTCGGCCACCGGGGCGCTTCTTATTCCCCGACACCGCGCCTCGGGTCGCCATGAAAAAAAACCTCCGCTTACCTTCCGACGCGCTTGACGGCCACTACTAAAAGGAAGGGAGCGGCCTACGAAGGTTGCTTATATATGTCGTGCGGTGCTCCGCCTACCGTCACCGCTAGCCAATAGCAAGGCGACGTCTTTCCTGCCTAACCTATTGGCGGAGGGCTGCTTCGCGGCGCGGTAACCAATTAGCGCTTGCTCCAAGGATGATAGAGAAGAAGACGTAGAGTGGTCGAGGGGAGGCTAGCACGTTGCATTAACGGTCCAGGAGTCGGCCGCGTCTGTGTGTCGAGTGGAGCCGCCATTGCTTTGTGGGGGTTGGAACCCTAACAGAGCTATTCATTGAGGCCGGGGAGTTTCTCCCTCGTTGTCCGCGCCATCCCTGCCTGCGGTTTGAAGTTGGCTGAAGCGAATAAACAGGCGTCCCTGCTGCTTTCTGAAACCGACTGTCTCAACGGTTCCTTATAACGCCTCCCCCCCCCGTGCCCTGAACCATAGAGGTGCCAAAGAACCCACAATGCGTTTCCGCTCCCTTTTCGTTATAGAGATACACACAAAAAAAGTAGAGTCGAACATGCCTTCGCCGCTGTTTCTCACTTCCGGTTTTTAGACCTGCGTTCTACTCTGTTTCTAGCAAAAGAAACGTGTGGCTAGTGACGGCTTTTTCTGGTTGTGTGCGTGTGTAGTATAGGATGCGTGTCAGCTCTTAGTATTTTCTGTCTTCATGCTCTCACCCAGTAGTACCCTAGTATACAGCAACTATGGCCATTCAGTACCTTATGAGAGGCAGAGGAGGAAAGATGGTGCTTTAGTGACAGCCGCTCTGGCTATTGGGTGATGGCAAGGAGCGTGTGTGCAGCAAAAAGTGGCTAATTGATCTAGTAAATAATAAGGGGCGGGGCGGGGGGACATGGGCAGAGAAAGTGTTGGGAGCTCAGGCAGCTTCAGACATTTCTTTTTTATAGAAAACAATATTATACATCAGTTTACATAAACTTAAACTATATTATGTTATGTATATTAAGTTATGTATATTATACATACAATACACATTTTACTTACCTACATACTCACATACAATACACAATACACATACACAATACACATTTTACTTACCTACATACTCAGACATTTCTTTTTCCCGATTTGATGGGGGCAGAGATGGCATGCACTGCAGAGACCTCTGTGTGTGTGTGTGTGTGTGTGTGTGTGTGGAGTGGCCCATCTCTCTTTGCCCACCCAGGTACTCTGCAGAACCTGGCCAGGCCTGGTGAAGCAAGCAGAAAACTGCTTGGACCCATGCTTTCTTAGGCATGGGACAAGCGGAAGTGTGGAAAAGCCCTAAATGTCTTTGCAGAAAACTACTCCAGAGGGTCACTCCGCTGGGAAGTGGTTTGACCATAACTAGGTGATAGACCATAACTAGGTCTAACATCCCGACCATCCTCCCCTAACCCTGAGACAAATATGAAATCCAGGGGGTGCCTTCGCTTCTGCATTAGATCAGTGACAAGCTGAGACAGCCCCATGGTTGTCATGAAAGCCATGAAGTTCAGTGCTGGGTCTTGGCATGGATGTTGAAGACCTTCAGGAACAAGGCCTTAGGGTTTTTCAGCACCACGCCCAAGACAAGCTCAGGCAGCAGAGCTTTTGGGCAGCAGGGTGCATGGTATACCTGTAGGAGGCCCCTGTATGTCTTCTAGCCTTATGCCAAATGCAGGCTCTCATCGCCTGACCAAGGATAGAGGGGTTTCCTGGCTGGTCAAATGGCGCTTGTGTGAACTATTTATTTTATTTACATCCCACACCTTCCTCCCATGGTGGCAGCTCCCAAACAACAACCCTGTAGTCTGTCTTGAAGCTGCACACTCACCCAGGTCTCAGTAATACGTGCCGGCACAACTTCCTTATCCATGATTTAATAGTAGATGGGGGAGATTTCATTTTAATGTGAACTGACCTGGTATTCACCAACAGCACCACCAGGCTAGAGGGCACAGTGGTTAGTCCACCAAGTGCCTGTGGCATGGGGAGGGAGTTTGAAAATTGGATCAGCAGTAGCTATCTTGGACCTCCACCATTAATTTAAAATACTTTATATTACAAAAATTACCGTATATATGGCTTGATTGTAGTAAAAACCCTTAAGCGATTTACAACAAATATGAAAATTATCAATGAAAACAGTTAAAGCAATTAAAAACTTGTACAAATAATTAAAATTACAATAAAAGAAATGAAAATACATCAACGTCTAAGTGTCTGGCTCTGCTTGCCTATATTTATTTTCCTGTATTCTAATGTCCTTCAGTATTGCTGCTTCTGACAGTGGCAAACAGTAAGACGAACATGTTAGCAAGAAAATAATAAAGCATGTCATGAAGATAATAATATATATATAAAGCGAGGCAGCAAAAAATATAAATCCTAAAAATGCCATTGCAACTTTAAACGGCCTCGGAAAATGAAGCAGTTTTCATCTAGCATAAGAGAGATCTAACTTTTCTAGATAGCTTGGGCACTGTACTTGTAGCATTGCTAACTTTGGAAGTAGACTACTGCAACGAGTTTTCTTTGGGGCTTCCCTTGTGTTTCCCAGCAACTTGTGCAGAATGCAACGGCCTGGCTCCTGATAAGGGTTTCATATCAACAGCACAGAACCCCTATCCTTAAGGATGTTTAGTGGCTGCCTATATACTACTGGGGCCAAATTAAAAGTCTTAATGCTAGCTAGTTTATAAAGCCCTGAACAGTTTGCTTGAGGGACCGCCTGTCTTCATATCTAACTGTCCAGGTTTTATGTTTGGCAGGAAAGGCAGTCTCTGCAAGACAGAGGGCATTTTGTGTGAATGCACCTGTAGTGGAACTCCTTCCATCTGTACTTTTCTGCTTACACAGGGGCCTTATCTGTGCAACCCATCAGTTATTGTATATCATTGCCCAGCTCAGCTGCTGGCTAAGTATTCTTATGCTATGTGTTATGTTCAGCACCTGGGCACTCTGTTCACTATGTGGTATCTAAGCTGGTCAATCCTCCCCACTCACCTCAAGCCTCTTGGTTTGAAAAAAAAAAAGAGATATGGTAAAGTTAAAAATATAATTCCCCGAATGGTTGGGGGCAAGTACTCTTTGGTGAGAGAGCCCCAGGAGAGATTTTAAATCACGAAACAAGCACCAAAGTAAAGCGTGGAAATATAGACTGACTTTTAAAATACCCCAAGTTGCTTCTAAAGTTCCCCACTTCCCTTAGCTTGGAATGAGGCCACCAGCTTGGTAAGCTAGAAATGGTTTACTTACAAACTCTTCAAAGGTCAGATTCATGTGCTTTTCCATGCAGTAGCAAGAAAATACAGGCAGTACAGTACAACATAGATTGCAAAATGGCAAGTGTTTCTAAATTATTTTTTATAGAAACATAAAGATGGCTTTCTTAAGCCACATGGCTTGCAGCAACCAGCTTGGACCTCCTTACTGGTAGGGTTCACATGGTGCAATTGAGAAAACAAAGAGTTTGATAACCCTTCCTTCCAAGGTGAGGTGGAGTGATCCAGCTAAGCCTGGCAGAACAGCTTACTCTATGGTCTTAACCTCTTCATACATTAATCAGAGTTAAGCATCTTGGTTATATGAGGCTGGATATCCCGCAAGGCTCTGGTTTCAAGCTGTGGTCTCCTCTCAAATCCATTTCTGTCTTGGGCTAGAATCAGTTTTGAAGAGAGTTGAAAATGGTCTTCCGTGTATGTGATATTTACACTGAAATTAAGATTTCTAATTGAACAAATGGGAGCTTGCATTTCAAGGCAAATAACAGATGCACCCCCACCCCCCGCAGCCACCACCTGCCACGCCTCTGATTTACTTTCTTTAATGCCTGAAATTGCTAATTGTATGAATGATGGTGTTTCTTGCTTGGCCCTGAATGACACTGAGAATGCTTGTACATAACTATTTCCACATTAACGAATGCAAATACAGCAGAACATATGGAACTCAGGAAGCATGAGACATAAGGCACTAACCGCTTCATATTATTTTTTCTTTAAATGAATGATTAGGAATGCTTCACTGGACAAATATATCTTAGGGATAGACACATTTGGATGCCTCTAAGAGGTAAATACAGTCAAAGAACAATATGGAGCAAGAACCACACATTGGATGACTAGGATTTTAACTTGTTCAATGTAAAGTTTCTTTCTTTCTTTCTTTCTTTCTTTCTTTCTTTCTTTCTTTCTTTCTTTCTTTCTTTCTTTCTTTCTTTCTTTCTTTCTTTCGTGGCTGAATTTGCCCAGACAATGAGTTTCTTTCCCCTTTCTCCTGCACTGTTGTGTTCTGGGATGTAGAAAATTGCTCTTGGCTCAGGGAGCCTGAAGGCTTGTAAATCACCCCCCTTTCATTAGACACTTTCATTTGGTAAGCAATAAAGTGCTGAGGAACAGAAAATGCTAGATAAATGAAGCTGCTAATTTACTGGGTGACTTTTAAAGCAGAGGGGAAAACAATAAAGTTAGGTTTGTGTAAGCATTTGTTTGTGGCTCAGCCTCCTGTCCTGCTTCTATCCTTAAAGCTCAGCTTTCGCTCCCTCCCTCCCTCCCTCCAAATGATCCTCTCAGAAGACATGGCTCCAGGCATCTATTTGCCTTCAAGACAAAAGTATCCAGGATTCCTAACATCTTGTCCATTTCTCTCATGTAACTTCATGGCTGAGTGGGGATTTGAACGCAGGCCTCTCTGGTCTAAGCCCTAAGAACATTCCGTATATTACAGGACAACAAACCCGGGTTTACCACTAGGGGCTTAACTTTACATTATGTGCAAATGTGCACCAGAGCTTAAATTCCCTTTTGTTAAAAGAAGAAAAACGGTTTGAGGAGGGTGTAACTGAGAGTCAAGAAGTGGTATCGCGGGACACAGGTGGCGCTCTGGGGGACGCGGGTGGCGCTTGTGGGTTAAACCACAGAACCTAGGACTTGCCGATCAGAAGGTCGGTGGTTCGAATCCCTGCGACAGGGTGAGCTCCCGTTGCTCGGTCCCTGCTCCTGCCAACCTAGCAGTTTGAAAGCACGTCAAAGTGCAAGTAGATAAATAGGTACCGCTCTGGCGGGAAGGTAAACGGCGTTTCCATGCGCTGCTCTGGTTCACCAGAAGCGGCTTAGTCATGCTGGTCACATGACCCAGAAGCTGTAGGCTGGCTCCCTCGGCCAATAAAGCGAGATGAGCGCCACAACCCCAGAGTCGGCCACAACTGGACCTAATGGTCAGGGGTCCCTTTACCCTTCACCTTTAAGTGGTATCTAGGGAGAGGGGAGGGGAACATTCCCCTTTCCCCACTCCAGATCTCCTCTCATGCAACTCTCTCTCCACCCCCCTTCCTGGATTTTAAGGGTGTGTTTGCCTAATAGTAAAACAAAGGCAAAACATAAGTGAGAACTGTACCTTTTAAAGTGGCTTAACTGTCCTGATTTCCCCCCAGGAACTCTAGGTACTATAGTTCCATGAAGTGGTTTAGGGATTCCAAAGAGCAATTTCCCATCATGGTCCCAAAAGTACAACCCTCAAGTTCATGGACAGAAGCCAAGGCAGTTAAACACATCTCATACCAGTTCAAGTATGACATGTAGTCATGGTCTTAGTGAATTTTCATGTGATTTTCATGTGGGTTTTCTGTGCAGCGCTGTGACAGTAACATGTGCTGACAAATTATGAAAGTTTTCCCATTGGAAAGTCTGAGAAGGCTGTGATGGCCTGTCACAGCGCTGCACATTTAAAGCACCCCCCAAAAGTGGAAAACTCAAGAATTACCAACAATAGAAGAATGGCAGATGAAGATGATGGATTTTTCGGAGCTAGCCGACCTAACCAGAAGAGTCCGCGACCAGAAGGAGGAGCAGTATCAGGTAGAGTGGAATAAATTTAATGATTATTTAGTTAAATTTGTTAAGTTAAACTAACTGAAAACAGCTTGCAGATACTTAATGGGCTAAGGATTTTATTTATGTTAAGTGATGAATTTATATGTTTAATTCCATAAGGTGAAGATCTAAGGATGTTAATGTTTAAGTTAAATTTCATAAAAATTGGGATTTGGAAAACCGTTAAAAGGACATGCAATGAAATTCAACCAAGGGGAAGCGAGGAAGTCACTTAACAAAGTTAATCACTGTAATTTTCAATAAGGCTATGATTTATGTTTGTATGTTTTGTGTGTTTGTTTGTTTGTTTATAATATTGTGAAAACTAATAATTTTTGGGGGGAAAATAATAATAATAAAGCACCCCTGAAAGAATCCTGGGAGCTGTAGCTTGTTAAGGGTGCAAGGAATTATAGCCTCTGTGAGGGGTAAACTAGAGTTCCCAGGATTCTTTTGCAGGGCGGAGATGCTCTTAAATATGCTTTAAATATATGGTTTGCATGCAGCACATATTTTAAAGGCCCCATCTGCACTATACTGTACTTTTAAAGTGGTTTTCTACTACTACTTTAAATGGTCATAGCTCTTCCCAAAGAACTCTGGGAACCCTAGTTTGCCCATCACAGAGCTATAATTCCCAGCACCTTTAACAAACTACAGTTCCTAAGATTATTTGGGGAGGTATGCTTTAAATTTATAGTGTGCATGGAGCTAGCTGCCCCTCCAAAAATCCTGTTTCGAGTAGCCAACCAGTTATTGCTGGAAAGCCCACAAACCAGTCGCATGATGGCAAGGGTCCCTCTCTCACTGTATGATTTCAGTACCTGGTAGACACTCAAATTGTGTGTATTCTTACTCCACGGTGCATGAGGAATAGCACCAGGTATCTGTGCGCCACCATTTTGTGTGAGTGAAACACGGTGGCAACTGGGGTCTGCATGCATGCGATTATTTGATTATTTACTTATAAAATTTATACACCGCTTGGCTGTAATAAAAAAAAACCTCAAAGCTGTTTACGACAAAGTAAAACAATAAAACCAATAATAATTCACAGCCAACATACAAAAGTTGAAAATGCTAAAACAGATTAAAATTACCTCAACTTTCTAAGCATCTGAGCAGACTTGTCTGAACAAGGATGTTTTTAGCAGGTGCCGAAAAGAGATAGCAAAGCCACGTGCTTGATCTCAATAGGCAGGGAATTCCAAAGTTCTGCCACACTAAAAAATCAAATTCTCACTGCAGCTTTAATGGCTGACACAGTGAAATTATTACTGTAAGCCCACAACTCACACAGGGGTTACATTCTCGGGATGGCAACTAAAGGCAAAATCACATCTAGTCAAAACCCACTGGGTTCAATGGTAGGCAGGATTGCCAAAGTTGTTTCCCCCAGAACCCCAGAACCCCTTTTAGGTTTTTTAAAATTATATTTGCCACATACGTAAAGCTAAATGTGCACAAGTTAAAGGTGTGTAAGTTGCAGGCTTACTGTATTATTTTTTAATTGACCACACTGCGTATGATTCCAAGACCGTTTCAGCATGTGTGGAAACTGCTGCCATTTTGCACTGGATTATTTATTCATCCTGTTTGCATTCTACCTCCAACAAACTCAGGGCAGAGTATTTTTCAGCATCCCATATTTTTCCTTTACAAAATCCTAGGAGGGGGCTTAGGCTGGAAGGTAGTAACTGGATCAAAACCATCCAATATGATTATCAGAGTTGAGGAAGGCTTTGAACCCATGTTGAAGAGTGCCTGGCGTGCTCTGGTCCATGGGGTCACGAAGAGTCGGACACGACTAAACAACAACAATGAACCCATGTTTAAGGCTGTTCACCTTGTGGTTAGTGCACCCACTAACTCCCCCTTCTGACACCAATTGGCCACACCCCTCATTGGTCAGAATTGTGGAGGCCTGTCTGTACACAGGCCTCTTTTCAGACCAAAGCTGAATGAATGGCTGTCAGGCAGATGTGGTCTCAGTGTCATCCAGTGTTGTGATTGTGGCTTGCAGCAGGTCCAATCCCCTACCTCATATGTTTGTTGAAAGTGGGTCATTTGAAGATTTCTTCTCTCTGATCCAAATGGGAATCTTTCTCTGGGATGCATGAGACAACGTGTATGGATGACCTTGAGAAAATGGTTCTGTGTGACATAAAATACAGTTCATGACACCATGGGAATGGAGTCTGGTCTGCCGTTGAGATGGAGCAGGGACTTTTCAGTAGCGGCCTCTAAGCTCTGGGATTCCCTCCTACCCATTCTGCGGTCCTTGTTCTCACATTCTGCCACCTCTTCCTTCCAGAGGACAGGGAAAACACATATTTCATTCTGCCTTTCCTGTTTGGTTGTTTATTTGATAATTATGGGATTCTGGCACCACTGTTTCAGCAACTGTTTCCCTTTATTCAGTGTTTTAATTTTATTGTTGTTTACGTAACAATTAATTGTTTTCACAGTAATATCATTTTAAATCTTTTTATCACTGTTGCACACTGCTTGGTGGTCGAAAAGCAGCATGCAGCTACTTTAAATAAATACAGCAACACTTCCTATCTACGTGTAAGACATTTTCTGCAAGCATGAAATATTGTGCATGATCTGTTATGTTTGTGTGTGTATGTTTGTGTATGAGAGACTCTGTTTATGCCTGTGTGTGTGAGAGAGAAGGAGATTCTCCTTATGCTTATGTGTTTGTGGAATATGACACTGAATCTGGCAGATGCTCAGCGGCGTAGCACTACTTGTGTGCAAAATATCCTCTCCCCTTTTGCAGCCCTCTCTGCCTCACTGCCCTGAACCCCTCTTTTAATCACTCCATCCTTTCACCTTCTTGCTCCTGCACTCCCTACTGCTGCTGCTGCTGCTGTTGTTACTGCTGCTGCTACCCAAGAGCAGGTCTCCATGGTGATAACACCCCCCCATCCATTCCTGCATCCTCCTCCCTTCAGTCTAAGTGACATGCCCATTGTCCAATCCACAACCCGGGCTGCATGGGAGGGCTTTGATCTCCATCAATTTCTCTGCTACCCGAAGAGCAAGGTTTCCGAAGGGGGGGGAACACCCAGCCTCCTTCCCCCCTTTTTCTCTTCCCCTCTTTTTCCCCCCTCTTTCCTTCCTTCCTCCTTTCAACTGGGATTTTAGGTTTTTCTCCTTCACCTCTTCCCCACCCCCCCTCTTCCCCACACATCTGCTTCCTCCTGTTCCCTCCCCCTCCCCATGTGAGATCACCTATTGTTACAATGGCTTTCTTCGCCCCCCCTCCATCCTTGCCGCCACTTCTCTTCAGCCACCTTTGACTATCCTCTGCCCTCCCCTCCCTCTTTATTTATTCCATTTCCCATCTCCTCCCCTTCCTCAGCCAGGAGAGAAGATGATGCCTGGGGATGAGATCCAGGTAGCAGCCAGCCAAGCGGTCGCACATCCTCCGAAGGATGCAGGCGACACAACGATCTGTTGGGTACCATTGTTCTTGGCGTCTTCGGCTCTGCTCCATCCCTTCTGATGACTGATGCCCACCGTGTTTCTGCTTTTCTGTGCATTGCTGGCTGGTGGATCTCTCCCTCCCTCCCTCTCTCTCTCCCTCTGTCTCTCCCCCTCTCTCTCCACTCCCCACCCCCCACCCCGCACCTACGTCTTGAGACCTCTCCCCGCCTTCCTGATCCATGATCCCAGACTCCCCCTAAGATGCTAAGACAAGGCCCCTTCCTTCTCCTGGCTGCGTCCATGTCGTATTTCAACCCAGAGAAAGCTTTGGCAGCGCCTTCGGAAAACGGTGAGTCTTCTTGGCAGGTTGCGAGGGCTCCCATTCATCTGTGACAGTGGCCACCCCTCCTTGCCTTTGCCTCCCTCGCCTCCACCATCTGCGGCCACCTGTTTGTGTGATGGGTTACCTGCCCAAATGAGACAACCATCCCACTTTCATGTGTGCAAAGCTGGGCACGGCGGCAGGGCTTGCGGGATTTCTCGCTTCCCAAACAAGAGGCTGGCGGTGTTTTCTGGGTTAATAAATTCCATTCCGGAGAGAAGGCTGGGATTCCTGTACAGACCAAATTAATCATTGCTGGTTTTCCTCAGATGCCTATGCCGGCGGTGTTTGCTGGTTGACTGGATTCCCCCCACCCCTTCTTCCTTTCCGACCCTGGCGAGGGAAATTGAGTAGACCTAGAGGGGCTGAAGGAGTGGCAAACAAGAATAGAAGTTATTTGGGGTGTGCGAGAACAATTATGTTTTTGTACATGGTGGGGCCTATGATCAGAGCACAGCAGCAAAGATCTGGGATTAGTGTGTGAAGAAAACAAGGAATGTGTGTGTGTGTGTTTGTGTGTGTGTGTGAGAGAGAGAGAGGTGGGGAGGAGTGGGCGTGAGGTCTGTGGCATCTTGAATATATAGCATGAAGCCACATTTGGTCTGGCAGCCATCTGGAGAGAGCGGCGTGACTCACTATGGATGTGCCCTTGGCACAAGGGTCTGGTGGTGGTAGAGTTTTGTGGGAATTGGCATGTGTTGTGGGACTGCTGAAGTGCTGGGAGGGCCGGCATGTCTGAGATAGAGAAGGTACTTGGGGCCTGAAGAGGGGTTGTGAAGATGAGCTGAAAGAGAGAGGAAGGTAGAGGTGTGTGCATAAGGGACGAAAAGCTGAAGGGAAGGGTGGGTGGATATGTACTGATGGACCGTACAGGTAAGAATAAGTGACAGGACCTCATCCACTGCTTACCCTTCTGTAAAATGGGAGCACTTTCCTCATAATGTTAGCTTGTGGGGTGTTTACAAGTGTGTGTGTGTGTGTGAGAGAGAGAGAGAGAGAGAGGGTGGGGTGGGGGAGAGAGGTCACACCCACATCATACATTTAAAGCATATGACTCCTCACAGAGCTACAATTCCCAGCACCCTTAACAAACTACACTTCCCATGATTCCTTGGGGGAAACCATGCTCTTTAAATGTATAGCGTGGCTGCGGCCAGAGATTAGGACGAGGGAACATTGCTTGTGGTTTTACTGGAAGTCTCTGCCTGGCCTGTTGCGTGAAACAGGATGTTTGCATTGGATCAACTTTTGGTGCGATCTGATAGGGTTCTTGTTTTCTGCGAGACAGAAATAATCACAAAGATTAGTTCTTCGCAGTGAATTCTGAAACACTGTTGGATCAAAAGGCCTGTCAAACAGGCCAGGAGTTTTATCTTCCTTATACCCTTAAAGGACATTCAAAACACATTCTTTTCATCAAAGAATTCTAAGCTTTGTAGTTTACCCCTCATGAGTTGCAGTTCCCAGAAAGCCTTAAGAAACTACACTGCCTCAAATTCCTTGAGGGGGAGGGGAATGTGCTTTTAATGTGCTTTAAAGCTCTAGTGTGTATGCAGCTTTGGACAAATTCAATGTTATTCTTGACAAAGTAGCTAATGAGTTTTATTTCAGGATCCTGTCACCCCTACTGTTCCAACAGCTGGAAAGTTTTTTTCCTGAGTTATAATCAAAGCCCTTTCTCTTGCAAAGTCAGTGTGTTCCCTCATGTACAACCCTCCAATATTTCCCTCTCTTTTTCACCTCTCGCTCTATACATGCTCTGGTGCCATACTGCGGGCTGGAGTGGTGGGACTCAGGCTACCATTGGCTTACTTTCCATGATGTCACCCAGAGGGTAGGGCGTCCTGGGTTGAGACCTTGGACCTTTTTGGCCCAAATGCTTTCTTCTGCAGACAAGGGCAGATAAATCCATAGGGAAACAAATGATTGTTCTAGTAGCCCTTTCAAGGACAGGCTAATCAAGGCCATTTGGGTGATGTCAGAAGAAGCAGTTTGGTGGGAAGTCCCATGACTTCATGATGGGCTCGGGAGAGAGGATGTGACATTTCTCTTTGCTTCATCAAGAAAAAGTCTATGGGCTCACCACAGACTGTTTGCCAGGCTTCTCTTAATGTAGGGATTCATATATTTTCCCTGGAAAATCCAGCTGGATTTCCATTTCTGGTATAACTTTTTCCATGTAACCACCCCCAAGCCTTCAGAAAAGAGACACCTCCAACTAGAGGATTAAACTGGTTTAACAGTCAATTCCCATTCCAACAAAACCCTGGGAATTGTAATTATTTTGGAGGAAGGGGCTAGACACCTCAGCATCTTCACCAAACTACAGTTTCCAGAATTCTTTTTTTGGGGGGTGGGGGTGGGGGGGAGTAATGGCAGTTAGAGAGGTATAAAACAGTTTATATAGCCATGGCAGTATATTGACTGTTTTAGTTTTTTTCAGTTTTAGATCTGAAAAATACATCTGCACAGTTTAGAGTTCTGCTTCTGAGGCACCAAATGGACAGGTGGTTGGCAGTGAATGGAAAGTGGGATAGATAAAGTAATTGACAGGGAGTTGGTAAAAAGTTTCCATTGGGGAAGACCCGGCCTCAGCACCCAGCATGTCAGGGCAAATGTCAGGACCCTCCTGGATGGGTGCCACCATCCTTTCATATAAATTTTTCCTAAGCATTTCGATAGGGGAGCAACTGCTGCCACAGCCATCTTTATCACCTAGAATGTCTCTAGGCCTCAAGTCCATGGAACCCAAAGGCATTCTGAGGGGAGGGAAAGATGATGGCAGCTATAGCTGCTTTCCTCAGCTGCTGGTAACCTTCTGGGGTGTCCGAGTGAGGTTGTGGGGAATGAGAATTGGTAGGGATGGGTGGTGGTGCTGAGCCCAACACGCAGCAGAGCAAGGGCAAGGCACTGGTGTCTTCATTTGTCTGGAAAGACCCACCAGCATGGCAGTGTGGAGGACTGGAGGAATAGCTTGCTGAGGACCCATTCACACTGGGCGCTGTAGGGCTAGATGTCAGGAGGTCTGCATGTGGGGAAAAGAGGAGACTGGAGTCACGTGGCTGGGAGGGTAAGTAGTACTGTAGTTTGTTAAGAGGATGAGGAGTGGAGGAATGTTTACGGTCATGAATGGAAGGAACGGTTTCTGCCCTAGTCTAGGGAAGTGTGTAGCCAGATTTGTGGTGGAACCGGATTAAACATGAAATAACAGATGACTGGAGAATGGTGCTGTAGGTCCTGAACAGATGTGTAAGGGCTGAAACCACAGAGAATTTGTTTACATTTGGGGGGTTGAAAAAAACACACACACACCTGACATCTGTCCTCCATTCTCTCTCATTGACTGCATCTCAGTCCCAAGATGTAGAATTCTGGAAGAAAATTTGAATGCTTGCTTATTTACTCTTACGCCCGGTCCTAGCGTTAGGCAGAGTGAGGCGGCTGCCTCAGGTGGTGGATGGTGGAAGACAGGCAATGGCAGCGAGGTGTTGGACAAAGCTGTGTGTCCCCTAGGGGTTTCTCTGCACCTCCTAAGCACGTATGCTGCCCTCAGGCAAGGTGGAGGAGGCTAGCCTGTCGCCTGCCTTCAGCTCTCAGGCTGCATATGCACCATGTCTTTAAAGCACATTGAAAGTACATTGATTCCCCCAAAGAACCCTGCGAATTGTAGTTTACCCCTCACAGAACTATACTTCCCAGCACCCTTAACATACTGCAGCGCCCAGGATTCTGCGTGGGGAAGCAAGATGCTTTCAATGTGTGATGTGTGTACAACCTAGTCTCATTTCTTCCTTACAAGTAATAGGAGGGTGCCATCTTGTATCAGGCAGCGAAAAAAGTTTGGGTCAGCCCAGCTGCTTTGGCTGATTCTTATAAATGCCATATTATGGGTTGTGGACAAACCTAGCTTTTGACATTTTAAAATGTGCTTTAGAGAAAGACCTTGTCCCCTTTCTTCCTCTGCCTCTTGCCTCCCCTGCAGATGGTCTGTCCCAAGGCCGGGCTCCCCTGGCCCCTCCCTATGCTGTGGTCCTGATCTCCTGCTCAGGCTTGCTGGCCTTTATCTTCCTCCTCCTCACCTGCCTGTGCTGCAAGCGGGGCGATGTGGGGTTCAAGGTGAGCCTGGTTGTGGGGATTTGAGGTGGTCATGGAATGCTTTGGGGAAGGGATGTTGTTGTTGTTGTTATTTGCTGAAAGGCATTTGTGGCTTGTATTCTGTGAAGCTAAACAGCATCATGGTTTGGAGTGTACAGTTTCCTAAGCAAAACCTATAGCCCTCCCATTAGTCCCTGAAGGTCAGGGATGATGGGAGGGACACAAGTTCCCCATCCCTCATGTTGGTGAGAAGACCTTGTACCAGCGGTTAGCCCCATTGGGCATTTCCTGTGGGCCCCATTACTCTAAAGTGCTCCTCACCAGCCTGATCTGCTGCCCACTAGCTCACCATTGGGTCCAGCTCCACCGCATAGCAGTTGGCTAGCAACCTCCATCTCCTTGCTTGGGCACTGAGAAAGGGGCCAAAGGAGCTTTCTTCTCAGATTCTGGCATTCTTGGTGAGATGGCTAGGCATTGCCTGCGCTACTGCGGTGTGCTGTGATCGCTAAAAAGGCTTTTGAAAATCATTTATTTTTTTGAAAAAGTTAATAATCATAGACTTGTACAGTTGGGTCCAAGAGAATTGTCTAGTCCAACTCTCTGCAATGCACGATTCTTTTGCCCAAAGTGGGGCTCAAACCCACAACCGTGAGATTAAGAGTCTCATGCTGTATTAACTGAGCCGCAAGAGTAGAAAGGAGCGCCAGAGGTCAGTCCTCTGTGTTTAAAAAGTCTTTCGAGCCACCATGGCAAACCACAGAAGTGACGGCGGAGGCATTCTCCAGGCCACCACATCACCAAAATGCTTGTGTCTATAAAGGATGTCTTTGGCCCTTTCTCAGAGCCCAGGTGCT
Source organism: Podarcis melisellensis (assembly GCF_964234715.1). Classification (NCBI taxonomy): domain Eukaryota; kingdom Metazoa; phylum Chordata; class Lepidosauria; order Squamata; family Lacertidae; genus Podarcis; species Podarcis melisellensis. Next base: position 19,259,898 of record NC_138545.1, read on the forward strand.
GAGGGAGGTGCCAGCGAAGCTGTTATTGTAGCCGTGAAGAATGTTTTTAAACAGGATTAAGAGAGACGTCAGGGCGGAAGGGAAGAGGAGGGCGGCAGTGTTGTCCCACAAAGGGGAAGATCAGGTGCAGCAGGGGTACCTCTGGTGATGGTGGTGTTGCATTGGCCATGCCAAGGTCCCCATTAAACCTGGCACCAGCCCTGTTGGTGGGTTCTGATGCTTGGGGATGGCAAGGCCATGGGGAAACACTGAGGTTGCTAATTCAGGCAACAGACTGGGAAATAATGGGGAAACCAGCAGAATATCTTATCATCCTTACACTCACCTCTGCCCACCTGGCAGGAATTTGAGAACCCTGATGGAGAAGAATATTCTGGAGAATACACACCACCTGCAGAGGAGACGTCCTCCTCTCAGTCTATCCCGGATGTCTACATTCTGCCTCTCTCAGAGGTCTCTCTCCCGTCCTCCAACCAGCAGATGCCCAAAACAGGTAAGATTCATTGGAGAGGGCATGCATGCACCTGCCTGTCTCTTTATCTGCTGATTTGCTACTGGGTTAGGTTCAAGGTACTTGTGTTTATCCACAAAGTCCTAAACAACTTGGACTCAAAGTGCCTTGGGGACCACCTGATTCCTCATGCTCCACCTTGATCACTGGGATCCTCTGATGGGGCCCTTCTGTTGGCTCCCCATGGCCTTAAGGATCAGTTGGCCATCTCTAGGTCCCAGGCCTTTTGTATGGCAGACCTTGCCCTGTGGAACTGCCTACAAATGGAGGCTTGGCAGGAACCATCTCTCTCTTCCTTCAGACGTCGTTTGAAAACTTTTTCTTTTACAATATCCCCCCCTCCCCTCATAGCCAGCCAGTATTTACTGATATTTATTGCTGTTATTATGGCTCTTCTGATTTTACCCTTATATGTGTACTCTGCCTAGTTCTATTTTTATGGAAGTGTGGATTATAAATTTGTAAAAATAAACAAACAAATCCCACACCAGCTTGGCCCCATATAGATGGCAGACAAGCTAGAGGAGGTGAATGTTAGAAAGATGTTGGTTTAGAAATTAAGGGTTTTCAGCTGTAATGATTAAGTAAAAAGAAAAGAAAGGTTGAAAATTAAATGAAAACTAAGGGAGAGGATTTGCTGAATTAATAATTAGAAATTGGAATACAAAAAGGGGAGGTATGAGGAGGTCGGGGAAGTAAGTTATAAGAAAATAAGGGAATGAAACTTTACTTGTATTTAAATAGTTTTTAGTTTTGTATTTTTTTATATTTGTTATTTTTTGTGTTTGTGTTTTGTTTTTATTATTGTTTTTTCTGTATAACCTTTGAAACTTTAATAAATATCTTTTTTTAAAAAAAGACAAGCTAGAGGAGGAATGGGGAGCTTTTGGTCCGCCAACCCTGGCCATTTTCTGTGTTTCCTAGGGCTGATGGAAATTGTAGTTCAGCAACATTTGGAGGGCCAAAGGTTCTCCATTCTTGCCCGGAATGATAGGTGGCCTACAAAGGGAGAAGCAGCGCTCATTATATTTGCCAGGAAGCTGGTACCATCCTGCCCCATCAGCTGCTGCTGCTAGCTTATGTCCCAGTAGCTTGTCTATTAACTTTTGAACGTGGGGGGGAAACGAAGTTGGGAGGTTCATGCTCAAGTCATTGGGCCATGACATTGACTTCTGTTACTGCCACGCTCTGTCTCTCTTTCAGATCTAGTTAAACACTTGGGACTCAGCAGACAACACCTCAGTTATTTGCAGGAGATTGGAAATGGCTGGTTTGGAAAGGTGAGCAAAAGCTTGTTGTTGGGGATGTGATTTTTGTTGCGGGACCCAAGGTTCTTTCCTGCGGGCTTCAGTTTTATTCTGAGGGAATATGAAGAGCCACTGTAAGTTTAAAAATAGCAATAATTTGAAATATTATTATGAAGCTAACAACAACAACAACAGAGTAACAGGACACTTATGTAATGCAGATGCACAAAATGAAACAACAGTAAATAAAACAACAACCATGGTTACATCCGCGCCATATATTTTAAAGCACATGGCTTCCACCAAAGGATCCTGAGAAGTGTAGTTTGTTAAGGTTGAAGGGAATTGTAGCTCTGTGAGGGGTAAACGACAGTTCTGCAGATTCTTATGTCCTTTAAATGTGTGTTAAATGCTCTCTAACTGTGTAGTGTGGGTGTGACCAGTCAATTGCACAATACAGGAAAAATAAATAAATCTCAATATTGGGTGGAAAGGATAAAAGAAAACCTACAGCCATCTTACATTTAAATAACCAGGATCAAGAAGGTCCTCTCTCTCCAGTTGCCACCTGCCTAAATTTAGATTAGAGGGACATAGAGAGAAGCCTTCAAAAATGAACAGAAGGTTCAGTGAGTCTTGTGTGGTAAAAGGCGGTATCCGGACACAAAGCTGGGTAGGGCTTTATAGGTAATTACGAATTACCTTTGAATTGTGCCCAGAAATGAACTGGCAGTCAGAGTGGCCCTGTAACAACTGGTGAGATGTGTTCTGTTTAGTTGGTTCCAGGCTGCATACATATCCCTGGCTTAAATCGCTCCCAGGTCATTCTTTTTCTGAACTCTGAAGCTAGTTTGGAAGAGGAAAAAAAATGGATGTGCAATGTTTCATAAGAAATGACAGGATAGATATGGATCGTGGCCAATGTCGTGGACACCGCTTCCCTAAACCAGTGGTAGGATCACACTGGATGGGAGCGTGTGTTCACAGCTCTGGTTAGTAACCGTTCCCCCCCCCCCCTGTTCCACAGGTAATCCTGGGTGAAATATTCTCAGATTTCACCCCTGCACAGGTGGTAGTGAAGGAGCTACGGGTGAATGCTGGGCCACTGGAGCAGAGGAAATTCCTGTCAGAGGCCCAACCATATCGGTAAGAAGCAGGAGAAACTGAAGTGGGAGGAAGAAACAAGGGGCAAAATATCCCCATATAAACAGCTACCTTATTTTGAGGCGGCTGCTGCAAGAGCTAAAGCTGTCCATGATTCCAGTAAGTGTTATAACTCATGCCAGTCTCCCCAGTAGCCCATCATCATGTAATAGGGGAGACTCCAGTAACACAATTGCTGTTGTACCTCAGAAGTTGAACAGCTTAATTCCCAAACGTTTTGGCTCCCGAACACCCCAAACCCAGAAGTGACTGTTCCGGTTTGCGAACTATTTTTGGAAGCTGAACGTCTGACGGGGCTTCCGCGGCTTCCGATTGGCTGCAGGAGCTTCCTGAGGCCAATCAGAAGCTGTGCTTTGGTTTCCGAATGTTTTGGAAGTCGAATGGACTTCCGGGACGGATTCCGTTCAACTTCCAAGGTACGACTGTACTCCCTGCTCTAAATAAAAAAGCCTGGCGGAACATAAGAAAAGGGAGGAGCATAGGAAAGAAGGAATCTTTTTTAAATGGATTTATACTCAACCCAGTCAAGCTTTGTGTTAAGTTGTGGGTGATGTGGGTGAACACAGCGATTCTTCAAACAGCTCTTGTTTATTCAGAGGCCAGAACAGAACTGAACTGAAGGGTTCAGCCAGCCTGCTTATATAGAGCTCCAGTACAACGTAACTGTAACAACTTTTTGTAACTATCCAATCACTGAATGTTACTTTCGATCCCTTATTTGCATATGTGGACCTGAACTATCTACAGTATCCCCCTGCTGGCCCAGGGTGAGAACTTCAGTACATAACACTTTGCTTACTTTGGAATGTAGTGTCAGCTCTTTTTAATTTTATTTGCTAAAATGCAGTTGGGGTACACTTTCAGCCCTCGAAAACTGAGCAGAAACAGGTGCCGCCTCTTTGTGATGAATGGAACAAAACCTTCTTTTCCCCTCCTCTTTCTGCCCTTCTCTCCGTCCACCCACTTCCCTCAAGAAGCCTCCAGCATCCAAACATACTGCAATGCCTCGGTCTGTGCACAGAGACCATCCCTTTCCTGCTCATCATGGAATTCTGCCAGCTGGTAAGTATCCTTAAGCCGAGAGATGAATTTGGGTGGGAAAACACAAACGGGATAGATTGCTCTTGCCAGGGGTCCAAACAGATCGCTGTGGGGAGTGGTGGGAAAGGTTCTCCCAACATCACTCCATCTGTTTGGCCATAGCTGCCAAGTGTCCTGGGAAAAAAGGGACATTCTGTTTTTTCACGTGAGGTTGGGGAATTTGCTTGGGTCTGTAGGAAACTTTGTGCTAGCTTCGCTGACTTTGCTCGCCATCCCTTTTCTCACCCGTGTTCCTCCAGGGAGATCTGAAACGTTACCTTCGAGCTCAGCGCAAAGCAGACGGGATGACCCCTGACCTGCTGACCCGTGACCTCAGCACACTACAGCGCATGGCTTACGAGATCACTCTGGGAGTGCTACATTTGCATAAAAACAACTACATCCACAGGTAGACCAGAGACCACGATCCTTGGGTTTTTCAGGAAATGTTGAGCTGTACGGAGCTGTGTATGGTTTAAGCTCTGGAACTCAAAAGGGTTTTGCTGATCAATGTGCATTTTAATGATTTGAAATGTAGTGGGTCGTACTCCAGACGGAGGTGGCGCTGTGGTCTAAACCACTGAGCCTCTTGGGCTTGCCAATCAGAAGGTCGGTAGTTCGAATCCCTGTGATGGGGTGAGCTCCTGTTGCTCCATCCCAGCTCCTGCCAACCTAGCAGTTCGAAAGCATACCAGTGCAAGTAGATAAATAGGTACCGCTGTGGCAGGAAGGTAAATGGTGTTTCCATGCACTCTGCCTTCTATCAAGGTGTGAGGTTGCGCCAGAAGTGGTTTAGTCATGCTGGCCACATGGCTTGGAAAGCTGTCTGTGGACAAACATCGGCTCCCTTGGCCTGAAAGCAAGATGTATTCCACAGCCCCATAGTCGCCTTTGACTGGAGTTAACCATCCAGACGTCCTTTACTTTACTTTTACTTTAATTTACCTTTGAGATACAAATTCAGTCCCGTTGAGTATAGCTTGAGCAGGTCGGGGCAGAACAGATGTGTGAACCTGCCTATCTGCTAAGCTCTTCTGCTGAGGCCTTACTCGGAGTGTCTCACATTTGAAGGTGAGGGGGGCATCTAAAACAGGACTTTCCTCTGGTGCCACCCAAAGTTTGTAATGCTTTGTTGTCATTCAGCAGAGCAGTTGTAACTGGGGTGGGGAGTGATGGGTAAAGGCAAATTTTGTCTAGCTTCATCTCAGCCTATCTTGTTTTTCGTTTGTTTTTAAACCCCTCCATAGGCTTCAGGGGTGGGAGATCAACTATGCCAGCTACAGGCTGGTATAGCTGATTAGCTTCATTCTGGGATTTTTTTGGGGGGTGGAAAAGCTTTGTATCCAGGGCCATTCCTGCTCTGCCCACCCCTGGCAAGAATGCATCATTTTACCAATAGAATTACTGCTTTACACCATGGGATTTCCCATGGCATACAGGGGGGACACTGGGTTTGGCTCCCTGCAACAGAAAAACTCCTATCTGCCCCCTCCCTAGCCCCTTCCAACCAGTGGACCTGGTCTTGTGATGGTGTCCATTACAATTTTTTTCTACTGATTTCCCCCCCTATTTATCCAAGCTCTTGGTGGCACCTGATTAGTTAGTGCTATTCTGTTTATTTTGGGCCAATTGGCTGCATTAAATTAAATAAACAGAAAGGGAAAGCTGGTGAAGAAAGGTGCCCTTTACTCTCTCTCTCTCTCCATCCCCTGGCCCACCCACCTCCAAGCCGCCCTTACTGGGTATTTTTCTATCCCTCCCTAGTGATCTGGCCCTTCGGAACTGCTTGCTGACCTCTGACCTCACAGTGCGCGTTGGAGACTACGGCCTGTCGCACAACAACTACAAGGTGAGGGGCGGGGCCATCCATGCCACAAGGCCCCTGCAGGTAGATTGAAATGTGTTTGCCCATGTCTGGTGACATCAGGTTTTTGAGGGTGATCCTCCGGCATAATTTCCAATCAGCGCATATATAGTAACTTCCTGCTGAAATCCCTTTTTTTTCTATCACAAAGGATCTGGTTTATTTTTGTCCTGCTTTTGTTGTTCTGTAGCAGTAAGGTGGTAGCATTGAGGAAGCATCACAAAACTGTTAATAAAGCAGACGAAATCAACCAGTAAATGCACCAATGTTGTGTCAGGGACATTTTGTGGAATATACGGTACCCACAGAAAGACACCTGCTTGGAAAGGCTCAACACCCTATTTTCATCTGTGAAGCTTTGGAGAGTCTGCATCTCCAGTCCTGTTCCACCCATTCCTCATATCTGTTCATAGGAAGACTATTACATCACTCCGGACCGGCTATGGATCCCTTTGCGCTGGGTTGCCCCAGAACTGTTGGATGAGATGCACGGAAGCCTCATTGTCGTGGATCAAACCAAGCAGAGCAATGTCTGGTGAGTTGCAAAGAGACACACACACCCCACACACCTGCGCTTGAGGGAATTCACAGCGCAACCCTATACAGTGGTACCTCGGGTTACAGACGCTTCAGGTTACAGACGCTTCAGGTTAAAGACTCCGCTAACCCAGAAATAGTACCTCGGGTTAAGAACTTTGCTTCAGGATGAGAATAGAAATTGTGCTGTGGCGGCGCAGCAGGAGGAGGAGGAGGCCCCATTAGCTAAAGTGGTGCTTCAGGTCAAGAACAGTTTCAGGCTAAGAACGGACCTCCGGAACAGATTAAGTTCTTAATCTGAGGTACCACTGTACCTTGGTTCTCGAACTTAATCCGTTCTGGGAGTCCGTTCGACTCACGAAACCATTCAAAAACCATGCCACAGCTTCTGATTGGCTGCAGGAGCTTCCTGCACTCAAGTGGAAGCTACGCTGGATGTTCGGCTTCCGAAAAACATTCGCAAACCGGAACACTTACTTCTGGGTTTGCGGCATTCTGGAGCTGATTTGTTCGGCTACTAAGCCGTTCAGGAACCAAGGTTTGACTGTATGTCTATTCAGAAGTAAGCACCACCAAGTTTAACGGGGCTTACTCCCAGGTAACTGTGCAAAGGATTGCAACCTTAGTTTGCATTTTTGCACCCCTGGATCCAATTGGGCTAGAGCAGAAACAAACTTGGTTTTAAAATCCTCAAGGGAATGCTCCGAACTTTGCTTACAAATATTAAAATTCATATCCACCATGTTCAGTGGTGGGGAACCACTGGCCAGTGGGCCTAATTAAGCCCAGCAGGCCTCATATGACTCATGAGGCTGTTTCTGCTGAGTCATGACCATCTGTAAATATGTAGTAATGTGGGGTTTACAGGCACCACACGCCAGCTGATCTGTGCTTTTGCAAAAGCTGATCATCAGTACTTTGCCTGGCTGTGTGCCTTCAAAGCACATTTGCAGGCACTCTTTGGTGTCAAACCATACCTGCAAACGTGACATTTTCCCTCTTCATTTGCAAGTGCAGCCTGACTGCAACCCTCCCCTGTAAAGAAACTTCAAAGGGCGCTCTTTGAAGACGTACTGTCAGCCTCAAACAGCTGATTGGCACTAACACCATGCCTTCAAAGGAGCTTACTCTCAGTACCCATCAGCTGATTGGTGCTGAGAGTGAGCCTTTTCCAATTGGTTACCTGATGTCATGACATCAGGTGATTGACAGGTGGGCACCCACTAGTTTAAAAATTGACCAGCAGGGGGTGAGGGGAGATAAGGGATCCAGCTGGATCCAGTTCAATTCTGACCTAGTTGATTTGAATTTTTAAAATAACATGTCTAGTTTATGGATGCTCTTTTGGTTTAGGGATTTTGTGAGAGTCTGGGAGCCTTATTGCTGTTTCACTTCTGCTTTGATTTCTGGTTGTGTTATTTTGTTGTTGTGTGCTGCTGTGTGATAATGTACTGTCAGCCTCTCTGTGGTCCCACTGAGAGAAAAAGGCAGGAAACAAATACAAAAAAACAAACATACACATAAATAAACCAACCCAGGGTATAGAATTTTCAATCTGGTATGTTAATACCTTATATTATTTCATGTAACACTTAGAATAATTTATTGTTAATGCCCCTCAAAAACCAACATTTGTAATCTTGAAATTTCAGACATCTTCTTTTTTTAATGGTTACATTTGTATTTACAGGGAAAATGGTGTCTAGTGCCACCATATAAGCTCTCAATACTATCGTGTTCCTTTCCATCAGGTGTGAGGAACCTCTGGCCCTTCATATCTTGCTGAACTACAGCTCCCATTACTTCTGACCATTGGCCATGCTTGCTGGGTCTGATGGGAGTTGTAGTCCATCAGCATCTGGGAGGGAGGGCAAATATTTTTTACCACTGCTTTACCCCTAAGGAGTGCGATAAAGGGGAAGACTGTAGTTTTGCAGACATTTAGGAAACGTACTATGTGTATTCTCAGGGACATCTTAATCTTCAGATGTTCTAAGACTCAACCCTAGGTATTGTACTTCAGTGATAGAGCCTCAGCCATAGGAACCAACTCCTAGGGGCCGAGGTCCCTTTGTCCACTCCCAAATAAATTATTCTAAGAGTAAATAAATAAACTGAGGGAGCCCTTGAATAAATTATTTGAGGATTCCCTTAGTTGATGGGCATTGCCATTCAAATGGTGTGTGATCAATTATGTGGGATGGGACTTACCTGAACCCCCCAATATTTTATTCAAATTGGCACCCCTGGCTCTGCCTCGCATGCAGAAGCTACCAGGTTTGATCCCTGGTGTCTCCAGGTGTGAGCCTGGGAAAAGCTCCTCCCTGACACCTGCTGCCAATCAGACTAGAGGATACTGAGCTAGATGAGCCAATGGTTAGACTCCGTATAAGGCAGCTCCCTGCTTTCCTGAAACAAATCCCTGGGCTGCCATTTCCTTTATTGTCTGGGCTGAGATTCTTGGTTTTGTGGGGCTAAGCAAGAAAGGGTAAAAGGGGTGGGGTTATAAGGCCTCACCTATGGCACCTGCAATGATTTTCTTCTTTGTTTTCTGCTTGCTTTCTCTGGAGTCCATAGTTCTGGGCTTAATCTCTTTGTTCCCTTTGTTTGCCAGGTCTATGGGGGTGACCATCTGGGAGCTTTTTGAGTTTGGCTCCCAGCCTTACCGTCACCTCTCTGACGAGGAAGTGCTGACCTTTGTCGTCAAGGAGCAGCAGATGAAACTGGCCAAGCCACGCCTTAAGCTTCCTTACTCTGACTATTGGTGAGTTGATTCCCCTGTTCTCCCTCCTGCCCCCCATAAGAAAAAAAAGGTATTTGTTGTCCTCCAAAGAAAGCAAGGCCCACCAGCTGGGATACCTTCTTCCCGAGTCTCCTCCATCCTTGACATCTGTTGGTGCCTCCTGAGCAGCTAGTGACTTGGGAGTGGCTGCTGCCCTGTGCATTAAGATTGTTCTTGTCCTCCTAACGTTCTTTCATTCTTCCCTCTCTGTGTTCCTCCAATTATTCCTCCGCCTACCTGCCCATTTCCCTACCTGCACTGTTATTCTGCCAGGTCTTCCTCTGGTTGTGTGACGTACCTTTTCCTTGCCTGCTCTTCCAGCTGCACTGGTGATCTGTGAATCAAATTCCCTCCTTCCAGATTTGTATTTTCAGACCATTCTTCTGGCAACTTTTCCAGTTGGTTGTCTGTTTTTTGGGTTATGGATCTCCTTTTGGATGTTGTTCATATCCGTATAAGGACATATCTACACCACAGGCTTATTTGTAACTTTTATTCAATATTAAGCAAAATTTTATATAGCGAAGAGAGAGAATCCCCACCATCCCAACCACAAGACGTATGCTCGTGAGTAGGGATGGTGGGAGAAAATAGATTCAGTTCACATTTGAAGGAGAATCTATCACACTTTCCCAAAACAATATGTGAACTGAAACGCAGGCATCTTTTGAAGTTTGAAATTTTGCGATGCAATTCTCCAGCCAAACTATGTTTTACAAAATGCACATATTAAGAAAAGCTGTGCCTAAAAGTGAAAGTAATCGCGAAAATAACACACAAAAATACATCATAACTGGGGGGAACGCTTGGCGAAAATGTGTATATTAGGCATAAATTGCATTATGAAACATGAGTGTATTAGGAGAAATTTGCACCAAAATGTTGATGAATTTTTGCGAGGATTAAAAAAATATCAAGTGATGTGGAAGTGGGGAAAACTGAAGACTGGAAAAATGAGAAATTCCAACTGTTGCCTTTTCATGTCTGCTTGTTGTTCTGACTGTGTCTGCTAAGGCTTCCAATTGGCTTTCCGACTGTTCTCTGTAACTGCCCCACAACCCATCTCCTGACAGCTTCCCCACATATCACTGCCCATTCTAGTACTCATGCCCCCTTTAGCTTCTGCCTCTTTTTCTGTCTCCAACTCTATTCGCGGTGCCTGCAACCATCTTTTCTGCAACTCTATTATTATTATTTTTTTAAAATGTCCCCATTTCCTATCCCCACCCCAACTGTTCTCTCAGGCTATCTCCCCCCCACAACTGTTTCCCCCCTCCTCCTCCTATTTCTGCCTGTTTTTCCGACTGTTCCTCTATCCTTCCTCCGTCCCTGCCCCGCTGCAGGTATGAGGTCATGCAGTCCTGCTGGCTCCCGGCTTCCCACCGCCCAACCATGGAAGAGCTGCACTTGCAGGTGAGCTACCTGTTGAACGAGCGCTCCAACGCTCAGGCGGAGGAGAGCTTCGAGTGGCGCTGGAGCGCCCTGAAACCCAAGCGCTCCTCTTCGCCGCCCCCGGCCTCCTCTTCTTCCTCGGCGTGCCACCGCCGCCCCTCAGGAGAGATCTCGGCCTACCCGTTGCTGGACGGGTTCCACGGCGGCGACATGGACGACATCCTGACGGTGACAGAGAGCAGTGGGGGGCTGAACTTTGAGTACATGTGGGAGAAGGCCCGCCTGGGGCGGTGGAAGGGCCCTGCCTCAGCACCGCCCGATTACCCCTCCAGCAACGGCGGGCTGGCTGTTCCGGGCAGCAATCCTTTCTACGAACAGGCAACGCAGCGTGGGCACAGCCTGGAGACACCCAGCGTCGTGCCCGTCATCAGTGCCCGCAGCCCCTCGGTCAGTAGCGAGTATTACATCCGCCTGGAGGACCATGGCAGCTGCGAGGGGCCTGTCTGTGCCCCCAGCCCTGGATCCCCACCCCAGCCTCTCTTTCCCTCGGATTGGGACTCCCACGGCGCCCCCTACCGGCCGCAGGAGCAGCCCAGCACCAACCCCTTCTTGGCCGGGGGCAGCGGGGACAGCAACCCCTTCCGCGTAGACGGCGAGATCCAGGAGACGTCCCTGACGGAGACCCCGACGTCGGGGGGAGAGGCGTTCCTAGCCGAGTCCCTGCTCACAGTGTACCGTGAGCTGGAGGACCAGCATCGCAGCTGGGATGCTGAGATGATGGAGGAAAGAGGGGCAGGGGAGACGCTGGCCGGGGACCCCTCGGAGTTCCAGGGTTCGCCCTCGTGGGAACAGGAGCCATCGCTGATGGAGGACCAGAGCTCTGGCAGCAGCACCGACGGGGGCGGGAGCAGCATTGGGGGCGGGCGCCACAACCTCCTGCCGTGCCCGCTGTGCACCCGAGCACGTTGCACGTGCGCCATCCCTCGGGGGGACATGGTGAGCGGCTGGAGCAACCACGGGCCGCCCCTGCGGCGCCCTCACCGCGACAGCTACGGCACGGAGGACGACTCCTCGCTAAAAGTGGAGCGGGGCTCCCTTTCTGACTGTCCAATGCTGCCCCCTAGAGACTGCGATGGGGACGGCGGGGAGCGCAGAGAATTCTACGACCCCCTGATGGGCACGGCGGTGAAGACCTATGAGCTCCAAGACTACCCGAAACAGAGAGGCGGGGGGAGCGCTCGCCCACCTGGGTCGCCCTTCCCGGCCCTGCCGTCTGGCTGCTGCAATGTGATTGTTCCGGTGGAGATACCGCCATTGTCTACCCTAGCCGAAAGCAACGACGAAGAGACCATCGCGATCCTCCCGGAAGTCATCGATGGATTCTCCACTGGCCCAGTGACCTTAAGCCTCTCCCCCGCGGTACCAGATCGGCAACGGGGAACCCTAGACTCAGTGGATTCCCTGGACATTCCTTCCAACACCAGCTCCTCAGACGTCTGCAGCCCAGCATCCCACTACTCCTCTCCAGGGCAAAAGTTTGGCGACAGCGGCTACGAAACGGAGAGCACTTTCTCACCCGAGTTCATCTTCAAAGAGGAACCGCCACCGCCACCTTCTGGAGAAGAAGAAGAGACAGAGGCAGAAGAAGATTCCGGCAAACTCCCAACAGCATCCATCTCTCAGTCCACTAGTGATCTTACCTTGTCAGTAAGTGAAGAAGGGGCGGAGCTAGAGGAGGAAATAGGGAGGAGCCTGGGGCTAGCAACACCTCACCGGGACTCGGCCTACTTCTCTGACGGGGAGGGAGAACCAGCTGAGGCACCAGCTGCTGCTGGGCCTGAGGGCAGGAAGCCCACAGAGAAGGTGACGGTAGACGGAGGCTTTGTGGTCCAAGTGTGCAAGGAGCAGCTGTTGGTCACACTGCAAGAGAATGTCACACGCAACCTACTCTGTAATCAGAGCAGGCTGCCGACTCTGAGGCTTTCTCCAGCGGCTCCCTTGAAGGAGCAGGCTGTTCTCAGGCTGTGGACCTTAGAGCCAGAGGAGAGGAAGGAGACGGAGGAGGAAGAGGCCAAGAAAAGCCATAATGGAGATGCAACGGACTCCCAGTGGCCAGAAGGTGTGGAAGATAAAGTGGAGGAAGAGGAGGAGGAGAAGCAGCAGCAGCAGCAAGAAGAGGGAAGAGGAGAGTCTGAAAAGTTGCTGTCAGAGCTGGAGGAGGAGGAGGAGAAAAGGAAAGAAGGGGAGAGGCCAAGCCAGATGGAGACCCAAAGTGTAGCAGTGCCCATCGTGGTCGAAACACAGGATGCTGCCCAGGAAGACAGATATGTAGCAGCTGAGCAGCCCAAAAAGGATCAGGAACCTGGTGTCCCTGCGAACCAAGCCAGTGAGGATATCAAAGGTGAGGGTTCCATCTGTGATTGGTGTGGAAGTAAGAACAAAGGGTTGGGATGTTCATAAAACAAACGGAGGAAGGAGAAGGCAGCTGGGAGACTGTGGCTTAACCTATAGTCTAATTGCTGATTGGCAGTTACACTGAGTGTCTTCAAGCTCATCAGCTGGTCGGTGGCACTTGCAAAGCCCTGTTGTGCCTTTGTACTGTACACCTCAACAACCAGCTGATCCATGGGCCCTTGCAAGTGGTGCCCACAATCACTGCCTCGCTATGTCTTTCCCTGCCCCACTCCTGGCACCATAGATGATCTCAGGAGTAGGGCAGGTGGGTGTGGCTTAACAAAAAAATGTTCCCATTGGCCAAATGGGAAGACCTGCCAGAACTAATTAGACCCACAGGTCAAGTTGTGTGTGTGTGCTGTTTTGGATGCTAAGGGTATCTATGTGCAAAAACAATCAGCATCATAATGTATTCATATAAATCTGTGGTGTGGCTCCATTAGGGAATGCATTTGTGTACAGCATGGGAATGCTGACAATGAGAATACTAACAACAACAACTTTATTTATACGCCACCCATCTGGATGGGTTTCCCCAGCTGCTCTGTGCAGCTTCCAGCAAAATATAAAAACATAATCAAACATGAAACATGAAAAAATCCTGATACAGGGTTGCCCTCAGGTGTCTTCTAAAAGTCGTATAGTTCTTTATCTCCCTGACATCTGATGGGAGGGCGTTCCACAGGGTGGGCGCCACTGCTGAGAAGGCCCTCTACCTGGATAGATACATTTGGGTAGAAATTCTAGGGACGTGTTCTTAATGAAGTAACCCTCTCTTTCTGTCTCTCTCATCCCAATCCTTCCATCCTCACCTTGCTTCCATACCATTTGGTCTTCTTGACTTCTGAATCTTGGCTCTTCGACCCAATCACTCCTCCCACCTCCTGGCCATCCTTCCATTTTGACGTCTGGCTCTTTCCTCCAGCCAAGCTCTCCCGCTTATCTCTGTCGCTTCCCCCTCTGGCCTTGCAGACGTTCCCCCCGCTTGGCGGGGGAAGGAAAGGGCCATTCTGGGAAGGAGCGGCTTTGGGGGAGGGTCCAGCGCTGGGAGGGAGAGAGGCTGCCATAGCGGCAGAGGATGAGGAGGAAGATGATGCTGAAGAGGAAGAGGAAGGAGGCCTGGCTGGAGGCGGAGGGCGGGGTGTCCCCATTGTGGTGAGCGAAAGCGATGACGCCCGTAACTTGCGTGGCCTCCTCAAGTCACCACGCTCAGCTGAGGAGGCAGCGGCTGAGCTCGACCGCAAGCGGAAGATGGTCTCCTTCTTTGATGATGTCACCGTTTACCTCTTTGATCAGGTGAGCTGTCAAGAGCACCAAGGTTGATGGTGTGAAAGTTTGGCCACAGTGAGGTGAGAAGGGCTTCTTTCAGTTCCCTACTCTGTCCTCCTCCCCTCAGCCATCTTGGCTCTACTCCCCTCTTTCTGTTACCACTCCTATTTTGAGGCCTGTCTTCTTACTAAGCACTCCACACTTAAGCTCCCTTGTCTACCCACAGAGCACTCATGCCCTCTTGGACTTGGTTTAATCCAAGCCATACTGACCTTTCACTTTCCCTCACGAAAACTGTTAGCCAACATTCCATAGGCAACAGATTCCTAAATAATTCAGCGAGTTAGTGAATATTCGCTGATATCGAGCAATAGTGGAAAATATATTATCCACAGGTAGGAGGCAGCAGCCCATATTTATTTGTAGTAGGAATGTCAGAAACAAATTGAAAGTGGGAGGAGCCAGAAGCGAAAGGATTGCAGTTCTACCACAATCTCTTGTCTTCTTCTGTATGCAGGAGACACCAACCAATGAGCTGAGTTCCCAGGGAGCTCCAGATGGTGATTCCCCCTCCCCTGGTTCAATGGCAGAACCAGGACTTGATGCCTTCCCTTCTGCTGATGGCTTCAGTGAGTATTGGGTCAAGGAGGAGAGAGTAAGTGGGAAATAGTCGCCATCCCCATCAGGAATCTGAAATGCAGAATGAGCCAGTCCAGCTGTGCAGCCAAAGAAACAGTAACCTGGTCACTTCAGTCACTGTTTGGTGTGAAAATATGAAATGAGTTTCAGGGAAATGTCCTGGCTTCCAGGAGAAGGTGGCTTCTAAGTGCGGAGGGTGAGGGGTAGATTGTGACAGGGGCATAGTCCAAAACAGACAAGGTCCAGTTCTAAAGCAAGGCCAGGATTTGAAGCATGAGGTTAAGCTCAAGAAGATGTTGATGGAGATCAAAAGGACCAGAGCAGGGGTAGCCAGTGCAGAGGCCTTCAGAGGTGGCTGGACTCCCAACTCCCACCAACCCAAGCCAACATGGCAGATGGTCAAAGTTGGTGAGAGCCGTACTTCAACAGCGTATGGCTGTCCAACTGTGTTGTTGGGCACGCTATTCTGCCATTGGCGGGCTGAGGGCAAGGAGGTACAGCAGAGGCAATTTGGCTGAAGGCAGGCTGGGGCCATCTTGTTATTTCATTAATGTACTTCAGCATTGTGGAATCTGTGGCCTTCCAGACTTTTCATTGGCCATGAGGGCTGGGGCTGATGGGAGTTGGAGCCTAACTCCATGTGGGGGTTCCTCATCCTTGATGCATTTATTGTGGCATATTAGCAACCATGTTTTGTTTTGTTTTTGAATTAAGGTTTTAACAACAGCACCAAAACCACTTTGTTTTCCTTTTTTAAAAAAAATAAAAATAATCAAGCGATATATAAATTTTCTGAAAAAACAAACAAAAAGAAAAGAGAAGGATTATAATTAAAATAAAAACCTACAGGATTACAGGCTGTGGCTTTCTTCTCCCAGCCATTTCATTAGGATCTAAATTCAACTAATGGGCTAGTATAGATTCCACCAAGTGTTTTGAAAGCAGGTGTTACCATATAGTGACTGCCTTGAAAGATGGTGAACTTCCCTTCTTTAGAGGCTTTTAAGCAGAAGCTGGATCAGGATGGTTGCGAAGGAGTGGCACAGTTGTGGGTTTCCCACATTGGCAGGGGGTTAAGCTAGATGGCCTTTGAGGTGCCCACCAGCTTTAGGATTCTGTTCTCTTTCCACAACCTTAAAAGTAAGCCAGCTTCAGATGTATGAGTGAAGTGTGTGCTTCCTTTATTAATTCTGATCCAGTGCAATTTGGCAAACAGAACTTTGGGAAATATTGCCAGGATGTGTTTTGTGTTGATTTTTTTTTTATTGAATTCCTGAATAGTTTATTTTTAGGAGATAAACTCCTAAAAGATTTCTGCTTGAAAGCACACAGTCTAAAATTGTCACACTCAATAAGGCAGATGGTAGCACAGAGTCTTCTTGGTTATTAAAAATGGATTCAGGGCAGCTTTGTGCCATAGCACAAATGAAGTGAAGACACGGATGCGCAAGTGATTCCTTTTATTTTCATTTTAGGACATTTCTATTCTGCTTTCTGTGGCCCCACCGCCGTACCCTGCAAAAGGCCTCTGAGGCAGCTTCAAGACTAAAACACACATGTGTATACAAACAAATAAAAACGAGGAAGAAACAAACAAATATAGTACATGAATTATCTCATTGAAATAGCAGAACAGGAACATAGCATACTGCCTTAAACCGAGTACAGTGGTACCTCAGGTTAAGTACTTAATTCATTCTTAACCTGAAACTGTTCTTAACCTGAAGCACCATGCAGCGCCGCCAGAGCACGATTTCTGTTCTCATCCTGAAGTAAAATTCTTAACCCGAGGTACTATTTCTGGGTTAGCAGAGTCTGTAACCTGAAGCGCATGTAACCTGAGGTACCACTGTAAGGCCTTTGGTCCATCTAGCTCAGTATTGCCCTCACAGACTGGCAGCAGCTCTCCAGGGTTTCGGGCATTTCCCAGCAATTCTTGGAAGACACGAACCATAAATTTTCTTAGAACTACTTCTATATGACCATGTTTCATTGTTTCCAGGGACCGTCGGGGGCCGGGGGAAAGGGGTGTGTGTGCAGCCTCATCAAGACTGCCTTTCTGCCATGTTTTATCCCTGTGCATGTCAGCACCGGAAAGCGTGTGTATGTGTGTGTGTGAGAGAGAGAGAGATGATGCCAATCAAACCAAGGGAACAGGCTGGGGGAGGCTGTTTTCCTTATCGCTTCAATCTAGGCCTCCTTCCTACCCTCCCTGTTCTTCCTTCTCCACTCAGGTGGCAGTTTTGAGTGGGATGATGACTTCCCCCTGATGGCTCAGAACCCATCCTACGTCTCCGTGGTGCCCGACCCCAACGCAGCCAAGCCCCACCCGGTCATGTCGCCTGTGCCCATGGCCCCTGCCTTGCTGCCAGCAGCCAAGCGGGCTGAGTCCGGCCTTGTGGATGCCCTGAGGTTCTCTCGCTTCACCGTCTCTCCTGCCCTTGAGCCACACCTTTCTTCATCCTGTGACACCGAATTGGGACCCACGGCTGGTAAGTGGACACATGGATGCACATGGTTCTTATCCGTGGAGCGGGGCAGATGGGCCATGGCTGCGTATGTGCCATATATCTTCTCCCAAAAGATTCTGAAAATTGTAATTTTCTAGCTGGAATTGTACCTCTGTGGTGTGGGACGTTATTGCGGTCAAACCAACAATTCATGTTTTGCCAGATAGGCACATGAAGGGGCAGAGGCTCACGGAGCTTTCCTGTAAAATTTGCTAGAGAGAACTCTGTGAGATCACTTCCTTTGTCTGCCTTGGCAGGAAGCTGTAAAGCTACACACTTCCTTCCTGCCTGGGCAGCCTGCTTTTCTTCATCGTGCTTCCAAGCTGATGCATACCTGAGCTAGGCAGCTCAGACACCATTTTTGAACTTACATTTCGTACTTTTGTAACTTAGTAGTTGTAAACCTGCCTTCATTTTGCTACTATAATTGCTGCTTCAAGACCTAGATTATGTAAGTAAATACCACTTTTATTTGTTCACAAAACAATGCACATGTGTGATTATTGTTGTTAAGGGGGAGAAAAGGGTATATTACCAGGGAAATCCAGTCAGCCTTAAAGCATCCTGGGTTATTGTTTCTAGGAGGTTAAATCAACCTTGTTTTAGTCTCCAAGCTTAAGCTGCAAAGGATGTGAATTAGGAAAGAATAATCACAAGCATATTATCCTCTCCTAGGGTTTAAATCCATTCTTACACGTGGTGGGCAAACTACAGTCCATCCACTGGTGCAGACAGTGGGTGACTTTCATGTACAACAATGTGAAAATGTAATGTGAAATGCAGTAGGGTGGAGTGGGGTGACCTGGTTTTAAGTTGATAATGTGTTAAAAGAAGCTTTTTCTCCCTTCTCCCAGATCCCATTGAGAACTGAGACCAAGTAGAAATCGGACAACCCCGCCTCTTCTTCTCTCGACATTCAGGGACAACGCCCAGTCATCCAGTTGACTTGCCCATGATGCCAAGATTTCACCCGCCAGTTCCTGTGGCGGACGGACAGACAGATGTGTTGTGTGTGCGTGCGTTCGCGTGCATGGTGTGTTGGGGGGGGCCATTGTTGCTAACTGGAGCCTGACATCATAGGGACTGTTTTTGCCCTTCCTCTCCTGCCCAACAACTCAGCCCCACTTCTGGGGAAGGGGCAGAACTTTTTGTATAAACAATCATGAGCCAATGAGTGATGAGGAGGGGGGCATTTCCTCGATTTTAGGGGCCCCTGCCCAGCACTGGCTATTGAATGTATAACCCTTGTGCCCCCTCCTGGCTTCCCTTCAGCAATCTGATATGTCCCTTATAAGGACCCTCTGTGCCAAATTGAGAGGGTTGGGTTGGGAAACAGGGGTTTCCAGGAAGTGGCGTCTGACCTGCTCATGAGCCTTCTTCTGCAATTCCCCGAACCTCATCAGCTGCATCTTGGAATGTGGAACATGGCTGCCAATTTGAACAACGACACCCTTTTTGTGCCAAATGGAACTGAATAGGGCTGGTGATCCTCCCCTTTTAACCAGCGTTATATACAATAGAAAAGACCGTTGATTCAAACCTTGGGACAGAGTTTTGTCGGCAAAACGTCATCACCAAGTCAGACACACGGCCTTGGAATTACCAGCGGACAATTGGACTCCACAAGGCAGGTGGATGAGATTTGGTTGGGTAGGGGCCCTTTGATCTGACACCTCCGCAAGGGCATGATCCAGAAGTATCGTTTTTGAGAAGAGACGCACATTGGCTCAGCTCTCATTGGGATGAACCGATATGGGAGGATGTTGACTTTGTCACAACACCTACTTGGTGGCCATATAATGGACAGCCATGGGTTAATTGTCCCAGGCTGGTTGGTGTGTCATACATGGGGGAAAAAATATCCATCGCTCATACTTAGCGTTGACGGAGATGGCTAGCTTTTATTGGGATTGGCCTTTTCCTGACCTTCCCAGCCCTCCACTGGTTGATATTGGGAGGTTAATAAAGGCTACTGGGCCCTACTGGGATACAGTTGAAATCACTGGAAGTTCCAGGGATTTGCGGAGCCACCATTCAATTGTGCCAAAAGCACCACGTGAAGACTGAGATTGTATTAGGAGTGGAACGGGGAGCTTGGAGGGGTAGGGAAACTTCTGAAGTTATCTATTCCGCGAACATCTTGAGATGATGGATCTGCTCACTCTCTTCTCTGCTTGTAGTGGCAATATTTGGATACGTGAAGGATCGGTGTGGGGCAGGGATGGGGAACCTGTGGCCCTCCAGTTGTTGTTGGATTCCAACGGCCATCACCCCTAGGGAGCATGGACAACTGTCAGGGATCATGGGGGTTGGAGTCCAGCAACATCTGGAGGGTGACACAGGTTCCTCATCTTTTGTGTGAGGCGGTATGTGGGTTGGTCTTGTGGAGTGGGCAGATATATGCATGAACCTGCCTTCCAGGCTGGGTGGGTGGGATTAGATGTCGACTTCCTCCTGAGCTCTCGCAGCATTGATTTCTGAAGTAAATACTCACTGGACCACAAATGGCATATTGATGGTTTGGGTCGTGCCTACAATAAGAGGCAGTCGGTTTTTACATGGCAGTTTGATACAAGCTCATTCTGCCCTTCTAGGGGAAGGGTTGATTTAGGGTGCTAACTCCTTCCTTCCCCCACCCCTCAGAAAGAATTTTTCTGCCTAGATAAGAGACAGGTATTTAATTCTGAACTTGGGGTGGATGTGTATGGGAGAGAGATAATAAAGGTGGGAAAGAAGGTGAGCAGGAACTCAGAATTACCTACGGGGAGGCAAGACAGATGACCAGCCAGATGCCACAGGGAGGTGCCAAAGCAAGGCATGCTGGGAATATCCATTGCTGGTTTGTGGTAGAGATGCGCCATCTTTGAAACTAGAGCTTGCACCTGCAGGCTTGCAGAGCTAGCAGCCACAGGGAGACCCATCCTCTACTTGCTTAACCCAAGGGGTCTGGAGAGATGGTGAAGCAAAGTCAACAAATGCACTTGACAGAGAGGAGGAGAGCCGGTATATTTCCAAGCAAGCTGATGTGCTTATGAGCATGTGAGCTGAGAGGCAGGAAACCAAGTAGTTGCAAACTGGCCTTTATCCTGAAATCAAATTGCTTTATTTGGCCAGCCGGGCAGAAGTGTGCCCTCTGACCCGCAGTGAACTAGCAGCTGCCACAGTGCCCTCTAGCTATATCGAGTGGCTAAGGTGGCAATCCTAACAATCCCTGCCTGGGAGTAAGTCCCTTTTCATTCAAGAGAGCTTACTTCTCAGCAGACACTTATGTGTACCTAAGAGCAGGCTAGCATGTGCTTCTTTTGCCAAGCTATCGCAGTGTGGCAAGGAAGATAAGGCCCTTCAGTCTGGCTACCAGAGCCTCTCATTTGAGCCTCCTGCTGCCTTAGACCAGCCAATCCCTCACCAAAAGCATTTAAGGCACTCTGCCCTCCTGATATGTCATAGAATCATAGAATTGACAACTTGGAAAAGACCACAAGGATCTAAATGTCCAACCCCCTGCAGTGCAGGAATCTTTTGCCTGACATGGGGCTCGAACCCATGGGCCCAAGATTAAGAGTCAGCTGAGCTATCCCATTAAATGTGTGTTAAGAAGTCCCATGCCCATAGGAGGAGTTGCCTGGAAGCACAAAAGCTCGCAACTCTCTTTTCTTACCAGCTCCTGCAAACCTCCAAAAGTTGCCCCCATGATCTTCACCCCTGGCAACACTGGCGGGACCAAGCCACATCACCTCTGGCCCTAAACTCACAAGCAGGGCTGTGTTGGTCCCCTGACTCTTTTTCTCCAGTCTTCACACGATATATGGCCACCCTTGTTGCCTCCATCAGGAGACCTGCTTGTCCACTGTGAGAACCCCTTTGCAGGGGTAGCCAACACAGCACCCTCTCTAGATGCTGTGGGGCTCCCAAGTCCTATCAGCCCCAGCCATCTAGGGCCAATGGTCAGGAATAAGACTGGAGTTGTAGTTCAACAGCATCTGAAAGGTGCCCTGGCAGCTACCCGTAGATTAAGGGACGATGCCTCTGAGCTAAAATGTTTCCCCTTCCCCCAAAACAGCCTTACCGATGGCATCGCATTCCTAACCTTTTCCAGGCAGTGCTAGGGAGAACAGGAAGCAGAAGAATCTAGAAAACATCCAGATTGGAAATCAGCATCCCGCTTCAGGTCTGTGTCAGGCTGGCCATCTTGGTCCTGTGTCTTGTGGGCTGATTTTAGATTCCTCACCTGCTGAGACTAAAATGGCCGCTCTGACTCAGGGTAAAGGCTCTCCCACATTAGTACCAAGTTCCCTCTTTGTATATTCTGAGGAAAGCAGGAGATTTAAAAACAACAAGCACCACCGACCAGATTACCACATAAAGGGAGGATAACCGTTGCCAATTCTTCTGATCTGCCAAAATGAAAGAGATGTATAAACTAAAAAGGAAGAGTAGGTGGTGGCAGGGTGGGGTGGGGAAGAGGAAATGATCTTAAAAACAAAAACCCACCACTGCACCCAACTCTCCGTCTATGTGGATGATTCTTAGGGTGGGGGTTGAAAGTAAGTAAATAGCGGTGGGTGGGTAGATGGATGAAAGGATAGGGAATGTGACTATTCAAGGAATGGGGGTGGGAAGGGTGGCAATAGGCTGCGTAAGGATGCATTGCGGAGGATGGACTGAGGTGTCATGGACTGGGGGGGGGGAGTGGCTGGTCAGAGATGTTACTGTGGGCTGACTGTAAGGGGTGATACTTTAATGGAAGGGATGTGGGAAGGAGTATGTAAAGATGGGGAGAGCATTTAAATATCAGAACTTAAAAAAAAAAAATCTCCAAAATTCTGCAATGGTAATAAATTGTGCATATTTGCATACATTGAATTAATTTGCCTGATTTGCCACTGGGTTCCTCCAGAGTCCGAAAATGGATGTGGAGAAGAGGAGAGCTGTATGAGCAACAGGACCATTGGAGTGTGGCCTACATGGGTGTCACAGGACAACCGTCTGAAGGGAATAAAGGGGAGAATTCAACGTAGTGCTAGCCCCTTTGTAGCGCACTAGTTGCACCAGCGGAATGGCTTGCGCAAGAGAGGGCACACGGAGTGAGCATGGTGCTCATGGCTAGTTGCGTAAGAGACTGCTGTGGCGCTGCTGCTTTTTGTTGCGCAACAAGCACTAGAGCAACACGGTTGCACCGGAATTTGTACTGCACATCCTTAATGCTTGTGCAACATGCGCTGTGAGCCAGAGAAAGGCTGAACCTGGGCTACACTTCCTCTCTGACTTTTGGCAAGGGAAGGCCATGTCGGCTGGCCATTTCAAAAGTCACATTAGTCCTAGGCACACATTAAAAGACTCCACATGCTGCAGGGAGCTGGGGCCTATCGCAACGCTCTCTTGCTGCCTTTTCCCTGTGGTATGCACACAGCGGATGAAAGGCATGCTTCCACTTTGCACGTTGTGGGGTGGCTTGGTGGCTGTGCCCATGCTTTGATTGTAGACGGTATCGGGTTCATCTCCAGGGAAAAGGATCGGACGGTAGGGAATGTGGAAGGGCTTTCCTTGCCCAAGACCTTGGAGAGCTACTGCCAGACGGAATAGATAAAAACACAATTTCCTAAGTGAGCAAATGCAAAATTATTTTCTTCATTTATGCATTGCATTTAGCACATACCTGCTAGAAATGGAACAATCTAAAATTCCCATTAATGAATTGTGCTTTTCACAGTTTCCCCCTGCTACCCATGCATACCTTGACCGGCCCACTGTGAGATTTGGTTTCCAGAGAATGAGAAAACAGAGCAGGAGTAGGTTTATATTAAACTTTATTAATATTAGAATTAGGAAGTATCAACACGGAGATATATACATAGCTAATGAGAGACTCCCCCACACGGCCACGGATAGCTGCACACCTCATGTGTCCCTATGCAATGATGCTTCTTATACACACACACATACAAGCCCGATACCCCCAAATGGAACACATCATATCCTTTCCACACTTTGTTCAGGGCCACACCAAGCACCCAGCTATGTACACATGCACATATTTAGAGTGCATGTGTGCGCACACCAACACAGACTCATTAAATAAAACGAGAAAGCTATTTATTGATGGGTAACTTGCTGTGAGGTACACTTGCTGAACTAAAGGCCTTGTATTATCCTATTGGGGAAGGGAGGAGAATTTTACTATCCAATTCTTCCCTAGATTTCTGATCTGATGCAGATGCAGCAAGAAGACTCCCTCTTTCCCCACCACTTAGGACAAAAAAAATCCAGTTTACTCAGCTGTTACACACACATCAAGGTAAGCCACCACCTTGTAACTTAGTCACCAGCACTGACCCATTTTTGCCCTTGGAAATATGTCAACGGAACAAAGCAGTGGGACAGGATGGATTCTTTCCACTTGGGGGCCACAGAGCACACATAAGCTGGAATGGAATTCAATTTGCTTTCCCCTCTAAATGCAAACACCAGAACTCTGATTTTGTTTGAGTGTGTTACAATGAGCGCTCCTGCAAATCAAACGCTGCCATCTCTGTCATTCCTTCAAAGCAGAATGTCCCCAAATAAAAACTCTCACATCATTTCCACTCTCAGAAAACTCTGCAATTTGAATTCACACTACAGGCTTTCCAAGTAGAAATATCCAGAATGCAAACCCCCCCAGAACTGACTCTACAGAAACATGCAAAACAAGAAACACGTGGGGATTGGGGTCATTTCTCTCTAGCGGAGGGGGTTCTGCCCCCCAACATAAAGCCTGCCACCCCTAACATAAATCCTGGCTAAGCCCATGGCTAAGCCCATGGATGAAAATAGGCATTTGCTGTTAATAAGGCACACTTCCCAGCTGCATAGGTTTTAGATAATGTATCACATTCTGCGATCAACAATCTGCTACAGAAAATTCTGCAGCTGGTTATTTCATAAAGGACATTTGCAATCACATAGCCACACCAAAACCCCACATTTGATTCCTCTTCCCCCCACCCCAAAAAAGCATTCTGTATTTGGCTGTCCATAGTACAAGAAGTAGTTGTCCTGGCAAACTGGTGACAGCTATCCTACTGGGAATCTGTGAAGGAGAGCAGCTTCACACATTACACGGAAATGGAGGGCAGAGGGGACACACATTCGCTTTCTACACTTCTGGTGCCATGTCCCAAGGAGGAACTGCAGCACCCTCCTTGTCTTGCACCTGTGGACTTCCCCAGCATTTGGTGAGCGCACATCTCATAGCAGAGGAGATGAGCAAGTTTCAGTTTTGGATGATAAGTCAGAAACATAAAAAGAGGGCACAAAACCAGTTAGCCTTCTTCACACCCTTCTGTTCAGCACCTGAAGCCACGTTCTCGTGGATGCAATTTGGCCTTATCCAATGCATATGCCATTTCCCTAACTCTATCTGAGCCAAACACTGGTCTTATATGCCAGTTTTTGAAAATGTATCACACAGATGGGCAGCTACTTCTCTGTAGCTCATTTTGCTGACCTTGCCATTTTAACCACCTGCTGTAAGTTTTAATGCTGGCCAGTTGCACCCACCCTGAATGTAAATCAACATCCGAGGACACCCAATATTGCAAAGTAAAGAAAACAAAACAAGGGGATGCGACAGAATGGCTGAGGAGGGGTCCTTGCCACCCCATACGGAACCCATTTACACAGCTGAAGCATTTTATCTCCTGCGTTGACAAGCTCTGACCACATGTCCAAAGGGCCGTGGTTCTTTCAACCCTTCCTGGCCCCTTTGGCAAAGGCCATTGTTTTGCTACGGAGTTGTGAACATCAACAGAAGTAACTACCCTGCATATTGCTTTCGTGAGTGCTTATCCCGGGGTCTGAAAGAGGGATGGGCCATGGACATTTCCAGAAACTGGGGGAGATGGAGGCAAGGTCAAGGACTAGGACAAAATGGCCAGGGCAGGGAGTCTGCAATAGCACATCTTTGCCCACAGAGGGCAGCATGCCAGTCGTTAAAACGAGTGGCTTGCTGGTGTGGGGGCACCGCCTAGGAAATGGGACAACATGCCCTTTTCTCAAAAGAGAAATAACTGCTTCAGACAAAATATTTGCAGCTGAATTAGTCAGCTTGGGCTTTGACCAAAATGCCTGCATTTTGGTTCCCCCAAGACATGTATATTGCTGCAGATTGTTTTCTTCTCCCAGCAACTGAAGTTAAGAAACATCCTCAATTATTTTAACATTTCCCAGCTGCCTTTCTCTAATTGGCTACGTCTCCCAAAAAACTAAGGAGTCCTGACTCCTGAGTTTTCTATCTATGTCTTCTTACATTGCTGGTTCCCCCAAAATGTTGGGGGGGCGACAAAATCTATTCTCGCAGATGGCCATATATCCTAGTGTGGTGATGTTATGGTTAAATTTGCTACACAAATCAATATAAATTACACAGTGAACATGTGAGGAAAATTGGTGGCCCATGTTTCATGAAGGGAGATGGACGGTGTTGTTTTTCTGTGAAAGTATTGCAACTTCTGGTTGAAGAGCAGTCAAAGCTCCCTTCACACGGCTAGTGAAGGCGAGGTCTGTGGACTACCCAGCCGCCCACAGAGAGTAGCTCAGCAACCACTGCACTTCCAGAAAACCCAGGAAACCCAGTTCCTCTTTAACACACCACGTTGCCCTGCACAGATTATAACAATGGGCTAGTTGTCACATGCATAGCATCACTCATATATTCACCCTCAAGTAGCCAAGGGCTGTTAAAAGTGGGTACATTTACTGCTTGAAGAAGGCAGAAATTCATAAGTATTAGTAGGCCAACACATACCTAATATATTGCAGAAACAACTTTCATATCCCTTTCAATTCAATGCTTTTCAATGGAGTCAGTTCACACATTCAGCTGCCAAGTGATGTATAACCACATGTTGTGTAACTGGTGTACGTTGTATGCTGAAAGTGAGAATCAGCCTTGAATTCAGCCTTTCCCAAATTCCATTCTCTCTCCCAAACTATTCTCCCCTTCTCAGTCCTGAAATCTCTAAAGTCTATACTGCAGGGGTAGACCTGGGGAACTTCCTGCTAGTGGTCCCTCTGTGGGATGAGCTCACCATAGGCAGCCTTTTTAACCACAAGGGATACATCCCTTACGTGATGTTTATTGCCATTAAGGGGCTAATATTTCAAAGGACCAGGCTATCACAACTGCAGCCATCAAGGGAGCCACCTGGACAGTTGAACTCATGCCCTGTACACACAAATTCCAAAGAAAGTGAGGCCAATTTAAGGCTCAAGGAAGTCAGGAATTCTTAAATCCCACTGCTTCTAATGAGATTTAACCATGCCTCACTTTCAATCTGGTCTCAAACGCCTTGCTTAGGAATACATACCACTGAAATGATGGGGCCTTACTTCAAAGTATGGGGGTGCAACTTGGATACAAGTTTTTTTTTTTTAAAAAGGGGAACTTTGCCACTGAGTACCAAGGAACATTAATTGCATCCACACGCCCAGATCTGGTGGCGCGCCTTCCTTAAATAAATTTTGCAATGTGAGAAGTGGCTCCGAGTCCTCCTCTATCCCACCCTAGTTTTCTTCTCCTTCCATCTGACCTCCAGTCCCACATCCTCGATCTTTCTTCTGCCTCTGTTCCTCCAACCATTACACCTGTGCTTGCATCCTAGTGCCTTCTTCTGTCCTGTTCTCTGTCCTTCTGCTGTTGGCTTGTGTCTCCTGCAGGAAATCGCTGCCACTGAGCGCAACATGCAACAGTCCGTGCCCAGTACTCTCATTGGCAACTAGAGAGGGTGATGAGGAGGCAGGCCCGGCCTGGCCTGTGGCGCCGACTCCAAGCCAGGAATGCTTTGTTAGGTAGGAAAGGCCACATGGTGGGGTCAAAAGAGGAAGTGGGTGCCGCGACCTGGCTCCACCAATCGCCACACCTCTCACTGGATGAGCGGAGCGGAGCGGTCGTTGGTCACCGTACGCTTCAGCTTGATGTGAGCAAATGGGTTGGTCCTGCAGTGGGAAAGGGTAAGTCAGAGAAGGAGAAGTGTCACCGTGGAAGGAAGGAAGCACCAGATCATGAAGGATGCTTTCTGAAGCTCTGGGTAAGGAGTTGTGACTCTCAGAACCACAGAATTGTAGAGCTGGAAGTGAAGAAACCTTTCACACAGTGTGGGGCTCAAACCGACAAACCTGAGATTAAGCGTCTCCTAGGGGTTAGCTCAATATGGCAACAAATGAGGTGACAACGCAGAATACAGAGAACAGACAATGGGTGGGTAACCAACACTTTTTAATGCTCTTCCATTTTAAAACAAAGAAGCTCACTTTGCAAATATAAGACTCACATTTCAGGGACAAAGGCTCTAGCCTGGCCTTTTGCCCACAGTGATAGTTTCCTGTTTGCATGATTTATTTATTTTTAAATGTATAGGAGCATTGAAAAGCTGCAGTTTTCCCACCTGTAACCGGAAGAAGGGCAATCCATTCTACCACTTCACTCTCCTGAATGCGTCAGCTAGGCTTGAATCATAAGGCACCTCAGAAGCTTTTGGGCATGGTGCCCTGTGCCCTCTGGGACTCTTAAAGCACTATATGCAAAATTATACAGTGGTACCTCTGGATGCGAACGGGATCTGTTCCGGAGCCCCGTTCGCATCTTGAAGTGAACACAACCCGCGTCATTTTGAGCGTCTGCGCATGCGTGAGCAGCGAAACCCGAAAGTAACGTGTTCCGTTACTTCCAGGTCGCCGTGGAGCGTAACCTGAAAATGCTCAACCTGAAGCATATTTAACCCGAGGTATGACTGTATCAGAATTGGGGCACTGGATGTCTCACAAGAAGAAAGGTGGCTGTAGAAGCCACAGGAGGGTTTCTTACCTTGACGGGGAGCCACTTGGACTGCCAAATTCATTTGCTAGCTGGGAAGCAAAACGAGAAAGAATTGCATTCAGAGAATCCTTTCAGTTTAGGCAAAAGGCCCATAGACTCAGAGATCTAAACCCCAGAGCAGCAGACAAAGCCACAAAACTGTAAAAAACTTTGCACTACAGAATTTTCAACTTGGAATTTGAATTGTTTCTGCTAAGAAATGTTTCTTAGTGGTCTTTGACCACTGGGTGGCAGCACAGGAACGTTAAGAAGACAGATGTGGCCAGGGGCCCTCTAGCGCTCTCCAGCTCCTTCTCCACACACAGCCATCCCGCAAACTCACCTGCGACAGGTCTGGGTTAAGCATGCTGTAAGGGCGCTGGCGGGATGCAGTGGCACGCGGTGAAGGCCCGAAGCGTGGCCCGTCGCCACCGTCGGGGCCAATGGGTGGAGAGCCGGCTCGGTCCAAATTTCCTGTGCTGCTACTGTTCATCTTGCTAAGTGGGAAGCTGCTCAGGAAAGGGAAAGGAGAATGTTTTAAGGCAATTCATGCCAAACGACTTTAGCTTCCTAGATCTGATCCAGGATTTCCCCCTCTCTGTGCTTTTGAGGAAACCCTGTAGCCTGGGCACCCAGCCCACCCTGCTTGATCCATCTATCTCTTTACCTATATATATCTGGCAGTGGGAGAGGCAGGTGAGCCCAAAGCCCACTGCAGTACAAGGATGGGAAACCCTATTCCCACATAATCCCTTGCAGACTGGCAAGTATTAAAACATGAGCAGCTCCCGCAAAGGACAGCTGTTGGAGACCCTTAAGGCAATCCATCTCAAAGGGTCAAAGTGACCTGCCCCTCCACCACCAGCCAAATCTCCCTCTGAGGCACTGGACCTCCATCTCCCACCTTACCTGCTGAACGGTTTGTCAGACCCTTCGGCTGGGGGGAAGGGCCGGGTGTAGGAGAAAGGAAACCAGCCTTTCCTGTAAAAGGGGGAATGGGGAGGGAGAAACATGGGAAGCAGACATTGAAGACCAGAAAGGAAAAGGGCCAAAAACTGCTTCCTATTCTTTCTGCGTTTGAGGTGGGGCTTAAGAAGGGTCAGTGCTAAGCACAAGAAGCGGCAGAAGCAGGCGGAGCCAAGGCAGAGAGGTTTGGGAGATCACCTAGTGGGCTAAGAAACAGCAGCGGCTAGCAGCCCAGATGATCGGGGCTCTCAAGAAAGGGGAATGAGCTTGGTTTAGTCACAAAACCAAGAGGCTGATAGCCAGTGTTCTTTGCAGAGGAGTCACTATGGTCTTACCACCAAAGGCAGTATCCTCTGAATGCCTCTTGCTGGGAACTGCAAGTGGGGAGAGGGCTGTGAGGTCCTGCTTTCCGAATTCCCGAAGGCACCCGGATGGCTGCTGTGAGAACAGGTTGCTGGACCAGATGGGCCATGTGATGTTCTTGAAGGACAGTGCCTCCTAGCTGGGGTTGCATCCAGCCAAGAGTAAACCCACTAAAATTAATGAACCTAAATTGGTCATGTTAACAAGTCTACTCTGAGTAGGACTCCCAAACCCTTGTGCAAGGGAACATAAAGGTAAAGGTACCCCTAACCATTAAGTCCACTTGCGAATGACTCTGAGGTTGTGGCGCTCATCTTGCTCTATAGGCCGAGGGAGCCGGCATTTGTCCGCAGACAGCTTCTGGGTTATATGGCCAGCATGACTAAGCTGCTTCTGGCGAACCAGAGCAGCAAACGGAAACACCATTTACCTTCCCGCCAGAGCGGTACCTATTTATTTACTTGCACTTGACATGCTTTTTAACTGCTAGGTGGGCAGGAGCAGGGACCGAGCAACGGGAGCTCACCCCGTCACAGGGATTCGAACTGCCAACCTTCTGATCAGCAAGTCCTAGGCTCTGTGGTTTAGACCACAGCGCCATCCGCGTCCCCCAAGGGAACATAGGAAGCTACTTAACACTGAGTCAGGCCATTGGCCCACCAGTGTATTGTCTACACTGACTGGCAGCAGCTGCTCATGGTTCCAGGCAGAGGTCTCTTCCAGCCCCACGTGAAGCTGAACCTGGGACCTTCTGCATGCAGAGCAGATGCTCTGCCACTCTTCACCTCAAGGGAGCTGAGTCGAGCAGTTGCTGGCTGTAAGGTCCACAGAAGTCTATCTAGTCCAGTATTCTTTACTGCAGCTGGAAGTAGCTCCCCAAGACAGAGGTCTTTCGCATCACCTGCTCCATAAAATGTCAGAGACTGAACCTGGGACCTTCGGCTACTATTGCCCTACAGGTCTTATCCAAGCTGAACAGGCCTCCCTCTCTCCCTCCCTCTGCAGAGGTTGCAAGAGAATCCTCATACCTGGTCCCTGCAAACTGCACACATGACCTGGACCCACACAGGAAAGGGTAAATTCCCACCCATCCAACAGGAAACAGCCTACCAGTTGTGTTTGTATGGGGCAGAAGGGGGAGGATCTTGCTTACATTTTGGTTGCCTCGTTTTCCCCATAATGCCAGCCATCCCGTGCCTCGGTCACTAATAAAAGAATGACGTCTCCTTCTTGGAAGTTGAGCAGGGTGCTGTTCTCTCCTGCCGCATGTGAGAATATCGCCTGAACCCTCCGCCGTTCAGAACGTGGAGGCAGGACCGACAGAGGATTGATGCGGGGCAGGGTTTTGTTCTCCACTGTGGGGAGAAGGGAAGAGAATTGGGATAGGGAAAAGGCGGTAGTGTTAGTGGCTCTCTCTGTACATATGTATATTTACTTCCAAGACCGGAAGAGCTGTATATAGTACAGTGGTACCTCGGGTTAAGTACTTAATTCATTCTGGAGGTCCGTTCTTAACCTGAAACTGTTCTTAACCTGAAGCACCACTTTAGCTAATGGGGCCTCCTGCTGTCACTGCGCCACCACTGCACGATTTCTGTTCTCATCCTGAAGCAAAGTTCTTAACCCAAGGTACTATTTCTGGGTTAGCAGAGTCTGTAACCTGAAGCATCTGTAACCTGAAGCATATGTAACCCAAGGTATCACTGTATATAGTTTAGCATCTGGAGACAATAAACACTTTGTTACTTTGAACTGTATGAGCGAGGAGTTTTCCCCTTAATTGGAGACTCTGAAAGAAGCTGTCTGATGGGAGCAGGAAATCTCTGAAGACTCTGCTAGGGCTCCACACCCTCTGCTGATGCATCACTCAGGTGGAGGTGTGGCAAGCTACCAACTGACTTCTACAAGTCACCAACAATTCTTACAATCAGTGCTCAAAAGGCTTTATGGTTTTTAAGTTCTGCATCTCATGCTCCATCCTGGCCAGTTCCCAAATGGTGCAATGGTGAAAAAGTGGCCTCGTGCAACTCCAATATCGTTGGTGTTGTTTTAAGGGAATGGGCAGAATTTGTTCTGTCCTGACACTGCACAATCTGGAGTTCTGACGAGAATGCAACAGAAACATGACTGATCAGATGGCATAAATTACAGAGTAGAAGTCTCATTCCATTCACCCTGGTTTTGAACCGGTGCTGCCTGAACAAGGAAGATGGGCTGCAGGTCGAAACCAACCTGGGGCACTTACCCAGCGTTGCCAGGCGGGTCTCCATTGACATTTTGCGTGGCATTGGCAGGGTGCAGGAATAGCTGTCGGCGGTCTTGGTCTGTGGAGGGGCCTGAGTGGTTTGTGTGGGTGGCAGACCTGACGTGATGGTGAGGGGTTCGGTGACCGGCGGGTGCCCCAAGTCCCGAGATCCCCGCCCACGGTGTGAGTCGCCATTTGGTAACAGCATCACCTCCTGGACTGAGGCACGCTGTGGGGGATTGGTGGAGGGAGAAGGGAAGAGAGAAAGCAAAGAACAGATAGGGCATTATACAGGTGAACCCCGATGCATCCTATTGCCCCACCTCCCTGCCACACAGAGAACTTATAACCTTTGGGCGAGTGTGGTCCTTCTTCATAGGTGGCTAAAGTGTCACATTAGTAGTTTGGGAGCTGCCATTTGAATCCTGGCAGTAAAGAGGGAGGTTGGGGCCCCCAGGGTGAGCGGCCTATTCACCAGTCCACCCCATGGACTCACGTGGTTTGGCCCCAGCTCCGAGAGCTCTTCCAGGACCTTGGAGCCAGGGAGGGCATCATTGGCTGGTATGGGAGTCCCACCAGAGAGGTTATTGGCCGTGAGCTTGACCAGGGCCAGGGCCCGCTCTGGCAAGCGGGTGGGTTGAGTGCACGATGTCTGCCAGATGGGCAACTTGGCTGCCAGCAGCTCCCGTACCTGCAAAGGGATGAAAAGAAGGTCCATGTTGCTTGTTTTTGCTTTCTTTTAGCCAACCGGCTTCTACCCTGTCCCTCTTAAGCTACTAGTGGTTGTCTGTTAGCTCCAGACTGCAGGAAGTTGTGCTGATTTCTCTTCCCCACCTCTAATTCCCAGATTTCACCTAGACTTGGCTGTAGAGGAGCAGACAGCATAGTTGGGGGGGGGGGGCAACACTTACCTTACCTTCCAACAGCTGCGTGGCTGCTGTTTACTGGGAGGGAGAGGGACAAGTTGGCAGGGAGGCTGGCACAGTCCAAAGCACTGGCAGTTCTATTATTCTAATATTCTCTAACCACAACATCATCCTGGCTCAGAATGATAAATTCCGCGCCAGTGCCAAATTCTGCAGTGCAGTTGTGGAATTGCAGAATAATAATAATAATAATAATAATAATAATAATTTATTATTTATACCCCGCCCATCTGGCTGGGCCCCCCCAGCCACTCTGGGCGGCTTCCATAGAAACCAGAATGCAAATGGCTCTTCCAGATTCGTTCTCCTAAAGCCTACATTGGGGAGAAGGAAAGTGAAACAGGGGCTTCTAATCCCCCCCTTCTGTGGTGGAGAGGGCGCAGCTCACCTTAGTGTGATAGTTGCTGAAGTGTTTGGAGACTGCACACTGGCGGTCCACTAGAAAAGAGTACCGGCGCCTCTCCTCCGTCAGGGCTGCCTTGTAGCCTTCAGCCACGAACCGATCCAGTTCGCTCTGTTTGGTGCTCATGATCTCCACATACTAAGGCAAAAACCACCATGAGAAGGGAAGGAACCATCATGTTGTAATCTGAGGCCCAACTGCTTCACAGCCAGTCCTGCATAGCAGCTCTGTACACCATTACGTCTCTCCTATATTATGTAGCACACTTCGTTTAATTTCATAAATGTATATCCCACCACCCTTTTGACGGAAATCATTCAAGCGGCTTACAATTAAATGGATGTTTAAAACTGGGGTGATTTCTTTAGGAAGCCAAAAGGTGGAGAGGGGAAGGAGGTGAAACGTACAACATCATACTTGAAGCAAAATCATTTTCTTATTATACTTTGTGGAAACATGTTTTGACATGTCGCCTTCTTCAGGAGCGAGTGCGAGAGATGTCAACAATGATTATTAAACTGACGATAATAACCTTGCATAAAAAACACACTTTGCCTCAAAATCATACCAAAACAGGCATATTTAACTTCCATTCTCTCTCTAAAAAAAAAGAGAGAAAAGGAACTGGTGTGTAGAGAGAATTCTGAATACATTCTGTCTATGTCTTCTAGTCTCTAAACTCTTTGGTTTGACTGAGTAATAAAACAGAGAAACTTAACCAGCAACAGTAAGGGCCAAATCAGGCACGACACCACTCACACAATTAGCAATTTCATGATTTCTTTTTTTAAAATACAGTAATAAAATAGCAGCAAAGGAGTCCCAATTCCAATTGAGACCACAGCAAAAGAGGCTCCTGCACCCACCTCTCTTGCTTCCTCTCCCTCTAAGCAGCCAGTACTAATACAGATCACACACCACTTGCCTACTATTTACTTTTTAAAAACAGAACGAAATGTGTGATTGTTCATTGGACGCATGGTGCTATGTCGAGTTTAGCCTTAACAGCACTATCTGTGCATGTTCACCTGGAAATAAGTCTGTTTGATGGCTCTCACTCCCAAGCACATTTAGGATTGTGGCCGGAAACACTTCCAAGTATTTTACTCAGTACTCTTTTCACGCATTGCTGTTATCATCTCTCCTAGTGCCCTTGAAGAATGCAACAAGTCAAAACATGTTTGGGGAGTATCACATTGTATAATAAAAATTCTTTTCACTTCAAGCATCATTTTGTGGTTTCATCCCTGGCTTCCTCCTGCCTCTTTCTTGTTGGCTTTTTGACCTTTTGATGCTCTGGGCTGTTCCCTCCCCTCTCCCCTGTTCAAGGTAATTTCTTCCCTACTCTTTGAAATGTTGCCTGTGGGGTGAGATAAAACACCCTGTTATTTTATATTCTATATCAGACATTTACCCAATGCAGTTTCTCCCTGGCTCATGGCTGGAACTGCTGTTCAGCGTTTAGAAAACCGCACAGCTCACAGAGAGATATTATTACAATCAACAGATACATTAGCGTTCAAATGTACTCCTGTTCGCATGCACTAGGGAAAAACATTAGGCACCGTTTTGTTTTGTTTGCACCGCTCATTCTCCTAGCAAAGGACACCTCCATTGCCTCAGGGCAGTTTCTAGAATCCCTTGGCACATTGTTCTGGAATAATTAATGCGGAGTAATTGCCACTGCCTAATTCCACACTCACACAACCACCAGTGTGAATTAGGATCTGAGCTCAATCCATACGCAAGCATAGAGAGACGATTGTGGGGAGAAGTCAGTACTTCCTTACAATTTCAGCCCAATTGTGAGTACAAAAGGATGGCAAAGGTGCTCTGAAACAACTAATCTAATTTTAGGAAACATAGGGCTTGTACTGATTTTATATCCTGGGAAGCTAGGGGCAGGGGGCAGTCTTATAGGATCCAGGAGCTGAAGGGTTATCTCCATACCCCATTCCCTACCAGCCCCCTCCTTGCGGCCTCTAGCCTGAGCAGGCCTTGATCCTGAAGTAATGGTTGCCGCGGCAACAAGGTTGACAAAAGGGGCCTTTCCGGAGCCAAATGCTGCTGCTAGGATTCACAGGATGGGGGTAGGTGGCGGATGGTAGATAGGGGAGACAGGGCACCAGACCAAATTTGAGTCAGAGAGTGAGGAAGACGGGTGACATCTGAATCAAAGCAGGCGCACCCTTTCTGCAGCGTTAACCATGCACAGGACTCCATCCCCTCGCAGAGAAGCTGTGCCCGACCTTTCAGGTTTGTTGTGTAAGTGTGTACCGACTGTGCATGTGAAGGCGGGTGTGCAAAAGCAGCACACTGCACTTGCACATGCATTCTGAACAAGCAGGGTGTTTGTGTAAGGCTCTGGGTACAGGGTGTGCATGCGTAAAGGACATGGCATGTATGATTTGCACACGTATGTGCTTACGGGTGTGCGCACAATGATGTACTGTATATACACGGGTCTGGCAGAGAGACTGTGTACATTTCTCTTTGTATTACTGTCAACAACCCAGGTACCCCCTCTGTAGAGATTACCTCTCCAGGCACTAAACAGCCAAAGAATGTTAAACCCTTTTAAAGACATAAACTTCTTAGTGACCCCAATCCCAGCACCCAGATGGCATCTGTATGGAGTAGCCAGGTCTTGAGTGTAACCTGCTCCATTGAAAAACTTTAGAAAGCTGAACTTCCAAACAACAATATTCCTACACCTTTTTGCATTCAGATCTGTATTTTTTCATTTACACAAACAGAACTTCCCAATATTATACATTTTCAAAATTTTGAAACACAACACATACCAGCAAGGTTGTTCTGTTGTGTACCATTTTTTCCTGTAACTTATCTGTTGTTGCTATTGTTGCTGTTTTTGTTGTTGTTGTTGTTATATGAAATGTAGCTGAAGGCTAAAATTGTAATTTTTTAATCTCATCCCTTTTGTGAGAATTGACCATTTTGGCCTTGCAGGGCTACACAAACACCTTAAAATCTCAGCCCAGAATTGAGGTAAGTCAAAACTAAAAACACCATTCTCTTCAGAACTTCATGGGCTTTAATATGGTATGTCACGAGACGGACTGACTTTAAATTTTAAATTTACAAGATTGATTTTAATTTTTTTTAAGTGAGTGATGTGCAAGGTTGTGGGTTCAATCCCAGGCATCCTAGACTGCAGGACAGGGGAAAAGACCACTGCTTGAATAGCTGCTTCCAGCCAAGGTAGATGGTAGATGGGCTAGAGAGGTCATTTGTCTACCTCAGCGTAAGGTAGCTTCATTTGTTATCTTATATCTTGTAAATAAGCTCACTGAACTTGAGGAGAGAGAGAGAGAGACATGAGGCTGTTCTGTCTCCTGCCCAGATAGCCTGACCTGGAATTCCACATATCCGCTTCTGGCAGGATGTGACACTGTTCCCTGAGGGAGCGAGCAACATTCCCATTGTTCTCTTAAGCACTTCCCTTTATGGAATCCCTCCCTTCTCCGCTGCCAATCTTACCTGCACCTCGCGATCCCCGTATTTCTGTGGGTTTTTGCTATTCTGGCACTTCTTGCGCAGTTTTTTCAGCTCCGTCTGACACTTTTCAATTGACTCTGCTTTGGAACGGTGCTCGCCTTGGTATTTCTTCAGGGTGGCCTAGGGGAGGGAGGGCAGGCACCAGACAGTACATAGCCAGGTCAGCCTTGAAGGAACAGGATCCTTCCTGCTTCTCTGAGCCTCATTCCACATAGAAATACACAGAGCAGCTCAACAGACGGGCTGTTGAGCTTTTATTCCTTTCGGATGAACAAGTAGATCAGGGGTGGAGAATCTTTTTCCAGTCTGAGGGCCACCTTTCCGCACCAGGGGGCCGCATGCTAGGGGCGGGCAGGGCCAGAGGCAAAAATGGACAGCATTGGATGTCTTATCTCTTATCTCTTATCTATATATGATAGGCTACAGATTCAGTCACACAAGGCTTTTACACATGCTCACACCTATCTATCCAGGCCAACAAGAGGCATTGTCTCAGTTACTGGAGGATGGGATGGAGCAGGGTCAGAGTTCAGAGCTCTGAGTAGAGGTTGTGGCATAGGGAGAATCCCAGGGGCCAAACAAAGAGCCCCAGAGGGCCGCATTCAACCTGAGCCAGAGGTTCCCCACCCCTGGACAGATGCATGTTGACAGAATGGAAAATACCTCAGGTCACACCCTTCTCAAATCAATACGACATACTGAATGGATTATTGGTTTCCCTGAGGGACAACAGCTGGGCTTGGGCCAAACTGGGTCTGTCTTAAGAGAAATCTTGGACCTGGCAGAAACAATGCGGACAATGGAGCCTTGTTTCTTCACAGCCAGTCTTAAGAGCTGAGCTGCACATCTTCACCTTGGGCAAGAGTGGAGAACTTGTGGCCATCCACAAGTTCGCTGACTGATGGCCACGCTAGATGAGGCTGATGGGAGCTGTAATTCAACCACATCTGGAGGGCTACAAGTTCCCCGCCCCAGACCTAGAGGGCTCTCAAGAGAGTGCCCAGCCCTCAAGCTTTTCCACATGAATAGCAAGGCCTCGTTTGGGCCTTGTCGCTGGCTAGCAAGAAGCTCTCCGGAGAAGTGAAGGCCTGTGAAGAAGTGCTGACCACCGTCTCCTTTGCTTTCTCATAGACTCTGACTACCCCTCAGTCTCATCTTCCTCAGGGAATTATTGTGAGATAAAGACAAGATGAAAGAAACATCACAACCCATGCTTAGCTGAATAAATTCCTGTCTCAATGGCACTCTCTTCTGTGGGTAAATCAGATACCTTCCTAAATGGCCAACTGTAAGAAATGGAAATGTATATAAACAGAGATGGAACCAGTGTTTAATTTATGAATAAAACAAATGCAAGGCTCATGCCTTCCTGGAAGCCATACTATGACACTATTTGACCTGGAGATTCCAGGAACGTTGTGACAGGCTCTGTGGTGAGGGAAAGTTATTCTGCACGTGCTCAGGGGTACTTTCCTTCATCATTATTTCAGACATTCGGGGCATAGATAGATTCTGATACTGAACCCTAGCAAAGATTAAGCTTCGGATAGGATATTGCACAAGAAGTGATGGGCGGATGAATACACAGGACAACAGACAGACAAACTTGAAATGGCAGAAGAGGAGGGTTCAGATATTAATCTTTCTCTCACCATCAGATACTTGATATCCAGTTCCAGTTTGTGTTCTAGCTGGGATAACAGCTCCGAGTGGAAAAGCTTCAGCTGGGACCAGGTGACAGAGAAGCAGGAAAGGAGAGGGTGAGAGTCAGGAAGACGAAGGCCAGTACCACCCCCTCCCGCCCATAGATTGGAGGTCCCAAGAATGGCTTTTGGACATGACAAGATACCAGGATAGGTGGGCCTGCGGTCCTGATTGGAGGCAGCAAAGGAGAGGAGGGGAAGAGGGCAGAGGTCTAAATAGGCCCATCAGTCTGATCCAGGCAGGCCTGATGCCAGGCTAAATGGGCCCATCACATACAGATACTCACCGTTTCTTCCAGCTGCACTTGGATCTGACGGTGGACCTCAGCCATTTGGAACAACGTGTCACCTGTAGGTCAAGGTGATTGGAGGCTTAATATACCCCAGACATTCCCTGGTCTATGAAAAGGTCCTTTGTCCCCTGGACTCTGCCTGTCCCTGGATAATCTCCTTTCGGGTTAATTCCTTTCCTAGGAGTTGACCAAGGAACTCCAACCAGCTTTAAACTGGAACCAAAATGTTGATGGCAGGGATTCGTGGAAGGAGGTCTTCAACTCGGTACATACACACAAACCTGAGCACCGCTCGGCAGCTTCTGCTTTGGAGGTGCATTGTGCAATTCATGCACCTGGCACAGAGATTAGATCAGTGTGACGCAGCACACATCTAGATGGGAGCACCCCCTCCAAAAGAAAGTGCGATCTAGCATGGGGCAATTCGTAGCCCTATTGCCTAAGTAGCTAAAAGTGACAAAAAGATGTTTTAAAAAAGAAAAGCAAACATGTATCCTGCCTATTGGCTGCAGGAGCCCTCAAAAAAAAGTTTACAGCATTGCCAATCACAACTATCTTCTGTATACATAATAATCTAAGGCTGTTGTCATGCTCTGTAGTTGGGGCAGCCATGTTAGCTCCAGCATGAAAGAGTGCTGGTGACAGGGGCTTAACCGAGGGGGGAGAGGTGCTTTACATAAGAGTTCAGCCAGCTGTTTTGTGAAGCCACCCCCCCCCCCGTTAAATGGGGTTGAATGGATGAAGGAAAGGCACCCCATCCTTTAAATGGGGGTGAAGGTTGGGACGAGCTGTGAGGGGATAGGTGAAAGGGAGGGTGAGGTACAAAGGGAGGTGGTTTGGCCAGGGAAGCAAGAAGGTATACAACAAAACCACAAGATACAGAAGATGTGAGAGGGGAAAAAACCTGCCAGCCTCTCAAAGAAGACCATTCCATAGCATAACCTGGCCCCAAACCATTTAGACAGAAAAAAATGCGTCTGAACTATAGTTGAGGTTTTACATTTTAAAAAACCCATCTAAAGGTGGCATTACAGTTAGGGCTGCAAAGCAGGAGGAACCATCCACAGATTTATAACCGGGATACACATGCAGCAGAATGTGGGCTGTACCATTTCAGGCTGCAGGTATGGTTGGCATGTTTGAATGCTCAGCTACATGAAAACTGCCCAATAAATAGTAAACAGGACGAAAGGGAATGGGCAGGACTCTAGAATCTCTTATACCATACAGCATATTATGTGTAATTTATAACTTGCAGGGAGTTGTGTTCACATGGGGCAGTGTTCAAAACCGGCATCCCTACCTCTCCTGTGAAGTGGTACAGCCCACCCTAACACCACAGTTTTCTTGCTACCTCCCCTCTGCTGCATGGTGGAGTTGATTAATGATAGGGGCCCATTTTAATCAATCGGGCCATGACTTAAGGGCACCCTTGTTTATGCTGGAGTCTATTTTGGTTCTGGTGTTGCAACAGGGCATTGAAAAGAGGAAATATTAAAGATTGCCTTTGCTTCTAACAATGAGCAGTAGCTTTTGTTTGTGAAATCGTACCTTATCTCGTATTTCCTTCAACATCTCAAGAAAGGGCCTGCCGCAGTTTTATTTACATGTAATTGATGGATCGTTTGACAGAACCACTAAAAAATCTTTAGCCGCTTGGCAGCCCTGTCTACAGCGGAGACTAATACAAAACAGCTACTGCTAAAAACCACAAGGCCCCACAGCCGACGAGCTTAAAGACTAGTTTACACCGTCAGCAGAGCCAAGCAGTAACAATCTCCTCAGGCATGTGCAGTTTTAGGCTACGAGAAGCAGTGCTAAACACCAACCTGGATGGCTTTGAAAGAGAATTAGACAAATTGATGGGAGATAAGGCTCTATTGGCCACAATGGCTTATGTTCTGCCTCCACTGTCAAGGACAGTGTGATGATGGACTGAGAGTGTTGCTGTTGCACTCAGGTCTGGCTTGTGGCCTTCTCAATGGGGCTTTAGCTTGGCCACTGTGAGAAGAGGTTGCTAGACTAGATGGGCCACTGGCTCAATCGAGAAGACTCTTCTTATGGGTGGGTATTGAATGCTTGCTAGTGAAACAAAACAAAGCAAAACCCTTCATGCAGAAAAATAGGATGGCGGGGAGAAACTGAGGCCAGACTCTCCTCCCTGCCATGCCATTCAAACATACAAGGTTTCTTTTTTAATTAAGGAAGGATTCAAGCATGCAAACACACAAAACACCCTCGCCTTCATCCTGAAACGGCCCAGCCCAAAGGAAACTTTACCAAATGGTTTTGCTGAATGTGCAAACTGGCTCAACGTCTCGGTTCGCACAGAAGCAGAGATGTGGGGTCTCTGCTCTCTTGAGGCGTCATCCCTTGATGTTTCCACGATGCTTGAAGGGCAGAATTCCATGGAGTCACCAGGAACACATGGAATGCCGTCCTATTCGCCACCGATAGTCCAGATATGGGGTATGTACATGATGAGACAAGTGCAAGTGGTATCCTCATTGGAAATAGTTTGGCAGGTGGAGCAGAGCTGCAACTCAAGCCTCCCAGAAGATATTCCACAGCCAATCACAGGAAGCGGAAGGGGTGCAGGAGTGGCTCTGCTGGTGCCCTGCACTGCACTGGCCTCCTTGCAGCTTCACCCCTCCCTTCTCCCTCTCGCTAAATGGCAGTGACTTGTTTGCTGGTACACCAGTGTTGCAGTTCTGCTCCACCCAAGAAACCACTTGCGAGCAACATGAGTGACCAATACTATGTGGTTCCAAACAGAGACTAGATGCTGTGGGTTTGCTGGGGTTATGCCAACTCCAGATTTGCTAACACCTTTTTGCAAGCACAAATATGTGCGCAAGAGTGCTCTAGAGAGAGTTCAGTAGTAGGAAATAAGTCCCTTCCCTAGAAAGGGGGCCACAGGTTGTATCAAAAACCTACCTAACTCCTTGGATCCTTGGCTGTCGCTGGCCAACTCGCCGAGTTTCACTAAGGCATCAAAATAACCCTTGGCGGCCACTGTAACTCCTGCAAGGGGTGGAGGGATGGACCATTGAATCATAAACTCTCAACACAAAAGGTGCAGAGACCTTTCCCCTTTAAGGAACACCAACTCTGACCTGGCCTGAGGTCAAGGGCTGGACTGGGGCATTCCATTACCTGAGAGTGCTTTCTGATAGTTCTTTCCCATAGTAACAAAATTCCTTAGACTGGGGTTGAATTGGTCCAGAATCGCCTGGTTACAAGGGAGAAGAAAACAAACAAATAATGCAAATCCTTCTGGCATGATTCAGACAAAGTTTAGGCACTTTAACTTCCCACAGAGAGCTGAGGCGTGTGCTTCATTTCCTCGCTGAAATCCATAGGAATTAGACGGACATAAGTGATTGGTTCATCTCCTTTGCATCAAGATTCTCTCCGTGTTATCAGGAGAGAGGACTTCCTTGCAAAACATGATGAATCACGAGTGCTTAGAAGAGACACATATTATTATTATTTATTAAATTTGTAATAAATGTACTTGATAGAGAAACTGATGGGCAAGTTGGTGAAGAAGAGTCTCAGTTCTGTATGGTCTGATTTTAAATTGTATTTGATGTTAATCTATATTTTTCTTACAGTTGGAAAACTACTTTGTATAACTTAATGAAACTTTGGACTTTGAAGAAGCATGAACTCAGGATGAAAGGGAGAAACAAGCTAAGAGGAAGGCATGTTTGGCAAATTCTCATCGTGATCAATTCCCACCTGGAAGCTTATGTCCACACTGTGGAAGGATGTGTGGATCCAGAATTGGCCTCCACAGTCACTTACGAACACACTGTTAAGACCATATTCATGGAAGACAATCTTACTCAGCTAAAAGTGATTGCCAAAGAAGAAGAAGAAGAAGAGTTTGGATTTGATATCCCGACTTTCACTCCCCTTCAGGAGTCTCAAAGCGGCTAACATTCTCCTTTCCCTTCCTCCCCCACAACAAACACTCTGTGAGGTGAGTGGGGCTGAGAGACTTCAAAGACGTGTGACTAGCCCAAGGTCACCCAGCAGCTGCATGTGGAGGAGCGGAGACGCGAACCCGGTTCCCCAGATTACAAGACTACCGCTCTGAACCACTACACCACACTGGTCTAAAAGTGGTCTAAAAATCTCACAAATGAAAAAAATAAAACAAAATGACATACTTTGGGAGAAGATATATAAACTAGCACAAGGAAGGGAAGAATTATATGTGGTGGCCTGCAGTGAGTTGAATATGACAGAGGGTACCTGGGAAATAATACACAGACCTGGCTTACATGTGATGCTAAAACAAAACAAACCATGGTTTAGTGTGAACCTGGAGGCTCTGGGAAAGTACCTAGATCGGGGTTGTTTTGTTCCTCCCCAGGCATTCTGAAGCTGCACTGACCTAAGCCATCATTAAGCTTAGCGTATTGTCTGGAACCGGGCTTCTGATTTCAATCTCCCCCAGACCAATCACAAGCTGTAACTAAGGTTTGTCCTTTATGGCTTGCTGTTCGTACAGGAGAGCTTAACCATAACCCCTGATGCGGAGGACAGACTAAGATAAACCACAACTTAACTCAGCATAACACTGAGTAAGGAGAGAGGAGCAATGTCGCCATGACCTCCTCTCCAGGAGCACTCATGCTAAACCATGGCTTGACTTAGTATGACACATGAACCAGGCCACAGGTAGATGAAAAGTCTACGAATGGATAAAGAAAGTAGCTAGGTCAAATAGCTTAGTTATCCATGTTTTCCTCTAAGGAGTTCAACTGAGCATATATATCCCTAAATTTCTCAAAGCAAACCTATGGGGTGGGTTCAGAAGTGCTGAGTGACCCATGGCAACCCAACTGCAATCTAGCATGCTAACCACCACAATGGCTTGATCAAGAGTGAGCAGAAGCCCTAAACTTTACTAAAACGTCCACATCTATAAAATTAAAATTAACATAATTTCTGCATGAAAAACAAAACAATCAAAACTCTACAGATTTTCTTATGACCTATGTTTTGTATGTTATATTGATATGCAAAAGTCAATTCATATACAGTATTTGGGAATCGATAAATAATTGTTGATAAGAACTGTGGCATTTTATTCATTTCATTTTAAGGAAGGAATTGGTTTTAATGTAGTTTTTTTTTTATTACAGGAATGCATTAGGAAAATGTACAGTTCTCCCTGACTCATGTGTGCTGCTTGGTAGCTACTGGTCGGGAAGCTATTTATCTTGTTTTGACTCCGATCAAGAGTGCCCAAGGGGGGTAGGAACAGAGAGAGGGAGGGAGGATTAGTTGGACAGACAGGAATGTGTGGGAGGATGGAAAGACAGACAGGAACTGGATGAAGAGAGCAGATGGACAGAGGGAGAGGAGAAGGGATGTCTTGTGGAATGGAGTTGGCCTGGCCTAAACATTCACCAGAAATAAGTGGTGAAAAAGGACCAGCCTTGGTCACAGAGCATCTACACCTCTCCCTAGGGGGACCCCTGACCACTGGGTCCAGTAGTGACCAACTCTGGGGTTGCGCCGCTCATCTCGCTTTACTGGCCGAGGGAGCCGGCGTACAGCTTCCGGGTCATGTGGGGCTGTGATTGAGGGCACCAAACCTGAGAGAGCTGCCCTGGTGCTACCAAGTACTTTTCCCCTTCTGGAAATAGGAAATCAGGTCTGGTCTGCATCTAGGGTTAGTGGTTGGACCCAAGCTTGCCTGGGGACCTTGGGAAGGTGCTCAGTCCCACTGATCCTTGACATTAGACCTGTGGTAGAATTAAGCATTATAATCATTTAAAGGGGACGCGAGTGGCGCTGTGGTCTAAACCACTGAGCCTAGGACTTGCCGATCAGAAGGTTGGCGGTTCGAATCCCCGCGATGGGGTGAGCTCCCATTGCTCGGTCCCAGCTCCTGCCAACC
The DNA here is from genome assembly GCF_964234715.1 of Podarcis melisellensis. Lineage (NCBI taxonomy): Eukaryota > Metazoa > Chordata > Lepidosauria > Squamata > Lacertidae > Podarcis > Podarcis melisellensis. Next base: position 19,304,519 of record NC_138545.1, read on the forward strand.
TAGCAGTTCAAAAGCATGTCAAAGTGCAAGTAGATAAATAGGTACCGCTCCAGTGGGGAGGTAAACGGCGTTTCCGTGCACTGCTCTGGTTCACCAGTCATGCTGGCCACATGACCCGGAAAAACTGTCTGCGGACAAACGTCGGCTCCTTCGGCCAGTAAAGTGAGATGAGCACCGCAACCCAAGAGTCGTCCGCGACTGGACTTAACTGTCAGGGATCCTTTACCTTTTAGTCATTTAAAACTGCACGTGTCTCACCTGGCCCTCATATGAAAGTTCCCTGCAAGTAAAAATCTAGCACAGTGAGGAGGGTGTTAGCCAGCCCACTTCTTTTGATGCTATTTTTCTACCTACAGATTAAAAATCCCTTTCCTGTAGTCAGATGCTGAATAGTCTCTTCTGCCACCTTATTCTCACCTGATTCTTTTGCTGTTGCTTCATGATGTGAAAAGGGTATTTTGCTTTCCTGTAATAATATGCAGGTGAACACCACAATCACATTCTGCCTTTTCTTCCATTTTCTGTTCTAAATTTACAATATTCATATGTCCTCCTCCTTAGCATGATAAGCTAATGATATGATCTTTTAGCCTACTAGACGCAAAAATGCCTTCAACAACTTATTGCAGAGTAATGGTTAGAGTAATCAACTGAGCAGATCCAGGCCCAAACTCCTACTCAGCCATGAAGCCCATGGGTCAAGTCCCTATCTTTCAGTCTAACCTCATCTCAACAAGTTGTTGTGACGATCAAATGAAGGAGAGAGTCTTACATCACCCTGAGCTCCTCTGAGGAAATGTGAACTAAAAACGTAATACAAAATTAGAATAAGTGGGCACTGCAACAAAATGTTAGGAATATGCAGTCCATTTCATTTTCCCTAACCGCTTGGGTTTTCCATTCCACAACCGTGAATTCTGCCTTGACTGAGCATGCTCAGTCCTCATTTGATTTCTTTGGGAAGGAGCTCCTCATTTTCAGGTCTCTACCCTAAATATTATTTTATGCTCTTGCAAACCTTGGGATTCTCCTAAGCCTGCTGATACCTCTTGCTCATGTGTGGTACCATTTTGGCTACATAACTAACAACACTCACAGCCCAGAGATAGAGGGAATAACAGCACCGGTTAGTACAACGTTCTCCACACACCCAAGGAAAACTGCTCTGAAGACCCAGATTTCAGACAACACCAGCGCCACTCCTGCCCCCACCTTCCCAGCCCCAAGGAGACAATGGCCCCTTCTCGGCATCTGCTTTAACAGCTGTCAGATGTGTCTCTGCTGAGCGAAGACAGCAAAGAAAGCACAGGAACCCCGGCCTATGTGCGTGCTTCCTCCCCGGATAAGAAGAGAATATCCCATCCAGTTGGAGTCAAGATGTTTAGGCAACACATCTCAGGGGAGCGGAAGGGGTTAAGTTTTCCCTCCTCCTGGCCAAGTACACTGAGTCTGGGATTTGGCATGGGATTTGCTTCATTTCCATATGGGAGAAGAAAACACACAGAAAGAGCAAAAGCTTCCAGCTCCATCTGAACTTAACCAGAAAAGCGGATAACCACAGATTTCATTGAAAGCAGGGAGTCCAGGTCAGAATCTGGCCCCACATCCTTAGCAAAGTGTCTCTTTCCAAGGAAGCGAGCAAAACAAGAACACTTTATTAGCGGTACTATTTCTATTACCATTGACGAACTTCCCCCCCCCCAAGTTTTTTCCATCCACATGTCCAAACACACAGCTGAGTTTCTAATAAAACAGTGGGACTGAATGATGATGATGATAATAGTAATAATAATAATAATAATAATAATAATAATAATAATAAAAGTTGTCTGTAGCCACATTTCTCCTGCAAATAACAGAACAGGTCCGTTATCTGAGCAAAACTTTTTTTAAAAAAGTTCACACAACTTCTCCATCTTAATTAGGGTTTGTCTGGCTCCCCCCCCCCCCACCTTTTATTTACTAGAGGGAAGGGGGAACTTCCCAGACCTGGACGTTATTATTAATGTTGCGCTAAATTTCTCCGCACTCTGCATTCAAAAAGGGGGCGCCGGGGGGCAGCGGGGTGGGGTGCACGAAGTGTGTGTGTTTGTGGAAATGTGGGGTTGGGGGGTGGCGGCTTGTTGGAATAACTCTGCCCCACTGGTCTCTCCTCCCTTTTCACTGTCTTTTCCATTTCCGAGGCTCTGTTTTTCCAAAAGATTTTGGGAGGTGAACAAAAGGCTGGTTAAGAACAGCCAGAAAGGAAAAAAAGAAAGGGGAAGGGGGGGTTTGGAAGGGGATTTTTTTTGTGTGTGGCGGTGCTGGAAAGGGCTAGTGTGCGATGGGGTGTGGATGGCAGGAGTGGGGCGGAGGAAAAGAAGGACGGAAACACAAATCAGGGAGGGAGGGGGCCAGAGTGGGGGGGGAGAGAAGCGGTGGGGGGAGAGAGATGAAGGGGAGCCAAAGGGAGAGGCGGAGGGGGAAGAAAGGAAGAACAGGAGGAATAAACAGGGGAGAAGGCTGGCTGAGAAATGGACGGGGGGGTGGATCTGGGAAGAGAGGAAAGGGTCAAGGGAAAGAATGGGGAAAGAGGGAATGGGGAAGGGATGAGGAGAAGGATAGAAAGTGTCCCGCTCACTCACCCTATAGACGTTCTCCGTGAGCCGGTTTACCTCCTCCGAGCGGGACATGATGCCGGGGCAGTGAGCGCCGTGGGGCCTGGACGGGGCGTGTTAGAAAGGGGGTGGGGTTGTGTCCCCCCCCCTGGGGGCCTGAGGGGTGGGTCTTAAAATGGGGGGAAGCAGGAGGGGATTGGGAGCCGGATCAGCTGGGAAGGAAAAGGCTAGGAGAGCAGCGCCAGAAATCAAACGGGATCCTTAGCAGGCGGACCACACAGATAGATAGACAGATAGATAGATAGATAGATAGATAGATAGATAGATAGATAGATAGATAGATAGATAGATAGATAGATATAGATAGATAGATAGATAGATGATAGATAGATAGATAGATAGATAGATAGATAGATAGATAGATAGATAGATAGATAGATAGATAGATAGATCTTGGTAGTGAGATGGGTAAAAGCGTGTCAGGCTCATATACACGGCCATTTTTATCTTATTTTTTAATAGTACACAGGGTGCTGGAGATATATACATACTTTTGCCAAATGTTGGAGAATTGGATCCCCAGCATCCGAAAGGTGCCGTTTGTTTGGGATGGAGGGAGGTTTATGTTGAAATCCCTAGTAGGGAATTTTTTTTTATCTCCCCGTCTGGAGTCATTTTCAGTGTTTCCCGTTTAGGGAATGCTGTTGGGTTTTAAGGTTATCAGGAAATAAACGCCCAGGTGTAAAAAAAATATGAAAGTTAGCAAGTTAGTCACAGTGATCGTCGTCGTCTTAAATTTTGTAAGATTTTGTAAGCTTTTCTCAAGGCTAAAAAAGCAAAATTCAGTGTTTGAAACCCACACGCACACACGATGTCCGAAGTCTGAAAAGTTAATTTTAGCTGTGTTCAGGATGACGAGGCTAAACGATATTTATTAGGAAGATCAAATGAAGAAGTTGGTATTTTATCTGCATAAATTTAAAGAGGAGGAGAAAAAATTGTCCCCAAAGCAGGGAAAAACTTCCTTAGATTAATATGATTGTGTATGTAGAATTGCAGCAGGGATCATCTTCCTTGTTTTGATTATTCCTTATTTTCTCTCACACAGGACTCAAGGCTGCTGAAGTTTTCAAAAGAGCTTCTATTAAAAATAATAATCGAAAATGTTGAAATCTGCTGGCTTGATTAATCAGGAACCCTTTTTTTCAATCAATCCAAACATTGTGAAGATATTCATCTTCCTGTCTAAACCGGGGGCGGGGAATCTTTTTCAGCCAAAGGCTGTGTTGCCTTCTCACAGGCAAACATGCAAGGGACACATTCCAGCGACGGGTGGGGCCTTACATATAAAGTGACTAATAAATTTAATCATCGTAGTATAACAGTAGTAAAAAAAATCCTATGTGGTTAGAGACCTGCCTCCCTTCACACTTGGTATGTGCAAGTGGTAAAACTTGCACACAAGAAAATCTGCTGTGCTGTGTAAACAAACTTTCAAAGTCTGCAAATCAGCATTTGAACTCTGATCTTGAAGGTTCAAGTCTAGGAAATAGATATCATTGACCAGTATAGGTTGGCTGGAGAATACATGAGATGTAACACAGAGGGAGATTCCAAAAATGGTTTCCAACAGCAATGGATTTGGAAGTTGGGCATAAGCGGCCCTGGCAGAGCTTGGCAGGAGGTTTGGCTATGCCTGCTATTGTTGCTTTCCAGGGCTGGCAGGATTCCCAGCCACGCAATGCCAGCTCTGGGCGACTCGTTTTTCCCATGGGACACTGTCCAGGCCCCCTGTAGTGAACGTCCAGGACCTAGGACTTGCCTGCCAATCCTGTATCTCTACGGCAATGTGTCTGGTAAGATGGGTGCATCTTGGTTTTACACTGCCCCCTGCTGGCTGTCTCTGGCACTTGGAGGGGAAAGCAGGGGAAAGCAAAAAGGTTAGGAAAAAAAGGCTAGGCCTACTGCAGAACTTGAGGTCTAGATCTAGGCCTGGTAGGGTGAGCCATGGAACATGCTCGTAGCACCCCAATTCCAATACCAGGGATCACTGCCTGAGCTGCCCCTGCCACACCTTGCTGAGGGCTGCAGTCTGCTTGCTATAATCCTGCCTGCCCAGTGGTGCCCTCAGGGTAGGATTTGGGGCAGATGTCTAAGGCCTCTCTTAGCAGGAGAAGGAAGCCCCCCAAATGCAGCAGGGCCAGGTAACCATGTTTTGAAGTAAGTGGAGAAATGCATATTATCATCTAAAGAATCCAACCACATGACCATTAAGCCCAGAGTCTTGAAAACATCGTGTCATAGCGTGGGCGACGTCAGCACAGGGGTGGTTCCCTTGGGTGCAAAATTGTTGTTGTTGTTTAGTCGTTTAGTCGTGTCCGACTCTTAGTCGTGACCCCATGGACCAGAGCACGCCAGGCACTCCTGTCTTCCACTGCCTCCCGCAGTTTGGTCAGACTCATGCTGGTAGCTTCGAGAACGCTGTCCAACCATCTTGTCCTCTGTCATCCCCTTCTCCTTGTGCCCTCCATCTTTCCCAACATCAGGGTCTTTTCCAGGGAGTCTTCTCTTCTCAAGAGGTGGCCAAAGTATTGGAGTCTCAGCTTCAGGATCTGTCATTCCAGTGAGCACTCAGGGCTTATTTCCTTTAGAATGGATAGGTTTGATCTTCTTGCAGTCCATTTTCTTGCAAAATTGTTAAGGGGTGCACAATTTCAACACCCTGTGCTGCACACTTCTGTTGCTGGGCTCCGTTGAAATTCCAGAACTGTGTGTGGAAAATTGGGGCACTTGGAGGGTATGGTGGTTTCCAGCACCTGGTGTTCAGAACCTTACTGCCCCACAGAGCAGAGCTTCCCATACTTTTATGCCGGTGACACACTTTTTTTAGACATGCATCATTTTGCAAAACAGCAATTCAGTTTTACTAGCAAAGCAGAGGTTAAATTAAACCCTTTCAGTTAGAGCAGTCACAGGCAGAGGACCAGGGAGGCTCAAAGAGGGGTTATGCATCCTGATCTCACTATGCCTAAACCCCACCTGTAAGGAGCTGTCCCCCTTAGATCACCTAGGAATGGCCCTACTCATATCCTGGGGAAACTGCAGTTTACTAACGTTTATATTCCCCCAACTAGCAAAAAAACCCTGACATTGAGGGCAACCGGAATAGACTGGATTCTTATGTCAGGTTACTGCTAGCAGATTATCTGGGAGCAAAGGTCCTGCTGGTGGGCGACCTAAATGCAAGGTTAGGGCCGGATGACCCCAGTTTAGAGACTAAATACAGGCATAAAATAGGGTACCCTGATGCCTCTGGCCCGGAGGCTTTCCAACTACCAAGGCAGTCAAAGGACCAACCCCTTTTCAGTCCCGGGAGGAGCACGGGGAGTGCTTGCATGACACACCTATACACTGCAGCCGACACACTATTGTGTCGCAACACATAGTTCGGAAAGCTTTGCCATAGAGCGTAGGTAAAACATATGCATTGTAGCTAGTAGCCACTGACAGCCTGAGCCTCCATGAATTTGTCTGATTCTCCTTTTAAAGCTCACCCATGGGTGAAAGAGAGAGCGAAAGTATCCCAGTGTTGCTCCACCTCTTCCTCTTTTCATGCCGCACCTCCTTTTGCTGAGAAGTTTCAGTTCCCAACTGGCACACCCAGGGAGTGAAGGGGCACATCGCTGACCACAGCAGGAGGAAATAAGCTGCACTTCGACTCAAACCTCACGTACCATGGGAGAAGGAGGAAGCACACTGGAGCAGCTTCTTCAGCGGATGAGAGAAAGACCCAAGGCTAAAGGTGGGTCTAGCCATGGCAGGACCTTCGGGGTTTGGTGGGGAGGTTTGGCTTCAGTCACAGAGGCGGCTTGCAAAACAGAATGAGTGGAAGGGCAAAGAGGAAATGATGGGGATGGAAAAAATGGGTATTTCCCATGCCTATCTGGTTGCTTGTGCAATAGTATGCCCATGGCAGCATTCTTGCGTTCGCCTCAAGGAGCTTCCCTGACAGGCAAAAGCCCAAGAGGGCAAGCTTTCCCTCTCTGTTGAAACTGTCTTTTAGCAGTCGGTGTTTTAAAAAGAGCGAGAGATATTACAACTTGCAGACCTTACAGTATGAGGCTTTGTAAACTTTGGAAATGATTGCTTTCTTGCCTCTGACCGGATCACAAGCCTGCGGTTTCAGATTCCTCCAGTCATACCGCCTTGAGCTTCCTCCCATGTGGCATTTACAAATCACTCGACAACTTGAGGTTGCTCAAGGTCTGAAGCGGTCCTTTGTTTAGCTGTGGAGGTTTGCGGAGGCTTCTTTTGTCTCCTCGCATATTGTTATGCTGCTCCTCACTTTCCTGAGAGGAGAGAAGTGTGGTTTTGTGCGGTGTGTTTTGTTTCCTTTGGATGAGAGGACACCCAGGGATGGGGGCAGGTGCTGGCGATAGGGGTTGATGTTCTGCTGGGCCAGAGCTGAAGACCCACTGCCAATCTGCGCAGCCTGCTTACTGGTCCTCTCTCCTTGTTGCCCATCCACCTGCTGTCTCTGAGGGCACAGAAACAGAGTCAGACCATTTGCTCCATCTGGCTCAGGACTGTCAAAACTGACTGGCAGCAGTTCACCAGCGGCTCAGACAAGGAAATGTTTTCCCACCAAGAGAATGAACATTGGCACCTTCCAAACGCAAAGCCACTTTCCTAAATAAAACTACAGGTGTGTAAAAGGAGTTAGCATGCCGTAACTAGCATGTGTGCAGCCTCCCCGTGAGGATAGGGGCAGCAGGGGTGGGGAACCATCACCCCATTGTGATCATGATCAAAATGACACACCCCAATTTGCTGTTAGCCGCAGCAGGAGCCCATGGGAGGTTCTTTCCTGATACAAATCACAGTTTGTGAGTAACCAGGATGGTGGCAGGAACACAAGGGTTAAACTCCCCCCCCTCTCTGCCCACCACCATCCGGATTCTGCTTAGCTTCACCCCTGCCCCATGTTGCCTATTTATTTAATCATTCTAAAAAGTGCAGATCAGTTGTTTCCACACATCTACCTTGGCCCTGGCCCCTGGGTGAGTAAGTGGTGACAGGATGAAGGAGAAGGAACAGCTGACCGCCATTCATCTCACCTTCTTCCTCTGTGAGCAGCTGTGGGGCTGGTTTCAGAGGAAGAAGCCAAGTGCATGGTCAGGGGCGACAGTGGCAAGGAAAGAGCAAGAGAGAGAGTATGTGTGTGTCCATGCTGGCTGGGGCTGATGGGAGTTGTAGTCCAAATTATCAGGAGAGCACCAGGCTGGGGAAAGTTGACTTAAACCTACAGCTCTGTTTTCTCCTGCCTCCATTTCCCCTTTGTTGCATTTTAGACGCTATTCTCCTTCATTCAAGACTAACATGTTTTGGGGAAGTCACTAAAGACTGGCCTGCACAGTGTAGAAGGGACACTTTTCGCTCCTTCCCAGGATCCCCCTGAGTACCATTGAGAAGATGTTCCCCCCTCCTATGGCAGGCAGCTCCTTTCAATATAATAGGTGGGGCATGAACAATGGCCCCTTGCTGTGCCTTAGGAATAAGGAGAGAACTCTGCTGTACCCCCATATTGCATCCCTGAGCCTTTGAAGGGGCAGAGAATGTGGGCAGTTTACCCCTGTATATGACTAGTGAATTCATATCAGCACTCCTCCTCAGTAAACCTTGCAGAAGAACCTAATGTTTCTAGCTGCCTTCATGTCAGTGCAGTGTACTAGATTACACATTTCACCACCGTGCGTTTAACTCACTGGAAGCATGTTCATATTCTTGTTTTAGGAGCTGAACGTCTTCTGTATGAAGCTGCTGCATGATGGTTCTCTCAACCCAAGATGGAGAAGAAACAACTGCCTTTGGTCCTGTGAAACCCACAGTATGACATACAGGAAGCACAAAGAGCTCACAATGCCCAATTTTAGACTTGTCTCCATGATGCTCTACATACTGTTAGTCTTCTTTGTGTGGCCGGATCAGGGCGTTCATTCTTTCGGGCTCGCTCACTGTATCCTTTCCCCGAACAGACCGGGCCTTGCTACCTGCAGTGGCCAGGCCATCTCCAACTTGACTTCTGTTACCCTCCAGCTGCCCAACTCCACCCGCTGGCTCAATGCCTCCAACAACAAAGTGACACACCTGACCTCAACAACCTTTTCCCATCTTCCTCACTTGTTGGAACTTTACTTGGACCACAACAACATATCAGGCATTGAGTATAATGCCTTCCAAAGCTTGGAGGACCTGGAGGTGCTTGATCTGAGCTGGAACCAGCTGGTGTCTGTGGAGTCCTCCATGTTGTCCAACCTCGGGAATCTGCGTGAGCTGTTTTTGGGTCACAACAGTATCGCCACATTGCATCCCAGCTCCCTCATATCCCAGGTGGCTCTCCAGGAACTGCACCTTCCCAACAATAATCTCTCTAGTCTCCAAGAGGTGGCAACAGCTACCCAAGGCTTGGCCAACCTTACCTTCCTTGACTTGGGATCCAATCAGATCTCTACTCCATGTATGGGCCCCAGTTGGATTGTCTTTCCTTCCCTGAGGAACCTCAGCCTCAACAGCAATGGGATTTCCAGGCTGGACTTGTCTAACTGCTCCTTCCCTAACTTGCAACAACTCAACCTAACCCATAACAACATGTCACAAGTGGAGGCTGGATCCTTTCGGGCCACCCCTGTTTTGGTGGAGTTGTCCTTCAATATGAACCCCCTGGATATCTCCCAGCTTATCAATGCAACTCTCCCTAACCTAACCATGTTGCATTTATCCAGTATGAATCCACCATTAAATGAGAGCATGTCAGCAGCTTGCTCCTTCTTCAAAAGCTTACCCTCTTTGACCTCTTTGGACATCCAACATTCTCAAATGAATGACACTCAACTGAGGCAGCTGGGTTCCTGCACTAATCTCACGTGGCTGGATCTGTCCACCACGGGGTACAAGTATCTGAAAAATGGGGTCTTTGAAACATTTCAAGGCCTGGAATTCCTCTCTCTGGAGAAGTGCAAAGTCCTGAGGCTGAGCTCTAGCGCCTGGGGGAAGCAGATGCAGCTACGTACCCTGATCCTAAGGAGAAATTCAATTTCCCAGTTGGAGGATTCTGTCTTCCGTCCTTTGAACCATTTGAGCTATTTGGATCTGTCAAAGAACCACCTGACCAACCTTCAGCAGAGATCCTTTTTTGGCATGGAGGCATTGCGGACCCTCATCCTGCAGGGCTGCCAGATCACAGCTGTCACCCGCAACACCTTCCATTATGCCCGTAAGATGGAGTTCTTGGACTTGAGGGATAACAGCATCAAATTAATCAAGCCCCGTGCCTTTTTGCTCAAGCATGTGGGGACTCTCCTGCTGTCAGGAAACAAAATCCTCACTGTCAAAAGGAATGGCTTTTACCAGCTGAACTCCCTGAGATATCTCTATCTAGACCACAACTTGCTTTACAAGCTATCTCGGGGAGTCTTTACACCACTCAAAAAACTAGAAATCTTGGACATCAGTCACAACCACCTCTTTACTTACAACAAATATGATTACCCGAGTCCTTTTGCTGGTCTCCGCTCCCTTCGCAAGCTGGACCTTAGTTTTCAGAGTCCTAGACTACCCATTTGTCCCCCAGACAAAGTCCTCCAAGGCCTGGGGAACCTACAATACCTCTCTTTGAAGGGCAACCCCAGTCTCTTGTTCCTTAACATCTCGTTTGTTAACCTGACTAGCCTCAAGTCCTTAGATGTCTCCGAAATCAGTCCATTCAATGACTCTTGGAAACCCTCATTAAATTTCTTCCAAGGCCTGGGTAACTTAAGCCAACTCTGGATAGATGACAGTGCCATCAAGGACTTGCCTGAACAAATATTTTCTGGTTTGACATCACTAGAGCAACTATCCCTGAGCAAGAATGACCTGAGGAACATCAGCAAAAAAACGCTTGGTGGGCTGTCCTCCTTGAAATACCTGGATGTGTCTGGGAATCCCCTGACATGCTCCTGTGATAATGCCTGGTTTCAAAACTGGTCTGTGTCGGAACCAAATATCCAGGTGTCCATGCTGGGCTCATATCATTGCTTTGGCCCTGGCACGACTGACCGTCTCTTTGCTTATGAAGACTTCTCCTTCTGCTTTGAGACTAGGGGAATATACTTCTTCATTGCCACCACTGTGATCACCCTTTGCTTCCTGTTTACTGTTTTAGTCTATGCCAAATTTGGTTGGACCCTCAGACATGGCTACTACCTGCTGAGGGGCTGGGGCGTCAAGCGCCTGCGCCAAAAGGGACAGGAATACCAGTATGATGCCTACATTTCTTGTTGTAGTCAGGACCACGAATGGGTGGTGAACAATGTTCTGGAAAAGCTGGAAGTGCAAGGAGAACCTAGCTTGCGGCTCTGCTTCGGGCCTAGAGATTTTGCGCCTGGAGAATATTACATAGACAACGTTCAGAATGGAATAAGCCAGAGCCGCAAGACCTTGTGTGTGGTGAGCGACAATTACTTGGAAAGTGAGTGGTGTTCGCTGGAAATCCAACTTGCTTGTTCCAAGATCTACTACCAGAGGGAGGACCCTCTGGTTGTGGTCTTTATGGAGGAAATCCCTAACTACAGGTGAGTGAGGATAGCTCATCAGCCGCAAAGGTGAGACAGGAATATATGGCACCAAGGCAGGAGATCTTATTTCATTCATTCCTTCTGTTTTGAACATTTCTTATCCTTTGTTTAAAATAACCCCGGAGGAGGGTACAATTCCACAAATCATAATAAAACCACAATTTGATATTAACACCCATGTTCAGAAACGCTGGGGAAGGCCACTGCCTTCGCGCCCTTGCTTGTGGGCTTCCCATATGCAGCTGGTGTGGGAATGTTGTAGGTACTAGGAGAGGATATATTGATTTAATAGTATCCTTCCTAACTCACACTTGTGAGTCAGCAGCAGAGCGACATTCCCCAATATATAGCAGGAAGCTAGTTGGTAGATTCGTTTGAATCTCTTTACTTAAGCAATCCAATCTGGCTTTGTTCAGATTGGATTTTGTTCCTGATAAGTCCCCTTTTTATCCCTCCTAAAAAATAATAATAATAAAGACACAAGAAGCTTCTTTTAAAAGTAACAAGAATTTTACTCACATTCAGTTCACAGTTGGATTCCTGAAGGCAGGCTTTAGCTTAGAGTTAAAGAAGAGGGTTTGAGTTCATCCCATATGGGAATGAGCCCATGTCCTGGTGACTGAGAGCCAGCAGACAGCAAAATACATCAGTATCAAGAGAGCATGGCATCAAGAGAAAGAAGAAGGGAGGTGGCTGCGTGACCAGCCCCTTTTATGGGGTCTCCCAGGGTCACATGCAGGGGGAGGAAGCTCCAGACCAGGTGTGACAGGAAGTCCTCCTAGCTGTGGAGTAACCACCCCCCCTGCATGTCCACTCTAGGCAAACAGGAAGTGTTGTACTTGACTGCTTATGTTACATCCCCCATTTGGTTGGCCACCAAGGGAAGCAGGATGTTTTGCTTAGATTCAGCCTTTGTCTGCTCCAGCGGGACACTTCTTGAGAACCCCGTTGAGTACGTTTGGGTGTGGAGTATGGTCAGTGTGTTAAGGAATGGGAAACCTCAGCCCTGCTTTCTTTCCTTCCTAGGTTGTCTCCCTATCATCGCCTAAGGAAACTGATGAAGCAAGAGAGCTACCTCACATGGCCTGAGGACCCTGAGGCTGAGAATGTGTTCTGGACCAAACTGCACGAGGCCTTGAGCTGTGGAGAGCCAGAGCAAAACACTACGCAATTTGGCGTGACTTGTTAGGTGGCGGCCGCAAAGCAAAACACTGTGACTAGTCTTCCTGGTATCGGTTAACCTACAACAGTGCTTCTCAACTGTGCGGCCTTTTAGCCAACATAAAAATCCCACACACATACCCCCTTCAAACCTGGCTCCTCTTATAAGTTTATTTGAATTTCCAAAAATAAAAAAATGGAATGTTGTGACTTTTAATTGTAAATAGCATTTTGTGTTTAATAATAGAAATGAAGGTATTTCATACTTTTATAGATAAATAATATTGTTGTTGTTTTTACTTAGCTTGGAATATGTTTTTTAGAAATAAGGTAAAGGTAAAGGTACCCCTGCCCGTGCGGGCCAGTCTTGACAGACTCTGGGGTTGTGCGCCCATCTCACTCAAGAGGCCAGGGGCCAGCGCTGTCCGGAGACACTTCCGGGTCACGTGGCCAGCGTGACAAAGCTGCATCTGGCGAGCCAGAGCCGCACACGGAAACGCCGTTTACCTTCCCGCTGGTAAGCGGTCCCTATTTATCTACTTGCACCCGGAGGTGCTTTCGAACTGCTAGGTTGGCAGGCGCTGGGACCGAGCAGCGGGAGCGCACCCCGCCGCAGGGATTCGAACCGCCGACCTTTCGATCGGCAAGTCCTAGGCGCTGAGGCTTTAACCCACAGCGCCACCTGCGTCCCTTTTTAAGAAATACATCCCCTCAAAAAAAAAAAAGGAAGAAGGAAGGAAGGAAGGAAGGAAGGAAGGAAGAAAAAGAAAGAAAGAAAGAAAGAAAGAAAGAAAGAAAGAAAGAAAGAAAGAAAGAAAGAAAGAAAGAAAGAAAGAAAGAAAGAAAGAAAGAAAGAAAGAATCTCCTCCCTTGAGATCTTTATACAAGCCTCTGGGGTGGCGGAGCCCCACTGGCTAAGAAACACTAACCTAGAATGACATGAAGCAGAAGGAAGAACATGTACTGCAATTGCCGCCACCAACAAAGGATGCCATGGCACTTTCCATCTCTGGATGACAGAATGTTTTATAAGCAATGCTCCCTAAAATTGGACAGGGACTTGTGGGGCTCACATTAACTATCTGGGGGGAGGCGAGTATAAAAATATTGAATCTAGTAAGCTGATGCCTTACAGTATTACCTTAAAATTCATTAAAAGAAAAGAATTAAATTGAGTTTTTTAAAAAAATCAGTTGGGGATTAATCAGTTTTTTTGGGGGGGAATAAATTCTGAGCATGCGTTCAAGGTTTATTGCTGCTGTATGATGACTGGGTGTTGAAGAGCTTTAGAAGCATTGTTAATATCAATAATTGCGGTTATTAGGATTGTTGTCTTAAAGGCTCGAAATTCTAATGGCAAAATTATATAATTCCCTCAGATTTGTTTGAAATGTTGTCTGTATCCTGAACGATACGCTTTTATGGGTTGCTAGTTGAAATAGCTCTCCTTGACACCTGCTTCTTGTCTGTATGTAATTATAGATGGTTAGTACAATGACTTCGATCCCAAAAGAGTAACTGGGCTGAATCCATTGCAGACACGTAAATTAATTGCACTTAACCCCACTGAAATCAATGGGAAAAGTAAATCCTATTGATTTCAGTGTGAACGGAGTGCAGCAAGCTTAGCCTCGTTAGCACAACCCAATGTGCTAAAATGTAAAATGCCTGCTACAATGGATATAATATTCCCAGTTATAAATGCTGTTAGATTTGGGGGCTGTAAGGGGAAAACCCAATCATGTAAAAGTGTTCTGGCAAGTTCAGTTTCCCATGTCAGATATGTGAAATCAAGACTTGTTAGAACCAACCTGTTGTGCTCTGAGGCTAGGGATGGAGGAGATGCTATTCAGATTGCATTCAGGACCAAATATATCATATGCGCATTTTCCAAAAACAACGTGAAAATCAAAACACATTCATCCTCAAAATTGTTTTTGGGGGGAGGGGAAATGTGTTTAGGAGAAAGTTGCATGAATTTTCAGGAGGATTTAATCCCCCACCCCTGCAAACTGCTGCAGAAGTGTGGAGAACTCGGTTTAAGATTGGAAAAAATGAGAGACAGAAACCCCCAATGGACAGATGTTTCCATCCCTATCTGAGCTCTGGGCCTCCACTACCTCTGCCCTTGGGCTATATCTGAAGTTTACCATAATCTCAATCGGATTTTTCCTTTTTAAAAAATGCAAATCTAACAGAAAGAAAGAAGATACTACTACTACTACTACTACTACTACTACTACTACTACTACTAATAATAATAACACCATTGCTAGCTCACATTAACAATAAGACTATTCCATAATTTAAATGTATAAATTAAATACAGTATAGGCAGTCCAAATATCCAGAGATATCAAAATGAAATTGATGATTATAAGCCATGAGTTTGAATACTGGCGGGAGGGGGGATACTGTTTGTGCTTTTGGAATATATGTCTAATATTTCCCCCCTAAGTGCACTAGAAGTACTTTCGCTTCTTGGAGGGGTGGGAATAATATTGAGGCTGTTCTGAAATGTCCAGTGCTTAGGGAATTGGGATCAAACAGTTAAAATGATAATTGACCCTGGTGTTTTTAATGTGGTTGTCTCGTCTTAATATTTATGCACTGCATTGAATTGTTTTGTGCTTTTCCTCTGTTTTTGATCACTCCACCAGGCCCTTGTGTGGAAAAGTAGGGTGTATTGATATATCTTTCACAGATATTCCCCCCGTCTTGCTATCCACCCCCCCATGGCCTACTTGACACCCTGGCTCCCCTTATGTCCTCTTATTCTACCTGCGAATAATGGGCCCCGTGTAAGTACTTTTCATTAGATGAGAAACCAGTGAATTAGTTCAAAGCTCAGACTTAGCTTCTGTGTCTCTCACTGGTAACTTAATTCTTCTGAGTGGAGTTTTAGCTTTGCAAGTCTCTTATCTGCTGGGGGGGGGGGGATAGAGGAGGAGGGCAGTGGCATGAGGAGGGGCTCTATAAAGGCTTCCAGGCAGAGGCCTTAGCAACAGGGGTGGGAGGAGGATGGGCAAGGGTGAAGGAAAAAGCTCTGCCGTGACACCTTAAGCCCATTAATTTCTCGGTCGCCAGGGGAGACGATGCCTCTCTCCGCATCACCAACGGATTTGGCAAATTGAAAAGGAAGGAGAGGCAGGAAAAGCACAAATCCCGCCTGCCCACAGTGTTGGGATACCTGCTGGCAGCTCGGTTCCGCTGGGTAGTAAAGAGCAGATGCTGGCAAAGGAGAAAAGGCTCTGACGGCTGAGGCAACGCTACCAGATTTCTGGGGAGGGCAAGACCCGATTCATGTTTGGTGACTTGGTGGGCCCAACTTGACTCCTTCCATTGTACGCTCCGGCTGGAATTAACGTCCACTTTTCCATCAAGACCTTCGGATCGCCTTCCTAACAGAGGCCTCTGAGGTGGCCCCTTGGGATTTTCGTTGGCCTCCTAAAAGAGGGCCTAGATGATCAAGGTTGCATCTAAATCTGTTGTGCGGCAACGTCCATGATATCTAGACCACCGGCCTCTATCTAGGATCACCTCCATCCTCCTTCCTTGACTGCAAAACCCCATTCCGGACTGCTCTCCCTACCCCCATCCCTTTCCCATCCGCCAGAGCCATCGCAGCTGTGGAAATGGCCTTGCATTGGGCGTTGCTCTGCCTCATCTTCTCCCCACTGATGCCGGCCACTGAATACGGCTTGCCCAAATTCATCTGCAGCCCTATGCCTCTGGATATGGACAACGGCTGCCAGTCAGCCAGCCAGCAGCGACACGGCGCAGGGGCTAACAGCGCAGGGAATGGGCACTGGGTAGGGACTCTTGAGGAAGCCAAGGAAACCATCCTGCACCTGCGGGAGACCGTGGTGCACCAGAAGGAGACGATCTTGGACCAGCGGGAGACGGTGCGGGAGTTGACGGCCAAGCTGAGCCGCTGCGAAGCCCATTCCCGGAGACATGTTGGGGAGCACCATGGCGGTCACCATGAAGAGAACCACAGCCATGGGCATGGGCATCACGAGGGAGTCCACAGAAGCCACCACGAGGGTGGGCATCGGACCCACCATGAGGATGGTCACAGGGGACATCATGAGAATGCACACCAAGGCCACCGCGAGGATGGGCATCAGGGTCACCATGAAGAAAGTCACAGGGGACACCATGAGGCTGGGCACCGAGATCCCCATGAAGGCATCCATGCCCGGGAGAACGAGTACCACCATTTTGGGCAACGGGAGCACCATGAACTACAGGTGGGGCACAGCAACCACGATGCCTTTCGCAAGGGGGCAGCCGCTGCCAACACCATGGAGGACCCACCCAAGGAGACATCTGGGGTGAACCAGATGGAGAGGATGCTGGAATCCCTCAAGGAGAGACTGGAGCATCTTCAGGTACCATGTCTTGTGCATCAGCCACCTCTTCTCCAGAAAACTATCCCTTATCTTTCCCAGTTATGCTTTCTTCTCATATTTGTCCATCTGTTCCTTGTCTACCCAAATATTCACCACCCAAGTTTGCCTCCCATCCCTCCCTCCTTTAACGTGATCACAATAAACAACGGCAGGCAATGCTCCTTATCCCCACCTTATTTAACACACAACCCTCTATAAATCCAATGTCCAAAAACATTCCCCATACTGCCAGATACACTTTCTCGCATCAAGCTTTCCTGCCTCCTCTTCACATCTGTGAAGTGCACAAATAGATTCACATGGCTAAGTTGTCTTAGCCATTGGGATGATTTTTGGACATTGCATGTGAGAAGCAAAATTTAATATTTTGACAGTTTATTTGAAACACATTATTTCGCTCAAAGAATTCTGGGCACTTTAGTTTACCCCTCACAGAGTTACAATTCCCAGCAACCCTTAACAAACAACAGTGCCCAGAATACTTTGAGAGGTGCTTTAAAGCTATAGTGAAGACACGGCCTATGAAGCTACCCCATCACTACCGACAATATCTGAATGGGGAAAACCACAAATTCAGGCCAGTCAGTACTCCCAGGGGACACCTAGCTTGCCTGTAGTACATGTGAAAAGGATCTAGGGGTCTTAGTAGACCACAGGTTTAACATGAGTCAACAGTGTGATGCAGCAGCACAAAATGCCAATGCTATTCTAGGCTGCATCAACAGAAGTATAGTGTCCAGATCAAGAGAAGTAATAGGACTTCTGCCTTGGTCAGACCCCCCACCCAGAGTGCTGTGTCTAGTTCTGGGTGCCACAATTTAAGAAGGATGTTGACCAGCTGGAACATGTGCAGAGGAGGATGACCAAGATGGTCAAGGGTCTGGAAACCAAGCCTTATGAGGATGGTTGAGGGAGTTGGGTATCTTTGGCCTGGAAAAGAGGAGATTGAGAGGAGATAGGATAGCCATCTTAAAATATCTAAAGGGCTGTCACACATGGAAGATGGAGCAAGCTTGTTTTGTCCTGCTCTAGAGGGTAGGACTCAAATCAATGGCTTCTGGTTACAAGAAAGAACTTTCTGACAGTAAGAGGTGTTCAACAGTGGAATGGACTCCCTTGGAAGGTGGTGGACTTTCCTTCCTTGGAGGTTTTTAAGCAGAGGTTGAGCGGCCATCTTTCATGGATGCTTTAGTTGATACCTTGCACAGAAGGGGGTTGGATTAGATTAAGCTCAAGGTCCCTCTATGATTCTATGAAATATTTTGGATCTCATTTCTTAAGGACGCCGTTGTAGACTGATCAACCTACCTACATGTCTATTCATCCATCTTCTGTAACAGAGGCCTTCATCAGGCAAGATGCTGCACAAAGCAGTGGATAAAGGAGGATATTCTCTGTCTTAAGGCAGTATATCTCCTGCTTAAGCCATATCGATCAGGTCCTGATTCTTCCTACGCTGTAAAATCTCTAGAGCTGGATCATCTGTAGCTTGGATCTCATCACAGTTTCTATACAACTTTACCCTTTATGTCTGGCAGAAAAATATCTGAATTGACTCCATTGAAAAAAATTGCGCTGAAAGTCATTTTAGTAAAGAAAATTCTCTAGGTGGATTTATATCTCAGTCATCACTTCTTGTTGCAGTCATCAAGTGAACAGCATGCGTTTCTGGCTTTATCACATACGGTTGGCCACCATTCTTTCAGTTAAGAAGTGATCCACCCCACACCCCATGTTCCTATCCCTTGAGGGAGCCAACATCTGGCACTCCAGATGTTGTTGGACTGCAGATCCCATTATCCCTGACCATTGGGCTGTGCTGGCTGGGGCTGATGGGAGCTGCTCTAAAACTATAGTATGGTGTAAACCCATTGTCCCTGTCCCAGTCTCTGTTGCAAGAGAGAAGAGATTGCCTTCTGCCACCTTTGTATTAAACTCTCTAAAAATAGGCAGAGATTGCAACTGAGTCCCCTTTTAATCTTCTTTTCCCTAGTCTAAACATACACAGTTTCCTTTACCTTTCTTCATACTGACTAACACACTTTCTAAACGTTTGGGTGACATGCTGCTTTCCTGCCCTCAGGTCCATCTCCCACCCCACTTTCCACAAACACCCTGTATTCCTTGTCTCTCCCATCAACATATCTATCTCAGCAGCCAATGTATCTCCTTCAGTAAGGAACTCCTTTTCCTAAGCGCAGGGATAAATGTAGGTGAAATCTTCGTTAGGACTCCGTAATGGTTTGGTGTCAGTGGTCTCTCTGCCCTTTGCTTCCTGAACTTATCGCAAATGACCACTCACTCACATGTACTCTGTCTGTCTATTTCCCTCCCTCCCAATGGCCATATGTAACCAGAGACAGAAAATCATCTTGTTTTACTTTTACAAAAGTGAGGTTGATGTAACAGAACCAACAGCTTGCACATGATACAGCACAAACAATGATTCCAGTTGAAGTCAATTTTCTGGTTCCAGTTGAAGTCAATTCATTTCTTTTTACAAGCTCAGTTTATCCAGACAGGTTAGCACTCAGCTATCTCAGTTCCTGCAAATGAGCAGGTCCTTTTAGAGGCATTTTGGTCTCAGCTGGAAAATGGTCTTCATGAGCCTTTATTCCCCCACACCCCAACACACAAACCTTGATTTCCCAAAGTGCATATCACACCAGCCTCCACCCTGAGACCTACCACACCTCCAAAGAAAGGAATAACATGTCAACCAAGCTCCAAAATCGACAGCTGGGTGAAACCTTTATTGGGGACTTACCACAAGCCTTTAAATTTTCCAGACGTTTCCAGGCGTTTTCAAAATTGGGACCTTGGTTGGAATTCAGTGTTGCGCTATGACAAGCATGGCAGCATGCAAGGTGGAATGACCCCCCCCACCCCGTTCCCACATGCACTGTTCTGGGGGTTCATTCAACCCCCTAAAACAATATTACGGAGTGTATAGGAGGAGAGGGGAGAAAGTTCCATTGCACAAGCAACATATTGCCTGATTATTTTGGAGTGTTTTCCCCCCTTATGGATCACTATAAGTTATTAATGAAGTTCAAAGGTTTCTTTTCCCTCCCCATCCCTCCTTCTTCTGACAACAGCCAAAACTACTGCCAGGGTGGCAGCATCACTCATCTAGGCCTTAGGAATTCTTTCTGACCGTCCTTTCCTCTCAAAGGCTATCCCTCACCTCACCTTCCTCGCAGGGTTGTTGAAGCAAACAATAATAATATGTGATGAAGGTAAAGCCTGTACCGACCATGTTAAATTGGGCCTCTCTCTCACTTTGCTCCACATTGCACATCCCGTACCTTACAATTGCGTCCCCTCGTGTGGAGCAACTGCAAGATCTCCCAAAACGGCTGTCGGACGAGGGATAACAAATAGGCCAGGAAGACAGGAGAGAGGAAACATACAAATGGATTCGTGGAACGCAGAGGTGGATCGATGGATTATTAGATGCATAGGAAGGTTGGAAGGAAAGCAGGATAGATGAGACAAAGGAGGATGGGAGAAAAGATGAGATGGAATGAAGGACTGGCAGATGTAACACTCAGGCCCCCACTGCAAAAAGGAACGCAGGAGGTCATTTGGTGCTGCAACATTTTTAGGGGCACATAAATAATAACGTTTATACAATCTGAGAGAGCATCCTCCTCCTCTTCAGGGACAGGTCAGGAGTCATTTAAGATGGCAGAATGGGTCTTGAGGACACCACAGAATGGCACTTCCATTGAAGACTATGTGCTGCCTATTCTCTTAGTGTCCCCCTCCCCACTTGCCTCCCTGACCATCTGACCTGCCTCTCATGCTGTGCTCCACACCTTTCCATGCCTTCTCTCTTCACCTTCATAGCTTTCCCCTCACACACCACCTGTTAATTATCCTTCGGAGGCCATTCCTGTACAGGTCCTGCCCTTTTTTTCTCCTGTGCATATCTGGATTCCCACAATATGGCTCTCATTCTGTCTGGGGTTATATGTGGACACATACACACCATACATTTAAAGGACATTCCCCTCCACCCACCCAAAGAATCTCGGGAATTGTACTTTACTTATCACAGAATCTACAATTCCCAGCACCCTTAACAAAACTACAGTTCCCAGGATTCTTTGGGGGGAAGTAGTTGGATTTAGGTGTGTTTTAAATGTATGGTCTGTTTGCAGCCTACGTGGGAAACAGGATTAATTAAGCCTTCAAAGGGGGGGGGATTGACTGG